>NC_136058.1:334007476-334607476 GCF_964261635.1 Lissotriton helveticus | reverse complement strand
GCCCTGAAGAAGTCCCTGGACGGGACGAAACGCGTTGGCGGTTCCAAAAGTGATGCTGTCAAAAGTTTTTAAAGATTGAACAATAAAGAACATTTGAAATTGAAAAACATCGGCTTGTTCGTGAAATCAAACTTTCTTTGCCTTAGTGATTGTAATAGATCGTGTTTAAAGTGTGCTGGGCTACTATGTGTTGTCAATTGTTTTGAAGGTTAGGTTCGTTGAATCAGCCTTTAAATTGAGGGAGTATAGGGAATTGTGCTCCCAGCCCTCTGTTTGCACCTTTCTGTTCACCATAACTAATAGGGACCTTTTTAGACTAGTGCTGGCATCCTATGCTTTAATTCCCTTCGTTTGTTTGTGCCGCGAATGATGTTAGAATAGAAAAATGTAGTTTGCCAAATATAGTTGACCTGTCTGCATCCCAACTCTTATCAGACTCCCAACTAAGTCTGGCTTCAGAAAAATCACCTAATTTACTTATTAATCACACGCCAGACGAAGTAGGGAATACACAGTTACGTGGCAAGAGAGAGGGTGCAATACGAAAGCAAAAGAAACCAGCTAAAGCGGCATTGGTTAAGGAGAAAAATGTACCATCTAAAAAATGCAGCAAAGTAAAAAATTGCCAAACACTAAATGGGAATAGCAGAATAACCCCTGCTGAGACTACTGAGGTTCTGGAATTAGGAAGTACAGAGACACTTGCAGTAGGGGGGGATACACATAACTGTTGTGAGGCAACTAGCACCCTCCTAGTAAAAATTGGGAAACTTTTTAGATCTTATTTTACCCCAATAGAGACCAGACTTTCAACTATTGAAAAACAACTAGCTGGGTTGCATGCCCCATCAAAAACTATCCCTAAGATTGCCACAAACACACCTAACTCCGAGCCCTCTCTAGCAGGTGGGACTAAAACCAAAACTGGAAATAACAATACCGTAGGTCCAGGGCCCAAGAAGACCACAGCACAAGTGTTGAGTACTACCGCAACAACTAGGACTTCAACAGCCCAAGTAAATAAAAATCAAGCAAAATCGACAAATGATTCCGTACCTCCCCAACCCATTAAACAAATAGAGAGTCAAACTAAGTCAGCACCCCTGCCCTTGGATAAGGACCATAAGAAGGGAGAAAAAGAGCATAGACGTACGGTTCACTTGCCTCCAGAGGCAAGCTCATTGGTAGTAGTAATGACCGGGGTCCCAGAGGTAGCCGATCATATCACTGAAACTAATTGGTCTTTAAAAAATAAAGTACAACATTCGCTTAATGTCAACCGACCGCTACCCCAACACTACATTACTAGGATTCTAACAGTCCGCAGAGTACCTTGGATTGGAAAAGAGTGTAAAACTACCCAGGGCGACTGTGTTATAATCAACTTTGAGGATCCTCGTACTGTAGACTACATATGTTCTTGGAATACACAGGGCTCCTATAAACATATAGAAACAAAGCGACTCTCTTTTTTCTATCCCCCCAGGAGTCGTGTGTGGCCGGGCAATGATAGGAATTGGAGTAGATCAGGCTACCAAGACTGGGGTGAAGAATGGGGAAGCTGGGGAGGGAACCTGGGTAACTGGGGAGGAAATACGGGAAGAGATGCCGGCCCCATGGATAATTTCATGGGGCTTCCTACCTACAACAGATATAGCTGTTTAGAGATGGTCGACTGACTGATACCAACCATCAACCCATATAAAGAACAGGGTGGTTACAAGAAGCACAATAGCAGAAATAATCAGCTGCTTAGACTCCTAGCCCCCCACCTACGAGGATTAGTAATGACAAACAGGAAATAACAATACCAACAATAAGCAAGAGCGAGGGTATAGATAGCATGTCACCCGTAAGGGAAACCCCGCCAGAAAGATTTGTAATTGCTGAAAGCACCGCAGATGCCAGTACTAACATACTTAACAAACCAACTAAGCCTAATTCTGATCTAGCGATCCTTAGTTGGAACGTGGCCGGCCTGGAGCCAAGATTGTCCGACCTAAATTGGTTAGAGACTCTGTCTAACATAGACATAATTATGCTCCAGGAAACATGGGCCACGACTAACCTGCACAATGAGGGCTTTCACTGTAATAGTGTAACTGCGGGCAAACCTGATTTTGGTAGACCGATGGGCGGATTGTTAACTGGCATTAGGATTACTGCAGGTGGGATTATTAAGGTAATACCAACTAAAAGCCCTAATATTCAGATTATCGAATATAAAAGAAAGGTCCCCTTTTATATTATTAATTTTTATAATAATGATTTCAATTCAATCCCAAACACTAATTTTATTGAATTAGCCAAAATCTTGAGCAGTTTAACTGAACCCTTAGAAAATGTTATAAGCAAAAGGATTATTCTAGCTGGGGATTTTAATGCTAAAATCCCTAATCTAGATAGACCAGGGGCTAATATTCGTAACGATCGAGCAGACAAAAGGGGGCAAGAATTGGACTTGCTTATCCGTGAACATATGTTAATTAACATCATGGATGCAAGCCCAACTCCTAATGATAACTATGTCCCCACATTTAGAGGCAGAGATTATTCCTCAACTATATATTATTTTTTTATGTCACCCGAATTTATTGACAGTCTAACGATGGCTAAGGTCATTGAGACTGCATTCGGGGATCATAATGCACTGGTTGCGAATATAAGACTAGGGCCCCCGCCAGTATTTAAAACCACCATGGGGGCCAGAGATATAACGCCCGCTACAAATAATTTAAGATTGAAATGGAGGAAAGTGGATTGTGGTAATATAATTAACCAACTCACTACCAAACATCAAAACTTAATAGATTCTTGTACTATTGCTGACGGGAATCACCAAAGGGTGATCTCAGATTTTACTAATCTGTGCTTAGTTATAAAAACAATTTTAATTGTCCCTAATGGTAAAACTAATACGGACCCTAAGTGGTTCGATAACAACTGCTCTGCTGCAAATAGGGCCCTACGTAATGCACTGAATGCTAAACCTAGATGTCAAACTAAGGTTAGGGAGGCAAGAAAAAGTTATAAATCTGAAATAGGGAAACGTAAGGCAACTATTTTGTCAGAACGCTGGGAAGAGCTATCAGACTCAGCCTCTGGGAAAAAAGGCACCACTTTCTGGGCCGCTGTAAAAAATCTGCGGAATTTGGATACACAAATGTCAGCAATAAGCTGCACCATTTCCAGCAATCAATGGGAAAACCATTTCTCTAAAGTGTATGCAACACCACCAAACGTTAATAATAATTTTGTATTAGGCGATTTGCGCCCTTTAGAGATTAGCCTGGGAGAGGTCATCGCCGGTATTAAACAAAGCCTCGGCAATAAAGCCCCAGGGCCGGACGGCCTCCCAATTGATATTATTAAATGGAAACCAGAACTGTGGGCACCCATTCTGACAAACGTATTTAATAGCCTACCTTTAGTGCCCATACCTGACACATGGTCTACAAGCATAATAGTGCCTATATATAAAAAAGGAGAGAGAACAGACCCAACGAACTACAGATCCATCTCCCTCCTAGATAATACTCTTAAAATTCTGGGAAGAGTATTATGCAATAGAATTAATGAGTGGGCAGATGAAACTGGGATCTTAGATTCCTGCCAAATGGGGTTCAGGAGCGGGGTTGGAACAACCGAGCAGTGTTTAAACTTAAATTTAGTAATTGGCAAATATACTATTGCTCGGTCTGTACCAATCTATTTAGCTTTTATGGATTTATCGTCCGCATTTGACCTAGTAAATGGGTCTAAATTGTGGGCGATTCTTTTAGAATACGGTCTGGATGAATCACTTGTTTATTTTCTTGCATATTTGCACACTGACACAAGGGCACAAGTAAGGATCGGGATGGGGGGGGAAGTGTCAGAACGCATAAAAGTAGAGAGAGGAGTCAGGCAGGGGTGTGTTTTAGCACCCCTGTTATTCATTATCTATATAAATGGACTAAACAAATCCCTAAAATCAACAACCCCAGATGTCCCGAAAATAGGGGGGAGACTGTGACCGACTCTGCTCTATGCAGATGACGCGGTGCTTATGGGCCTAACCCTGAACGCCCTGCGTAGCCTGGTAAAAGACTTTGTGCAATACATGGAAAAACTTGATCTTAAAGTAAATTAAAATAAATCTTTTATTATGTCATGTGGCCCGGGTAAGAGACAATTAAGTGCTATTTCAGTGGGTGTTGATAAACTTTATTCTACCAACACCTTTCCCTACTTAGGAATGGTTTTTGCTGCGAGCGGCTCGTGGAGTGGACATTTAGCCCACGCCACGAGCAAGTTCTCAAAATCCATTAACTCCATTCTTAGCCTCCCACGGCCCAGGAAAGTAGACGCTACAAAGGCTATTTTAAAAAATTTTAAATCACAATGTGTACCAGTAGCTACTTACGGGGCAGAGATCTGGGGCCTGGGAAAAACTCCAAGCATCCAGACAGAGGAAAACCGCTTCTGTAGAAAAATCCTCGGAGCGCCTATTTCCTCCTCAGAATATATTTGCCACTACGAACTGAATTTGTATTACATATCAGATTTTATTGCCTCCAGACCGGCAATGTTCTGGGTTGCTATATGGAAAAATGACATGGCTGGTCTAACCCAGGACATCATAAGAGACTGCCTTTACTGTGATAAAGGGATGTTAATCCCTTGGCTATCTGGAGTGTTAAAAAAATTAAGTAGCGTAGGCAAAGGACACCTTTTCCACGACCCTAGCAAAATTAACCCCAAGGATAAAAATGATTTAAAATCTGCACTGTACGCACTCTACAGAGAAGAAAGATTGGCAAGGGAGCATATTAAACCGACAATCCAGGCTTATGTGAGTAAAGATCTGCATATACAACCAATCCCTCTGTACCTCACGCTTCCAAAGTCTAAGTGGGAAAGATCTTTGATGTTTCGCCTCAGGGCAGGTACTGTGAGATTTCTATTATGTTTCCCACTAGGCTATACTTTTTTGAAACCTGGAAACAATTTGTGCCCATGTGATGATACCAGCCCGCAAACTGATTTACATTTCTTTTTCTTTTGTAAATTTTATCAAAAATATTTTAAATGGTTTTTAGCACCCTATTTTAAAAAGCAATGACCACTTTCTCTAGAGGAATCTAATTTGATGTTATTGATTTTGAATAATGAAGAGCTGATATTCCGCACTAGCACTTTTCTAAGAGTCATTACACATGTTCGTAAAACAATGGAGAACCCTTAGTAAATCTGAGAATTACATTCATAACTGTTTTCATATTGCTGTTTTTTTTAACTATTGTAAAGATGTTATTTGATCTGGGATTGTCTGTATTGCATTTATGAATTTGCAAAAATTCGAATAAAGTTTTGAAATCGAATCGAAGTCATTAAGGCCTATTATCCTTACGTGCGCCAAATGTCCGTCAGCACGACGCGGGAAACAAGCAGCCCCCTCCCGGTTTGGGGCTAGGTTTTTATACCTTTCTAACTAGCTAATCTCACTGAAAAAGTATACTTTTCTTGACTGTCCAGAGTTCGGATTGGCTGACAAATGTCAGCCCATATGGTGTCATCCTTTTTCCTGAAGCCTAAATCAGACTTTTTCTTTAGAGTCTATTGTCCCTTATTTTCAAGTCACGCAGCTTCCTTAAATCGAAACATTTTACATTCACAGGCTGTGACTTCCTTAACTTGGCAGACTTTGCCGGTTCCTGTCCTTGGTTTTGGTCCTTCCATGAACAAGTATAATACAATTCTCAATTGAGCTTGCAAATATTTTCTACGTGATAAAACTTTCCAAGCAGGGCTCTTGCTCTCTCTGGACAGGACTCGACAACACCATCTTTTAAAAAGCTAGGCCTCAGGCCTTAGGCCTCTCTCACGGAGAACTAGTATTCAAAGAAACACAAGACATCAATTAATTAGAGTATTGAAAACCCTTCTGTTACCCACCCCCTTTGCTAATTATTATCCCATTAATTTATGTTAACTAGCTGAAAGCACACAAAGCAGCTTTTCATTTCTCCACGAACTTATGCCACATAAAGACGAAAAGACATAACATAAGCACACAAAATAAGCACATGCCATTAGTTAAACAGCCGCATTTAATTCCGACAAAGTCAATAGACAAGGTTAGTTTATTATTTTTCAACGTACTTGCAAATGCAACAAAGAGCACATTTATTAGTCCCTTGTGTCGTGTATGCATTTTAATCTAGGTTGATTAGTTTTTTTCACACACAAATTCATTAGTAATATTATCATTATTGAAGTTTGACTTTGCAAGTTTGAACAAAATTTTGTTCTGCACCTCGCTCCATCAACTCCCTCATCTGGTGATTTCAAAATCACCAAACTACACCCAAAAATTTTCAGCAAAAATGTTAACCTTTTAAACATGTTTTGAATCACAATGTTAGTATTTCTAAACCCTTGACTCAGCTGTTTGTCTGCAACTCTCATATTGAGTCCTACGAAACTCTTCCATCTCAATCTCTCTCTCCTGTTCCTTTCTAAGTTTATAAATCCTTTTCTTTTCCCTTAAATACTTCTTACTCTTGTGTAACATGCAACTGATTTTCAACAAAAGTATCACAAAGACTATGACTAGTAAAGGTGTCAATACTTTGCCTAGAATTGAACTACCAATCTCTTGAAACCAGGTTTTGATTGCTGAAAATCTTTTGCTCAAACGTTCTGAAAAATCCTCATCTTCTAAGGGTACAATTTCTGAATGTATCTCTGAAATGTTTTTGATATACATCTCAATATTCTGGCTCTTGTCTGGGATATATGTGCAACAATGTTGAACATGTAAAATTCCAGACTCCTCCCTCTTTTGCTAGCAGAATGTCTAAAGCAAGACGGTTCTGCATTACCATAGATCTTATGGCAATAAGTTCAGTATCCACTAGCTGAAATCCACTGGCAGTATCAGTAGACAGCCTGTCAACAATCGTGGATAATTTTCTGATTTTGACTGCATTCAGGGTTATACCCACCAAAGGTATTACTGCCTCAAAAATATCTCCCAAAATTTCTGAGAAACTTTCTCTTTTGAATCTATTCAGATGATTACTGATCTCAAATGAACCCTCTGCATTTCTGTCAACATGAAAAAATTTTGGAAAAACTAAACCAACAAAACAAGTCCCATACCAGTGATCAGGGAGATTGTAATAGGCTTTGTCCCCACATACAAAATAAATTCCAGGGAATATTGGATCTTTGCCACCTTTAAATCCCCATCCACCCAAGATTTGATAAGTACCCTCGCATTGACTAGCACCCACAAAGTAATTATCAAAAAGCGTATTGTCTCTTCTTATGCAAAGCTTACCACTAACAGGTTTATCTATGTGAATAGCAACTTTCTCTGATGTTTTACCATTAAGTTTCTCGTCCTCAATTTGCCAAAACTTAGATTTGGTTTGTTTCAGCATTTCATTTCTTTTATAAATTGCTCTTCTCTCTTCAACTAAATTCAAGAAAGATTTTTCTTCAGTTCTCAACTTACAAGTTAAATTGTTTCTAAAAGCGTACTCCTAGGTGAGTTCATTAGTCACAATGAAAAATTCCCTCATCTGTTTAGCTTGTTTATGCTTATTCAAGCTTTTATCAATTTTCAAGTTTGCAAAGATTTCGTCGTAATTAGAATAATAGTACTCTAAACGACCAGTTTGATAAAACAAACTAGCTATTACACTGCAAGTGATGCCATAAGTAAGGGGAAGCATATTATAAGTCACCCCCTCAGAAACAGAAGCAGGTAATTTCACACAAATGTAGCAATCCTTGACTTCCATCACTCTAACATATTCCGAAAGAAGTCTTGAGAAAGTATTACTAGAAAAATCACCAACAGATCTATCTTGGTGGATCTCTGGCTTGTGATCAATAACTCTATTAGTTTTGCCATTATTAGAAAAAAACAAGGGAACCCAGGGCGCAATAAGCTAAGGACCTTGGGTGGATACTTAAATTTTTCAAGACAACGGTCCTTATACAGTGGAGGGATTTTTAGAAAAATAAATATAGACCAAATGGAACTATATTATTCACAAGAATTGCCCAGCCAGACAATTTATTATTCTAATAGAAACAGTCATGAAACAATAAAACAAGAAGTGTGATAGATGTCAGGATCTAGACTGTAACCGCGCCTACCTAAAACTACAACTCCCATGATTTTCGGCCTAAAACTACCGGTCCCATGCTCCTTTGCGGTCCCAGGATATAGCGGGGCGGAACCATGGGGAAGTGCTCGTGATTCTGTTTGTTTTCGGAGGAAGGTCCGTTTCTTGATCCTTGTCTGCTGTTTTTGGGTGATTGGCCTTTCGAGAACTCTGAGGCTTCAGAGACACACAGAAGGGTGAATTGGGGTAACGTGAAAGCATTACACGCGCTTTGCTTTTGTCATTGTGGTTGACTGGCAGCTACTCCCGGCGCGTGTTATTTCTCAACCTCGCGGCTGCGAGAGAATAACACTGTTTGGTGCTGAAAGACTTATCATTGTGGGGGTGTTCATTGATGCGACCGAACTCCGGATGGGGGGTTGCATGAGTGCTTGCCAGTGACGGATTGCAGGGGGAAGGCCTCCGCAATGCCGGCACGAAGTACGCTATAATTGGACATTGATTTTACCTGATTGGATTACAAATACTAAAGCGGATGATGGTAGTGCATTTAACTACATCATGCCGTGTTTAGTTCATTCTTGATTTTGGATTATTCTTTTGCATCATTTTTTGCTACTTTTCCTTAGCAGAGGAGGTGTCTGCTTATACTGTATTACTGTGCTTCTCTTCTCCTCTTCTCTGAGGACTCCGGACTGAAGTCATCGTTTTCCTTTGAAGCGCTTGCCTAAAGAGTTAGATTACTATATTGTGGGGGTATGTATCTAGAACGACAATAGCCCATAGGATTGTCCTGGTTTCTTTTCCCTTTTAATTCATTGTGTGCATCTTGTGTTGTACAGGGGCAGAAGGGACATAGAAGTCACTGCTGTGTGAAGTGGAGAACACGAGTATATTGACAGGTGACTTAGAATGTGTACCATATAGCGAGAATTTAATGAGAGTAGCATTATGAACATAGCTAATGTTTGTGTATTTCTTTTGCAGCTTCTTTTTCCCTGCTGACCGTTCCTTCTATTCTTTTCTTTTGGGTTTTTTCCCCTTTTTGGGGTTTTTCCCTCACCGTATCGCCTGAACACCCTGTGATTTACAGTCGGGGTGTTTGGGAGGTCCGGAGGTGGAGCATTTCTTCTGCATGCGGATCCTGCGGAGTGCGATCCTGACAATAGAAGCAGGACACCAGCCGATGTCTGACTGCCACACTAGGGAACCACAAACAAGGGAAAAACTTTTAAACAGGCAACAAAATGGTCATCTGAATATTGTAAATCATACAGCAGACAATCCAAAGTAATACACATATGCATGTACAATTAGTGTCGGTTATGCATTTAGTGCACTTCAGGTCGACGACGTTTCGAACCGTAAACAATATAGGTTCATCCTCAGGACAAGAAATAATTGCCTAAAGAGTCATGCAATCAAGGATTTTTTCACAGGGGAGTGGGGCTGTGAAGAGATGAAGCGCAAACCGCAAGATAGGGCTGGTTTCGATTGAAAAGGGTCCAGTTCTGCATGCCACAGATCCGAGAGGAAAATGCCTTCGTTTCGATATCGGGGGATTTCTTAAGCAGGTCCGCAATGGGGTTCCTTGCTAGCGTGCAAAATAAACACACGTTTACGCGCTTCATCTCTTCACAGCCCCACTTCCCTGTGAAAAAATCCTTGATTGCATAACTCTTTAGGCAATTATTTCTTGTCCTGAGGATGAACCTATATTGTTTACGGTTCGAAACGTCGTCGACCTGAAATGCACTAAATGCATAACCGACACTAATTGTACATGCATATGTGTATTACTTTGGATTGTCTGTTGTATGATTTACAATATTCAGATGACCATTTTGTTGCCTGTTTAAAAGTTTTTCCCTTGTTTGTGGTTCCCTAGTGTGGCAGTCAGACATCGGCTGGTGTCCTGCTTCTATCACACTTCTTGTTTTATTGTTTCATGACTGTTTCTATTAGAATAATAAATTGTCCGGCTGGGCAATTCTTGTGAATAATATAGTTCCATTTGGTCTATATTTATTTTTCTAAAAATCCCTCCACTGTCTAAGGACCGTTGTCTTTAAAAAATTAATCTATTAGTTTTGCCTGCTGCGTCATGTTTATCTTGTTTAGTCATAGCTTTACTTGTCATATTAGCTTTATACGTCTCCTTGTCAATTCCAAAAGGGAAAATGACAGCTAAAATTAACCTGACCAGGATTAATAAAACCACACAGATCAAAGACATTTTGCAACATCTCCTTAGTATCGAACATCTTGAGTTATTGTTAACAAAAGTCATCTTTTACTCAGAATAAAAGCCTTCCAAAGAAAACAAAAATCAAACATTTCTAAATATTTCTAAATTAATATTTCTAACACCCCCACTATTTTTGATTTTTTTTTTAAAGAAAAACCCTACTTTCTAACAGCTTTTCTTCGACCTTGCGTCTTACATCAATGTGTTTTCCCAGCTAACACAATTTCTTCGACCTTATGTCACCTAACACAATTTCTTCAGCCTTACGCCAAAAACAAATCCTCAAAATTTACAGAGATTACTTCAATCATTTCCACTAGTGTCATCTAAATCTTCCTGACTGCTTCTATTCACCTCCACCACAGGTGGGATGATTATGTATGTCCATTCAGGAGACTTGTATTTCTGATTAGGCTTTACAATTCTCTTTGCTCTATTACTAATTACTTCTATTTTCTTTCCTGCTTGATTTTTCTCAACTTTTCTGACTAGAGACTTCGTTCACCTGCTCTTTTGATCTGTTCACCAATTTGAATTTTAATCCCTCATTTTCATTAGGCCAGTTATCACCTTTTCTTGTCAATTTCTTCTTTGGTTCAGATGTGTTACACTCTGCTCTCCAAGCTCTTTTTCTGAAATTTCTTATTTGAGAATCTTCATCACTTTCATCAGTTTCACTGTCAGAAATTTTAATTCTGGACTCAGGTACTTCTTTACTCGGCAGCTTCACTCTGTTAGGAACTTTATCCTAATAGCTGGTACTTGGTAATTCGTCTTCTTCTTCTTCTTCAATTACCTTCAACTTCCCAGTTTCAGAATTTTCATTCCTTCCTCCAGACCTTCCAATCTGCTTTTCAATACCGTCCTGATCTTGATTCTCTTCTTGTTCAGACTCTTTTTCAGCTTTCTTTTCTAAGACGACTTCATCATCTTCAGAGTCTAGTATCACGATTTCTTCATTATTTTCATTCAATGCTTCATTCGCAATTGAACTGTCCAGATGTCGACCTTCCTGTCGATCTTCAGGATCTGGATTCCTTTCAGGTTCTTCTTCAGAATCTGAATCAGTTGTAGTGTCACCTTCGTCAGGATTTTCAGGTGTTGGCACACGAATGATGTGACTAGCGTGGATCCACCTTTTCAATCCTTTGCACTTTACTGCATTTGTTGTGACAAGAATCACCTGTCTTGCTCTCTGCCACCTGGGTACTAAACAATTTCTTCTCCGGTGTATTTTTGTCCTTACCCAGTCACCTGTAAACAGATCATGAGCTTTTTCTTTGTCTCTTGCAATTACATCAGTACCCACCTGATGGAACACAGAAGTCACGACGTCAGAAAGATTCTTACAGTATTCCAAAATGACGCTATCATTTATACTCATTAACTTTCCAACTGGTACAAATGCTTGTCTCATGACTCTTCCCATGACAATATCATGAGGACTTAATCCTGTCTTTTTATCTGGAGTACTTCTCAAAGACATCAAAACAAGTGGAAGTGCATCTGTCCACTTTACTCCTGTAGCTAAACACATCTTTGCTATTCTATTCTTGATAGTACCATTTACTTGCTCAACCACACCTGATGCTTCTGGTCTGTAGGCACAATGCAGCTTTTGTTTAATATTTAATGCTTCACAAACCATTTGTAATAGTCTGTTTTCAAAATGTGTTCCACGATCAGTTTCCACAGTCACTGGAAAACCGTACCTAGGTATGATCTCCCTTAAAAGTAATTTTGCTACAGTAACTGAATCATTGTGACGTGTTGGGAACGCTTCCACCCATATTGAAAACAAACAGACTATCACAAGAACATATCTCAACTTGTTATGGGGTGGCATGTCAATGAAATCCATTTGCAATCTGGTGAAAGGACCACCCTCCCGTCCTATGGTTCCCATGCTCACAACTGTTTTTCTGTTTGGGTTCATTTGTTGACAGACTAAGCATCTCTGACAAAAAGATTCTGCAATTATTCTGAATTTTGGGTTAAACCATGTCTGCCTAAATAACCTGATCATAGAATCTCTTCCTATGTGTCCTGGACCATGATACATTCTAGCAATGTCAGCAATCATGCTATTTGGCAAAACTGGTCTGTCATCATTATAAATCCAAATCTCATCTTCCTCTCGCTGTCTACAACCTGCTCTTAACCATGAGTGTTTCTCCTCATCATCTACCTCATCTTGTAATTCCTTAACTCCTTGCTATGTCTCAACTACAGATGTTAGCATAAGTGAATTTAAAACATGTTCATTGTCTTTTTCCCGATTGATTGAATAACTGTTTATTGCACAATGTTTAGCAATCTCATCTGCATAAGCATTTCCTTTGGTTATGTAATCATTGCCCTTTTTATGTGCTGTACATTTCACTACAGCAATTTTCTCTGGTAGCTGAATGCCATCGTTCAATCTTTTGATCAATTTTGCATTTCTTATTGGTGATCCCGCAGAAGTTAAAAAACCTCTTTGAGACCAGAGTTGGCCATAGTCATGGACTACACCATATCCATACTGACTATCAGTCACTATGGTAATTCTTATTCCTTTTGCTCTTTCACAAGCACGAATCAAAGCAATTAATTCTACTACTTGAGCTGAACAAATTCCTTCAAGACAAGAAGCTTCAACTACATCTGCAACTGTGCAGACGGAATATGCTGCTCTCAGAAAACCCTCATCCGTTCTCAAGCACGATCCATCAACAAAGTAAATAAAATCTGACTCTGACAATGGAACGTCCTTAATGTCCTGCCTGGGTTTGGTACAATATTCTAAAACATCCAAGCATTCGTGATCAATGTCATTCTCATTCTTGATTTCTGTTACAGTACCATCAGGCAACAATGTGGAAGGATTTAGATTCCCACACCTTGCTATCGAGACGTTATCTGATCCCAGAATAGTCTTTTCATATTTAGTTAACCTGTTACTTGTCAAATGCTGTGTTTTGCTTCTGCTGAGAAGAATTTCAACAGAATGGGGTACATAAACTTTTACAGGAAACCCTATTATGATTCTCTCACTCTGCTCAAGGCTTACACTTGTTGCAGCTACTGCCTTTAAGCAGCCTGGTAATGCTTTTGCAACAGGATCAAGAACTGCTGAGAAATATGCAATTGGCTTTCTCAGTTTGCCATGTCTTTGAATTAGAACTGATAATGCACAACCTTCCCTTTCACTGCAATACAGCTCAAATTATTTCTCATAATCTGGCATACCGAATGCAGGTGCTTCACACAAACTCTTTGTTAACTGCTCAAAAGCTTCTAACTCAGTTTCTGTTAGAGTAATCGGGTCTTTTATGTCTGCTTTTGTCAGTCTCTGCAGTGGTTTTGCAATTACAGAAAATCCACTAATCCATTGGCGACAATAACCAACCATTCCTAAAAACATTCTGACCTGTCTCTGTGTTTTTGGAGGTTGCATTCCCTGAATCATTTTGATTCTTTCAATTGTTACTTGCCTGATTCCTTTTGCAATTCTGTGACCAAGGTATTTTACGTCTTATTTGCAAAACTGTAATTTTGCAGGGGACACTTTATGTCCCTCATCTGCCAGATGATTTAACAATGTAATGGTATCTGTCACACAGTTATCTCGTGTTTTTGCAGCCACTAACAAGTCATCTATGTATTGGACTAATGTTGACTTACCAGGTAAATCTAGATTCTCCAAGGATTTCTTTAGCAACTGATTAAAAATAGATGGACTTTCTGTATACCCTTGAGGGATACGACACCATGCTAGGATGCGATCCTGGAACCTGAACGCAAAAATTTGCTGGCTATCTGGATGCAATGGAACAGTAAAGAATGCGTTACAAAGATCAATGACCGTATACCATTCTGCATCATGCGGAATCTGATATAAAATTACTGCTGGGTTTGGAACGACAGGGCAACATGGAACAACTATCTGATTAACCTTTCTCAGGTCTTGAACAATCCTGAAAGTAACGTTTGGCTTTTTAATACCCATAATCGGTGAATTACATGGACTACTCTCAATTTCTTTTAGAACACCCTGTTTTATGAATTTGTCATTTACAGGTATAACACCTTCAATAGTTTCTGCTTTCATTTTATACTGAGGAATGTTTGGAAACTCCACTTCTTGTTTCACTGTGATTTTTACTGGATCAACATTTTTCATTAAGCCCATTTCACTTCCTGTTAAATCCCACATTTTTGCATTAACTGTTTCTTTTAATTCTTCAGGCAGATTATCTTTTTCAAATGCAGGAAATAATTTACTTTCCTCTGCTTCAACCATTAACATAGTTAATTTGTACAACCCATCTTCTTCAAGTGTTTGAAGCTCTATACCATCCGGTGAGCAATATATTTTGCAATTCATTTTACACAAAATACCCCTCCCTAAAAGGTTTACAGGACTGCTGTTACAAACTACAAATCTATGTTTGTCTTTAAATTTACCAATTTCAACTTTAACTGGTTCTGTTAAATCTGGTTTAATTTGTTGATTAGCTACGCCAACTACTTGGATGGTGTCCCCAGAGAGAGTCAGGTTTTCTATTTCCACTGATCTAACAGTAGAACGGGTAGCACCTGTGTCCACAAGAAAAGTGATTTCTACATCATTCACTTTATCATTTACAAATGGACCAGACTGATCTACCTCAAGAGTGGCTCCAAGCACACACTCTTCCTCCTCTCTCAGGCACTGTCATAAGTAATCTTCAGAATCACTCCCTCCATTATCATTCAACAAATATTGTTGAGAAATATTTGGCACATTCACTCTTCGCGGTCTGTTTACCTGATCACCACCACAGAATCCCGTCTTTGTATTGTATCTCTGTACATTCACACAATTTGGAAGTGGCGATTGTGGAATCTGATTCTGCTGATTCACTACCTGTCGCAGTAGCTGCTGCTGTAGCTGCTGCTGTAGCTGTTGCTATAGCTGTTGCTGCAGATTTATCTCATTCTGCATCTGTGGATTCAATGATGCATTTTTAAAATTTCTGGGCGGATTTTTACATTCGCGCTTCCAGTGTCCAATTTCGCCGCAATTAAAGAATGGGAGTTTTTGTTTTAACTCCTCAATATTCACATTAAATTTCGGCTTGTTATAACTACCCTTAAATTTACCTTGATTCTGATTAATATTTTTATTTTCCGAATTTGCAATTCGTTGTGCAGCCACTTTCACTTGTGCCCACATAGCTTTTTCCTTAAGCTTCTTCTGTTTGGCATCTATCTCATCACTACAGTATTTTGCTTTTCTCAAAATGTCATCAACTGAAAGTGATTGCCAACCAACGATTCCGTTTCTAATCATATCACCAATTTCAGGTCTTGAACCATAAACAAACCTATAAATAAAGTGGCTCATGTCCTTCTCACTTAATGTTTCATAGCCACTGTATTGTTTAAAAACCAGCAATAATCTTTCATAAAATGAATGTACTGATTCTTTTGGCTCCTGATTTGTTCTGTCTATTTTAACCCAATCAACTTCTTTCGGGGGAATCTTATTCTTCAACGAGTAAATTACTTTATCATACAGATCCATAAGATCTGCTGATGGAGCACCTGTTATACTATTTCGAGCAGGTTCTTCTTTGGGCCAACTTACAGAAACCTTACATTCTGTCCAAAGATCTGACAGAACAACAATGTCAAAAAATCCATCAAGATCAATCCACAGAACTTTTGAAACTTTGATAAATCTATCCACCTGTCGATACCACTCTACAGGTTTCTCTCTCAGCCGAGGTAAATCATTTGTGAACAATAGAATGTCCTGTCTTGTCCAAGGGACATGTACATACCCACCTCCTGCTATTTCTCTCATCGGGAATTGATTAGCTTCCATACCTCTTTCTCTCCTTTCTTCCTCTCTTTTCTTTGTCCATTTAACTCTCCATTTACTTAAATCTCCTAATCTCTTTAAATACACAATCAAATCTTTAATATGCACTATTGTCCCATTAGAATTCAAATTTCAAATATCCTTTTCAGTAAAATCTATTCTGTAATGTTTTCCCAAATTCTTCTGCCTGCTCAAATCAATTTCCAGTTCAACAGCCAATTCTTCTAACTGTTCATACTTATTTTTAGTTTTCAATTGTATGCTTTTACAAATAAACAATAATTCTTCATCCTGATAATGCTTTAAATTGTCAGGTCCAATTGTACCAATAATTAATTCCTCCAAATCTGCTTTTAGTTTTGCCACATCAAGTAATTTATTTTCTGGAGTCTTTGGGGTATGCGTTAAATCTATTTTATTTATGCTCCTTCTGGAGTCTCAGTATCAGATTCTGCACCAAATGGAGTTTTACATGGTGATCCTTGATTAAAAGTTAAGTCAGGCATTGTTTTTTCACGGTGTATCTCTGATAATTCTGAATACAATTTTTCAGATACTTTCTGAATTTCTGCATTTAATGGAATAGTCAAAGCTGAGTGTCTAATTTCCCGTTGATCAAATACTGGTTGAACAGGACCAATCGTTACTGGTACCGTTACTGCTTCCATGCCTTTAGTTAACTGTTGTATTAACTCTTCTTTTGCTCGAAGATATTCTGAAGTATTTGGCATTTCATTACATCTTTCTCTTTCTGGTCACATTACATTTCTCGGGGCTTCATTTCTCTGCTCTGGAGAAATTTCAAAATCATTTCTGGGAATTTCAATATAATTTCTGTTTTCTCCTTATATACTAGAATTAGACCTTAACTCTACTCTTTCACGTGTTTTTCCATAGCTTTGATTTGACATGGTAGATGTCTCATCAATAATTTCTTTTGGAGGAGGAGGAGCACTCGGGAAGACTCTTGGTGTGACTGGAATTCTTGGGGTAGACCATGAACAAGCTGGTTGATATTGGTAAGCGGTTCGGTTTTGTGATATAAATCTCTTCTAATACCGCATCTTCTAAATCATTTTCTTAATAATATTATTTCTTTTTGGGTATTCTTCTGACCTGGTACTTCAGTAATCATTACTCTTACTGGGTACATGCCATCACACATGTCTGCACGTCTCCATCGACGCATTCTATCCTCATGAGTTTCCCTATTAATATCTAATTTTGGACCTTTTGTTATTCTTCTGTTTTCTCGTTCGAGTTCAAACATCTCATCCTCCCATTCAACTAAAGCTTCAAATTGAGTGGGTCTAGGCTTTGGCACAAGAGCCATCATTTTTTCTCTCAAATTTTTCAAAACCTTAATATTAAATGACCCATCTTCCGGCCATGCTAATACACCATCATCCTTGGTATAATCCATCCAATTATCCACCCAAAGACAAGTATGATAACCATATTCACCTTCCATATAGGCTGCAGGTGTTTTGTACTTATGAAGTAACTTTCCACCTCGTGTTTCAATTTTCCTGTCAGGTTTAACTATATTTTTCAATCTCTGAAGCCATGTAAGCTTCTTTTCCTCTTTCTTGTAGAAATAACCCATGTTTTTAATCAAATCCGCTTAATTCCAAATGATGGTAAGCGTTTCCTTGTTGTTCCGCAAAACCAACCAATCCGTGCGCGAAACTCACCAACAAGCCAATCAGGTTAAGCCACGTCACCACCTTGCTCAACCAATAGAATTGCTATTTTCAGAATAAGCCAATCAGCTGTCAGCTCGTCTTGGTCACGAGAACCAATCAGCGCGCTAGCTGTGACGTATGTTAGCCAATCACAGCGTGGACCCTGTGACGTACACTGTCTCTCACTCCTTGAACTAGCCCCTCCTTTACAAAATATTTTTCACGGCGCCATTTTAACAATTCTTTTCAAAGGAATTCAGTTAATAACTACAGAAAAACAAACCATTTGTCTGTTTCGCTAAAATAAAGTGATAGCTTTTACAATCATTCAAGTATTCTTTGCATGGAGTAGACAACGCTATTCTCACAGAATATTAAAATTTGTTGATAAAGTAAGTCTACTCTACCCTTCTAGTAGGTAATGACGAACTTGTTTCCCTCTGAATGCACATAAAGTAGCAATTCAAAGTTTTGACTCGATCGTAATTACAAAATCATTTACGCACTTTGAAACGGAAAGTATCCCTAACCATACATACATGAAATCTTGGTAGGACTTTAACCAACCATTGAGATCCACATTTGTCAGCAAGATAGACAACACTTCCTTACCCTTCACACAAGCTTGGATAAATTCTACTACTCTTTTCACAGTGAGTTTTAAGACAGGCTCCAAGTCCCTATACTGCGAAAGCTACAATTTCATAGACTATCCTCACTATACATTTAACCTAGCACACCTAAGATCCCTAAACTTGTGCTGTACGTCCACAACACTAGTGATATATGTCAATACCACTATTTTGAAACAGAACAAATGCACTGTGCAACGTCACTTGTCACACTATTCTTGTACCGGTACAAAACCAGGATTTTTCACACTGCTGGAAAAAAACCTTTTCAACAACATATAACAACTTTAACGAACTCAACATATGTTAAACATTGATCCTATGTAATTACCATGTAGCATGTCAGTTACCATAGTAACCGTAACACTGCTACCAAGGAATTGATGCAGCGCCCCTTTAGAAAATCTGTCTCAACAACACTACCCAACACCATGATACTCACCATTAATCATATAACTCTCACAAGGCCCATAAACTACCGAGACAAATTTTGGGCAGCTGAATCATGTGACCTAATTAATCAAAACTATTCATAAACTATTTACTCATTTATATACAACTACAGTTTATCATTTTTATCATGGATTTATAACACAAAACATTTTAATTAAGTCACAAAGGTAAATGGATCAACTGATGGAAACTAGATCATGAATAAACAAGTCCAGCTTGTAATTTCAAAATTTAATTTATTAGCTTTATTATTCAAAGAAAGAGCATTTAAAAGTATGAATCTGTATTTATTAGCAATAAAGCAGCATTTTATTGAGGAAAGGAATATTAGACCGACATTTCAATGCATCACCATTCAGCATAAATTAAAGTAAATGAACACGTTTCCTAACCCCTAAGTTCTATTTCCCTATCTAAATCTCACTTCATCTAAAAGTTAAAGTCATTGAGGCCTATTATCCTTTCGTGCGCCAAATGTCCGTCAGCACGACGCGCCTTTCAGGATTCGGGAAACAAGCAGCCCCCTCCCGTTTTGGTGCTAGGTTTTTATACCTTTCTAACTAGCTAATCTCACTGAAAAAGTATACTTTTCTTGACCGTCCAGAGTTCGGATTGGCTGACAAATGTCAGTCCATATGGTGTCATCCTCTTTCCTGAAGCCTAAATCAGACTTTTTCTTTAGAGTCCATTGTCCCTTATTTTTCAAGTTACGCAGCTTCCTTAAATCGAAACATTTTACATTCACAGGCTGTGACTTCCTTAACTTGGCAGACTTTGCCGGTTCCTGTCCTTGGTTTTGGTCCTTCCATGAACACGTATAATACAATTTTCAATTGAGCTTGCAAATATTTTCAACGTGATAAAACTTTCCACGCAGGGCTCTTGCTCTCTCTGGACAGGACTCGACAACACCATCTTTTAAAACGCTTGGCCTCAGGTCTTAGGCCTCTCTCATGGAGAACTAGTATTCAAAGAAACACAAGACATCAATTAATTAGAGTATTGAAAACCCTTCTGTTACCCACCCCCTTTGCTAATTATTATCCCATTAATTTATGTTAACTAGCTGAAAGCACACAAAGCAGCTTTTCATTTCTCCATGAACTTATGCCACATAAAGACTAAAAGACATAACATAAGCACACAAAATAAGCACATGCCATTAGTTAAACAGCCGCATTTAATTCTGACAAAGACAATAGACAAGGTTAGTTTATTATTTTTCAACGTACTTGCAAATGCAACAAAGAGCACATTTATTAGTCACTTGTGTCGTGTATGCATTTTAATCTAGGTTGATTAGTATTTTTCAGACACAAATTCATTAGTACAATTATCATTATGGAAGTTTGACTTTGCAAGTTTGAACAAAATTTTGTTCTGCACCTCGCTTCATCAAGACCTCCTAGGTTTTTGCTCAACTTTAGTTTCTGAAGACTTATTCTGGGTTTCTTGTCCTTCCATAGGAATTTGTTTATCAGGGTATCTCGTTTTTTGTGGAAGTCTTCTGTAGTTATTAGCGGGAGCATGCTGAGTAGGTAGTTAATAATGGGTGCTATCATCATTTTTATTGTTTCAACTCTGCCCCACCAGCTGACAAACTTTGGTGTCCACATTCCAAGTTTCTCTTTCACTTTGTTTAGGAATGTCTTTTCATTGTGATCCAGTGTTGTTTTAAGATCTCTCTCAAAGTGTAGCCCAAGGTATTTCAGAGCTCCTTTTTGCCATGCTAACCCTGAGTTCCCTAGTACTGCCTTAGTGGTGCGCATGTTTAGAGGTTTGCATTCTGATTTGTCCCTATTGAGTTTGTAGCCCGAGACTTGTGCGTATTCCTCAATGGTGGCCATTAGGGCCGCTATTGAGTGGCCTGGGTTCTCTGTGGTGATGAGTATGTCATCTGCTTAAGCAGCTAACTTGACTGTGTTCCCCTCGATTTGGATTCCTTTTATTTCTGGGTTGGTCCTAATCATGCACAGCAGTGGTTCTATGGAGAGTAGGAAGAGAGCTGGGGATAGTGGGCACCCCAGTCCCGTGCCTCTTTCTAGGAGTAGCGTCTCTGAGGTGCACCCATTGACTACTACTCGGGCTTCTGGTTCGTTATATAGTGCCATCACCATTCTTCTATAGTTTTCACCTAGACCAAACCTATGCATGCATTGATCAAGGAAGGTCCACGACACTCTGTCAAACGCTTTTTTGGCATCGAGTGCTTTCATAACTGCTTGTGCGCTTTTGGAGGAGGCGTGGTTTATTAAGTGACATAAAAGTTTTGTATTGCCTTGGGACAGCCTGTTTTTGAGATAGCCCACCTGAGAATTATGGATTATGGTTGGAAGTAGCACATTTAGCCTTGCTGTCAAGACCTTAGCATGGATCTTACAATCAACATTAACTAGAGAGATGGGGCGGTAGTGTTGTGGGTGTTGTGGGTCTTTGCCATCTTTGGGGATGACTATTATATTGGCCTCTGTCATTGAGCTAGTCATTTTCCCTTTGTGGAAGCAGTGTGTGAACACCTCCTCCATTGTGGGCTTTATTAGACGGAGGAACTGTTTGTAGAATCCCGCTGTATATCCATCTGGCCCGGGAGCCTTGTTGTCTTTGAGCTCTGCAACTGCTCCTTCTATTTCTGTCCCCGTAATTTCTTGTTCTAATGACGTTCTCTGCACCTCCGTTAGAGTGGGTAGGTTTAGACTATCTAGGAGGCTGGCCCCTTTGTCTACTTTGAGGTTTTTGTCTTCTTTGTACAGGCATTCGTAGAAGCCTTTAAAGACCTTGAGGATCTCTTTGTTTGACGTTTGTGATATCTTATTGCTGTCAGTTATCGCTGCAATAGTGTGTTGTCTCTGTTTACTCTTAAGGTATGAGGCTAGTGCTTTCCCTGCTCTGTTCACTTTACATAGGTTTATAGCTTTGTATTTATTTATCCACATACCCACCCTTTCGCTTAGTATCTTGTTGAGCTCATATTTTTTCTTGGTTAATTCTGTCAGGGTGTTTTTGTCCTCTATGTTCGTGCTGTGGCCCTTTTCTAGGTCCTTAATCTGAGTTTCGAAGTTCTGTTACTTTTTTGTTCCTTTCTCTGTTCATTCTTGACTTAATGCTGAGTATTTTCCCCCTGACTGTGGCTTTCAGGGCGTCCCAAAGGGTGCCTCTGTCAGTGCTTGGGCTGTCGTTGAAACCTAGGTATTCTTTTATGGTCTCCTCTATTTCGGCAACGTTATTCAGGTTTTTAAGGATGTCGCTATTGAATCTCCGCCTCTGGCTAGCCTGTTCGTTGTGTCTCCCGCTGAGTGTTAGAATGATGAGTGAGTGGTCTGGTATCGTTCGTGGAGCAATTTCTGTGTGATCTATGAGGTGAGTGTGTGGTGCGGAGATGAGGATGTAGTCAATTCTACTATATGAGTTGTGTGGGTGAGAGTAGGCTTGTTCGCCTGGATGTTGCAGTCGCCATGGGTCTTTTAGGTTGAGCTTGACGCACAGATTCCCTAGGGTGTTGTGTCCTGGCGAGCAGTGGCTGGGTCTTTGTGGGTTTCTGTCTATTGTGTTGTCTAGTGCTTGGTTGAGGTCGCCGGCTACTATAAGGAGGTCGTCTTGTGGAAGCTTACCCAGTCTGTGCTCAACATTACTCCAGAATTCATTGTCTTCTGAGTTGGGTCCTGTTAGACCTGGGGTCACCAGTCTACATAGGGTAGCTTGGTGCAAAGTAGGAAGGTCTATTCCAAAGGCAAAAAGTGTTACGCTTGCATCGCACCCTTACAGTAACACAGCGTCCATCCACTCAAAAATGACACTACACTGTAATTTTATAAAAGTAGTAAAGTTTATCTTTTCCTCTTAAGGTTACTTTCATTTCTGTTTGTCTTTACAGCTCATCATACTACATGTAATATTCCATGTATATATCTCAACAACAACCCTGCGATACTAGGAATTACTACTTATTCCTGCCATTAATCAATAGTTTAGTTGCAGGACAAACCACATATCAAGTCTGGTCTTACTTCTGGTTATATGTGTTATTAGCTCAAGAGTGAACTTGTGAATATCCACACCAAATCTCCTTAGCAATAATTCAACAGTGCAAAAACCATTCATTAGTTACGGTCCAGGTTGACAATAGGATCTATTTATCTCTTAAACATATCACTGTTGTTTTCTTTTTTTTAGCCATATACTGTGACCTTTTCATATATCTAGCATACACACTGTTTATAAGTGGGATCCTAATACATACATTCTGAACAGTTGTGGCGTTTTTTTCCCACCCCTCTTCATGAATATCTGCCTTAGCTGGTTTATTCCACCTTAGAACAGTATAGTCTAGTTAGTTCATTAACTGTCCCTTGGTTTGCCAAACTCTCCTCAAAGAAAAGGGGCAGTCTCCTCTGCCAGTTCTGCCATTAACAATCTCTCTGCCCAACCCACTGTCTTTTATCAAGGGCAGGAAGCCTCGTATTTCAGCAGGCCCGGCAGAAGGTTTTATGAACCAAATTACCCCCCCCCCTTCCAGCCCCCTCAGTTGGAATCCCTGCTTACGTTACTTTTGGACGCTGTTCTGCCCAACCTGGCCGATGGCTGCTGGCTGGAAGGCCGGGGTTTATCACCCGGAGGTCTTAAATGAAAATGAAGTTCAATGGTTGTGGACCTGAAGAGGCGGGACCCGACCTTCACTGGAAGCTCCCTGTTGTCAGCTTCCGTCACCGCCCCTCACGCCGCAGGAAGAGAAATCTCCTCCCTCGGCCAACTCCAGTCACGCCTTACTTCCTCAGGAGCACTCCTCTCGTCAGCGCCGAAGCGGGTCCCTTCCTCGGATTTTACCCCGCTACGCAAACAATCCCCCGAGGCAGCTCCCCCCTCACCAGGCGACGCCGCCCTCCGCACAGGCTCTGCCTTCAGGGACCGGCCGACGGGCGGCCCCGTCACCCACTTCCGTCTCCCTCACACGTAAATGAATGCCTGACAGGCGGCCGCGGCCGGCTCCGTTCCGCAAGCTCCGCGTCTCTGCTGGCGACAGGAGCCCCCCAGTTCAAAGGCAGCGGCACCACATCAGCATAAGGAGCCCAGGGAATTCCGAGGTCCACAGAGCGGAAAGCTGGTAAGTTCACTTTTGCGATGGCTAACCCAGGTGGATTTTCTCGTGACTTAGCTAGCCCAGGGCGAGGGTAGGTCAGCAAGGCTGGGGTCTTATTCTGCAAGCGCCTGACTTCAGTCAAGAAACAGTCTCGGACACCCTCACCTCCGTTTTCCGCCAACGTTGTCCTGTCTGCTCCACCCAAGCCAGTCACACTTGGCTCTTATGTAAAAGAAACTGAATAACAATGTCTTTGCTGGGCCAGGTCAGTAAGGGAGGGACAACATCCGAAAGGGGGGGTCAGCAACCCCTAGAGGCAATCAGTTCCCCTCTCAGTACTCAACCTCCTCGCCCCACAGCCTTCACTCCAGCCAAGTCAGTCTCCTTTTCACGACCTAAAATGGCTGCCTAACATTCCACCTTATATATGCTGACCCTAGAGTGTCCAGAGAGGTCCAGAAGGTTCTGTCTGGAAGCCCTCATAATGTCCTATGGCCCTAGGTCCTGAGGTGGCAGTTATGGCAGTTACTGGCCACCATTTTGTGTGACTGAGTTTTCACCAATTTATAAGAGTCACCTAGGCTTAAAAAACTATAGGGTCAAGGAGTACCTAACCCCTAGGTCAACACCTAAAAAGTCCAGTGGACATAAAAAAAACAAAGGTTAGGAGGCAGAAAGGGGACAAAAATAAATAAATAACGGGAGGGACTACCTAAAGGCTGACAGGTCTAACAGGTCCATATATGTTTGCCCTCAAAGCTAAAGGTGGCATTATCCTTTCGCATTCTTTCTCTTAGCGCTAGGAATCCCTTTCAGGTTTCAACTGTTTGCCTTGAGAAGTCTTGCGTAATTATTATTTTGTGGCCGTTCCATCTCAGATTCGGGATTTTCCTTGCTACTGCAAAGATCGCCTCCGTTTGATTTGATCTTAGGGGCTTGCATATGATTGGTCGTGGGCCGCGGCCATGTGGTGGTTTGGTTGCAGGCACTCTGTATGCTTTGTCAACTTCGAATTGTCTGTCAAATTTGATGCCTGTTAGTAGCGGTAGCAGTTCTTCTATTAGGTTTGTGCATGATCCAGGCTTATCCTCTTCTCCTTCGGGGATCCCTAGCAGTCTTATGTTCCCCCTTCTGTTACGGTCTTCTTGTTCTGCTAGCTGCTTCTGTAGTGTGGATGAAGCCTTTGCAATGGAGTGTAGGCATTTATTCGATTGTGCGTTGTCATCTTCTTTGTTGCGGATGCGCTTCTCCGTTTCATCGATCCTACAGTTTGTTTTATGCTGATCAGCCCTTATGGCTGCTAGCTCCAGTTGCATGTTGTCTATAGTCTGTTTCGTTGATTTGCCCAGTTGGTTGCCTTCCTTGATTTTTTTGAGGTTCAAATCCAGGGTTATCTCATTTTTTTTGTTTTAGTGGCAAATCGGGAATGTCTTTCCTGTATTTCTTGATGTCATTGGTTAATTTGCTGTCGTGTCCTGCCATCGCTGCAAAGCCTCTCCTGGCTTGATAGCACACTAGTCTTCCGTCTTTCTGTTGAGTGCTAAGGGGATTTGATGGATCCTTTTTTGGGATTGGCTCTCCTCTGTCTGTGTCTTGGTGGTTCAGCCTGAACCTGCTTGGTTCCCGGATGGTTCTAGTTCTGCTCTTTGCTCCTGCCAGTTCTTCCCCTGTGACATCGCCCTTTCCTTGGCTAATCCTTTGCTTCCTTTGTGAAGGACGATGATGGGAGGCTTAAGTTGTAGTTTGACCGTTTGGTTAGTTGGCTTCCCGCCCTCGCGCGTGTTGCCTTGCTTGGTGGCTGGAGTTCCAAAGTACCCTGGCTGCCTGTATCGGTTTTCTTGCAGTTAATGGCACAACGCTTGTTGGTGAGCGGGTGTAGAACACACTCGCTCTTCTCAGCTCCCTTGCGTGTTGTTAGCCGATCGTGAGGCACACCGTTTGGGTAGATGTGGCGTCTTGTTGGTTGTATTGTGGTGCTCTTTGATAGCTGCGTTGTTTGTTGGAGCAGTGCCGAAATTGCTGCCAGTTTTCACGGCTATCACAGCTTACCGTCGGTTTTCTCTGCTTTCCCTGCGAGGTGCAAAATGGCCGCTCCATTTAGAGGAGCCGCCATTCTCAACATTACTCCAGAATTCATTGTCTTCTGAGTTGGGTCCATATATGTTTGCAATGTGTATCGTGTCCTCCCCCCTCTTGAGACTGGTTATTAGGATTCTCCCATTTTCGTCAGCGTAGCTATCCTGTACTATCAGTCTAGATTTTTTGTTTATAAGTGTAATAACTCCCCTCTTTTTGTGAACCGCTGGTGAGCATAGTGATTGACCTATCCAGTTGGCCTTGAATCGTTGTGCATATACCCAGCAATATAGCTGCTGGGTATCTCTATCTTGGGACTTCCCCTGCCCTTCCCATTCCCTTGCGTTGGGCGTGGTGCAAGATGGCAGCCCCCAGTATTGTCCTTTCAGATGTTGGCTTGTTTCCAACTTCTTCTTTCAGTTCTGCTGCCTCTCTGTACTCAGCGGCAATGCCGGTCTTCCTAGTTGTGCCCTCAGCGGAGTGCCTTGTTGTTAACGATCACAGCGTATGCACGCCGCTTGCCGCTCGCTTCAACAGCCTTCAGATTGCGGGTTGGTCTTTAAAATGGCGGCCCCCAGTCATGCTTTTGCTTTCTCTCTGGTATCGATTTTGTGTTGCGTACATTATGCCACTTCAGCTCTCTGAATTGTTCTTTCAGCACTTACTTGGTGTGGAACGAAGCGACAGGGGTGTTAGAGATCACCCTGCGCGTCTCTTGGGTTCACTGGTTGTACACACACCGCGTCCATGCGCCCTCATCCGGGTCTGTTCGGCTCTTCGGTTTTGTTTAGAGCGCCATTTTGGTTGTTCCCCACCCAACCTTTCTTTTGGAGAGTGTGCTAGCCAAAACTTCTGCGATTTGCTACTGGCGGTCGTTTTTGTTGATCTTTGTGTTCCCCCGGTGTTCTGACGTCTTTTACCGGTCTTTTGTTTCAGGACCGAGCTCGTTTTAATGTATTATTCGCTGTTTTGCGCCCCAGGGTTACGGAGGTAACGGACCTAGGCGCCCGTCCTCATTGCCGTCCAAGCGAGGAATTGTTTTAAGAGTGGATTACACTTTTTTTATCTCTATTTAAGTGCACTGGTTTACATTTTACAGGCACATTCTGAAAGTAAAAGTACCACTGGTCTGTACGTGCACTCCCCACCATCCTCATCAGAGATTTTATATTCCCTAAATCCAGGCATGAGTACCAAATTGCTTTCAGGTTATTGCAGTGTATTCTGGGACTTGTAGTCCTGTTTCTAACATTCTAAACGGAGGGCGAGAGTACCCAGCATTTAAAGCAAAACCCGGGGGTAGGTGAAGCGCTCATGCTCGGGTCTGGGCTAAGTTGAGAGCTTTGTCGAGGCCTTGGAGGAGCTGCAGGGATCCCCGAGAAGGGCTGCTGCCCTCTTGAAGGGTTCCCTTAGAAGAGGCGCTGACCTAGAACAGTGACTGGTATTTTTTCTGGATGGTTATAATTGGTTCTTGCTGTTTTTGCTCTCCAGTTCCTTGTGTGTTATGAAGGTTCCTTGCATCTTTCAGGGCAGGGATGGAAACTCGCCCGAGTTCTGAGTCTATTTAAGGTTCAGTAAATTGCTTTGTGGGGGGGGGGCAGGGTGGGTGCGCCTCAAAGCAGTATGTTTTCTGTGTCTGTTGATGTTTTCCTAAGTTTAGTAAACAGTAGGTCGAGAGTGTTAGGTTGAAGTCTCTTTTTTCTGCCTACTGAGTTCAAGAGCATACACAGCCTCACACTGTGTCTTGGAATACGTGCTCGGAGAATTACTTTAGGATTCCCTGGTGGTCTAGTGGTTAAGATTCAACGCTTTCACTGCCGCGGCTCGGGTTTGATTGCCGGTCAGGGAAGGTGGCTTTTTACTGTTTTCAGTGTGAGTTCTAGGGTTCTCTATTGGTTTTATTTTAATCATATCTAAACACATTTTTTAAGGTTTTATATTGCAAAAATCTTTTATTATTACATGCATTTCTTCTTTGCTTGACTTGCCATTTGTTAATAAAATGTCACCTTTCAGGGCCAGAGACTGATAGAAAAGTGAATGCTGGTTCTCCAAGCTTATTCTTCACAATGGCTGTATTACCACTTGGAACAAGCATTTGCAATGCAATAGGTCTGGCAATGCCTTTTATTTATGTTTTTGTTTTTAAAATATAAATAAAGCGCATTCTCATTTACTATGCCAACAGCTTAAACTTGCATAAATGCGAGACCTATCATCCGCATACGCATCATCCGGAAAATCTCCCGCTTCTTCTCGGCTGAGGCCCTTAAGCTCATTGTCATGGCCATGATTACCTCCCGCCTTGACTATGGCAATGGGCTCTTTGTAGGAATCCCGGCATATGAGCTTCGGCGCCTACAACTCATTCAGAACCAGGCTGCACGCCTGATATATCAGCTTCCTAAGTACCATCACGTCACTCCCCTCCTCAAACCCCTTCACTGGCTCCCTATCTCCCAACACTCCCTTTTCAAGTTGGGCTGCATCACCTTTATGGCTCTTGCAGGCACTGCCCCTGGCTTTGTCAGATCCAAAATCCAGCCCTATCTCCCTAAAAGAGACCTCCGCTCCTCCTCCCTTATCCTTCTGGTAGTCCCTCGCTTCAAGAGGAAAAAACACGGTGGCCTCCGCTTCTCCACTCTTGCCCCCACCTTCTGGAATAGCCTTCCCTTTCCTATCCGGTCCATAACCAACTATATGGACTTCCGGAAAGCTCTTAAAACCTTAAAACCTATCTTTTTTCTTTAGCCTTTTCTTTACCTTAACCCCCCTTTTCACCCTTTTTTCTTTTCTGTCTGAACTCTGGGTATAACGCCATGAAACCGCTTGGTGTCAGTGCGCTCAACAAATGCTTTTCAACTTCAACTTCAACTTCAACCTATTGCATTGGTAATGCTTGTTGATTTAGCAGCATCAAGCAGGCTGGGAATAGAAGTTTTACTTTGGTATTATATTCTAGCCTACAATTCCCTACAAGCTTAATGTTGGTGGCTGATCACTGTGGCTCGGAGGAATGGCCCCTCGTGTGGGTCCATTTGACAGCTACAAAAGTTTTTGTTGTGAAGATGTTCAGCATATAATGGGCATTGAAGTGACATCACTTCTAGGAGCAGTACATTAAGTATCCTTAAACTGGGCATTAGTAACACCTATTATTTACAGCACCTAGAAACTGAAACGTGCAGTATGTAACGCTATACAAAACAAGTTATTATTATTGGCAGTTTTCTGTACCGTGTGTATAGCTGTCCACCTAGCACAGAAGGAGTTAAGACCTGAAGTGGTCCCTTCTGGTCTTCCCTGCCCCATGTCCTTTGCGCGTGGCTTTGCAGTAGGTATGTCCTTCAGAAGCTGTCATCCTGTGCCCTGGGCGTGATTCCCTGGCTGTTGCAGTTATGTTGAGAGAGCCCCACTGATTAGTATTCAGTGATAAATGACAAGTCAATAATAAATAATTACTGTACCCAATGCAGGGAACAAGCATTACATTGTCTCTTACGTTGCTTACATACCAGGTGTATATGTACCAACTCCACTGCACTTCTTCCATCGACTTTAGAAGGATTAAAGGGAGAGTCTGCCCTGTCTGGATTGAAATCCGTGGCCTTCAAATTACTAGTGCTCAGCAGCTACTGAGTTCCCTCGCTTGTAACTCGCTGCCTGCGCTGCTTAGAGCTGAAACCGGAGTCATGCGGAAACACTCCTTAGTTTAGAAGCACTCACCTCGGGTTACACGCTGAGACGAGGGTGTGAGGGCTTGGGGCAGCTGCTGCCCTCTTTTGGAAAGGACCAGCCTGGCTCCTGATGCATACTGCTACAAGGAGTTTAGGTTTATAGGCCAAGACGAGACGAAGGATAGAGATAGGAGAGTGTAGCACCGGGGTTAGCAAACAGATGAGAAATGGGACAGGGTATGATGGGACAGCTTTACTGCTCCTGAGGCGTGAGCTGGGAGCCTACTTGATTACTTATGTTACCGAGTCATTGTTTATGAAGCTGTAGATTTATTTCACAAGTACAAAGCGCAAAAAGGACACAGGGCGATCAAAGCTCGCTGCTCAAGTCAAGAAACAGTCCAACTGCGTTCTCTCGATCACGTACAATAAAAACTCCATAAGAGAACACAGAATCAAACATCCCAAACATTGTAAAGATACAAATCTAACCTAACAGATCTCTGCCGACAAAGAGGAGTGATGGGGGCAGGCACACGGCGATAAGGAGGCGCTGCAGCTTCCGCCTTGTGCACCGCTGCTCGCTCCCGCAGGCAAAACGCCGGGGAAGTGAACCTTTTCAGAAAAGGTGGGACATGCACCCACCTTTAGCTATTAGCTGGCTTTGATTCTGAAAAGACACACGCAAAAGCCAATCCATTGCGTGGGAGGAGTCAGACCCACACAGAGTAGAGAAGAGTAGAGACAAGAAGCCTCGAAGGGCAGCGCATGCGCGCTGCGGTAGGCTCGACCTAAAAAGCATTGGCAAATCCAGGAGCCCTGTTTATTTTCATTTGTGGGCTTTGCTTAGAGAAACACCACATTGATGGGCACTTTGTAAATCAGGCAAACTTGGAGATGTGTAGCCAGAGCAACAAAGAAACACTCCTCCCTGAACACGCATAGCAAAAGCAGCAAGCGCGCAGAGGGTGAGAGCCTGTAAGTAAGTGTCCACGCAGGCAGCCCTGGAATCATCTAGGGAGAGAACTATTGCAAAGGCTAAACATTGTTATTCCCATTTTTAAAGTGTCTGAGAAGTGCCTGCTTTACTATAACAAGCATTTACAATGCAACCGTTTCGCCTTTGGAAAAGTTAGAGCTATTGGCAATGTAAATGACAATGCCATTTATTTATCTGTTTTCAAAACCAACACATAAATACAAATTTTGTCATTTACAATGCCAATAGCTCAAACTTTTCCAAAGGTGAAACCGTTGCATTGTAAATTTAAAATACAGATTCAAAGAAATGTACCCCCCCCCCCCACAAAAATAACATAACAGTCCGCCCAACAGGTAAACTTACAAAGTGAAAGCACATTTGTAATCGAAAATGCTCCTTACCTGATAACAGCTCACATGACACCGCCGAACCTACAAAGGAAACAGAAAAAATACAGTAAGAGCTAAAACGGGAAAATACGTAAACTTACAAAGTGAAAACACATTTACAACTAAAATGCTGCTTACCTGATCGCGTCGTGGAACAGCTTACCGGAGAAGCGCGCCACACCCAGAACATAACATCAATAGCGCTTTCGTCAAAAAAGCAATTTAAAATACAGATTCAAAGAAATGTACCCACTCCCCCCACAAAAATAACATAACAGTCCGCCCGACAGGTAAACTTACAAAGAGAGGGCATTTCTAATAAAAATTAAATGCTGCTTACCTGATCACGTCGTGGAACAGCTTACCGGAGAACGCGCCACACCCAGAACATAACATCAATAGCGCTTTCGTCAAAAAAGCAATTTAAAATACAGATTCAAAGAAATGTACCCACCCCCCCACAAAAATAACATAACAGTCCGCCCGACAGGTAAACTTACAAAGAGAGAGCATTTCTAATAAAAATTAAATGCTGCTTACCTGATCACGTCGTGGAACAGCTTACCGGAGAACGCGCCCCACCCAGAACATAACAACAATAGCGCTTTCGTCAAAAAAGCAATTTAAAATACAGATTCAAAGAAATGTACCCACCCCCCCCCCACAAAAATAACATAACAGTCCGCCCGACAGGTAAACTTACAAAGAGAGAGCATTTCTAATAAAAATTAAATGCTGCTTACCTGATCGCGTCGTGGAACAGCTTACCGGAGAACGCGCCACACCCAGAACATAACATCAATAGCGCTTTCGTCAAAAAAGCAATTTAAAATACAGATTCAAAGAAATGTATCCACCCCCCCCACAAAAATAACATAACAGTCCGCCCGACAGGTAAACTTACAAAGAGAGAGCATTTCTAATAAAAATTAAATGCTGCTTACCTGATCACGTCGTGGAACAGCTTACCGGAGAACGCGCCACACCCAGAACATAACATCAATAGCGCTTTCGTCAAAAAAGCAATTTAAAATACAGATTCAAAGAAATGTACCCACCCCCCCACAAAAATAACATAACAGTCCGCCCGACAGGTAAACTTACAAAGAGAGAGCATTTCTAATAAAAATTAAATGCTGCTTACCTGATCACGTCGTGGAACAGCTTACCGGAGAACGCGCCCCACCTACAACGTAACATCAATAGCGCTTTCGTCAAAAAAGCAATTTAAAATACAGATTCAAAGAAATGTACCCACCCCCCCCCACAAAAATAACATAACAGTCCGCCCGACAGGTAAACTTACAAAGAGAGAGCATTTCTAATAAAAATTAAATGCTGCTTACCTGATCACGTCATGGAACAGCTTACCGGAGAACGCGCCCCACCCAGAACATAACAACAATAGCGCTTTCGTCAAAAAAGCAATTTAAAATACAGATTCAAAGAAATGTACCCACCCCCCCCCACAAAAATAACATAACAGTCCGCCCGACAGGTAAACTTACAAAGAGAGAGCATTTCTAATAAAAATTAAATGCTGCTTACCTGATCACGTCATGGAACAGCTTACCGGAGAACGCGCCCCACCCAGAACATAACAACAATAGCGCTTTCGTCAAAAAAGCAATTTAAAATACAGATTCAAAGAAATGTACCCACCCCCCCCCCACAAAAATAACATAACAGTCCGCCCGACAGGTAAACTTACAAAGAGAGAGCATTTCTAATAAAAATTAAATGCTGCTTACCTGATCACGTCGTGGAACAGCTTACCGGAGAACGCGCCACACCCAGAACATAACATCAATAGCGCTTTCGTCAAAAAAGCAATTTAAAATACAGATTCAAAGAAATGTACCCACCCCCCCCACAAAAATAACATAACAGTCCGCCCGACAGGTAAACTTACAAAGAGAGAGCATTTCTAATAAAAATTAAATGCTGCTTACCTGATCGCGTCGTGGAACAGCTTACCGGAGAACGCGCCCCACCCAGAACATAACAACAATAGCGCTTTCGTCAAAAAAGCAATTTAAAATACAGATTCAAAGAAATGTACCCACCCCCCCCACAAAAATAACATAACAGTCCGCCCGACAGGTAAACTTACAAAGTGAAAGCATTTCTAATAAAAATTAAATGCTGCTTACCTGATCACGTCGTGGAACAGCTTACCGGAGAACGCGCCCCACCTACAACGTAACATCAATGGCGCTTTCGTCAAAAAAGCAATTTAAAATACAGATTCAAAGAAATGTACCCACCCCCCCCCCACAAAAATAACATAACAGTCCGCCCGACAGGTAAACTTACAAAGAGAGAGCATTTCTAATAAAAATTAAATGCTGCTTACCTGATCGCGTTGTGGAACAGCTTACCGGAGAAGCGCGCCACACCCAGAACATAACATCAATAGCGCTTTCGTCAAAAAAGCAATTTAAAATACAGATTCAAAGAAATGTACCCACCCCCCCCCACAAAAATAACATAACAGTCCGCCCGACAGGTAAACTTACAAAGAGAGAGCATTTCTAATAAAAATTAAATGCTGCTTACCTGATCACGTCGTGGAACAGCTTACCGGAGAACGCGCCCCACCTACAACGTGACATCAATAGCGCTTTCGTCAAAAAAGCAATTTAAAATACAGATTCAAAGAAATGTACCCACCCCCCCCCACAAAAATAACATAACAGTCCGCCCGACAGGTAAACTTACAAAGAGAGAGCATTTCTAATAAAAATTAAATGCTGCTTACCTGATCACGTCGTGGAACAGCTTACCGGAGAACGCGCCCCACCCAGAACATAACATCAATAGCGCTTTCGTCAAAAAAGCAATTTAAAATACAGATTCAAAGAAATGTACCCACCCCCCCCACAAAAATAACATAACAGTCCGCCCGACAGGTAAACTTACAAAGAGAGGGCATTTCTAATAAAAATTAAATGCTGCTTACCTGATCACGTCGTGGAACAGCTTACCAGAGAACGCGCCCCACCCAGAACATAACATCAATAGCGCTTTCGTCCTAAAAGCAATTTAAAATACAGATTCAAAGAAATGTACCCACCCCCCCCCACAAAAATAACATAACAGTCCTCCCGACAGGTAAACTTACAAAGAGAGGGCATTTCTAATAAAAATTAAATGCTGCTTACCTGATCACGTCGTGGAACAGCTTACCGGAGAACGCGCACCACCCAGAACATAACATCAATAGCGCTTTCGTCAAAAAAGCAATTTAAAATACAGATTCAAAGAAATGTACCCCCCCCCCACAAAAATAACATAACAGCTCGCCCGACAGGTAAACTTACAAAGTGAAAGCATTTCTAATAAAAATTAAATGCTGCTTACCTGATCGCGTCGTGGAACAGCTTAGGCGGCAGGGGGGCGGGAGAGGACACGGACGGCGGCAGGGGGGCGGGAGAGGACACGGACGGCGGGAGGGGGCGGGAGAGGACACGGATGGCGGGAAACGTGCACAGGACAGCGAGGGGGGGCGGAAAGGCACAGGGAGGGGGCGGGAGGGGGCGGGAGAGGACACGGACGGCCGGAAACGTGCACAGGACAGCGAGGGGGGGCGGAAAGGCACAGGGAGGGGGCGGGACGGACGGCGGGAGGGGGCGGGAGAGGACAGCGCATCTGAATTCACTTTCAGTGAAAGGGGAGGGAACGGAAAAAACGTAACTCCGCCCTGGGAAAAAATCTCCGGAACGCCCCCGAATCTGGTCCGGCCTTGATGGACAGATCCGGCACTCAATGGCTAGCCTCCATTTATGGAGCTAGCCAATGAGAGCCGGGGGACGTTCCAGAAGTCCTTATTGTCGACATAGGATTTCACCTGCGCTGAAGAGCTGCGCAGAGCGCAGCCTTCGGCAGGCGAAACCCAAAAAGTGCCTCTTTCTCAGCCACTCACACACCTTGGCTTTTCCTGCCTCCTCTCTTCCCCTTTACAACCCAGCTCTCTCCTCCGGGTCTTCTCCCTCCCCACTCACTGTGTGCAGCCCCCGCTGCAATCCCCCATCATCAGACAGAGCCGGGGGCCCCTGGGTTGAAGAGCCGGGCCGTGGCCCCGTCTGAAGCAGCCCTGGGAGCTGGTTGTGGTGACTCTGGCATCCGGTGATGCCGTTGAGAGCATCTGCTGAGAGGGTGTACTAGGAGGTGAGAGGGTTGTTGTGACGTGTGAAGGAGGAGGGTGTGTGTAAATGTTTTGTGCAAGGGAAAGTGTGTGTCTTTGTTGAGCCTTTGGCCCCCCATCCTAGCCCCTCCCCTGTTGGTGTAAAGGTGGTGGTAAATTAATAGGATCAGTCACTGAGAAAGAACCGCGTGTTGAAGGAAATGATGAGAAGCTGTTCAGCAAGTGAGAATTGATTTAATGCTTAGCAGTCAAAGTTGAACTGCTAAATAATCAGTCCACACACATTTTGTTGGAAAACAGTTTGCGGCAGGTTGATTTCATACAAGGAGTATGCCAACGTGGTGGTTTAACTTACGGGCGATCCAAGGACAGGCAGCAGTGATTAACCTAGTCTGCCCTGCCTTCCTGATGAGCCAAAATGCACCGTGGCCAACCCAATTGGTGCTACCATTTATTTGGGGATTATCCCCCTTAAATACCATGGACCACCAGTCCATAACTTTACTCACACCTTTAGGGGCAGAGTGTGGCCAGGCAAGCCCCTGGTTGCTCAGGGTAACTACCGCCCAAAGGACTAGCAGGGTGCCGTCGCTTTTCAACCAGGATCCTGCTATGAAGACTCCTGAAATTTTGACATAAGGCTCTCCTATTGTGCTCCTGAAAGGGTACCCCTATGTACCAAGCAGCCTCCGGATTGCCCTGTAACTCCGCCAATGCATCAGATGTGGCCGCCGTCATATCTGGGCCCCCCCACCATGGCATGCTCCATAACCTCTTGCAACCTGTGGTTACCAGTCCTTTTACTGGACAACTCCCTTCTACCTCTGAATTCTCTGACGTGTGTGTGCCCGACCCTATCGGGGGTACCATGTGGTGTTTGCACTAAAGATGCCACACCTAATTACCAAGCCCTTCTTGTTCTATTTGATGTTGCATTAGAATAGAACCAATCCCTCCTACTTGGTGGGCTTGTGCATGGCTTATTTACCTCGCCATAGGAAAGTTCGATGGCCTCCCCGAAGTTGGGACTACTGTTCTCTGTTTAACCACAGCTTTATTTAACCATCCGTAGATAAGCACAGTGGAGTTCGCCTCCAAGGCCAACAGTATATTTGTTAACAGGTTATTGATTGTGGCCAACTCAATACCCTTATCTCTACCCACTGAGCTCCACCTGTTTGTGAGTACAGTGCCAGCAAGAATGGCCCCATAGGGAATTTAACACTACTGCTCTCTTCAGAACCACAGTTCTATCTGATATAATCCATAGTGCACTGCATGCAAATATGTGCATTTACATTTGGGGTTGACTAATCGCTTGTTTAACTCCCCCCCTACTTGGCTAGTCCCACATTTTAGGGGTTCCAACTGATAACCGGCCCAGCAGTGAAATATGGACTCCCCTGTAGAGGGTCATTGGGTGGGGCCAGGGTAGGGCCAAATGACCAATGACATTCCCCTGCCTGAGCTACGACTTTATACGCAGCCCTCTCCCCATAGGATTCATATGACATGAATTGAATCTAAGTTGTTTCCCACTCCTTTCGAGGATGCCAGGTGAGCCTCCCCTCCTATACCAAGACAAAGGTAGATCTGACCACCGGGGTGGTGGGAGGGCCTGAGGTCCCCTAAGAGTACTCCTAAATCCTGCTACCTTTCAGTGCTTATTGCCTGCAAAACCCCCAGTCTGATCACGATCTTCAGATGCTGAGTTGCCCTGCTGGTGTCCCTAGTGTAAGTAGCCCAAAGCTTGGTATTGCTAAAGGTATACCAATGTGCCGAAACAGATTCCACTGCCAATGCTTTTGGAATTGTGAGGACATGGAGTAACATATGAGCAATTGTACCAGCACATTCTTGAATATGAATGAAAGATGTGTTCCATTAATTGTCACAATATGTGCTCTGAACCCATATTTCTCCACACTATTGGAGCCACAGCACACTTTTTGGAGTGACAAACTACGAGCCCACCAGGCTTGCTTAAAGGCAGGATCCCGTTACCCACACTCTCCCATTTACAGAGTGAAAATCTCTTAAAGAAATGGCCAAAAGGAAACCTATTCAACCTACTCTATTGAAGGTTCCTGCCAATGTACCCTTCTGCCCATGTATGGGCAAATGTAATGCCTATAGCATTGCAAGTCCCACTGCCCTACTGAGGAAAAGTGTCCTTCTTGTCGGCATTTATTTTGTCAGGACTCCATTATTCTTTGCATTGCCACTTCGTGTCAAACACCTCTGCACGAACCTCCTGGTCATTTCTGCTGATATCTGATGAAACTCTAACTGTCACGACCACCCTGCCCTTCCTGCTCCTTGTGGTTGAGCCAATTTCGAAAAAGGGAACAAAGAATAGGCCTCGCCACCCTCGGACTGAACTCCTGCATACCCCCACCCTGTTTCGCAAGACTTGGTCACACCACTGTCCCAGGACTTGTTTCTTTCACATATCCTGCTGTTCAAGATCTGTCTGTTCTCTCACGTGCATATCTGTTTTGCAAGACCTGTCCGTAATCTTTTGCATCATCTGTTGCAGCACCGTCCTGCCTGAACAAAGAATGGCGTAACTATATTCTGACTCAGGGGCACCAGGCCCCCATCCTAACTGGTTTCTCAAGGTGTGAAATGTGTATATAAGGCCTGTAAGCTGCGGAGTAAAGCAGCAGCCTCCTCTGTCTTGTTTCTAACGAGCTTGGGACTCTGTACCATAGCCCGGGCTATTCAAATAAAACTTGGTTCCTCCTGCAGACGAAGGCTCCTGAATCTCCTTTTTCTATATAAGGAGAGTATGGAGGACAAGGGTGGTTCCCCCGCCGCCGAGACCCAGTAATTGGGTATACAAGGTTCTTCTCTACCATCTAGTGCGATAAAGTGAAGGAGAGAGACCTGTACCTCAGTATTCCGCCTATTCCATGTCCCTATTGCTTGCAAGTCTCTCAACGTCTGACTGCGATATTTAGGTGCTGTGTCACCATGCTGATGTCCCCACCCTGGCATAGTCGTTCATTTTCAAACTTCTGCTAATGTATAACAGGGTAGTAAACAAAGAGTCGTTCTGTCAGGTATTTCTTATTGGTGCACTTAATCTTACTAATGCTTAAACAATCCTATCTCAAATACCTGAACACCAGATACAAATAAGTGAACAATAAAATATGTGACACAAAATTGATGTCCACTGTTTTGTTTTATCTGTATTAAATCATTCATATATTCAAGGCTGCCAATACAAGGTGAACTTTGCAAGTGGTGGGTGATAAAGTGACATGTGTGCTCAGTGTTCAGTGGTGTGCAATTTACACAGAGTGATTTAAAATATATACATGTGGGGTATAGACCAGATAGTTATGACCATCCAATGACTCTGATGGAAAATAATTATTTGATAGTATGCAGAGCCTTGGTCAATCTGGACCTGGCAAGATCGTCGACGTTTCAACCCAAGGTAAGCTCCATTAGGTAGTCAAGAAGGTCTTCATCAGGACAGAACGGGGATAGGGCAGTGACAGCCTAAAGTGAAGGAAAGTGCATATTAGGCATCTGTGGTTACTACGTCTAGTGGAGATACGAATGAAAGCACTGGGTGATGTAAGATTAAGCGTACCAATAAGAAATACCCAACAGAACCGCCCTTTGTTTACTAATTTATACCCAGGTTCTGTGGGACACAGGGTCACCCCATTTTTGTTTAACTAATGTATAACAGGGAGAAGTCAAGTGAGTGGGAACAGGAGGAGTTCCATATGTGCAATTCCCTGCCCTTCCTGGAATACTGGGAATGCCAAATGTTTTTTACTACCTTGTAGCCATTTTGTGCTCCTACCCAGTGTTTCCCCAACCTTTGGATCGGCAGCACACTTGTTAGATGACAACTTCCACAACCCGCCTGGCTGCAGCGGCGATGCCGCGGGTACATTTTTAGCTAAATTGAAGTGACACTGATGTAGTATAAACTGCAATTACTCAGCATCACAGAAGGCCTCGGTAAACCATATGTATCCTGTTCCATCTTGTGATATGCCTCCGCTAACTGCGATAACTACTATGCTCCCTATCCTTGGTACTTGGTCGTCAATCAATGTTGTCAACAGCAGGGCCTTGCTGAGATCTGTAAAAATATTCACCTGCATGACACTTTGATCCCCAATTTGGGTGGGGGACCCCACACTACATACTAACCAGCTGTCCCTTTGTTGCTTAATCCAGCAATTCGAACCCTGGCCCCACAGTGGATGCAATAGTCCACTAAGCCATCAGATCCAGCCGATATGTCCAGGACGGCTGCTGATAAAACCTATATTGTTTAACAGCGCTGACAAAGTTCTTGGTTTCGGCATTTTGTACACTATGGAGGCTCCGTCGAGGTTAGGAACATGGGGCCTCGAGCAATGGGAGTGTAGGGTTTTGTTGCAATGTAACCCTTATTCGCTCAAGAAAATACACTCCAAGCTTTGACTGATGGTTCTGCTCACAGTTATCCCAGTCGGTAAAATGGTAACAATGTGAGTTGTCCAATGGCATTAGCGTCGGAATCGAAGATTCACAGTTTGTGTTTTAACGCAGCCCACCTTTTTGTGTGTCCTGTCTCACTTTAAGTAAACCAGGTACTTAATCAGCTCCCTTAAACACTTCTCTGCGGTGCCACGAGTGCCACGAGGGCTAAGAGTACTATTAGCTCCAACTTATGACAACCCAGAGCCAGTCATGCTACAGGAATGGGCAGATAACAACGCCCAATCCTCAAAAAATATGCTCGAAATCTTAATCAAGTATGCCGCATCAGACCGAGAAAAACTCTTGGCAAAACTAGAAACAGTAAGCAAACAGTTGGAAGAAAGTCCAAATCAAGATGAAATAAACAAAAGCATGATAGAAATAAAAACCAGAGTTGTGAAATACGAGCAAACAATCAAAGACCGGAAAGCGCTCAAATTTCAACGCGACAGAAGCGATTATCTAAAAGGTAGAATTTACACGTTTGCTCGCAAATTTGACAGTATCAGACAACGCAAGCTACCCACAACTAACATGCAGGAGGACTCAGTGCCAAGCGAGTCAGAGGTCAGCCCAGGGGCAGAATCGGACCCCGGAACCTCAGGCAATACAGGTCAACCACACACAATTCCAACACCGGTGGAAGAATTTGCTTTTTTACGGGAGGATCGCCTGAAAAGCCTCAGGTCGCGACAACCACGACAAGAACCCAGGGCAAACAAACCCTCATACCAAGGACAAGAAAGCGCAAAAACAGGAGATGGGGCAAACACAAGCCAACAACAGAAAAAACAAACATACAGAAAGAACAACAGACGATGAATGACACAACAGAACAGCAACAAAAAAACACAGTCATTAACCTCTCTAACATGGCTTTGACATCTAAAGAAGAAGACGTATTGACACTTGGCCTCTCCTTTTGCAAAAGAACGAACTTTGATTATACACAAACTCGCATAGACTTGCATCAATTCGCAAGGAAACTCAAACTACGTAAATACTTTTTCAACACAAAGGATAAAGGCAGCAGTCCTAATACAGATGAGACCACAAATGACCTACAAAGTAACTGGAATATAGCAGATATGAAGTTTATTAGAGAAATGGCAGAACTGGATGTTGAGGAGGAAATAAAAACTATGGGAACACAGGAAGCGGCAAGTCACGCAGGGATTACAATTGGAGGAACCATCAAAACTCCGTTTAAACCGAAATCCACATTCTGTCCATTAATGCCCAAAGATAATATCGACATTTTCTCCGACAAGGAGATCAAAGATCTGAAAGAACTGTCTCTTGAAAGTAGCAACAAGTTCACCAAAACCCGACATAATGAGAGAATGGAATATGAAAAAATAAGGAAAAAAATCAAAGACAGAAACGACATCATAGTGCGTTGGTCGGATAAGGGAGAAAACGTGCTTCTATGGCCACAAGAGATGTACAACAACGAAGCACTGTTGCAGCTCTCAGACAGGGACTGCTACATAAGAATTAGCGCAACCAACATCGCCAATATACAGGACAGGTACCACAAATGCCTATATGACTGGAAAATAGCAGGAATCATCAGCAAACAAGAATTTGATTTTTTTTAAAACAATTATCCAGTGACCCCGCATTTGTATCTAATCCCAAAGATACACAAGAATGACACATGCCCCCCTGGAAGGCCCATAATATCGGCGATTGAGGAACTCTTTGAAAATACTAGCAAATTTATAGACCATTTTTGCAGCCCTTTGTGAGAAACCTGCCTTCATACACAAAAGACAGTGGAGACTTTTTGAAAAAGATATATGATGTTAATTGGCAAAGTAATTATGTGTTCAAAGTACACCAGTATTCGACACAGAGATGGTCTCACACCATAAAACATTTCCTTGAGAGCAGAAACATTGAGTACTACCAACATACACAAATGCTTTTACAGATGACAGAGTGGTGTCTAGAAAATAATACATTTATGTTCAACAAACTGCTTTACAAACAGACACAGGGGACGACCATGGGTACTTGCTTCGCCCCCAGCTATGCTAATTTGCATATGGGCTGGTGGGAGGAGCAAGTACTCATGAGAACACATGGCACACAAATGTCAGAAAATGTGGCACTTTACAGTTGCTACATAGACGACATTTTTCTGGTATGTAAGGGAAGCGGGGAAAGTGCAGCCGAATTTGCTGAACAATTAAACCAAAACACACTTAACTTGAAATTCACCAGCACCGCTAGCACAAGTACAATCACGTTTCTAGATCTAGAGTTATTTGTCTCTAACAACAAGATACAATCAAAAACCTATCGGAAACCAACAGCAGGAAATAATATCCTGCACGCTTCCAGTTTCCACCCCACTAGTCTGATTAACAGTATTCCCTATGCAGAATGTCTCAGGATGAGGCGTAACTGCAGTACACAAGATAGCTACGTGGAATACAAACAGGCATTATTCAACAGACTTGGTACTAGAGGATACGCTGTGAACCCGGTGGCAGTGGGTTCTAGGCTAGCTGCGTGTGTGTCGCTGTTGGCGGTTGACTTTTGGCTGCACAAATCCTATTTTAAATTTTACCTTCACCACATTTTTATCTTGTGTTCTCTAGCCTGGCCCCCGCTCCCCTAGCCCCGGTCCGACAGGGCTGAGTGCCGATTGATCGGACGGCTGACGGGGTTGTCGGTCGCCATCTTGGGAGCCTTCTCCCAGGTCAGCGCTCTAGTCTCCTGCGCCTCTGATCTTCTTAAGCCCCCCCTCATGGGCACGCGCAGCGGATGCTGTGAACCCGGTGGCAGTGGGTTCTAGGCTATCTGCGTGTGTGTCGCTGTTGGCGGTTGACTTTTGGCTGCACAAATCCTATTTTAAATTTTACCTTCACCACATTTTTATCTTGTGTTCTCTAGCCTGGCCCCCACTCCCCTAGCCCCGGTCCGACACGGCTGAGTGCCGATTGATCGGAGGGCTGACGGGGTTGTCGGTCGCCATCTTGGGAGCCTTCTCCCAGGTCAGCGCTCTAGTCTCCTGCGCCTCTGACCTTCTTAAGCCCCCCTCATGCGCACGCGCAGCGGACGCTGTGAACCCGGTGGCAGTGGGTTCTAGACTAGCTGCGTGTGTGTCGCTGTTGGCGGTTGACTTTTGGCTGCACAAATCCTATTTTAAATTTTACCTTCACCACATTTTTATCTTGTGTTCTCTAGCCTGGCCCCCGCTCCCCTAGCCCCGGTCCCACACGGCTGAGTGCCGATTGATCGGAGGGCTGACGGGGTTGTCGGTCGCCATCTTGGAAGCCTTCTCCCAGGTCAGCGCTCTAGTCTCCTGCGCCTCAGACGTTCTTAAGCCCCCTGCACGTCAAAGGCGCGCCAAAGGCAAGCCCGTCTGCGCCCGTCCGCGGCCGACCGGGGCTAGGGGCAACTCACTATGCCCGTTTTTTTTCCTACTCTGCCGCACAACTTTGTTCTTATCAGGCTCCCTGGCCACTTCAGCCAGCCTTCCTCACACGGGTCACAGAACTTGGCCTGGCTCGAGGTAGGCCTTCATGTATTCTTCCTGCTTCTCTGTCTTTTCTCCCCCCCTCTCCTGTCCTCTCCCAAACTCCTCCCTCCTCCAACCCTACACCTACTATCTCGGCTTTCCTTCTGAACACCAGGTCGGCGGTCAAGTATCAGCTTGAACTGTTTAACTTCTTGGATTCTCATAAACCAGACCTCTTGTTCCTGACGGAAACATGGTTTCGTACGGACTCACTACCCAGTGTACTAGCAGCTCTTCCCCCCCCCTACTTCATCCTCCGTGCCGATCGGCCGGAGGGGAACACGGGGGGCGGGGTCGCCCTGATTGCCCGAACCGGTTTCCATTTCCAGGTACTTGCTTCCCCTCCCATATCAGCGGTCGACTACCTAGTCGTGAGTTCAGCCTCTTTCCAGACCCCCATCACGTGTGTGTTAATCTATCACCCACCCCAGCCCAGCCCATGTTTTATCCCAGCCATCCAAGACCTTCTTGCCACATTGGTAGTTAACAATGCATCTGTTCTGGTTCTAGGGGACTTCAATTTCTGGCCCAATGACCCGGCAGAAGACGCCATGTCTAGAGGTTTTACCCAGCTCCTTCTTAGTCTTAATTTTGCTCCTCAGGTTCACACCCCCACTCACTCCCGAGGCCACACTTTGGACCAAATTTGGACCCTCAATATCCCAGTCACCACCCCCACGGTCGCACCCTGTGCGTGGTCCGACCATTTCCTGATTTCTTTTTTCCTGGACCTCAGCCTCACAAGAAAACCTTTCTTCCCCAAAAACACCTGGGCCAGGAACTGGAGCAGAGTAGATATCCCTTCCCTCTGCGCCTCCTTGTCAGCCACCTGCCCTGATTTAGCAGGTCTCACTTTACCATCTCAAACAGCCACCCTGGACAGCTGGCTCTCGAGGGCCTGTGACCAAGCGGCCCCCATGAAGCGTGACACAATTAGAAGGGCCCATCAGGCTAACAAGTGGTTTACCCCTGACCTCAAAGCAAAAAAACTTGAAGTGCGCCAAGCAGAACGAGCCTGGAGGCTTGCCTACTGTCCTACCCTCAAGCTTCGTTATACTTCCACCCTTAATGAATATAAAAGAGACATCCTCCTCGCCAAGAACGAATACTTCTCGGGGAGGATTCTCGCAGCCGAGAGCCAGCCAAAAGAAATCTTCGCTACAGTTCATGAGCTGGCCTCCTCTGACAGGACATCTTCCAAACCCCCCCCCAGCTCCTCTGCGACTCTCTCAATGATTTTTTCATTGAGAAAGTCGCACTTATCAAGGCTAACATACCCCCAGTTCCCCTGTGGAAAATTAGTGCGTTTTGGTGAACATTATCTGCGCCATCTTGCCTCTTCCCTGATGCCACACTTTTGCCGTGCGCGCCCGCCATTTTAAGATGCCCCGATCAGAACAAACCCTTTTGCATGCCGCTGGCCCCTGACATAGCCCTTTGCCTTCGCTAAGCCCGCACGCTGACCACCCCCTGCTTGCACCTGCCTTGAGTCATAAACCCCTCTTCGGCGCTGCTCTGCCCCAGGCCCTCATCCTGTTCCCAGCGCGACGCCTCCCTGCTTTCCTTTCATGATCTCCGGCCCTTAGATGCAAACCCCTTTTTCCCCGTGTGCCCGTTTTGTCCTCCCCGTTCCCAAGCCGACACCCAGCTCTGCCGATACCATCCTTGCCCCTCCCCGTACAATAGAAAGCTTCCCCCATCAAAGAATCCCCGGGTTGATCAAAGCCCCCACCCCATGAGATCCGATCAAACTCCCCACATTCCGTGAATCGGCGGATTATCCAGCTGCGCGATGCTCATCACCTGTTGTGACTAGGGTGGGGACTTCAAACTGTAAATGTGTGTGGGAACGGGCCCAAAGGGGAGTTCCGAGAATGTCTTTTCCATACATCAAAGCTTTAAACATGTATGTGTAATCTGCAATAAAGTCATAAATGTGGGTATAAGAGGCCAGGCCTCAGAAATACAGTTAGAGCACCTCAGAACGATACCTTCTGTCCGTTTCGTTGTGTTCTCCTCCGGAGAGAATAAAAAAACCTTGTTTCCTGCTTTCCAGTCTCCAGCGCCTGCCTCTTCATTGATTTAAATAACTAGAGGGTCACAGAGGCAATACCGCCGGGCAAATATCGATTGTCCCCGACCCGATTGAACTTTTTACAATTGGCGTCCCAAGCGTGGGGCCCATCAGCGACTCGTGGATCCAGTGGGAGAGGTCCCGACGACAGAGTGAACGACTGCAACGATCGGGAGAGCTCTTGCCCAATAGACCCTCGTCTGGCAGCCGATCATCCGAACTTCACTAGTTCCGAACAGACCTCTCTCGAGTGATCTACGGTCCTGACTGGGAACCATCAGGAGTGCCGTGAGAAATAAGAGAAAAAGAGGACGATCGGGCGCTGGATTCGGAAGACAGGAAACTGTCCACATGGTCCGGGTAAGGTCGTGTTGCCACGACAAGTTGCGAAAAAAATTTGTTTTGATTGCTTGATTGTTCAAAATACTAGTATTGCTCTGATTATTTTTATTTGGAGATTCACTGTCTGCAAACGGAGAAACAACAGGCTCTCTCTCCCTTTGCAAGCAGTGGAGGATAGGTAGGGTAGCAGCCGTGCTTGTTCTTTTTTCTCCCCCACTCAATAATTGCTTGAAACTGAACTGTTGTTCACAAAACTATTGTTTCCTGGAGATTCCCTGTCTGCAAGCAGGGAAGAGACCACCCTTTTTGCAGATAGTGAAAAGGGTAGGTAACGCAGATCTTTGCGGACCTACTCATTCTCCCCATTGTTATTTATTGGTCGTTTGGTTTTATATTTTTTTTTGATCCATGAGGTATTCACTACCTGCAAACAACGTAGAATAGAAATATTCTGTCTAGTCTTTGCACCTAGTGATAAGATAGGCAGTGCTGACTTTTTAGTCCCTCGTTACGAGCCGTCATGTCTGTCTTCTCCCCACTGATAAATAGCCTGTTTAGCCCGGACCGGGTGTTAGAAGTGGACCATATAGCTCCACTAGAAGGCACCCCTAATAAGGACATGTTCATAAACTATGGGTTAGTCACCATAGCTTATAATAAATTATGGCACAGGTATACCGAAGATAGCCAAGACAAACAGTGGCCACTGGCAGGATCCTTTGACCTTGATAAAATAGAAACGTTAGAAATAGCCCTTCGAAATAATAAGACGACGCCAATTATGCTCGACAGTCTCGGTATGTGGCGCAGAGAGGCTACGAAACGACAGAGAAAAGACGAGGATAAACCAAGTAGGGAAATATACCGACAGGACAACCCCAGGACACCGCTACCCACAACTTATCCCCCGACACTACGCAAAGGACGACCAGACTTAGGGTCAGACCAATGCGCTTTTTGTAGGTATGTCGGACACTGGAAAGCCCAATGCCCGACTCTACTGAGCGTGAGTAAAGGCAAAGGGCCGACAAGAACGACGGACCGACAGTACGAGAAAAGGCGCGAGACAGAGAAGAACCCGACTTACATAGACAGACCAGACAGAACCACCACGTTTGATTATGCCCGATGGCACAGATTTCGCCAGGAAAATCTCAGCGGCATGATCAAGTTCTCCTAGGTCGGGCAATGTCAAGACGGGAACCCAGCCTCGTTTAAAATTCACAGACGGAAAGAGATAATTATGACCAATAACTGTTTTTATATTTGTCTTGGGTCTTTGTATGTCGTACTTGTACTGTCCCCCGTCTGAGTTTGTGTGTATGTAATGTACAAATCTGCGTCATCCCTCTACACGTGTTTCCGTGTTACCCAACCTCTGTTAGCAGAAACTTAGCATAAAAACAACCTGAAAAGAAAGAAATGGTAAAGCAAAATCCGTAGACCATTAATGAACTTGAACTTTTAATTTAACACAACAAACAAGGAATAATAACGATAAACTGTAGAAAGTGAAAGTCAAACAGAACATTCGCCCCCCCCCCCATTCTGGAACCTTCCAAAGTAGGGCAGGGTTACGGCTACGCCCAACCAACGGCAACCCATATAAGGCGAGCCCCGCCGCCAACTCTTGGTCAGGAAATCTTAACGTATGGGGGAGCCGGAGGAGAGGCAGGAGCCCGCAGCCTGGGCATTTGCAGGTAGTCCCGCCACATGTCTCCTTGGCCGGCCGCAACGGGCCTGGAAAGACTAAGGTAGTCCCGCCACATGTCCAAGAGGAGAGCGAGGCACCTCTTCCTTTTCTCTTCCGTCACAGCCGCAGCAGTCCTGGACGGCGGGATGTCCTGCACGTACCTCCACAACAATCTGTCCAAGTTGGGCTGGGAGGGAGAGGCGACGCGGACGAGCCTCTCCCACCTCCACCGGTAGGAGGTTTCCCAGCCCCCAGCCCGACGCCGAACACCCCCAGTCAGGCGATGGTGCCCATACTTCCACAGCACCGGACACACCATGGTGGCACCCCAGTACTTGCGCAGCACCGAACGTACAATGGTGGCACCCCAGTATTTGCGCAGCACCGAACGTACAATGGTGGCACTTGGGGAACACCGGATGTGGAGAGGCCTTCATGCGGGGCGATGAAAAAGGAGCGGCATGGAGTGCACCGGGAGAAGGAGACGAAGTGAACGAGTCTCCCTCGCCCCCAGGTGGGGGCATCACAGCTGCACCCCAGCTGAACGTCCCGCTCTCACAAAACAGGGACCTCTTCCTTTCACTCCGAAGGGTCTCTTCCATTCTTGCAAACTCGACGAGAGTGGCCCCTGTAGGGCCTCAAAATGGCGTCTGGATCCGCTGGAAGACGGGCCCCGGCCACTAGAGTAACTTTGGCCAGCCATACTACTCGAACATTTGTCCCATGGAGCACGAGCCCCCATCTCCGACAGCATCTCCGCAGCCTTGAAGATCATACAAAGGTCCCCGGCGGAACCTTCGGCCTTTGCAGGTTTCCGGTAAGGGACGGCTGCCTTGATCGCCAACGAAACAAACATGACATTGCCACACCTTCTGTTAGCATGAATTCTAGAACTGCCGAAAAGGACTCTGGTCCAAACTGCCAGTAATGGAAACATTTCCCCCTGATGCTGCTTCCGGACTGTGCCGGCCCCGCCCAAAATGGCGCTGGTATCAATCGGAACTTACGAACACCTCGTGGTGTTCCTTCGCACTAATATAAACTTGATGTTCTGAGATTTTATATGATCCTTTGTACACTTGGCTAGAAAAGACGAAGAGAACTCACTCGATGAATAGTGTGAAAAGATCCCCGTTACAAATGTTGATTACGAATGTACAATGTATTATATTTTTATAACTGATGTAAACCTCATTTACGACGCACACGTACGGTATGCATATAGGAAATCTGATTACAACTGTTATGATTATGCTTCTAAATTATGAAAATATATGCCCCCGAACCCCCAGCCAATTAATAGACGTTTTAGTCTCTTACAAATGAATGAGTAAAACTTTCCGATGTTTTTATTGTTGCAAACGACACCCCCCACTGTACGCACTTTAGCCATTGCCACGACCGACCAAATACGACCACACCCTCCTAGTCCATATGCTGAAATGAATTTGCAAAATAAAGTCTTTGAAACTATGGACGGGTATTGCATGCTTTATTTTAAAACAATATGGGATGGGTAGGAAAGTTCTTTTTCTGTGCACCCTACTCTGCTCTCTCTTTAAGGTTAAAGGAAGATGGTTGCCCAGCCCTGGAGGACGGATCGGATCGACAACACGACACTCCGTCTTAAAAGTACGCGACTGATTCATGAACTCTCGCGTAGAGGAAGACCGTGACTTCCAAGGATGGGTAAAACGAATGGTGTAAATGAGGGAATGTAAAAGGAGGGTGAAATGAAATAATGTAAATATTGTAAAGTACAACGTTCCAAAGTAGCAGGGACCCAAGAACCGAAGAACTTTAGAACGCCACGGCGTTGAAAGAGGTTTAAGGATCCCGATAGTGAGATATATCCTTTGACTAGATACCTCGCACTAGGCACCTCTGGTTTCCTTTTTATGTTTCCCCGCACACGCCCTACATGAACACACTACCCCCCCTCGACTCCGAAAACTATATCCCCGGGGACCCTGCCCCAAGGAGGAAAGACGAGTAAGAGGTAAGTAAAGGACTTATGAATCCATGTATTTGAATACGCGCGAATGCTGTCTCCCCCACCCCCCCCTTTTTTTCCTCCCTCTGCAGGTTACATCAGAGATTACAGCCAAGGTGTGGCGAAGATCTGAGACCTTGCCATGTCTAAATACACGAAACGGACTAGCGCCGCAGGGTGGTGTCTAAGCACGCCTGCAAACTACTCACGTATCGAACAAACCCGAAAAATTAGCACAACCTGATAAAAAGTGATCACCCTTAAACCAGACCGGACGAATGAACCCATGTCACGTATGATGCGAAACTGTGAGGGAATGTGTGTGTGTGTGACTGAGGCGTTGACCCAACTGGTCAAAGGACCGAGAATGCGAGAAAGTGCGACAAAATGGTACCTCCTTTTTCTTCTTTCCTTTTCTCAAAGCACGTCCCCTCTACCCTGTCTAATGCTCAAACTGCATGATTACAAGATTCCCCGAAATTGGCAGATTGCCACCCCTAGCACCCCACCTAATTGGCTTCAAATACCGTCAGTATTTGCACAAACGCTTGTCTTTAATACAATCACCCTGAAGCCGCGTCATTACCTCTCCTTTTTCCGATAGAAGTCAATGAACCCAGGTTGGGCCGTAAGGGAAAGGACAGGTAAGACGACAGAGGTTCCCTAATCTGGCCCGAAATGAGGGAACTACATGTCAACGGCTCCTATAGTATAAAACAAGGACCTCAGAATACGCGACCCTCCCCTCCCCGAATCGTCGCAATACCCAAACCAGAAAAACGATCACCCCCGTTACCTCCCCTGTCTATGTCCCTGGTTGTTTCCCATAAAACCCCTGTCCTTCCTAGAAGTAACCGGGCTGTAAAAGGTTACGTAGGACCCAGAATGATGTTTTACAAGGTTAACAGACTAGACCAAGGTAAAGAAATCATCAAAATGAACCCCGCAGTAGTTGAAAAACAGGATGCACCGATAAAAAGGAAATGTTTAGCCATGTTCGTCTCTCAGCAAAATACCTGTGTAGTACCATGTTGACGACTCACTGTACCCTTTTGTAAATGTGAAACTCTAGAGAACGGCATATCTTTGCCAGATTTGTCTCCCGAAGGTGGGTTACCATCAGATGAACTGTCATGCCTGTAATAAATGATTATGAAGGAAAGTCATAGTAAATCCAACAGGTCCGCCACCGGTCATTCATATGCCAGTTGTGAACGTTAAATATAACGGACATTTTCATTCTTTGCCTGGAGCTGGGAGAGAAATAGACTTTTTGATTATCTTCATCTGCAAATTTTCTAAAGACTGTCTTTTCAAACTTGTTTAAGGGTACTGCTGTTGGAGGAGAGAAGGACCGGATGTGGGAGCACGAGGCCCGACTGCAGACTAAGGGACACCTGCGAGATTAGCCAAGGCGAGACCACGACTGAAAGGAGCTGCAGGACGAGGCACTGTTTTCGACAGCATGAAAAGAAAGGGTCGACCTGATGCCCCTGCTCGACGTCCAGTGCCTTTCGACAAGTCCCCGCTCTCTGAATTCCGTCGCACGCCCGCCCATTTGAAGTCTCTCGTTCCCCTAGTTTGTTCCCAATTTGGCCTTGCTCCATCCCCCTTTTCCTCTGACCTACCCTATGGACTGTTTTGAACGCTCTTCTTCCATCGGAACTTTCTGACAATCACCTCAAAGGACACAGGGCGAAAAGGACCTTTCCGACCAGAAACGCGAGGAAAGGGTCGTGCCCTGCAACGCAGAACTTAGAACAGAGCTGGACTCGTAGCTCCACCGCCGGTGCTCAACAGCGCCAACGAAAGACCACAAAGAACAATGAGAACTCATAAAACTTCGAACATTTGACATCCTCAATCACCGTTTTTATGCCTCATTTCTCTCTCAGCCGCCATTGTATTGATCCTGCTCCAATCCGAATCTGAAATATGTATTAACCTGCCAGTTCACGTTATGATATGTACTTGCTGCTCGCCGTTATTGTATTGCATTCCTATGACTTTCCTGCTGAACAAGTTTATCAAAGTTTATCAAATAGGCCCGCCTCCTGAAAAGCTAGAAACCTCAAAATGTATTGTTTACAACTCTTTTCCATCTAGGGTTCCTACCGTTTTCTTTCTCATGCTCACCACAGTAGAACCGAATAGAAAATGAACCAGCAAGATGTCTTGAATATGTTAAAGGGAGGACTGTGGAAAATTAGTGCGTTTTGGTGAACATTATCTGCGCCATCTTGCCTCTTCCCTGATGCCACACTTTTGCCGTGCGCGCCCGCCATTTTAAGATGCCCCGATCAGAACAAACCCTTTTGCATGCCGCTGGCCCCTGACATAGCCCTTTGCCTTCGCTAAGCCCGCACGCTGACCACCCCCTGCTTGCACCTGCCTTGAGTCATAAACCCCTCTTCGGCGCTGCTCTGCCCCAGGCCCTCATCCTGTTCCCAGCGCGACGCCTCCCTGCTTTCCTTTCATGATCTCCGGCCCTTAGATGCAAACCCCTTTTTCCCCGTGTGCCCGTTTTGTCCTCCCCGTTCCCAAGCCGACACCCAGCTCTGCCGATACCATCCTTGCCCCTCCCCGTACAATAGAAAGCTTCCCCCATCAAAGAATCCCCGGGTTGATCAAAGCCCCCACCCCATGAGATCCGATCAAACTCCCCACATTCCGTGAATCGGCGGATTATCCAGCTGCGCGATGCTCATCACCTGTTGTGACTAGGGTGGGGACTTCAAACTGTAAATGTGTGTGGGAACGGGCCCAAAGGGGAGTTCCGAGAATGTCTTTTCCATACATCAAAGCTTTAAACATGTATGTGTAATCTGCAATAAAGTCATAAATGTGGGTATAAGAGGCCAGGCCTCAGAAATACAGTTAGAGCACCTCAGAACGATACCTTCTGTCCGTTTCGTTGTGTTCTCCTCCGGAGAGAATAAAAAAACCTTGTTTCCTGCTTTCCAGTCTCCAGCGCCTGCCTCTTCATTGATTTAAATAACTAGAGGGTCACAGAGGCAATACCGCCGGGCAAATATCGATTGTCCCCGACCCGATTGAACTTTTTACACCCCTACCTTTTGTGACTTTCAGCCGGCACCTAACAAATCGGCCTGACCTACATACCACCGCTAACCAAAGAAACCCTCCTCCCCCTCTTAGCCAGTGTCAAGGCAGGTTCCCCTGCCGACCCTTGCCAGGCTCACATTTTACGCAAGATCTTTTCAGATTGTTATCTGCCCCCCCTTACCCTTCTTAACGACTCCCTTAGACTGGGCACCGTCCCCGCCCCCTATAAAGCGGCCACCATTATTCCCATCCTAAAAAAGCCTGGTGCCGATCCCTCTTCCCCTTCAAACTATCGCCCTATCTCCCTCCTTCCCTTCTTGGGTAAGGTCCTTGAGTCCTATGTCACCAAGGTGCTCAGCTCCTTCATGGGAGACAGCGGCTACCTCGCACCATGCCAGGCGGGTTTCCGCCCTCGGCACTCCACCGAGAAGGTGGTCTTCTCTGTCATAGACGAACTCAGGGAGGGGCTGGACTCCAACACCCCTCAGGCCCTCATTCTTTTAGACCTGTCCACCGCCTTTGACACGGTTGATCATTCTATTCTTCTTTCCCGTGTCAGGGCGGCAGGCATAGGGGGCCCGGTGTTGGCCTGGCTCAGCTCCTTCTTGAGTGACCGCACCCAGGCCGTCCACCTTGCCGATTTCTCTGCTTCTCCGTGCAAGGTGCAGTGCGGCGTTCCTCAGGGATCGTCCCTTTCCCCCTTATTGTTTAATCTCTACATCTTCCCCCTTATTTCTGCACTTCAGGAGATGGAGGTCACGGTGTACAACTATGCCGGTGACCTCCAGCTCAATTTCAATCTTTCTCATTCCTCAACTACTGTTTATAATTTTCAATCTGTCATGTTGTTCATCAGGGACTGGATGAACTGCAACCATCTGAAATTAAACCCGGACAAGACAGAGCTAGTCCTTACCGGTGGCAGTTGCAGTCCCTGGTCCCCTACTTTCTGGCCTCCCTCCCTGGGTTCCCCCCCTTCATCGTCGTCCTCTGTTAAAACACTTGGGATCACTCTAGATCAAGACCTCACACTTCATTCCCAGATAGAGCTCGGTAGTCTCCTCTTGTTTTTTTACCCTCCGCACTATTCGGAAAATCTCCTGATTTTTTTCCTTTTCTGCTCTGAAAATGATCCTAATGGCGATGGTATTATCGCGATTGGACTACGGGAACATTGTGTATAACGGCGTTCCCGCCTACGCCCTTCGATGCCTCCAGCTAGTGCAAAATCAGGCTGCCCGCCTGATTCATTTCATGGGCTACCCAAATCCTACCACATAACTCCCATACTCATATCACTACACTGGCTACCCATTAAAGAACGGGCTCTCTTTAAGCTGGGCTGTACGACCTTTCAGGCTCGGGCGGGGTCCGCCCCCGCTTTAATTTCCTCTGCTATTAAGGCCTACCGTCCCTGCAGAGAGCTACGCTCCTCTACCAAGCTTCTTCTCTCTGTACCCCGCTTCAAGAAAAGCAGTTCGGGAGGCTTGACATTTTCTGTCCTTGCCCCCACTTTCTGGAATGCACTCCCCCCTGCAATCAGATCTGTCCCTTCTTACATGGAGTTCCGAAGGGCTCTTAAAACGTTCCTTTTCCTACAAGCCTTCCCATCCTAGTCCTATGCGCCCCCGTCCTTGGATTTTCAGCATCCCTTTAGCGCCAAGAAACCGCTTGGTAGACGCGCGCTTTACAAATTCCTTTAAATTAAATTAAATACCCTAGTCACACACTCGAGAAACAGAACAGAAATGCAACACCAAAAGCAGGGAAAGTCTTATATTCAAACCACCAGCAGACCCCTCCCCATCCACAACTACAGGGCACCACGTATGATCACGGGCTACAACGCTTACCACACACAGTTGCGTAGACTTCTTTACAGACACTGGCCCTTAGTACGCAATGACCCCACCATAGGAAAATCTTGTGCCAAACTCCCACAGTTAACTTTCAGAAGAGCAAAATCGATGAAGGAAGAAATAGTGTCCAACATACCACGCAAAGAAAAGAACACGCCATGGCTGAAAAGTGCAAAAGGCTTCTACAAATGCACAAAGTGCAAAGCCTGCAGATACGGTGTTAACACTGACAAAGTCCAGCTTCCACTCAGGAAAACACCACTAGACATACGAGAAAACTTCTCATGCAAAACAGATTTTGCAGTCTATGTCTTACAATGTAGCTGCAACAAAACATATGTGGGCAGCACCATACATCCTGTCCATGTAAGGATCCTTCAACATCTACGGGCAATCAGTAATGATGACCCCGCATATCCTGTTGCACGGCACATTAACACTCATCACGGAGATAGAGCAGAAAACATCCAATACTTTGTGATAGATAGTGTAAAGAAAAACATCAGAGGTGGAAATAGACAACTAGCACTCAGGAGGCTAGAATCGAGATATATCCTCTTACTCGATTCTAAGACCCCTAATGGCCTGCACACAGACAAAGCACTGAGTGTGCACCTCTGAACTCTCCTTCAGACTCAATGCAGCCCCCGTCGCAAACCCACTCCTCCAGAACAGTTCTAACCCAAGTGGGGTAAAAATACCAACATCACTAGGAGCAATATCCTCCTCGGTAATTAATGTTATTCACACACACTCACTTCACTACTAGGTGGTAGTCATTATTGTATTTAGTACGGTAATGCACTCTCCTTATTGCAAAAATGTTCAAGAATCTCCTTTGTTGCCCTTCCAACCTGAACAACTAAGGGCAGTGCCATTGCACATGGTTTCAGCTTCACCAGAGCTAGTGGCATGAATACAATCGCACCCTATGTAATTATGTGCAACTGACAGGCCCACTTGGGCTTCACCAATCGCACTTGCGAGTTCATCAGTGCGTAGGCATTCCCTAGGCACTCCAGACCCAACCCCAGCTGCACACCAACAAAAATGTAGGCCGCACCAAGCGCGAGACAGCCTAGCGATAGGGATGACCCCGCTCCCAATTATACGTCGTCACATCTGCAGGCACAATCTTAAGGGCACTAGTCCCTCAATTGCTAATCACGGTCCGAATAGAACACAACTGAATGAGCAGCAGACATCATCCCAGAGGGCACTAATCCCTCAGTTTTTATTACGGTCCGAATTGTAGATCACTGAATGAGCAGTAACGTGCCTAAATAAATAACTCAACATTGACATGATGACAAACCATATCAGCACTTACTCATGGACATCTGGGTAACATACTACTAGGACATTACACACACGGTATGCCTAATCGCCAAGGTTCTTGGTTAAACGCACTGCACTATTTTGTTTAAAAGCACTGTTCTCATTCTTCACCCAGCCGTACAATTTTTATCGCTCCTATGGTGTTATTTAATTGTTATATAATGTGCTACTTAACATGTATAACGAATGTCGCAATTTGTTTTTTACAATAAGTACATAACATGTTTATACTATTGTGCATAAATTAACAAATAATATGTTAAACAATGCACTAACTCAGAAGAAAGACTTCATGAGTACACATGACTCTTCACATGTAGTAAAACATAACTCTTCCATGACCATGAGTCAGGAAGTCGCCATGGCAACACACGTACTCACCACCAAAACAATCACTCTTGTTTGTATATATAGCACTTTCACTGTATGTTTAACTGTTGTGAGCAAGGCGATTTAGCCGACGAAATGCGTCAAACCATCCTAATGGAATAAAGAACACTTTTCTTTGATAAATTGATCCCACGGTGTCAGCGCCTGATTTCGCATGCTTGGATCCAGGATTGGAAACTATATACACAGATCTCAAACGGAACTAACAGATCAAAGCTCTGATACTGACTCTGTGGCAAGTGGCTCCTCAGCGACCAACTCACAGCAGGTTTTTTCCAAGGAACTGCTAACCCTCCAAAAAGAAAGAGAACATACAAACAGGGGCCGACTAAAAACGAAGAAACAAGGAGACGGAGACTCAAATAAAACAAGCATTTACAATGCAATGGTTTCGCCTTTGGAAAAGTTAGAGCTATTGGCATTGTAAATGACAAATTTGGTATTTATGTGTTGGTTTTGAAAACAGAAATAAATGGCATTGTCATTTACATTGCCATTAGCTTAATCTCTCGCAAATGCCTCTCACTACGCACGTTTCAGGTCCCTTCTCAAAACTCACTTGTTCTGTAATGCTCATCACTAATGCCCTTGTCTTGCGGACTGTCTTCTCCCTGCTGCTCGAGCGCCACATACACCCTCACTTTATTGAATTCAAGTGCATGTCATCAGAGCTTCCAGGTAAACCACTGCCAAGAGAAAGATTTAAACGAGAAACATGGGCACACGTTTAAATCTCAAAGCATTCTTGGATTTGCAGTCTTTTTCTTCCTGTGCGCGAACTGTTTAAGCAATCCATAATTTTTTGACAATGCTAAACTAGAAACTAGGTCACTCGAGCATTAGGTAGGCAATCAGCGCCCTGTCAGCAGGTGGGATGCGGCGCGAGGAAGGAGATGAATGGGCAAAAAGGCGCATGAAATAGACCTAATGTGAGATTGTAACATGCCGTTATGAATTTGCTTCGTTTGGCTCTTAATGATTCCACTATATGTCGGTCATTATGTCGTGTTCTAGATTTCAAAAGAATGTTATTTATTCTGTAAATCGCTTTTATGGGTGTTCCACAACCCGAATAAAGCATATAGAACTGAACTGACAGCTGTCTTGTAATTCAAGAATGTTTTTCTAAAGTACAATTAAAAGGGAGAGAAAAAAATAAGCCAGATTCGGGCTCCGATTACCGTTGGGAAGACCAAAATAATGTAACTAACATATGTAAACCTTGAACCACTCAGTCTCTTGCAATAAGCGAGTCATCCAGTTTGTCTGGTCATTCCACTACACCCTAATGCATATTGGCATGTTCCCCCTCCCGACCACAAACTTTAAAAGGTAACTTAATGATGGTGAACTTTTTACCAGAGGTTGAATTTGACATGAGTGCACATGTTGGGTAGCAATTGCTCTTTTTTCTAGGCACCATCCATTTTCTACATTAAACAGATCTGCATAGCATTTCTACTCTAGTATTTTCATGCGTTATATTTTTTATTAATAGACAAAATAAAAAAGGCCACTTAAATGACGGCCATGGCTACAGCTAAAAACACCTTTCTTGTAAACCTGAGTCGAGACAAAAATAAACTGAGCATTGAACCAATAGTCAACATTATTAAAGGTCCAATTCCATGACGCAGAGCAGACAATGTCTGTCTGGGTCAACTTTACAAGCAAACATGAGATGAGGTAAGAGAAAAACAACGGAAAGGGAAACAAATAAAACATGTCTCGAGTTTCAGAACATATTAGCAATAATTTGCCAAATTGATATATCAACACAACAGGTACGAAAACCTGATTCGTCCCACAGCAATAAAAAAACTCATTAAGGTGGAGCTTGGTATACAGCTGCAGGATAAAGACTTTCAGGTGGAGGCATTAAATATCAGACTGCAGAAAATAAATTCCAACGAAATGTTCCCGCCCTAACGAAGATGAAAGGCGTGGAAGTCCTTCAGACACTCTCTTAAGTGTTACGTTCAAATAATGAGCCGTTCCTCCTTATCTGCAACGTAACTGGATAATGTGAGGTGACTCAATACCGTGAAACCCACCTCTGAGAATAAATGAGCATACGTCTACTGGTATTTAAAAAAAAGCAATTCCTCATAAAGAACATTGAGAGATGACGGTTTGCATTTTATAATTCGTGTTTTGTAACCACTATCGTGCTTACCTAGGAAACGATCATTAATGTGCGAATGGGTAGAATGTAAAACTGACACGAATGCCCCTCACCCGTTGCAGGTAAGTGGAATAGCGCAACGCGAAAGTACTCGAAAAGCAACAAAATTGGCTAAAAGCGATTCAGCAAAGTAGGATAATGCAATGAAAGCCTCAGATGCCTGAAATATATATTTTTTTAAAGCGAGGCAATGCCAGCGTACATCGACATTTTAGTAACAAATGAGGATCAACGACCATCTGGCACCGACAAATGGATCTGCTGACTAAAGCATTAAACAGAATCGGATACGATACCAAAAGATGATTTCTTGAACTTGATTGGTTTACGTGGAATTGATATGTAAACATCCATGTGTATCATCCTCACAGCGGAAAGTGCCATGTCGCGTTCTTGGTACTATCCTACAAGTATGGATCTGGGTGTCACCGTCTGAGTTACTCAAGGGGGTAGAAAGTAGGCGAGTCGGTCAATGACCACTGTGGATCTGCTGCAGGATTGCATCACCGGGGAGAGCTGGGGTCACTCACGGTCAAGTGGGGGACACCGGCTGAAAGGTGCTGCCCCCTGTCTGCAACCCTGGAAAGGCAGATCCCACCCTGCGTGGAAGGGTCCCTCTGCCGGACAGGGGTACGGTTTTCATAAGGGGATGCTAAGGGATGGGAAATAAGCTGCGAGCCGGTCTCACCTCGGACACCTCCTCTTCCTCCTCCGGCTCTTCCTCTCGCTCGCTGCTGGGTTCACTGCCGCTGCTCTCGCTGCTGCTGCTGGTGGTGGCCGGGGCGGTGTGAGCCGTGCGGCTCCTGCGCTGCTCGCCCCGCTCCTCTCGTCGCCTCCGCTTTTTCTTCAGCAAGTCACAGATCCGCGTCAGGCCGGCCCTGGGAGAGCGCGGGCTCTCTGCCACCTCCGAGATCACTGCCGCCGGGCTCCCCGCGGGCGCGACCTCGGTCTCCGGTTCCTGCTGCTGCTCCATGTCCCCTGCTGCAGAGGCCTGTGCAGGGCGCTCCGAGCCTGCTGCTCTCGTCCCGCGGCACCCGCTCCCGCGAGATCCGGCAGCCCCTGAGCCGCCATGGGTAGAAACCACTAGTGAGAAGGAAAACCGGCGAGGCAGTGATGGCGGGCAAAGATGGGAGACTACCCTTGGAGAATACACACAGGGGGCGGGAGAGGACACGGACGGCGGGAGGGGGCGGAAGAGGACACGGACGGCGGGAGGGGGCGGGAGTGGACACGGACGGCAGGAGGGGGCGGGAGAGGACACGGACGGCGGGAAACGTGCACAGGACAGGGGGGGGGAGGGGGGCGGAAAGGCACACGGAGGGGGCGGGAATGGACAGACTTCCAGTGAAAGGGGAGGGAACGGGAAAAAACGTAACTCCGCCCTGGGAAAAAATCTCGGGAACGCCCCCGAATCTGGTCCGGCCTTGACGGACAGATCCGGCACTCAATGGCTAGCCTCCATTTATGGAGCTAGCCAATGAGAGCCGGGGGACGTTCCAGAACTCCTTATTGTCGACATAGGATTTCACCTGCGCTGAAGAGCTGCGCAGAGCGCAGCCTTCGGCAGGCGAAACCCAAAAAGGAATATCCGGATAAAAATCAGCAGAGAAGGCCGGCATGTGAACAAGAGGCCAATCCAACAAGAAACAACAATGATGGAGAACCACGCGGAACTTACGGTAATTAACCTTACTGATGAAATATTGACTGTGAATGAGATCAAAGTATTGCAACTAGGTCTGTCATTTTGCCCAGACTCTAATTTTGACTACGCTGATGTACGAGCTGACCTTCATAAATTTTAAAGAAAATTGAAGCTATGCAAGATACATGCGGGTAAAAATAAACCACAACAAACTAAAGAGGGCATGGATTCAGACACAGGAGGCCCCACAATAGGGGACATTCCGATTCTTACAATGTTGACAGCACTTGGAACCCAACATAGCCAGACGAGTGGTTCAATCATAGTAGACCCTTTTGACACAACAATTGGTACACAAGTGACCAACCTGACAGATAGAGTCATGAATGCCCCACCTGGTACCACTTTCCGGAGAAAGAGCAAATTTGTACCGATCACACCGAGAGATAATGTAGATGTATTCAGTGACTTAGTAAAAGGGGATCTAGATAAACTACTCACGACACGTTCCCCAAGTAAGAATTTTAATAAAGAACAATGGAAGGTGATCCAAACCCTGAAACAAGACACAAATACAATAATTAAACCCTCCGATAAGGGGGGGAACATTGTGCTCATGCCCAGGGAGATGTATATGGATGAGGCAAAAAGACAATTATTGGACACAACATGCTATTGTAAAGTGGATAAGAAATATTTGATCAATCTACAAGAGACATATTATAAGAAATTGGAGCACTGGCAAGAGAGAGGACTATTAACCCCTTGCATGCTGATGACGGCCCCAGCCGTCATGCACTACAGTGCTCGTGTGCTGATGACGGCTGGGGGCTGTCATGACCGCACCGCGCTGAAATCTGCAACACAGGAGCAGAATCAGCCCAGCATGGAAGGGGTTAACATGGGATGAGGAACGATATCTGCACAAAGACAACCCAGTGACTCCAACATTTTATTTGTTTCCAAAAGTGCACAAAAGCATGACTAGACCACCAGGGAGACCAATAGTCTCATCCATAAACAGTCTCTTTGAACATACTAGTATCTACATTGACTATTTTCTCTTCCCTACGTCTTTTTTGTGTGGAGAGGTTCTGAAGAAAATCTGAATTGCTTCATTGATTGTTTAAACACAAACGAAGTTAATTTGAAATTTACAAGACACTACAGCCAACTCACAGTAGATTTTTTAGACGTCAAAATCACAAAAATAGACAACCACTTGACCTCAACCCTATTCAGGAAGGACACAGAGGGAAACTCAGTACTTCACTCATCCAGTGCCCATCCTCCCTGCTTTATATGGGGAATCCCTTTCAGTGAGTTCCTGAGGGCAAAACGGAACTGTTCGGTAGAATCTCAGTTTCAACAAACGAAACAAGAAATGAAAGAGAGATTCTCAGCCCGAGGTCTACTCACAGAAATCATTGAAAGAGGCTGAAGATAGAGTTGAGAAAGTAACTATTTCGACGAAGTTTTTATTCTCGAGTCCAGTACTAGTATATGAATCCAGATTTTTCAGAACCACACCGCACACCCTCACACCCTCACACCCTCACAAACTTTACCAGCAAACCAATGTGGGATTATTAACTGTATATTTCTATAACAAGATCAAACGATACACCTCCCCCTTAAAGAATAATTACAATTAGGAATATTGTAGCATATCAACACCGTCTCTTCTCCCATTTTTGTAGGTCAGAGTGGGAAGAAAACTCAGAAGAATGGTTATGGACTTTATATTTGGAAAATTAAGAATTTTTGATATACAGTACTCGTGTGTATGATCAGATATGCATACAATGGTGAGCCTATGAGTTATTTAAAAGGAAGGGAGAACACATGGGTACTATATAAATGAAAGCTGGTTATTTGCACTTTATCACATTAATTGCACATAAATTGGTATATATGGTCAATGAGTGTAATTGATAATATTTTATTCACGAGTTTTCATCAAACAAACTAGAAATATTGATTGAAATTATGTATATGTATTTTGTCATGGAACAATAAAGTACGAAATGATGAAAAAACGTGGATACACCTTTAAAAGGTGGTATGTGAGGAACGCGGGTCATGTGACCAAGGACAACCAGGGTTGTTCGAAACGTGTTGTCCTCGATCGCTTGCTGTGCCAAAATAAATACCTAACAAGGACTACGGGCTCGTTTGAATTCTTTTGAACTTACTGGAATTCTGCTGCTGCATGTGAAGGCGGCGGCGTCCGCCAGGCGAAGCCCTCACTCGCTGGCTGGGTGCCTCTTCCGTCACCCCAGGAGATTACCGGTTGTCTTGCCCTTTTTTGAGACACCCGCCGACACACAGAAGGAATATCCCAAGAAAACGTCTCCCATGCAAGGTGAGACGGATGAAGAGGAAAAATCCGTGAAGGCTCGCTCGTTGACAGACGCTGGTAGAGAGGACCCGGCAACGGCTGCCTCTCCCTCGGAAGTTGACGCACCAGGACCTACGGACCAACACTGCATGGGCTGCCTGACTTCCGGGTAAGTACGCCGCAACAACATTGGATATTCCTCTCGAGAGTCAGAGTGCGCGTGAGTTACCTCATTAACTGTAACACGCGAGTCCTTTATAAACGAGGTATTGGGATCTTCCCACCGAAGAAGTTGATAGCGGCACTACCAAGATGACGAGCGAATTAATGAAGGAACGGGAAAAATCAGTCCAAGTCATCTTTCAGCCCACAAAGCCCGGCGGGGCACGGGGAGCCACGGCCACATCCACAGCACAATCTGATATATCACAGGGTTGGAAAAGTAAGATAATTCAATTGGAGAGATTGAAGAGGAAAGAAATCAATCGATAGTGGGAGACCACTTCTCTAAGGAAGTACTTGGAAGTTAACCGTATCCCAAGGGGTCTACGGATATTTATTATCCCAACGCTGTCAGTACCCAAACCTCATATTCTACAGAAATGGACAGACAACACGAATACCTGTTCTAGAGGGATGATTGAAATCCTGATTGAAAGTGCTTGAGAGGAACACACTGAAACAAACAAGCAAATAGAGGACATTATGATGGATTTGGGAAAAGAAGCAGAACAGATAGCAATTGAACCCATATTGAAAAACATGGATGAAAGACTAAAAATGTACGAGAAAGAAATAATCCAAAGAAAACAACGGAAATTTGTGCGGGACGAAAGGGATTATGCGGCTGGCAGAATTCTAACATTCGCTAGAAAATATGATAAACCCCGCACAGATGTACAAAAGCAGCAAGCACTAAGTACCTTCGATAGACAACAAAGTGCATCTCAAACGGAACTAACAGATCAAAGCTCTGATACTGACTCTGTGGCAAGTGGCTCCTCAGCGACCAACTCACAGCAGGTTTTTTCCAAGGAACTGCTAACCCTCCAAAAAGAAAGAGAACATACAAACAGGGGCGGACTAAAAACGAAGAAACAAGGAGACGGAGACTCAAATAAAAAAAGGAATATCCGGAGAAAAATCAGCAGAGAAGGCCGGCATGGGAACAAGAGGCCAATCCAACAAGAAACAACAATGATGGAGAACCACGCGGAACTTACGGTAATTAACCTTACTGATAAAATATTGACTGTGAATGAGATCAAAGTATTGCAACTAGGTCTGTCATTTTGCCCAGACTCTAATTTTGACTATGCTGATGTACGAGCTGACCTTTATAAATTTGAAAGAAAATTGAAGCTATGCAAGATACATGCGGGTAAAAATAAACCACAACAAACTAAAGAGAGCATGGATTCAGACACAGGAGGCCCCACAATAGGGGACTTTCCGATTCTTACAACGTTGACAGCACTAGAAACCCAACACAGTCAGACGAATGGTTCAATCATAGTAGACCCTTTTGACACAACAATTGGTACACAAGTGACCAACCTGACAGATAGAGTCATGAATACCCCAGCTGGTACCACTTTCCGGAGAAAGAGCAAATTTGTACCGATCACACCGAGAGATAATGTAGATGTATTCAGTGACTTAGTAAAAGGGGATCTAGATAAACTACTCACGACACGTTCCCCAAGTAAGAATTTTAATAAAGAACAATGGAAGGTGATCCAAACCCTGAAACAAGACACAAATACAATAATTAAACCCTCCGATAAGGGGGGGAACATTGTGCTCATGCCCAGGGAGATGTATATGGATGAGGCAAAAAGACAATCATTGGACACAACATGCTATTGTAAAGTGGATAAGAAATATTTGATCAATCTACAAGAGACATAATATAAGAAATTAGAGCACTGGCAAGAGAGACGACTATTAACATGGGATGAGGAACGATATCTGCACAAAGACAACCCAGTGACTCTAACATTTTATTTGTTGCCAAAAGTGCACAAAAGCATGACTAGACCACCAGGGAGACCAATAGTCTCATCCATAAACAGTCTCTTTGAACATACTAGTATCTACATTGACTATTTTCTCTTCCCTTATGTACAGCCAACTCACAGTAGATTTTTTAGACGTCAAAATCACAAAAATAGATAACCACTTGACCACAACCCTATTCAGGAAGGACACAGCGGGAAACTCAGTACTTCACTCATCCAGTGCCCATCCTAACAGCTTTAAATGGGGAACCCCTTTCAGTGAGTTCCTGAGGGCAAAACGGAACTGTTCGGTAGAATCTCAGTTTCAACAAACGAAACAAGAAATGAAAGAGAGATTCCCAGCCCGAGGATACTCACAGAAATCATTGAAAGAGGCTGAAGATAGAGTTGAGAAAGTAACCAGAGAAGAGGCATTAACACCTAAAAAAAGTATCCCCAAGACCTACCCAAAAACACCTGAGATCAGATTCATAGCCAAATACTGTGGCCAATCCTATCAAATAAGAAAAATCTTGAAGAATAGATGGGACATCTTAAGACAGGATCCAATTTTAAGAAATTCTATTGGAACTACCCCAGGTATATCTTACAAACGCGGGCAATCTTTAAAAGACTGTCTAGTACAGAGCCATCTAGCACCTAGAGAAACAGATTGGTTGAAAACAAGTAAAGGCTTTAGGAAATGTGGCAATCGTAAGGCCTGCAGGGATAGTGTAAACTGTAATGAGATCCTTCTCCCTAAAACCAAAAAGAAATGGGAGATCAAACCCCGTATAACATGTTCCACCGAATATATGTGGTATACCTCATACGCTGCCCCTGTGACCTATGGTACATAGGGTCAACAACTGCACCAGTAAAGAAACGAATTTTTGAGCACTGGCGCGCGATTACTAATAAAGACCTCTCATACAGTATCGCGAGGCATTTTAACCAGTTCCACCAGAGCAAAACATCGGCGGCCACATAGGGATATCCACGATTAAAAATAACATCAGGGGTGGAGATAGGTTAGCTGCATTACGAAAATTGGAATCAAGATTATTCTTATTGGCAGGAACCCGATTCCCAGGAGGGATGAACATGGATGAAGAGCTACACTCTCATCTATAGGAGAAACAAGAAAGAAACCCTGTAAAGACCATAATGACTGAAAGTCACCAGACTGATTACCCATCAGATATGTAAATACTTTAGTTTTTAATTCCCCACCCCGCACACCCTCACACCCTCACAAACTTTACCAGCAAACCAATGTGGGATTATTAACTGTATATTTCTATAACAAGATAAAACGATACACCTCCCCCTTAAAGAGTAATTACAATTAGGAATATTGTAGCATATCAACACCGTCTCTTCTCCCATTTTTTGTAGGTCAGAGTGGGAAGAAAACTCAGAAGAATGGTTATGGACTTTATGTTTGGAAAATTAAGAATTTTTGATATACAGTACTCGTGTGTATGATCAGATATGCATACAATGGTGAGCCTATGAGTTAATTAAAAGGAAGGGAGAACACAAGGGTACTCTACCGATATTGTCTTATGATTTACTGTTTGAAGAAGTTTACTAAAGGAAATATGTTTATATGGGTACTAAACCTGAATTAGAAACCAAATATTTGCCACAGTACTTAGAACGATGAAAGCCAAAATGAAAGCTGTTTATTTGCACTTTATCACATTAATTGCACATAAATTGGTATATATGGTCAATGAGTGTAATTGATTATATTTTATTCGCGAGTTTTCATCAAACAAACTAGAAATATTGATTGAAATTATGTATATGTATTTTGTCATGGAACAATAAAGTACGAAATGATGAAAAAACGTGGATACACCTTTAAAAAGTGGTGTGTGAGGAACGCGGGTCATGTGACCAAGAACAACCAGGGTTGTTCGAAACGCGTTGTCCTCGATCGCTTGCTGTGCCAAAATAAATACCTAACAAGGACTACGGGCTCGTTTGAATTCTTTTGAACTTACTGGACTTCTGCTGCTGCATATATATATATATATATATATATATATATATATATATATATATATATATATATATATATATATCCAACAAACCCACTCTTCTCGAAAGAACTGCAGCGGAGGCCAGAGGGGGTTCCAAAGAATCTCTTTATTACTCAGGTGCACAGAGATATTGAGGCGGATGCATTTCGGCGATTTGAGCCTTCTTCAGCGCCATTCCCCACGAGTTCCTGAGCATAATGTTACCCACAGTCCTGCAAGCTCTGTATTTGGGCTAGCGACACAAGACTCCTCCCCCAGCTTATTCAGATCACCTGTCGGAGTCCTGCTGTACTGTAGGCAGACTCCAACTCCCAGCATGCATCATGTTTATGCTGCCGGGCCGGTGGTTTGGGGTGCGGTTCTGGATAGTAGGTACCGGCTTTAATGTCTTTTTATTGCAGGTTGGGTTGGTCGGATTTCCTGGGAGTGCTCCGTTGTTACAAAGAGTTCCTCCGGTCCCCTCGGGCTGTCAAAACCGAACAGATAGGGAAGGTGATGTGCAGGGACAGCCACGTAGCCACACAACGTCCTAGTGGAGGTAAATACCTCGCTGCAGAACATGGGCCATTATCGGGTCCAGTAACGCATCAATGTCTGATTGCACACATGATGGGAGGGTCAGACAGAGATCCAACACGCATTGTTTTCCGCAAAACAGGCATCGGAGGACAGGTAAGATGCATGCCATCCAGACTGGTCTAAATTACAAGAAACAAGGTGCACTTAGTTCAATCAGTGGAGGTATGCCCAGATGTTGTACCATACGATCATGGACATGGACACGGATCGGTTGTTCTCCAAAAGATTTTTCAAGCAAAACGGCTTTGCAGAGCAATTTCGTGAGAGTGAGACTAGTGTCGAGCGAAGGAGGAGGGGACGCCTCGGTTGGAGTGCTCCCTTGTGGGTGCGCTTTCGGACGATTTTTTATTAAGGAGGCCGCGGGGCACGGATGTTCCACCGCCCTGCGAAGGATTTATACCTTGGCTATAGACGTTGATGATTTGGCTGTATACATACGTGTGACTAATTAATGTCTTAACCCTGCCCTGAGGAGGCCTAAGAAGATGGTAGGCTGAAACGTGGTCACGTCGACGACACTGTTAAGGAGGAGTCAATATAAATATAGTGTGTTTCTAAATTATAGGGCATCACACTGTAAACAAATTGAAGTAGTTGCTTAACCCATAAGTGTGCGTTTATGACTACCTCCGAGTGGTCTGTCCAGATGTGTATGGAAGCCACTGCCAAAAATTTAATTATTCTTTAGGGTTACTTTGTTTTTCTATGTAGAGTTTATGTCCATGTACAGAATGTGATGATATGTCATTTTTGTATTTCATTGATTAGGTGTTATTGGGTACGAGGAGACCATTTTGTTTGATATATTCATTGTGAATTAGAAACACAGTGAAGGTAAATTAAAAGTACCTTCTTGTAAAATTGTGCAGTATTTATTCCTTCATACCGTTTGTTGTTTCTCCTAGTACCATACGATCACGGTATTTATGGTCCTTGAGTGTTTTTTCCATCTCCTGGGTGACTGGGACGTCTACTGCATAGCAGAAAAATTATAATCATGATAACTGCTATTAGAAACAGGATTAGCGGAAGTCCTCCAAAACGCTTCGGAATACGGAGTATATAAAGTTTGGTATAACTCTCAGAACTGCTTAAAAGGTGCTTACGAGTCCTGACCTATGTTCTTAAATAGGTGGAAGGTACCCGTCGTATCAGACATGTTGAAGATATGATTTACCATATCTGCGAAATGGAAGGGTCAGTTCGTACGTATGAGGGCCTGCATCCCGGCTAAAGACCTTGTGATCTGGAGATCAAAAGTCTCTCGAGCGGAGTGTAAGGGCACGGTCTTCTGTAGAAGCATGGCTTTCATTCTGCTCAAAGTATCAAACCGTCTTAAAGAAACATTTAGTGAAGGTCATAACGGCGCCTCCCTGACTGTATGTGTTGGAGGAAACAATACTTGCATACAGCAAGTAACTCTGGAGCTCACAGTTACCAGATATGCGATGCCCAGGAGCATCCCACAATAACCTTGATCGTTCAGCATCAAGTAACTCCCATTCAAAAGTAGCCTGAACACTGGAGTAATCATGGCTGCCGGGGCACCCCTCAAGTGACAGGATAAGTTAGCTATTGAACTATTAGAAGCCCCGTGCAGCATTATATCCTGGCATATGAGAGATCCCCTCAAAGCGTTCTCACAGTTTATACCACCTAGAAACACTTCTAGATCCCCACTCCAGCATCGAAATCTGTATGGCAATTCCCAAGATTCCTTGATAAATTCCCTACCCATTTCTCCAAATCTACCTGCCTGCCTGCTGTTGTTCTAGGCCATAATGAGATTGGAAAGTTGTGACCAGTAAAGTGATAAGGCCATGGATTAACCATTCTGTGGACGGTGATTCTGCCACTGAAAAAGCTAATCTGTCCCGCTTTTCAATACGCAGCATTGTATATTTTGCTCCCCTTTGTGCATTTTTGTCTGTTTCTCTGTCAGATTGTATGCAGAAAACAGAGACGTACTATTGATAAAACGCCAGGGCCCATAGCCTGCCCACAAATATTGCAGCATCCAGCTCAATAACATAAAAGAACGTAGCTGTGATTGCCCGTGCTGTTGTATGGACAAATCTTGTTCTAGTACATCAATAGAAGAAGATACAATGTTGCCCAGTGAATATATCCTGAAAGTTAACGTAGGCATTCCATTGTCAACTACAGCTAAGGCTTATCTATGTTAATGCTATCTATTTCTCGTAACCTCTCTGCAGCTTCTTGTTGGGAGATTTTCCAGCTATCATTATAGAAAGCATATAAGAAGCGTTTTTGACGTGTCTTTCTGGGACCCAATAAAAAATCATGTAGGTCCGCATCCTCTGTAAGTAAGGATAAGTGTTGTTTCACCTGTGTGAGTGTTGAGGTGTTTAGCCAATCGAGGCACAACTTCCCAACACTGTATGACATCACTAGCCCTGGATGTTCCCTTTGTACATAGCGTGGGTCTGGCCTGTGGATACCAAACCCTTTGGTTGTACCTTTGAATCTTTCCTGACAGCTATTAGTGTCTGTGGGCCAACCCAACCATCCCCGCCAATTGGGGTCTGATCTATTGTATTGCATGATGTCATCTAGCGTAATCCCTTCTTGTGATGTAACGCTAACCTCTGTATGTGATGGTGTTGGAATCCGAGGTGCATTCAAATCCTTATTCTCCGCTATTCCAAGACAGGTAGTTTGTTGCACAGTATCATTCAGAAACCTAATCTGCTGAGGAATGAGGCACGCTCTAATTAGCACTTCTGTTCCCTGGACTTGCCAGTCTCTAGAACCCAAGACTGATTTTGTGTCTATTGTGTCTTTCCATAAGTTGAAACCTTGTTCAGACAACTGGGTAATAAAGGTAGCTGAGTAAATCTGTTTGGTGTTTGTCAACATATTTTTCTGTGCTGATGTCGGTTTAACCTTATAATAATATGAGGCTGGCTCAGACATATTAAACCCTGAAAAATATGAGAATTTTTGTGCAAATGTTTTTGAACTGCTTTTCGGCGGTGTTGGGCAATGTTCCCATTCGTGGTATGTGAAAACATTTCTGGGATTAGCAGATTTGTGCAAAAGATGATGACCATAATGCTGATAGCAATACATTGTGTCAAAATCTGATGTGTCTTCCAACGTTTCATTAGTAGAAAAGGCAGCAGATTGTTCTAAATCAGACAACATATTCTTTACAGTTGCATAATCTCAATCATTGGAAAATGTACTGGAAGCAATATCATTTAAGGATATTTTAAATAAATGTAGTATTTTCAAAAGTTCGGTTGGACCACATATATCATAATCAACCCTGTCCCACACTATACCATCAGGTATAGGAACTATTGTATTGTTCACTCATGTTATGAAGAATAAGGGAACCCAATAAGGTTGGTCAGGGACCTTGGGTAATCAATTATTTCTAAAGACAGTGGCCCCTAGACAAGGATTAATGAGAGCAAACAATAAATATAGACCCAATCAGTACTATATTTTACAGCTGTCCAGCCTTAAATATACACAAAATCCGCAAGAAACAAATAAAGTGGGTACAAGCCTGTATCCAACTTAGTGGGAAGGCTTCCCAAACTGTGCGCCGCGGCACCCCGGTGCGGCGTCATGAGTAGCCAGGGGCGCCGCGCTCACATTAGGAAAATCAAGCTTATTGCAGCTAATTTCTTTAGCGAGCTCCGTGGAGCCTGTCCTTTTACACTAAAACTAATGCAGGTGATAACGGGTGTAAAACGGAGGTGGGGCAGAAGATCAGCATGGCATTTGATTATCATTAATTATTCATCAAATGCCCTGCCGATCTTTTGCCCAACCTCCGTTTTACACCTGTATCACCCGCATTATTTTTAGTGTAAAAAGGCAGACTCCACGGAGCTCGTTAAAGACTCAGAAAGCGGGCATGATGTCCCCAGCCCCCAGATCCTAACAGCGTACAGATGCACATTTGGCTCCCCTAGCATTTATTGGAAATTACCTGGTTGAAGAAGTTTTGGATGTTATGGTTGAGCAGCTCCTATTGTACTCCTATTCTAACAAGATGTCTGTTACTTGATTTAATATGCCAAATATTTTTCAGCCTCAGCTTGTGCGCAGGCTGTTAGAGCCCACTCTTGACTCCCCTCTAGCTCGGCCCTCCCTGTTAATTTGCTGTCTCACTCTCCTCTACTCTGAAGACACACTGTCATCTGAATGCAGCCTCGGGTCTGAGAACCCACTGACATCTGCCTGAGGACTCCTCGATATTCATTATACTTCCACGAGGCTCTGCTGCTTCAGCTCTGAGGACACACTGTCCTCTGTTTGACTGCAGCCTCAAGTCTGAGGCCTCCTCTCCACATGTCTTGCTTCCACAAGGCCCTGCTTCCTCAGCTCTGAGATCCCACTTACCTCTGTCTGTGGCCTCCTTGGTTCTTGTCATACTCCCTCAAAGCCCTTAGTCTCAATTTTGAGGACACACTGTCCTCTGTTTGACTGCTACCTCTGTCTGAGGCCAACTGAGGCCTACTTGGTGCATGTCATTCTTCCACGTGGCCCTGCTGCCTCATCGCTGAGGACATGCTGTCCTCTGTCTCGTGCACCTAAAGAGCTTCAAATGGTTGCCTCAGAACACCAGATGGACCTTCATGCAAGCACTCATCACCAGCAGGCTGGACCACTGCAGCAATCTCTGTGCCGGAATCTCCAAACAACTCCTTCACAGACTCCAGACCATCCAGAACACTGCTGCAAGACTCAAACTCAACTTCCCACGCAGCACCCACATCACACTGCACCTCAAGAAGCTTCACTGGCTCCCTATTTATAAACGCAGCCAATTTAAACATTTTACAAACACATACAAAGCCCTACACAACACATTAACAGAATATGTATCGTTTCTCACTTAACAAGTTTTTATTAAACAACTGTTATATTTTTGTTTTGTTACAAATATGATTAGAATACCTTAATTCTTCGTTGCATCCCAATTAATTTATGGAAGACAACAGGAAGTACTCCCGAGGTCGGGCTTACATCCCCTCCCACCTGCCCACCGGTACGAAAACGGTGGGGAGCCACGGCCAACTGCCGATTAGGTCAAGGGAGCCACAGGTCAAAAAAGTTTGGGAACCACTGGCTTAGGCAGAGTAAATTGTTTGTATGAGACACATTTTGGTAGGACAAACAAATTATAGTGGAGACACCATTACACATAAGAAGTATTAAATAAAGAGCTGTATATGGCGTACAAGAAGTCAACGGCATTTCTATCCTTACAAAAGATATAGGATCATCATCAGGACATTAACAATGGTATGCCTGTAAACATTTTGCCTATTCAGGTCAGAGTGACTTGAAGGAGGTTTGTTTCAGACGAAGACCAAGTAGAAGTCCAGGCCAAGGTCAAGGAGAGTAAAGGATGCAGACAGCCGCAGCCACGGTCTGTGCAGTTGGATGCTGGGTCAGTGTCAACCTAATAAATGCTGTAACAGCTTAAAGGAGGTGTTTGAAATATTTGCGCCGCAGAGCGGTCCTGAAATCAGAGTGAGCTTCATAACCCGGATCCCGACAGGCAAGACATGCTATAACAGAGGTTGTTAACAGATTGGCCTCAACCCCATTCCTTGGCACTAGAGACCGTGGACGTGGCTAACAGGTTACTGGCTTGCCGTCCCTGATATACAGCAGCCCACTGGAATAGGCCACTCTGATTTCAAGAAAGGGAGCTCAAGCTGCAGTTGGCCAAAATGAGACTACAGGCAGGGATAAAAAAGAATGAGAGAGCCTTGGCAGAAAATATGCTGCTGGAGCAGGAAAGAAAATGCAGGGGCATGACCACAGGTCCTGCACGGATCCAGTATGGTGCATGGGTACAGACGATGCAGCAGACTGAGAGGGAGACAAAGTCAGGCCCAAACGAAGTCCAGCAAAGTCCAGAGTGCCTAGATGGTCGTAGTGCAGTGGTTTCTGGTTCAGAATCTTGTCCACGTTGAATCTAGGGCCCTACAGTCAGATAAGCCCTTAAGTACCCATGGGAGAGGGTTGGAAAGATTAAGTGGGCCCTCCCAGGAGAGAGTCTGGACAGACAGACCCCCCAGGATATAGCGGCATGGATTAGCAAATTTAGCGGCACAAAAATGGAAATTTAGCGGCACAAATATGGAAATTTAGCGGCAATTTTGCGGCATGTTATGTGGCCATTTTTCCTATAACAAACACAGATATCTTAGTTTTTTTTAGTTATTTAACAACATGAAGCTGTGTATATTTTGTTTATTTACAATGTAGACACTTTGTTTCCCTCGAGCGTGTGCTTCTCAATTATGGGCTGCTGCAGGTACACAGCAAATCTACAACTAGGAAGGAATATTTCTTTCCTGTCCATATTTTATTGTATCTTGCTCCCCGTCCCATCCTTCCCCTGTTGTTGCAACAACACCTCCTCACTGTACAGGAGTTTTTTCCAGCTAGTACTGCAGCCACTACGTCTGGTGCACTACGTGATTTTAACATGGCAGTTCCCAGTCTACCAACACATGAGTTGGTGAGCGCCCAATGCCTCTATACAATCTATTCCAATATGACGACAGCGGTTTTCCGAGTCAGATTGTTGTAGCACTCACCATGCATCTTCTCTTCGCTCCCCTCCCCCAAACACAGGCTCTTGTCACTACCTTTTGTAGATTTACCAAAGTGCCATTATTCAAATTTGATGCAAGTGTCCTAATTTTCATTCTTCAAATGTATTTCTTAGCAGTTCTACATCAATCTATCTCTGTGGCTGCAGCTACCAACCTAATGCAGGAAAACCTAGGGCTAGAATTGGCAAGGTGAGAGTTTATTACCCGGTTTATGCAGCTAAACTCATGACAGGTCAGTTTGTGTCTTGCAATAGAGTTCGTGTCGGCACCCAATACTTCTTTTAAAATGAAAGCACTGATAAAGTAAACTCTGACTCCCTTCAACGTGCAGTACTAGCGCAAGACACTCTGGAAAGTCTGCGCGAATATGCCTTAGCAAAGTTGTGGGTGGGTGTTGTGTGCCCTTCGCAGTCGCACAAGTTTAGAGTGTGAGCAGAGTTGTGGCAGAGGCCCACCACTTGGATCTCATTGCTGAAGAAAACTGCATGACCGGGCTGGTTAAGTGTTCATCCAACTTCAGCAATAGCAGCCTCCTGGGTGTGGGTGGGGGGGAGGTGTTGGTCCACCAGCTACGGTAATGATGACTCCTTTGTCTACAGCTGAGTGCCAAGTTCTCAGGTTACAGAAGAGATGCTGGATGGCACGCGGGTACTTAGAAAGCTGTTGTCACTTCATGCAAATTGACACATGACCCATGCTAGGAGACACGTTGCAGCTCAGTGCATGTCACACTCCCAATAACAAATTGACTTCTTCAGGCAGACCCCCCAGGATATAGCGGCTTTTGTAAAAATGCCGCGATTTCTACAAAAGTGCCGATTTTGCGGGCACTTTTGTAAAAATCGCAGCATTTTTACAAAAGTGCCGATTTCGCGGCAAACCGCGAAATCGCGAAATCCTGGAGGGTCTGGACAGAGGAGAGGTTACTCCCATGTCCTTTGTCCATTTTCATGCCAGAGTGGGAGCCAGGACTGGTTTGAACTGTGCTATGCACCAGGACACCAAATGTGCCCCTCATGCAGACTTTCAGTCGCTCGCAAGCGCACCCACCCAGCTTTAATACACTAAATTCTGCCTGGGAGATGGTCAAACCTCCCAGTGACAGGATGCCTATTGTACTGCCTTCCCCTGGTCGAGCTTGGCTCAGTAGCAAGAGATGCAGAAATGTGTCTCTGGTCGGCAGCAACCATTTTGTGCTGTCTGGGACTAGAAGGCTGGTACCAGGAACACCTGGGACCCCACAAAGCTTGCTTCTTAGGGGTGGAATCATACCTCCCATACTGGGTACCGGTGTGGGGTATGATTAGGGCTCTCGGTTTTCCGTTTTTACGGATATTTACATATAAATACAGACGGAAATCTATATTTCCTTTGTCTGTATTTATATATAGAAACGGCAAAACACTAGCAAATGTTGCAGCGCTGCCGCTGCATGCAGTTTCCTTTGCACGCTGAAATTAATTTAAATCCCTTCCAATCAGGGTCTTTTAGCGCCCTCATGTGGACATATTGGCTGAGGGTCTTTCAAGGACGACCGATCCCCTGAGGCAATCCTCGTCTGCTCCAAGCCTCAGTGTGTGGGCGTGCCAACATCTCAGGCCTCTCCCTCTTAACTTTTGGCCTTTATTTGGGGGGCTCACCTGACTGTGTTTCTTCTTTCCCTGCACTACTGACTGTAAAGTTAGAGGTGGAGGGCCCTAGGCCCGCATATTAGGAGCAGCAATGACGGACGCAGACACCAGATGAGGGTAGTAGGAATCGCCTCGAGCACGTGCGCTCGGCCCCTTTTATTGCCAGCGTCATGTGACACCATGACGTCTGTGGTGGGTGGGTGTAAAGTGTAATACAGACACTCTAAACACTAGACCGTGTTCAGGCTAGGACACTACATCCCTCCCATTTTTTAATTGCAAAGACCCACATTCAGAAATCAACCTGAGGGGAAAATAACATGTATCAGGATGCAGTAAAGTGTTCAGCTTCCGCAGTGTCTTTCTATCCGCCGCTGCTTGGAATCACAGATGATGTTCAATCTGTTGCGGGGAACATCAGTTCACAGTGGCACCGGTTTGTGGTGCTCGATGGAAACAGTCTGTTGACGACTCTGCAACCAAATTGTCCTCACAGCCCTTCTTTTGCTCACTTCCATGGCGACGGGTGCAGTTAGAGTTCTTGTGGTTCGCCGGGGAATGATGCACGATTTCCGGTCTTGGCCTTAGCTTTATTTGTAGTCTGTGTCCTACTTGGCAAAAGGCAGATCCGTTGCAAGGCATCCCTCTCACTAGGATGACCCCTCTCGTCGGTGTTCCCCTGCCACGGGATATCCTTGAGGTCCTCTTTCTCGGATTCGCGCTGGGCTGGATGTGTCCACATCAGTGGTTCCTGCGCCGCCGTCAGTGGGGGTATGGAAGAGACGATGTGTCTCACCTCAGATTCCGCAGCCTCGTCCCAAGGTAGCTGTTGGTTTCTGTCTTTGCTTGCGATGTCTTCGCCCTCCCCGGACCTTTCGGATGGGCGTCGGAGGACCGTCTCTCGTCGCGGGGACTGCGTCCCGGAGGCCTCTGCCCCTGAGTCACCACGGCTGGCATGTGTCCAGTGTCCGTGTGACCCCAAAGGTGGATGTCACCAACGGTCTCGCTTGCTCCTCTCCGCAGATCCTGGGTGTGCGGAAACATCGTCTGTCAGCTGGTCTTCTTTGCCACTGGTGTTCTTCCGGCCTCGTGTTCCTCGCACCGTTGTCCTGGCACTTGTCACCTTCCTTCTCTTCGGGAGCGTGAGTGGTCTTCCTGCACTCCTCTCTCTTTCCTTAGTTAGTTCGCTGTGGGGATGTTGCTTCGCACTGACTTCTCCTTCTACTCTTAACTGTGGCAACAGGCCACATGGATATCCTTTCTTCCTTTTCACGGTGGCAAACGTGCCACTCAGATCTCTCCTTTTCTTCCTTCCTTTTCGCAGTGGCAGACGTGCCACTCAGATCTCTTCTTTTCTTCCTTCCTTTTCGCGGTGGCAGACGTGCCACTCAGATCTCTTCTTTTCTTCCTTCCTTTTCGCGGTGGCAGACGTGCCACTCGGGTCTCTCCTTTTCTTCCTCCTGCATCGCGACATCACTTGGACCGATCTTGTGTCTTCACTCCTGACCCGGGTCCTCCATGCAGTGCGCGCACTCTGCATGTGTACCCCTGGTCTTGTCCCCGTCGGGGACACTTTCTCCTACTTCCTCAGCAGCCAGAGTTGGTGTCGCGAACCTTCTTTTCTTGATGCTTTCTTTTCTTGATGGTTGTTGGTGACGTTCGGGGGTCCATGTTTGTAGACCTGTTCATGGTTGAACGTCCTGGAGCGGTTGGTGGTCCACTTCTGCCGATGCCTGGCAGGTTGCTTTCGGTCGTCCTGTCGGACTTTGCGCTACAACAGTTCCTGGGGACCCGTTGTGGGTCAGCACTTGATGGGCGATCATTCTGCGGATCGGCTCCTGGGAGGCGCCACGGATCTGTCGCGGGTCGGCACTTGATGGGCGATCGTTTTGCGGATCGGCTCCTTGGAGGCGCCATGTCGTGGGGTCGTCCGCGAAGATTGTTCTGCGCGATGGCGCTGCATGCATTCTTCTTTCTGCTTGCGGTGGCTGTGCGTCGCCACGTGGCGCGTTGTTTGCGCACTTACTGTTGTCTGGCAAGCGCTGTCACACATTGTTGAGCTGGTGGGCTGGTTAGGAGGTTGTCGGGGGCAAGTTGATTATTACTGGTGCGGCCATTTGATGTGGCCTATTTGTCTGATTTCCGGCTCAGAGTGGTATTGTCACCCAGGGCGGCCATTTTCAGGGCCGTTTGTTACCAGAGGTCCGACGCACGTGGTTAATGGCGTCTGGGGGCCGGCCATTTTGTACGGCGCATATGGTTAAGGCCTCCTGGTGCGGCCATTGTCTTGGGCGCGTCACCTCGAGGTGTCTGGCGCAAAGGGGATATGGTGCCCGGTGCCAGGCCTTTATGCATCCTTGTTTCTGGTTGTGGGGGACATTCCTGTCAGAATCTATGAGGTAGTTTGTCAACATGTGCTTCTGACTGCAGACTCACGGAGTTAGTGTGGGTGTGTGATACTGTGTATAGTATCGGGCAGGCACAATCTAGGGGGGGGCTGTTCATGGAGCCACTTGCGATTTGGGTCAGCAGAGCTATCTCCCGGGTTCAGGAACGGGCATGTTTTAATAGGGTGCCACATGTTCCGGGCCCCCACCTCTCTCATGGGGCCACCTGAATTTTAAATGGCGCCCACTTGGGTGAGGGCCCCGCCTCCTTTTTGGAATTGAACATTTTGAAATGGCGCCCAACTTAGGCCTCGCCTCCTCTCCGGCACTAAGTATTTTGTAACCATGGCGCCCGTTTTTAGATTGCCCGCTTGTGGCCAGGGCGTACTCCAGGCACCGTATTTGTGTTACAATTGCCTGGGCACCCGTATCACATCATTGGCCTGTTGGCACGTGGAGCGTTTTATCAACTTTTGCCTGCTGGTAACTTGTCAGCATTCACCGGCTGGTGGCACTTTTGGGGTCCCTAATTTAGGCAGGCATGGAGGGGCTGTAACTATTTGAAATTTGCTTATGGAAGGGTTTGTTACACTACCATGTCGATGTCTAGGTTTCAGATGCCGACTCTGCTGCTCTCCACGTTGGGGCCCACTGGGTCTTCAGTGAGCTTGGCAGAACTTCTTCGAGAATACCTCGTGAAGCCACATCTAAAGAGCAATCTCGAGGGATATGCTGGGACCCATGAGCGGAGTGCAGCAGCAACATGTATTATTTATGTTACTTATTTAACTCATAACGAGCAACTGCTACCCACTCTCGCCCCCTCCGTCAACTGGTGTGGCAGCGTTAGAAATTCCTAGTGTATGCCGCTTTCTGTGACTTACAGTCTGATGTTAACAAGGATGGCTATGTAGGCTAGGCTGGCAATTGTCCAAGTTCCGGAGGCAATATCTATGTTAACGCCAACATTATTATTGTGTCAGCCTGGTTTTCAGCTACCTTCTGGCGGTGGGGACGAGCTGTGCTACGCTTTTCAGATGCCATTGGTATAGCGCAAACTTTTACCGTAGGTATCAGAGAGCATTACATAAGAGTCAGTTGCATTAGAGAGCATTACATAAGAGTCAGTTGGATTACATAGGACTTTGGACTACATGAGTTCTGTAAAAGGTACAAATAGTTTTGTTGCTTATAGCAAGAGGCGAGTGAAAGCGTTTTTGTTACACATGCATTGTTTCTGCATATTTAGTTGTGCAGCGGAGACTCTATTGTGTCTTGGTGCTTCACGATAGGGACAGAATTGATATGTGGGAGCACTTTAGGTGTACACTTTATGAGCGAACAATAGTTACATGTAGCAAAGTGACTAGGGTGGACACATGTAATGCAAGGGAAGCTACTCCATGAACAAGAGTAAAAGTGTCATGAGGGCAAGTTGCTTTTGCTTACCTGGTACAGGTAGGAGGTATAGAATACTTACATGACAGAATGTCTATCACAAGAACGTAAGTCACGTGAGCCGTTGTGGCACTGGTGCGAGTACAGGAAGCTAGCACGATGTAAGTGGTAGCTAACAGTGTGTTACAATATTGAAGTCCGGGTGCATGCTATTATAGAGTACCTAAATAGGTAGAAGGGTCTGTTGCAACAACCGGCACCGTCATATCACAAGACACTGGGAAGAGCCCTTCCACAGTCATGTAGAATAGAACTTCATTTATCAGAGGTCTTCCGGCTGATATTAGAGGGCATGTATTGTGTTGATAGTGTTTTTTAAAGGGGGAGCAGTGTGAAGGCCTGGGATGGGAAGGTGTCACTCGTAGAATGTCAATGGGACGAGTTATGTTGGATCTCTTCTGCCCGGGCGCTGGAAGTACGCAAGTGTTTGCCCCACCCATCTCCTTCCGGGAAGTTATTCGGACAAACCAGTTCTCGCACCAGGTTAACAGGCTTGACGTGGGCGGGCATTTTTTTTTTTTTTTTTGCCCCTTCCTTCATGCTGAATTATGTATTGGTATTAGGGGGGGCAGGGATACTAACGTATGTTTACGTATTACAGGCAGGAACTACACTGGAAAACTGCCCGACTCTCATGGTTGGACACCTGAACTACCAGCGGGTATATTGGGCATAGCACACTAGGGGGGGGGTCAGTGAGCTAGGGTCTGGGACCCCCAGTCTCTCCACAGGAGTCTTTACCGTCCCTGTTGTCAGCGCGGCGCATGCAGGTTACGCCCCTTAGAAGTAATCATGATCAGGAAACTGGTGTATGTTACAGAGCAGGTAGTTCCCGGGAAATATGGGGATGTCTTCTTCGGTAATATGACTGAAGAGTCTGGGCACCTTGTCTATTTTCTAGGCACCATTTTGGGGTGTTCTCTTGGTATGCAGTGGCAGAGTGTGGGCGTATCTTGCGTATATATAAATATTTTATTGCTCTCGACCGGATGCACCAGGAAGCCTCACAACGTTGCCAGGGTAAAAGCTTTCACCTTTAGTGTGTTGGGGCATGCTTTACTAACATGAAGGAAGTTAGTTACATGATTTTGTGACAATCTGCCGCATGCACATGATTCTAGCAGGCAGCGCTCATGCCTCCTCTTGATAGGGATCGTAGGAGTGCTTACGTTTCTATGGGCAGCTAGTAATATGGTGTTATTAATTAGGATCTGTTCAATTCAGATATTCTGAATTCCTGTAACTAGCTGGGCAATATGGTACCTGGACACGCCATTTATTTTAATTTGATGTCATGACATCCACCCGGGTCCCACATGGGCTGAGGGCACTCACGATTTTCTCTGCTTTTGGCCTGCCAGTGTTTTGCAGTCTTTGTATAAACTGCAGGGGAAGAACTTATGTGCCCGGGTACCTCTGATAAAGGGTGGCTAGTTCTTGGTTGACTATGCATGGAAGCCTTATTGTACACCTTGTTTTCTTGTGCAACTAAGCAGCTTTGACTGGCACTTTGACTCCCGTAGTAGCATATTTATGTCATTGTTTCACACAGGCTCACGTTTAGCTTGGGAATTTCTGTCATAATGCAGCCTTTTCCTTGGCCTTTCAGAGTCTCTTGTTAGTCATTGGTGTATTTACTGATTTGGGTCTTACTCAGCCTCTTGTTCGTTGGCTGGCACGAAAGTGTTATACTGGTCTTTGTATGGCACTCTTAGTGCACGGTCTTGAGGGCAATGTCACACATAGCAGTTACTCCTGTGAGCTATGGATGGGGGACGACTATTTCTTGTTGCACTGCAAGAAAGCTATTACTGTGGCTTAGTTCTCTTTGCACCATGAAGCATTGACTCTACCATGAGATGGCTTTGTTGTATGTTAGCGCTCCCCTTTTCTACGTAAGGATAGGGAGGCTTTGTCTTATCGGCCAATCAACAAGCACTTCTCAGCACTTTTGCCTGTGCAAGCGGTATAGCCCAGGTAGGCGTTTGCCTTAGCTGTCTTTCCGAGAAGGGTCAGCAAGGGACAGGATTTTCCTCAGTCTAAGTCCCTCTGCAGGGGTTGTCTCGCAGGGAGGGCCCCTGGCATTGGCAATGTCAACAGATGGGCTGTTGGAAGCGTAGTGCTCCTTTTGTAGAAATTTAGGGAGGCTATGGCACTCATACCTCCCCCAGTCTGATCCCACGAAGACCTATCAGCTCTGACTCCACTGTCGTTCAAGCTGATACTTTGTTTTGCCGCCACTTGTTCTTTTCGTGGGACACTTGGTGGTCCACATGCGGCCAGGTAGGCGATTGCTTTAGCTGTTTTCGGGTCCGCAAGGGGCAGGCAAATTCCACAGGCTAAAGTTGAACAACAGGGGTTGTCTCGCAGGGTGGGCCCCTGGCTAGGTGCTTGGGTAAGCGTTCTACCCAGACCGGATCTATTTAGTTGTTTTCAGGTACGAAAGTTGGGATTCCTCGTGCAGTGTTCGCTTACCAGAGGGTACGAGGAGGAAGTGTTTGTTCCCCTATTTGCACAGCATGGTTTACAGTTGTATAGGCTGCCTGTTAGGCGCATCATAGGGGCCAACTAAGGCCAAGCACAAGGGGACCACTTGGGCAAATGTCGATCCTTGCCAGGTCATGGGCGGCCATCTTTAGCTAGAGCCTGTGGGGGTGATAGGGTTCAATTCCCAGTCTGGGGGTATGGGCCAGTTTTCACTTGCCACGCGGGGCGGGGATAGCGGGCTCTAGGTGCCTCTGAAGATTAGGCAAGGGTGTTTTGGACTGAGGTGTGTGTAACGGTATTTACACTTTCTCAGACGGGTTCCAGCGGATACTCCTACCCACATATTGGGAACCTGGAGACACTCTATATTTATTCGACTCCACCCGGTGTAGATAAAAGGGTCTCAAGGGGTTAGCAGGGTCCAGGTTCCTGTGACCAGGCGCTTGCTCAGTAAGCAGCATAGGTTGACCCGTTGCAAAGCCTTGCAGTGTATCATGATCAGGACTCTACGCGCTCAATCCACCTTATGCTGGCCGTGACACCTTGTGCGTGCACCTAGGTCCTTTACTAGGGATTGCGCTGGTCACTGCAGTGTTCTATGGCACTTGATAGAACGACCACAACGATCTTACGGTGGGTCTCGCCACCAGTGGGGGACAGGTAATTTTCAGTGGTCAGACATGTCTCCATCTCTTTAGGCAAGGCGCTAGTCAGTAAACGCTACTTTTCGGGATGCGCTGGAGCCAACACACAGGAGGTCCTGTGCTGTATATAATTTAAAGGGGCAGAGACACATATCCTGGTAGCCCGACACCGTCTCGGTGGAAGTATCTAGGCTCACACGGGGGGTTAGCAGGGACCGGGATTTGGTGTCCGGTCGTAGGGTCAGCAAGCAGGGTAGACCGCACCTGTTGGCCCTTCCTGGAGGTTTTCAGTACCATCCACAGGCAACGCACTCTCTTTCCCTCCGCCTTGTTGTGACACCAGGCTGCGTCGCCGGGGAGCTTTGGAGAAGTGTCGTTAATTTGTCTGGGCTATGGGGCTAGCAGGCACTTTAGAGGAAGAACACTAGGGGAATTGCCACACGGTAGTGACAGAGGAGCTCTGTTGTCTGATTTCTTATCCCGAGCTCCAGTGGCATGATGCCCTGTATGGAACAGTAAGGCAGCTGGCTCGCACGTGGTTTGCTGCGCCATGCGTAAATATCTTGGGCAGTGATTTTGCCTTTTACATGTGGGCTATAAGCCCAAGCCAAACTCCCTTGGTGTTGCTTGACTTTTGGGTCAGCGGTCCACGTGGGTATGGACCTGTTTTTCTGAATAGGGAGGAGACCCTAGTAATAGCAAGTAAGGAACAGCTAGGAGGAATGCCGGCCTTGGTGGGGGGCCCTGGCTGCGACGGTCGCCACACCCAGGTCTGTGGAGGAGTTACAGGGCGATCCAGAGGCGGAAAGGTACCCGGGAGTACCCTCTTCAGGAGCACAAAGGATGCTGAGGCCTAATATCCCCAGGAAGTCTGTGCGGTGGACCCTGGGGGTACGACGGCGCCCCGCTATCCTACGGGCGGTTGGAAACCTGTACAACCGGGGGTTGCTTGAACGCTCCGCCCCTCGTAGGGGGGGGGCGTGAGCAGGAGGGTGGACCAATGGTTCACCGGAAGTGGGAGGGGCTATCTCCTCCCATAACCGCTAAGCAACGATTGGCTAAGGCCACGTTGCAAATTGGCCCATCAGGTGGTAGGTCGCGAGGGGCGGCTTGCCTTTTGGATCGCCTGTAAGATAACCCACCGTGTTGGCATTGTGTATATGCTAATAAACCTGCAGCTACTTTTCTCCAACAAAAAAGTTGTCTTGTCTGCTTATTTCTGCCAAAATGTATGTTACTGTGAGCGGGCTGGTGAGTGGTGCCGATATTGGCACTATGCAGGCCGACCGACACGTCCCCGCAGGGGACACAGATAAGAGGGCGGCCACCGTAGTGCCACAGGAAGGCACACGGGGCAGCCCAGCTCTTTAGGACCCGGGGGGTCCCACGCGTCACGTCCTTCCTGTGGTGGGTGGGGGAGAGTATATATTCCTCCCCCGCCCACCGAGCGGCCTCTTTGTCTGCTGTCCCCTCACCCTGACGCCGTTTCCCTCCCTACCGCATACCCGGCGTTCTCAGGGTGGGGGGGTAATGTTTTCTAATATTGTCTCATTTTTGTTGCAGGAGGAGTTACAGGGCGATCCAGAGGCGGAAAGGTACCCGGGAGTACCCTCTTCAGGAGCACAAAGGATGCTGAGGCCTAATATCCCCAGGAAGTCTGTGCGGTGGACCCTGGGGGTACGACGGCGCCCCGCTATCCTACGGGCGGTTGGAAACCTGTACAACCGGGGGTTGCTTGAACGCTCCGCCCCTCGTAGGGGGGGGCGTGAGCAGGAGGGTGGACCAATGGTTCACCGGAAGTGGGAGGGGCTATCTCCTCCCATAACCGCTAAGCAACGATTGGCTAAGGCCACGTTGCAAATTGGCCCATCAGGTGGTAGGTCGCGAGGGGCGGCTTGCCTTTTGGATCGCCTGTAAGATAACCCACCGTGTTGGCATTGTGTATATGCTAATAAACCTGCAGCTACTTTTCTCCAACAAAAAAGTTGTCTTGTCTGCTTATTTCTGCCAAAATGTATGTTACTGCGAGCGGGCTGGTGAGTGGTGCCGATATTGGCACTAAGTGTAATACAGACACTCTAAACACTAGACCGTGTTCAGGCTAGGACACTACACTGACCACCAGCCTTTAAGACGCCTTCCTGTTGCCACCATCAGCTTCTGTTCCTGCACCGGCCCTCCTCTTTTGTTCAGCATCTCCAGGGCTCCGCCACTTATGTTAGTTAGCTCTGTGCCAGCCTGCCGCAGTTTCTACTGGCAAGGTAAGGCAGCAGCAGGGGATCGTATCCTCCGCCGTCATGTGGGGGGGGGGGGAGTTGTTGTCGTCTTTACAGTGCAGTGCTTCGATTTTTGATTACATGTACAAACTTCAATAGAAACTGTTTCGGGGTGGAGGGAAAGGCAGCGCTGTCACGCCATGCCATGATTGATTGATTGCTGCCTAGTTAGCCCGAGGGTTAACGAACTGGGGGGTGGGGGGCGGGATGGGGGCTTCTGCTTAGGGGCTCAGAGCCGGCCTTTAAGATAGTACCAACATTAGAGGCAGCAGGGGGTCCCTTTGGCGGTCACAGGTCACTCCTTGGCTGAGCAGGGACTGCACCCTGAATAAAAACATCCCCAGACCTCCCTTAGCGCACCCAGAGCACCAATTGCTTAGCTCATTAGCTGCCTTATGCTGAGAATGGTTTTGCTAATGTGTGTTAGCAGGGGTGAGACGGTGAGGGAGGGCAAGGGGTTAATGCATTGTTAAAAACATTGTCCACACTATGATAGTGTAGGATTAAAACCACTTACTGGCAAAGGAGACAGAAACGAGCTCTTAGTGACACTGACAAGGCTAGAGCAAGACGACGGAAGTGCCGCTGTTAGCATGACCTTAATCCACACAGCACCATGCGCCAATCAGAATATTGGCGCCCGCGGCCTGGGCCCAGCTCGTCCATGCTGAAGGCCGGCCCAGCTGGGGTGCATCAGTTTGCACAACACGACACCTCTGTTGAATAACTGGGAGTTAGCGGGGAGCAGCGTGCACTGGATAGTTTAACGTCACTTCCATTGCCTTTAATCCGATTACATTTGTAGAGCTGACGCATATTTTCGTGTGCATGCTTTTCTTTAGTTTTATTGTGCACACTGTGAAGGCCATCCATTCCTTGCACTCTGCGAGCTTCACCAAAATCCACTAGGAGTGGCTAAGTGACCATCGGGCATAAAGTTGGTTTGGGAAGAGAATAAAGCCAGTATTTAAGTAAATGTGCCTGAGAATTGCAGCCTATAATATTCACCTTTATGTTTTGTTTCCCCCTCAGAGAGACCTGCTTTTGAAGGTTTAAACGTCCTCATGCTGCAGCCAGGGATGAGAATGAATTGTGTTCTTCGATTCGGTAGTTCTGATAAATGCACAACTACATTTATACATTTCTAGTCAAACTGACATTAAACAAAATTAAGCATTACGTGACGTCCCTTCCCTCGATTGTTCTCCAAGCCTATGCTAAAGCTGTATTTTATACTTGACTGTAGTGCGAGTACTAAGTTGTAAATCAGTAGAGATTACAGGGAGGAAGTTAACAGAGATAACAAGAGAGACTGCAAAACGGAGAGAGAGCAAGAGGGACACAGCAAGGAGGTAGCACAAGAATGGAGCATAGTGGACAAGAACAGCACTAGAAAAGAGAACGGGGGGGGGGTGGGAGGCTGGAGCTGAGAAAAAGAAGAACTAAACCTGAGTGTACAGAGAGAGGTGAAATCCTATCAGAGCACCACACTGAAACCTTACAGCTACTGTCTCTCTAACTTCCTACCATCATAAACTCATTCTGGGCCCTCATGCTGCCCTATTTTTCACACACTTTAATAGTTCTTGGAATGTGCATCTAAACTTGAGTAGGGGTGCTTTTCAATCGTACTTGTTAGGTCTGGTGGCTTGGTGGACTAATGTGTCCACTGTAGGGGCATGTTGTTCTCGTGGTTACAGGTTTAAATCTGGGTTGGCCCACTTCACAAATAGACGTTATGTTACTTAGGCTGCCTGCTTGCAAAATATTTCAGTTCCAGTTGAGGTTCCTGTAGTGAAGAATGTCCACACGTGGATTAATTTCCATGAACTTTATTCAGTATCAATCACTAAAGGTGCTCCCAGCTTGACAGGACCAAAACTCATCACATTCTAAAGCTGCCTACAGAGACAGCTACAGGTCATACCAAGTGGGCAGGAGAAGGGAGGGGGGGAAAACAGGGGAGAGTGGAAGATACCAAGTGCCAAGTTGCAACACATCATCCCCCCTAGGGAGACAAGAGGAGAAAAGATAGGACAGCAGGGAGAGCGGGTTAGGCGAAGAGGAGAGAAGGGTGAAAGGTGAGGCAAGGGGAAATAAAAGAGGAATATAGGAAAGAGGGAAAAGGGCTCGGTGGGAGGAACAACAGAGGAGAAGAAACCGAGAAATGAGAAATGAAGAAAGGGGAGGCACCTAAACCCAGCGCCTGCAAAGGCTGTCCCAACGGGGTGGAACTGTAAAAGGTAACTGTAGAGGAGAAATTTTAACAACCTCTACCAGGAACTTGCGGAGGAGAGGGGGCCAGGTCGGGGCAGGGAACCCGAAACCACTAGGTTCCGCGCGATATACTGGCTTGTGACGCAATGGGGTAAGCAGGTGGGTGTCACAGTGGGGGTTGCAGGAACTTCCCCTCCCTATGGCGCGTCCTCAGACTCCTCCCCCCCTTCTCTATGCATTCTAATTGATGGACATTAACGCAATAGAGTTCTGCACTACTCCTACAAGTCCTTCCATCCCCCACTAGAGGGATGTTCCAGGAGGTGACGCTCATATTGCTTCTTTAAGTAGTAACTTGAACCCGGGCAGAGCCCGGCAGTACCTTCTGGCACCCTATGTCTCTATTGCAGTAACATCAACGGTGACTGGTCTCGGCGCTCTTTTGTCCTTCCTCCCTTGGCCACTACCAGCATCCAATACTCTCTTGACTTCCTTTTCGAATAGCTCGCACTGAACGACCTGATCCACCACTGCCCTAGTTCCGTCCTCCTGTTTCATCCTGCATCTTCCCTTGGAGAACTCAGAGGTGTTTTCTAGATCTTGAAACTTATGCTTGCCCCTATCATCATAGCGTGAACCCTTCAGTCCTGACTGGACATTCGGCTGGAAATCTTTTAGTATAGTTCTTTGCATTACCTTGCTCTCTCTCCCCACCGTCTCACTGTAGGGCCTTTGAGGGTATTCTCCTTTCTTCTCCCTCTTCAAACTTGAGGCCACTTCTCTTTCCTTTTGACTATTGACCTCATACTCCTCTCTCACTTTAGTCTCGAGTTTAGATGGCGTGGTCATTAGCCCCATCTCTTTGCTATTGAATGGATTACCCTTACATTTAGTCTTTTTACGCTTAATTTCTATTGCCCTAGTGTGTTCTCCCTTCCTTTCGAATACTTCTTCTTCTCCTACTAAACTTTCTGTACTTTTGCACTCTTGTTTCTTACGTATTTCTCTCTCATCCACCATACATCGGTAAGATTCTCGTTTTCCTTTCAAGTTGCTTATGGTAGTAATTTCCCTTTGTACTTTAATACTAGCAGCCCCTTCAAAAACTTCAGCACCCTTGGGGAGCGGCGTGGAGGTCTTCGACGCACCTCCCTTTGTTACACTCATGTTTTGTTTCTGTGCCTGCTCCCTCATTTGTTCTCTTCTTCTTCCTTTGTGTGATATTCTCAGTTTCATTTGATCCTTCCACCCCAGCATGGTGGGTCCACTTTCTGTTATGTAAATGGTGCACCTGGACTGATTTCCCATGTACATTAAATCCATGACTTGGTATCCTATTACTTTAATGTCCTCTCCTGTATTAGACTTTGGGGAAATGTTTGCCTCTTTCAATACGTTTCCATATATTTTAACTAATTTTCGGTTCCATTCCCTCTTGCTCATCATACTATGACGGGAACCAGAATCTGTTATCACATCTGTCATCACTCCGCCTATACAGATGGTACACCCCAGGTTTATTTTACTTAGATTAACTTCCTCGTGGCCACCCCTCCTTTTCTTCTTTACTTCTTCGCTTTGTATTTTTTCCAACGAGTCATGTACATAATATTCATCCAATGCACTCAATATGTCCTCATAAATATTCCTGATCGTACCTATCATGAATGCCTTTTCCATTTCTCGGTACTTCTTCCGTCCCCCAGTTCCTAAGCTGTAAAGCAACATTTCAGCCTTTTCCTTAGGTACAAAGGATACTGCCTCTTCCTCAAAAATTGAAATGTAATTCTCAAAATACTCTTTCCACACACTCCAACCAGCGACATTTTGCTCATCCTCCTCCATAAACGGCACGGGTGGCGGAAAATTGTACTTCTGGCCCCACTCCATGTTGCCCGTGCTGTTGTATCTATGATAGCTCATGAAGGTGCAATGTTCACCTCCCGCCACAGATGTCGGAACGAGAGTGCCTCGTTGTGTGCTCCTTTGCCCAAGATGTTTAAAAGGAATGTGCTGATAGGGAAAGTTCCGCTCGGTAAGATCGCACTTTCAGGCCTGCGAGTAGCGGGTTCCTCCTCCTCCTTTGTTCCCAATGAAACAGGAATGCAGTCTTTCCTGACAAGCTCTACTGCCTCCTTCAGCCTCGCCGAATTTTCTCTTTGAATAATACTCTCACAAACGTGCTCATGTGATTATAAGTAAACCCCTTTGTTTATGTATAATTTTTTTTCCTCTTGACGTCTTTTAAATGTCTCAGACCTTATTCCTTATTCCCCACTGCAGGTTTGTTAACGTGAGTGCATTGGGCAGAATAGCCCACTGGGTGGCAGTACAATGTGGCGTCTGTACCATTTACAGGCTGTAGGGGTGACACTGGCGCCTGTAAAACTTCACGGCTTTACTCTACTGAGAAAGAGGATTGTTATTACAAAACCCACACTCGGATGCTCCTCACGCTCAATATCCTAGGAGCACACCTCCGTAAGTCAGGAAACAGTCTCAGTGCCCGGTTGAGCAATCTTTCTATCTCACGCTTCACCCCCCGAGAACTCCCCCAGTTCCTCAGTAAATCTCATAATAAACAGCGTTATTTTATACTTCAAGGACATTTGTAAATATTTCACTTAAACTTCACTTTACGACCTTTCTTTTCTTAACACATATCTTCCTCTCGTGAAAGCCAACGTTTCACAATATCGTACCTCAACTTCATCGGGGGAAATAGTACCGCAAACAACTGCTAAACTTGGGATGTTTTCTGCCAGAATATGTCTCTGGGTGAAACGCCGAACAATCTGTCTCCTCAGTGCAGCTCACGGCTGGAGACGTGTGACAGCTTGCCTTTGGCACTTTTTTACTTATCTCCTCTCACCTCTTCTTGACGCTTCCTCCCGCGATGACAAATCTTCACTTCTTCGACTTTCCTTTTCACACACCCAGGAATTCCCCGCACCTGCGCCTGCTCGGGCTCCGCCTGAGGCACCCTCCGGGGTGTTTTCCAAGGTCGCTACTTCCTCCTCAACTCAGATCAGCTTCCCGCTGCATTGTGGTGACGCACTGCCAGGAATAATAGCGACGTGCTGACAGGCAGGGATTCTCACCTCAAGTAGGGTCTTTCACTTATACCGGGGTTAAATTACCTTCCTTTCCTCCTATGTTCATGAGGTTAACTTCCCAATGCGGTGAGAACAATTTTATAATACTTCCGTTCCTCATCCGCTAAACTCTCTTATGGATTCCAGCTGCTCACTTTACAGACATCCGCCTCCTTCAAAACTCACAACTCGGATTAGCTTAGAGAGCTTCTCCTCACAGAATGTCCATTGCTCTCTTCTTATAGCTCAGGAGCGAGAATGGTGTCAGGCTGAGTGTTGCTCGATGAAAGGCGACCTCAAGGCAAACACGCCGCCTAACGCCGGTGACCTGACAGAGAGTCAATATTTACTTTCGCCTCCGCGCCATTAGTATAGAGTTCCTCAAAGCGCAGAGCGCAGAGCGCAGCGCGTATCCTTTACTGTTTTTTTTTTTCTTTGATTCCTTTCAGGAGCCGTTCTCGCCTTCAAGCTCAGCATACACCTTCCCTGTGCCTGAAATGACACACGACTTTGCACCAGCGCGCTGATACCAAAGGCTTTACTTTGAGTGGGTGATAGGAATCCACGGTGCCCGGCCCGACACCCGATTATCTTTCTCCCCTTCACTTGGGGGGTCTATCTGGGGCTGATGCGCAGGGAGGTGGTGACTGTAAAACCTCTTACTAGAAGATCAATTGAGGTCAGCTCCCTTCTCACTTCACGCCGCTTTAATTTCCGATGCTTCAATCCGTCTTGTTTTCTTTTCCCCTTCTTTAACTGGTTTATATTACCTCGTCAGTTGCAACTGCTCACCACACGAGCTTTCGTCTCTGTCACAGCTCTTCAACTCGGGTCTTACTTCTCCTCACAAACTCACTCTTAATAAGAACGCCCGATGTAGATCACCTCTCAGAATGCTTCTTCCACTAATTTCACGGATCTTCTCCTACAGAGCCGATTTCTCAACTACTTCACTAAGGCTTTCAATAACACTTCACCACGCAGTGGGAACAATTAACTGCAATTTCGTCTCCCGCTCCGCTCAGCCTTCCTCATTGGCTTCAGCTGCTCACCTGATGAACTTTTGCTTACTCTAAAATTCATCCACTCGGGACTTACTCCTCTTCTGTTTCTTTTTCACACAAGAACGCCCGACGCAGCTCATTAGCTCAATTCTTCATCACGTTATCCATGTCCAAGCTTAACTTATTCCAGGGGAGAGCACCCCACTGACCCTGGCTCAGCTCCGTTACCCTCGTCGCCACAAATGTAGTGAAGAATGTCCACACGTGGATTAATTTCCATGAACTTTATTCAGTATCAATCACTAAAGGTGCTCCCAGCTTGACAGGACCAAAACTCATCACATTCTAAAGCTGCCTACAGAGACAGCTACAGGTCATACCAAGTGGGCAGGAGAAGGGAGGGGGGGAAAACAGGGGAGAGTGGAAGATACCAAGTGCCAAGTTGCAACAGTTCCCCTATGAGATATTGTGGGTGCTTCTGTGGGCACGTGCATAGGGTTAGTATATTAGGCCTTTTATCTGTAAGTTCCTCAAAATGTGCATTAATGAGCGAGTTCTCATAATCTGACAATCACTCTGCGTCTCCCCTGTCTTTTAAGCCAAATCGAACAGAATAACCCACAAAACGCTTTATGCTTAGATTCGGGCAGACAAACAGTGAGTTGGGGAAGCCAGTATTACCTGCACCACAGAGTAAAAAAAGACAAAGCACCCAGAATGAAATATTTTTCAGGCTAATATGAGTTATTGACATTTGTCTCCCAGCCATGGAGTTTCTGTCATCAGCAATTCTCCTCCCTTTTTCCACAAAAGTTGCTCAAACATGAAAGGCAAAATATCCTAGTTTGCAACAAAGGACTACAAGGTGTAGGAGTCACATGACAACCATATTAGTAGGCAGCATAGTTTAATAGGGATTGGTCTGGAGAAACAAACTCAGAATTTAAAACGTACTACCATGGTTGGGGAGTCTCTTTAATAATCAGAATTGATTTCCACCCAAATGAACCCTTTTTTACCACAGTAGGATAATCAAAGACTGGGAGAAAAACCATAACGCTCTAACTTATACCTTGCAATTTGCATGCAGCTCTTACATGACAGTTAATAGCTCACTGTTCTATATTAATATTTTTACTTATTAACTGCAAGTAACAATAGGGTCTCTCTGACAAGAGCAGTAACCCACTGACCTATTTACATTATGTGTACCTCTCGAGAACTACTATGGAGTAAATTCTATTAGAAGCCAATTACATCTTGGAACTAGAAAGTTGTATTTTAATTTTTGTTTCAATTCAAGAAAAATGTAACGCACCCTATCCCACAAAAAGACATCAGTGCAATGACATACTGGCGTTCTCAGAAGCAAGAATGGCCAACACTGTGTAATCCTTCTTTGAATCTCATGGCCATTCCAGTGTCATCAGCAAATATTGAACGGGTTTTGAGTGGTCTTCATTTCATTAACAAACCAGAAAGAGCCTGTGTCTGCAAAGTCTCTTGAAATGCACATGTGCTTGTACTACAATGGCAAAGTTTTCAGATGAATGTATTGTGTTGACCAATAACAACCAGGCGCAGGTGTGCTTTGTCAATTTAAATAAATGCGGAAAAATACTATCTGTAGCGGCGTCTTTTGCGCGTGGCAAAAATAAATGTGAATAAATACAGAAAAAATGCCCAAAAAATAAATATGGATAAATACAGACGGAAATGGCCAAAAAATAAATACCATAAAACTGGGAGCCCTAGGTATGATTCCAACATGTTTGACGCCAAACACGATTGAGTTTGTTTCAGCCGTTTTAGAGTTGGTCATCACATGGTCGCATAATGCCCCTCTATATATGGTATATGGCTGCTTCACCGACAACCCGGGAGAATGGACTCCGTAGGCTGCAGGGGTGCCCTGCTCATGCAGGAGCACCCTCTCACTTAGAACCAAGCACCCGGCCCTCAGGACTGTAAACGCCTGCAATAGGGGTCACTTATAGGTTTTAAGTACAGTGGCCCTTAGCTACAGTAAACCTATATCTTAAGTAAGTGGTGCATGCACCAACTTATATATTGCAAAGAGAGAGGCCCCCTGCTAAAAGGGTACTGTCTCTTATGCCAGGGACTAATCAATCTAGTGTACAGACTTAAGGCAACACAATTATAAACATAAATATAATTTCAACAATTAATAACAACCAACATGGTTGAAAGGAGAAACAACTATATCTGAGTATGTTTTACAAAACAGACATCATTTTTATTTGATGATTGTGTAAGAAAATTCATTTAATTAAAAAGACATGGTCCCATACACACTCAATCATTCATCTTCATTCATACTTCAAAGAAACTGGTGTACATTAAAAATTGCAACTTTTTTACATTTCAGATAAATGCAATGACAACAATTTCAATGTTTATGAGAAAAAGACAGTGTGGCACACAAGTAATAATTTCTTGCGTTTGACGCGCGTTTCGGCACAATGCACTCACACTGATCACCATGCACTCACACCATTTACCCGCTCACCCGGCACTCACAGAGATCTCACTGCACTCACAATGCACTTGCGCTGTTCACCCTGTAGCTCACGCTGCAGTCACACGAGCACACTACTCACCCTCACTCATGTAACACTTCACTCACCTGTCCCCCTCACTGCTCATTCTGAAATCACACTCAAATAGTCCCATCACTAACCATGCATTCATTTATCCCACTCTGCACCTACATCCGTACCCAAATTCAAATGGTCACCTCACTCCCCCTGTAGTCACTCCTCTTACCCTACTCTCAAACTGTTACATCGCTCACCGTGCACTCACATGGGCACTCCTGCCACTCACACAGCGCAGAGGGTTAATGTGTCTGCTATAAAGAATGTGTGCCATGCAGATCACAGAACTGAGTGAGTAAACTATGAGTAGCACTATAAACAAGCATTGGTATAGCCAATAGGTCTAGCTTTTTGGACCCTATAAGTGTTTAGTTATGCAGCAGAATATCCTTGCTGCAACAACACCAACTGCTGCATGGCTAAAGACTTATAAGGTCCCACATGTAAGACCTATTGGCTATGCCAATGCTTGTTTCCTGCTTATGTTTATAAAAGGTTTCCAGAATTGGCACCATTGAGTAAGGGATTGCATCTTGCGGGCTTGCCTCCCTCAAAGCCTCTCCACCATACCACTCAACTAACAATTAAGAGCAATTAGTTGGAAACTGAGAGGAGAGAGGATGTAGCCTTATGGCTAGAGCGGTGGCCCTCGAAGCCGGGGACTCGGGTTCGAGTCTCTGCATTGACTCTCAATATCCTGTGATTCTGGGCAAATCACTTAATCTCCAAGTGCCTAACAAAAATGAATGTTTTCGTCTGTAATGCAACTGGTGCTCATGTAATGTGCTCTGATACCTGATATCTTTGGGTCTAGTTCGCGCTTTATAAAACTCTAAATAAATAAACTAAAGGACTGTGGGTTAAGGATGTTTCTCATGTCTTTTTTGCTCAGTTATAGTGAGAACCCAGAATGCTGAGTCCTTCACACTAGAGGGTGGTAGAGGAGGGTAAAGACCCTCCTCTCTTATAGTTTGAAGTCTATATTTAGGTTGGTTTTTAGAAGAAACAGTCCTTAAGATGACATTTGACTGCCCAGTGCAGATAGTTTTAATCTGTCCGATGCTTTTCCTGTGCTGCCATTAAATCTAAACATGGTATTATTAAAATAGTTCCCTAAATCATGGATAGCCATTACTTGCTGGCTTCTCCATGCCAGAGAGATGTTTTCGGTTTACTGAGACCTGGTAGTATTTGTGTAATTCTGAATGAACAAACCAAAACACATGGAATTCACCTATTTCATCCATTCGGAAGAATAACTATGGGAACATTAAGGATTGAGAACTGAGGTGTAGGATTGTTTTCCTGAAAATTAATGTGGAAATCCTAGATCTTGTGGTGACTACAAAGTTAGAGTTGCGTTCCTATTAAGATGTCACATGTTTCCTTTGCTGGTCACAATAAGTTGGGATTGTGCAGTAAGATATAGAGATCTGTCTGCAGAGATTCACACTTTTGCTGAATATACATGGTGTTCTTCTACCTGTGCCCATACAGGTCATAAGCGATGCTGATCCCTGTAAATTGCGTTTAGTGATTAAAGAATTGATTGTGCCTACATCTTTCTTTGTGATTGGCTTGGGTGTGAATGAGGCCTTCATAAGGTGCTCAGTATACCAGAGAACAAGGGCCTTAGTAAGGGTTGAGTGTTAATTGAGAATCTTTTGGAGTTGAGGAGGAAGAGTTGAATCATATTTCTGTAATCGGACACCAAGAGGATTCGGCTCCCACGTTGATACTGTAATGAAGCCAGATGAGTAATGTATGTGTAACTGATACCTGGTCATGGAAAGCGCAAGGCAGGAGAGAGACACGTGTGATTCCTGACAGCATGAGTGGATCACAGGTGTTTGCCAGGCCCTGGCAGTTTAATAAAAGTACTTAAGTGAAATGGTGTTGGTGCAGCACGGCTCCAAAAATTCTTCATAAACCATCACCTTAACCTTACGGAGTTATTCACTAATTTCTCACAAATGGGCCCATAACTTCTACTATTCCTTCGTTCACACATTTATTCTGCTCCAAGGATTCAGTGAGGGCAAAAGGAGAGCCACGGTGCTATAGCGGAGTGCCTAAACTTAAAATGTATACATTATTTACACCTGCAGTTTTAATTCTAATAGTCCCTGCGCTATAAGAAAAATTGCGCAGATCGACAGCATCTCGGGGTGCAAAGGTTAAGTCGATAAGCAAGCTCTTTTCAAAGTCCCAAAAGTCCTCTTTTATACCCTTTTTCACTAACTTATCTATATAACTTTGTAACTCTTATGTCCTAGAATGTCCGTGATTGGTCAATTTAGAGTTGGATGAGCATCACCTCATCGCTTTACTGTTCAATTTATGCAGAGACATCATTATGACTAAAAAATAGTGGTGCTATTGTTCAAATTTTACTTCCTTCGAAGTGTCCTTCAAATTGTTATCCGGTGTCCCATTCCGACGAGTTAACTTGCTGACTTCAACAAACTTGGCATGTACTCCATGTAAATGTACAGGAATTTATATAGCGCAAATCACCAAGCGGTTTCTAAGCGCTTGCTTAGGGAACCCGTCCTGGTATTCCCCTGTGAGATAACCCCAGCAGGGTATCCGCAAGGTGAAAGCCAGGCATCCCGCCGCGAGGGGTTGTTGTGGAGATTAAGCAAGCTATTGCCTAGAGTTGCAGAGTGTGAACCCGTGAATCGAGTAGGCACCGGAGCGAGAATTGTCGAGTCCATGGACATTTTTAGGACTCAAGACCCCGCCGAGCCGGGAATTGAACCCTGGTCCCGGCCGACCTCTGCTTCCAGGTCTGCCTCCTCTAACCAGTGAGCCACACTTCTCCATGTAGCGGGACAAGCTGTCCTTGACCCATACTGCTCAGGCACAGGCAGCTCGCCCTTCCAGTTGGTGCATGCATACTGAGACCGCCACCTCGGAATCACAGTCAGCTTCCATTTTGTTTTGGTCACACAGGCCTCAATTTAGGAACTATTACAGAAACAAACACAAATAAACGTAAATTTACGAAATAAAGCCTTTCTGTTTACCTCCCCCTTCTAATAATCTCCCAGTTAGTATTTACCTAGCTTTAAGCAACACATATGCGTGATTTTACTTACCAATCTTCATGATTTATGTCACAAATAAACAGACAAAAAGCACATTCATGCAATTTTCAATTCAATTTTATCAAATGCGTACCTTTTATGACACGATATATGACGAATTAGTAAATTATGCTTGGCTATTTCATGCAAATTAATATCCCACGTGTATTTGTGTGTGTGCATTCTATTCTATGTTGGTTAATTTCAAAACCACACGTTTAGTACATATTATAGTTATGGAAAGTTACTTTCACAAGGGGTATACAAACATTTTTGTTTCCACCTTGCTCCTTCAGTGTCAATGAAGTGATAGTGAATGGTGGTACAAAACGTGGTACAGCAGGATGCTTGTCGGGGTTAGACAGCTGTTGTTTGAAAATATGAAGTTGTGAAGAAAACCGTGCGATAAAGGATACAATGATTAGGGGATGATGTTGATGAGTAAAAATGTAATAATCTGAATGAGATAAACAGAAAACTGCAGAGACGCGCAACTTTGAAGATGGTGAGACATCTGAATGAGACCCATTTGCTCTGCCGTCTCTCCTATCGCCTTTATTCCTGCCTTGATATTTCTCCTAAGCTTTGTTCGATACATTCTTGTCCATTAGGGGCAGATACCAAGTTACTGGGTTGAGTACTCCTTTGCCTGGCTTGGTGGAGTTATCTCTTTCTGTATACTGAGTGCATGAAAAGACACATTTCCGGTCTCCCACAGGACATATTGCCTATCTCAAGCTGAAATAAGAGTAAAAACAAAGCCTCCTCTTATCAGTTCATGGAGCCAGTACAGTATTGTAATGCGTCAGCCATACCCGAAGTAATACAAAATATCAAACCACATTTTGAATCCGATTCATCCAAAATTAATTCTGTTACTTAAAAAAACTGCATCAAATTGAAGAACAAGATGTTCCTCCATCATGAACTCAAGAGACAGAAGAGTCCATATTTCCTTCATCACTTTATTTATAGCTAAGGTAATGTTTATTTAGTTGTAGTGCATATGCAGGTCTAGTCACTTATAAATTGAGAGCTAGTGTAGACACAGATTTAGATTATAAGAGCCTGCATACTTGGGACAATACATAAACAGGGAGAAGGACACTAGATAACCAGCATCTACTTTTTGTTCGACTCCCTGTGCGGCAACGAGACTAGCTTCAACTTCTAACATGTTCAAAGTAACCTCTTAAGTAATCCATAGCCTTCAATATCATATGTGCAACAAAGACCCGGCTTAAAAGAAAAGGCTGGGGTAATAAGAGAATACGCTTTTCTTCACTAAGAAAATTCTCAAACTAAGACTGATGAATATCCAAGATTAGTAAAACTCATCTAACTTTCGAATTCCAATCACACTGGCCATAATGTTAAAAATAGACAGTTGCATCACCCTACCTAGGGGCCAATTATGATGTCGGCGGATTCCCCCCGCCAGGCTGGCGGTAGCCACTGCCAGCCTGGCGGGGGCAATCCGCCCGACATCCTCATTTGTTTTCCCCCCGCCATATTAGTATGGCGGGGGGACCTCTTCGGACGGAAAGACCGTCTGCCGCTTTTCCACCCCAGTCGCCTTGCGGCCGGGGCGGAAAAGGAATAATATGGTGGCGGTGTCTATCAGACACCACCAGCCATATTATGATGGGCAATTGTGGATGCCTTTCCGTGGCGGCATTGCGGAGAATCCCTGCGGGAGCCCGCTGCGGGACCCCAGGGACTCCAGGGGCGTGGGGGGTGCACATGGGGGGGTACCAATGGTGCCCCCCAGCAGTTCCATGCACAGCATGGCAGCCACCACACGGTGCCTACCATGCTGTGCATGGAAGTGCACAGCATGCTTTCCTGCCATTGTGGCGGGCGGTGCTAAGTACACCGCCCGCCACAATGGTAGGAATGCGGGATGCGCCCGCCACTGTGGCGGTCGCATCCTGATGCTGCCAACGGGACCCCCGCCCTTATGGCGGGCGGTCCCTACTACCGCAAGGATGGCGGGCGGGCAAAGTCTGCCCGCCATCCTAATGGGCCCCCTAGTCTCTCCCTGCATGGATAGTGCCTAGCTAAAATTTCAAAACTAACACCAGGCATCTTTGGCCCAGTAATCCATGACCTTATTAATATATTTCCCTCAAACCAGGGTTGTTGGCAATGTCATTAAAAGCCCAGTGTCCTCTACATCTTGAAGAAAATTCTCACTGGGCGTATTGAGCAAACCGGTATCAAACGCACCCCTTGTAGCAACATGCTTGGAAATAAAGGACAACTAAGAAATGTTCTTGCAATCCAGTCATACTACATGATAGGCAGTCCATCATAGGAAATACCGTATGGAATTACTTCAAGCCTGCAACAGAGAATACAAGGCATCCAAGGAATAAGGCGAGACAAAAACTCTAAACCTCTTCAATCGTTCAGCAGTCTTCAGAACAGAGGGTGCAGCACAATTTTAAAATGCATTAAAAAGTGGTGGAGTTAGAAGTGACCCCCCCTCCCCACGCCAATGTTTTCTTTATTCCTTCTCCAAATAATCACTTCATCTACGTTCCCTGATCTCAGTTTACTCGGTAACCACTTCATTTCCCGCTATGTTCAAGCTCTGTGTCTCGGACCTGTAACTCGTTCATCGGTAAATTTACAACTATCACAGTAACTGTGCAAATCTGTTATGCAGTAAAGCAGTCAAACAGCAAATTCCCCAAAAGCATGCAGGATGTTTTCAAGCAGGCCCGGCTCCAGGAATTTTTATTTGGGTGGGCCAAGGGTACATTTGGGTGGGCCACTGGGACTCAATTTGTCGCATATATTTCTGGGCAGGCCTGCTTCAGGGCCCTCATTTATCTCTTCTTACTCTTGCAAGGCCCAGTAAAACGCACTCTTTTCCAAATCTCTTTCTAAATGTTATTACTCTCAATAAGTGATTTTTACTTGTAATGTTCCTTTGATGGGAAGAGGAGGTTTCTGAGGTGGGGGTATCAGGCAAATGACACTTCTCGGGCTCCCGCTGTGCGAGCCTTCAGGGAGAATCCCTCTTCATTACTACCTCCACCTGACCCCAGACTCTGCAACACACTCCCTTACAAGCTTGAATATCCACTACTCCTCTCCAGTGCACCTTATGTCACAGCTGACTTTGGGCCCCAGCCCCATATCAGGCACCATCGGGCTCCACTTTCATTTTGCCCGGTAAAAACATTAGAAAAATCACCTTCAAACTTAAAACATTGAATATAGCAGTAAATGTAATTAGCACGCACTAAGTATGTTCCACAGTAGCCCTTATGACCCGACTGCTAATTAAATAAACAAAAACAGAAAGGCCATGACAGGGCCGGCTTTATCGCTGATGCGAAAGCCTTTTTTGGTGCCACACCAATAACCTCTTTCTCCGTAAATATCTTTACTACCACCTTCCAACAGTACCTGTCATCCCGCCATGACCCCCCTATTGACCTCCTCCTCACATTTCCTCACTACCTCACGCCACAAGTGCCCCTCATATCCCCATAGCCCCTCCCCCTCATGACCTCCTCCTTGGAGACCAGTACCCCTTATCTCTTTGTAGCCCCTCCCACTCAAGACCTCCTCGTCTAACTCCCTCACTACCACCCTACACCAGTGCCCCTCATCTCTCCCTAGCTCCCCCTCCACCCCATGACCTCTTCCTCGGATTCTCTCACTGTCATCCTCCACCAGTGCCCCTCATCGCTCCTTAGCCCCTCCCACTACCTCCTCCTCGGATTCCCTCACTGCCACCCTCCAACAGTGCCCCTCCTTTTTACGTAGCCCCTCTCTCATATGCATTTCATTTGTTGTATAGCGCTACTCATATCAGTGTAGTGTGTGTCAGTACTTTACATCACACACACATTATACAGAGACAATGAATCATAAAAGTATGTAAATCAGTCTATAGGGAATGTCACATAAGCTAATGAGGATTACAAGGTGTATGAATCACATGTCATCCATACTGGTGGGCAGTATATTTTAAAAGGGTTTGGTATGGGGAAACACAACCTTAAGATTTAAAGACTATTCCATGGGGGTCAGCTTTACTGATAAAAATGTATATCTGTCCAAACATACTCATTTTAGCAACTTTAGAATAATGAAAGACTGGGGAAGTTCTAACTATATCACAAAACAAAAAAAGCGAAGTTCTAACTATACCATTCATGTTTGTAGACAGCTCTTAGATGACAGTTCATAGGTCACTGTCCTATGATACGATTGTAACTTCTGAACTCCAAGTAACACAAGGATCTCTGCGACAAAGGCAGTAACCCACTGAGCTATCCAGATACAATACAGTTCATCTGCATTTAAAAACTACTAACAAACAAATTATTGCTCTCCAGAAGGATCATTAATCACCAGCGTTATCTGGGCATTTTGTATTGTCTTATTGCTGTCCTGCCTCGGCCATGATAAAGGTAAAAACTGTTTAAATGAAGCTCACACGAAGTATGTGTCCTGCTGGGCCTGTGCAGATTTTAAAAAGAAAAAATGTAGTAACACATTCTCTTACCTGCTCCATTAGTCAAACTTTGTGTCACAGTCTGATGTGATAAGCCACTGCAGGGGTTAGGAAAGGTGACTAAGAATAAATAAACTTCTTTTCCCCTGCGCTGCATAGAAAAAGAAATATCAACGCAGCAGGACAATAGGCAAAGGTTACCAAAGGTTACCAGTGTCAAAGAAAGGATTTGTCACCTTTCGCTGTGCCGAGATGAAGGGGTGAAAAAAGTAAACAAAGCCTTGTTAGCATGTTAATGGTCTGTAAAGACCTGTGAAGTACTCGGGTGTGGGGCTGCGATAATCTCTAAATCTGTATGTGTGTGCGCGCCCGGGAAAGCTGTCTCGGCCCGGCTGACACACACGACATGCGCGTTGCGCGCCTGCCTTCCAGCCCTCACTGCTGAGGGCCAAGGCTCCTGTTTGGGTGGGCCAAGGCTCCTGCTTGGGTGGGCCAGGCTCATGTTTGGGTGGGCCAGGCTCATGTTTGGGTAGGCCTGGCCCACCCGGCCCACCCGCTAGAACCGGGCCTGTTTGCAAGAATCATTAGATTGGATGTACATTAAATGGCTGTATGAAGTAAAGCAGATTGGCAGATTGTCGGTGCATAGGTACTATAACTTTAACAGCGTCGCCCAGATTTGCTGTCAAGAAATCAATCCAAAGCTAGTTAACAAAGTTCTGTTTTTTGGCATCGTCTTTGACCCTTCGTTCCTTCCAGGTGCGATGTTGCAGGCTGTGAACAGGTGTAAACTGTGGGAAGCTGTGTCTGACTGTTTGGTTGGTACTCTGGCAGACACAGAAGGAGCTGGGGTGGGCATGTATGTGGTGGCAGTAGGGTGATTAACTGCAGTGTGTGGTGGGACAGGACCTTTGCTTCGTGGAGCTGTGCCACTGTGCACTGTGTGATCAGAAGCACAGTAGCGTTCTTGATTTTCAGATATCCCACTATTTGCAAAGTATTGTGTGACTGAATCCGCTAAGAATGCCACTCAGAGGGAAAACCTTCACTGCCTGTAATTAGTCATGTCTCACAAACTTGGGTTTCATGTGTTCTGAGATTGCTAACTTTAACATTTAACAACGTAGTGCTTTTATAACCGTATTTGTAATTATTGATTGGCAATAGTGTCGTAGTTGAGGTCTGTAATATGAGCTGCAGTGTTTTTTTGGTTTTTTTATCGGTTTGCTCTCACTCGTTTGTGCTGTTTTACAAGGGGTTTAGATATCGGAATCTGTGGCCGGAGAGCTTACATTGCCAAAATAAGAACCTTGCAGCAGTAAGACGGGCTCAAACAGGCTCTGGCACCCAATATTATGCTTTCAACACAGGACGTGTCTAAACATATTCGGAATCAAAGCTGCGTTTCCGTGATCAAAAACCACTGCCTCCATGGCCTGTCTCCGAAGGCCTGCTGGTGCCGAATGCTGATCAGCAGCTGCCTGTGTCTTCACGCAGCGCGAGCCCCTGAGACCTGGGCATGGCGGCGCGCGTGGTCCCCGTTGCCATGGAGCTCCAACACGAACTGTCAGAAGCCACAGACACCCGGGCAAAGGCCCGCGTGCCCAGTGGTGGAAGCCGAGCGCCGAGACAGCTTTCTGCCAGGATGTATGTCTCAATTAAACAAGCATTGGCCACACAGCCGTAAAAGTAAGGGCACGTGGCCGTGAAAGGGATTATGGTGAAAGTGATCGGAGGACACGCTCTGTGGAAGCTGTGCACATCGCGCGAATGCGCTTGTACGCATGATAGCCAGCTGGTGTCCGGCCTCTGGGTAGCACTTTCAAAACCCAGTTACTAAATGTCTCGCCAGAGTAGCGCATGCACTGGCTTAGGCGAGGCCTAAAAATGAAATGATAGTGAGAAGGCTGCTATAGAGAGATGAGGTGCATGGTTGGTGAGTGGTAATGAGGAAATCCATGGAAAAGCGGAGGGTGCCAAAAAAGACTGTTGCATTGTGTGCGACAAGTTTTAGGGCCATCCCTGGCTGGGAGTGATATCCCAGCCCCCCCCCCCCCACCCCCCTCCATAGTTCGGGTCTAGTTGTGCCCCTGCTCCTTGTCATAACGAGCGGAGAGAGCTCAGGCAGTGCCCTCTGTTGCACCCTTGCACGCTCTCTGGATATCTCTCTGCTCTCCCCATATGATGACATCGACCACATCTAACCCCTATACATTTAGTCCACCATAAAGAAGCTGGAGTGACCTCATGGAATGGTTTGTTTGAGCGCACAAGACTAATCCCAGTTACACTGAACTAACCACTGATCTTGGATACCGGAGCAGCGCACTGCCGGGTGTAAAGCGCTTCAAAGCCTCGTCAGGAGTAGCAAGCGCTATATAAATGCAATTACAAGTACAATACGCTCATACATCTTCAGAAGTGGCAAGAATACACCCATCACTACAGATGTTTGTATCTCTAACAACCCTTCCCGAACACAGGGCATTTGAACCTGGCCCCCCTGGTGGTCGAGGAAGTGGGCGTGGGCTTCTGAAGAACTGGCCCCATGTACCCCTTACTGTGAGATTAGCTTCCTTTTACCTCTAAATAAGATTTTTCCAACTCGAGACTATTCACTCTTTCCCTTCCCTTTGCCAGTGCCCCCTCCCTTCTCACAGGTGGGAGAGGGGGGGACTCGGATACCCTTGGGCCCCTGGTTCTTTTCTACTTCTGATGGTGTGTGTTCCTGCAGCGCCCCCTGCTGCCAAGCAGGGTGAAGTTACAGATGCGATGTCCTTCTAAAATGCCCCTTCTTCTGCCCCTCACCCCGCCCCCAGGAATCTCCCCCCCCCCAGCCCCCGCCCCTGCTGTGGGGCTCTAACACCCCCGCATCAGCCCTCTGCCGAGCTCCCCCCTGTACCTGCGGCGGGCCTTGGTTCACTGGTGGGGTGAGCGGGTCTGTGGAGGGGGCTCCAGCACCCACCTCCCGCGCCCTCATCAGCAGCCTCAGACCCCCAAGGCTAGAACTCATCACCCCTGCCCTGGAGGATTGGGGGGGGGGTGACATACCACCCTCACCACACCCCCTTCCGCCATTATAGCGGCGACTAGGCGCTCCAACGCGTTAAAAATAAAACGAAGTAAATGTCACAGAAGGCAGTGTGCTCGCACACAAAACTGGAACATTCAGTTCACAGCGCGCCTTGAAGCAAAACCTCTAAGGCTCATCAGGAAGAAGAAACAGAAATTTAATATTTTACGTTTCTGAACGGCTCAGCTGGGGATACAGCTCAGTGGTAGAGCATTTGACTGCAGATCAAGAGGTCCCCGGTACAAATCCGGGTGTCCCTTACTTTTAGAAAAGTTTATTATTTTTTGATGTCAAACATTATTTTCAATACAAATTTCTTGCTTTCAAAAGGGACATTTTGTAATAACTTAGTCTACTTTTCAATGCACGTTTAACAGGAAGGAGAGAGAGATTCAAACTTTTAACATTTATGATTCTTTGTCTAAGATTAAATGCACATTTTTTCTGCATTCCTTCATTTCCATACTGGTTTCCTTAATGCGAACCCGTAACCTGTATGGATAGGTGAAAGGGTGCCTCACTCTGGAAAGGTTTTGTGTGCACCTTTTCACTACCGTATAAACTGGATCCGAGGGCACGAGGGCAGCAGGTGAAGGAATCTGGACTGAGACCCCCTCATCAAGGTGATCAGAAGCGACACCCGAAAGCGTCAAACAAGCACAAGTCGAAGTACATTAAAACAAGCATTTACAATGCAATGGTTTCGCCTTTGGAAAAGTTAGAGCTATTGGCATTGTAAATGACAAAATTTGTATTTATGTGTTGGTTTTGAAAACAGATAAATAAATGGCATTGTCATTTACATTGCCATTAGCTTAATCTCTGCAGTCACTCTGCAGTCCCTAGCACTCCATAGCAGTCCCTAGTCACTCTGCACTCCCTAGCCCTCCCTAGTCACTCTGCACTCCCTAGCACTCTGCACTCCCTAGCACTCCCTAGTCACTCTGCACTCCCTAGCACTCCCTAGCTCTCCCTAGCACTCTGCAGTCACTCTGCACTCCCTAGCACTCCCTAGCTCTCCCTAGCACTCTGCAGTCACTCTGCATTCCCTAGCACTCCCTAGTCACTCCCTAGTCACTCTGTACTCCCTAGCACTCCCTAGTCACTCTGCACTCCCTAGCACTTCCCAGTCACTCTGTACTCCCTAGCACTCCCTAGTCACTCTGTACTCCCTAGCACTCCCTAGTCACTCTGTACTCCCTAGCCACTCTGCACTCTGCACTCACACTCAGCACTCACTACTCTGCTCACTCACTACTCTGCTCACTCACTCTGCACTCACTACTCTGTACACTCACTTTGCACTCTGCACTCACAATCTGCACTCAATTTTATCAAATACCGACGAGAGGGGACTGCCTGGAGTGTGCTTATGTTGACAGTAGCTTGACAGTGCAAGTGTCACCTGACCTATTGACCTACACCAATATTATTCTACCGTTCTTTGCTTCCTAACAATACATATCTATTCCTATGCTATCTACTGGTAATGCTTCACATTACCATACCACATTCCTTTAAGGTCGGACCTGTTGCCATTGCCAATGCTTGTTTGTACTCTTTGCACGCCACTGAAACAACAAACAGTCTGTGCTTTGCGATTCAAAGGACAGATGGCCCTTAACCTGACTTGGAAATCTCCCTCTTCCTCATGTTCAGCTTCCGCCAAGGGTGCAGTCAGTGACCATTATTATGTAATGAGGGTCTAAAAAGGAACATTGACGGGCATGCTACGCGGCCCTGAAGAACTGTCGGAGGAAGCAGGCGCCCGTGCCATACTGTGCCCCTCACATGCCACGCCACAGATGCATGAAGTAGCAGCCTGCGCAGAAGATACAAGTGCGGTAGGGGTGGGGGTGCAGACGTAGCCTGGTAAAGGCCCGCTGTTAATGGTGCGCATAACAAAGCTTCTTCGCCGTTGGAGCCGCTCCACTGGGAAGAAGGCAAAATAGGCGTGGGTGAAGGGCCAAGAGTGCGCGCCAAGGAAGCAACAGAAGGGAGCCCTGGTCCGAAGAGACCAAATAGAACATACAGTGGGCCCCGGAAATATAAGGAACTCCCTGGGAAGGAGCAGGCTAACGCGTGGCAGAGAGGGCGACAGCAAGTTTGCTGACTTTGGGGAATAACGCCACCCCCTACCAGTCAAAAACATTAGCTCCCAGTAAGCCTTGGGATGCTAAATGTAGTGGAGCTGCAAAATTAAGTGTGAGGGGACCCCAGAGCAGACACTGCACTCGCAGATAAAGCCTGGCTGGAAGTTGGCTAGAGAAACAAATGTACAGTACCAAGATACGCCTAGCTTTTGTTTTGGGTTAGGGTTACCCCATACAGCTAAAACACTAAATGCCAAGAACAGAAAACACTGAAACCCAATCTCTTGTTTACACGTGCCTTCATGTACTTAAACTAGGCTAAAATGTCGAGAAATATTTGACCTTAAATTTGCTAAGAGCAACCCGCCCGCGAGCAGTGACCAAACTATAGATAATGATTTGGCGGCAATTAGACCTCCTTAGAAACGCTGTGTCTGCAGGTGGCGGGATTATTAATCCAAACAACGTGTTCGCAAGAGTTTGTGGCTACACAACATAAGTGCTCGGGTTATTCACTATGAAGTTTACTTTCTTTACACCCTCAGTGACCTACAGCTTGCATTTTGGCACCTCTCGTGGTCGGTATCACATGCATTCCCTCGGTTTATACAGCTGCATAGCGCTGCTCCAGTGGCTCAGTTTGCATCATAAAGAGAAGAACTCGGGAGGGCGGGGGAGGGTGCTAGGAGGGGGGTGCTGCAAGTAAATAAAGCGATGGAAAGTGGAGTTTACAGCAAAAGTGCAGGGTTGGTCTTTTCTTTCTTTGCGCCTTCTTAGAGGACCGACAATTTTTATTGAGGGGTAAGATCTATATATTAATGAAGTAGGTCAAAGAAGATTGTTTAAGACAAGCATTTAGTGGAAGATGTTTCTTGGGCGCATAGTTCCTTCAAATTAAAAATCTACCCTCGCCCGGTTTTTCACTGTTAGGCGAATGAAAAACAAGCATTTACGACGCATTTACACACGGGCTCAGGGAGGGGGGACGGGCTCACGGACAGCGGGAGGGGTGGGGGGGGCGGCGGGAACGGCCAGTACTCACCTGGACCTGGACTTCCTCCGTCTGCGGCCGGCCTCGGAATGGCCAAAACAAACATGGAGGACAAAAAATAAATAAACCCCGCCCACGGCCGCATGACGAGCAAAAAGGGGCAGGATGAGAAAAAGATCACAGGAACGCCCACGAGTCGCCTCGCAGGATTACGGACGCCTCTGTTTGCCAATGGCTAGCGTCCATTTATGGAGCTAGCCAATGGGATACAGAGGCGGGCCGAACATCCATACTGTGGACAAAAGTTTTCGCCCTGGGCGGGGCACTGCAAGCAGTGCCCTCGCCAGGTCGAAACCTAAAAATAGTAACTGGAATCCTAAGTACAATGGGGGCGGGGCCAGTTATTTGAGGGGGGGCATGTGGGCGGGGGAGGCAAAGGTGTGTGTGTAAAAGAAAACAAAATTCTGTAATTATTTTGAAGTAACTGCATATAAATTAATGTACACACATTAAATGAAGAAAAGAAATGCAAGTTAAACTGATCAGTGAGAACAAGACAGTAGAACAGTGTTTCTCAGACTGTGGGTCACAGCCTCTGGTGGGTGGCCAAAGTCCAGCCAATACATAACGATGGCTTTAAATTCCGGATATTTCTGTCCCATTTGCCGAGCGCCAAAGGACAATCTATATCTTCTCCGCTTATTTTTTTAACATGGAGACTGGTGTTTACGAACTCCTCTCACTTTGCAGTCTGGAGAAGAAAGTAAATTACCTTAAAAACCCTGGTGGCTACAAAAAGTGTAAAAGGAAAGCTGGGAGATGCCATTTTATCCTAACTCACAACAACATGGAAATACATGGAAATGAACTGTGCACTTCAGCAGCCAGGAAACAAGATGAAGCACATTTTTGTTATAATTCTGAAATGTGATGGTAATAAAGATTTTAGTAGGATCAGAAGAAATCAAGACGTGATGCGCAAATAATAAATATTCACTGAAACTCGATTTCTACACAATATAATTTGTGTGCTCTTACGTTTTATCAGTAAAACTGTGTGGTCATGCAAACTAATTAGCCGTTTCAATGGAAAACGTGCTGTCTATAAATGACAGTGCGCTGCCACACGGTGCTTTACTACATTATAATTATCGCCCGCCTCACGTCCATTGAAGCCGACAGCTAACAAGATGCTCAACTCAACAAGCCTGCTCAGACAGTTCACATTCCAAAACAAGAACCATGACGTCATAAGCTTCTGTCTCCAGGGAGACCAGCTCTGTACAGATGGACCTGGAAGGGAATATTTGTTTCACGTTGTTCATTCGTTGCAAAGGAAGAACTACTTTGTTCTAAAGTCCCTCACTTGGAAGTTTAATGTTGGAGGCAGAATGCTTTTTTTGGTTAGAATATTTAAGTGATTGAAAACTTTTTTACTCAAATAAAAAAATGTATAGGCTCCAGCGAGAATTGAACTCGCGACCCCTGGTTTACAAGACCAGTGCTCTAACCACTGAGCTATGGAGCCCTATACTAGAAGTCACAATGAGGTATATTTTCCCAATAATAAAAAGGTGTTCACCTGGGATGACAATATGTGGATGTCAGATCAGTTGCAAAAGAGAATGAATGGAAAAAGTATAAGCTTCCTCTCTTCAAAGACTAGTCATTCCCGTGCAGTGTAATTCAGAAACAGGCTCCACGGAATACAATTAAGCAAACAGCACATGCAACACATTTAAAACATACTGTGTGACCAGCCTGGGCTTAATGGCCACAGTCGTCAGATTATAAATATTCCAGTTCATGTTTTTTCCATTATTTTCCTGTGTAAACATAGCCCAGACTTCATAACCTATCATAAGGTGTAGGTTTAAAAATAAGGTGACAATTTTAGCCTTCACATACGTGTATCAGAGAAACAAGAGCTTAAACTGTAAATGTCCCCACTTCTACAGGTATAAATACACCCCCTCACCTCGAAGTCACTACTAGTTTTATGAACTCCTAGTTCTGAGAAAACACGGAAACAATGTGTCCAGGATCACACAGTTCATGGCATTGACGAGGGATCAACCAAAAGTCTACAAATGTATCCGTGGTCAGTGGCTGCACACAACAGACACCTGTGGTAACCGCGCCGCAGGTGCAGCTCCCCAGAGCCGGTCTGGAAAGGCTGCCTTTCGGCTGAAAAGATAAAGTATAATCGAATGTTCTATTAAATAAAACAAAAACATTCTAAAGATTACGCTCCTATAGAACATGTCCCTGCACCTGCATTAATTAATCTTATGTTTTAAAAAGCGTGAAGTGTGAGGAAAAAAATGAATTTCCCTGACCGGGAATCGAACCCGGGCGGCGGCGGTGAGAGCGCCGAATCCTAATCACTAGACCACCAGGGAGCGTGGCATCATGCAAAGTAACGTTAAATACCTGCAGGCTCAGCAGTGCACGGCAGTGTTTGCACAATCAGGCACTGGTAGTTTTCATACAGGTTTTACCGTCTTGCTGCCTGAACCACAGAGTTATATCAACACTCAGCACACGCGCAGCCCCTGCACAGTAAAGAAGGAGCAGCAGGAATGAACCCAGCGGCGCGCGGAGGCTGCGCTCAGAATACCCGAGCAGAAGCCAATGCCGCCCATCAGAGGAGCTGAGAGAGAAATATCCACGGGTCGCGGGTGTCTCAGACAGATCACACGTGTTAAAGGAGAATGCGCGAATAACCAGAGCACCCCCAGTAATCAGGGCTCGCGTCTTTTTATTACAATTCACATCTCATGAAAGAAAAGTGCGCGCCCATTACCGTCACTTAAAGCTCATTTCTGCCTCAAATCTTTTTATTATGAAGCTTATGCATTTGTTAAATCAAAAGCAGCGCCGTGAAGACGAGCCACAGCGAGAGCGCTAGGAGGGTGAAATACACAGTGAAAGTGGGGGTGCAAGAATGGACATGAAAGAAACACTACAAGGGCCCCGTTCGTGGAGGACACGAGCCTCTTGGGGGGGGGGGGGGGTGCTGTGGAAAAGAAAGTCTCCGTTGTAGGGTTGGCTGTTTTCTCAAGCCCTCGAGTTGGTGTTTAGAACCAGAACGCCAGCTGAATGGCTGGGCTCCGTACCCACTCTTCATGCCATATAGCGCCTTGTCAACACTACCCAGCCGAGCCTTCGATAGCTCAGTTGGTAGAGCGGAGGACTGTAGTGGAGTGTCTGTCATCCTTAGGTCGCTGGTTCAAATCCGGCTCGAAGGACTTTTGCATACTCCAGTTTTTTTTTCCTTCTGCTTTACAATAGAAAGCGCCTCTTTCTCAGACCCTCACACGCCGGGGCTTTTCCTGCCTCCTCTCTTCACCTTTACAGCCCAGCTCTCTCCTCCGGCTGGGGCGGGAGGCTTGTGGGAGAGTCTCCCGCCCTCCCTGTGTGCAGCCCCCGCTGCAATGCCCCCTCATCAGACAGAGCCTGGGGCCCCTGGGCTGAAGAGCCAGGCCGGGCCCCGTCTGGAGCAGCCCTGGGAGCTGGTTGTGGCGACTCTGGCATCAGGGGATGCTGCTGAGAGCGTCTGCTGGGAGGCGAGAGGGCTGCTGTGAGGTGTGAGGGGGGAGTGTGTATGTGTGTGTGGTCGGAGGGAGGAGTGTGTGTTTGTTCAGCCCGTGCCCCCCTGCGTTGGTGTCGAGGAGCTGGAAATGAGACGCATCAGTCACTTGCAGGGCAGGGCGCGTGAAACCTCGACAACGAGCTGTTCAGCAGCCAGCACAAGTAATCCTCGTTAGTATAGTGGTCAGTATCCCCGCCTGTCACGCGGGAGACCGGGGTTCAATTCCCCGACGGGGAGGAAATATTCTATTTTTATGGTCAGCCTATATTTTTAAAGTATAACGTCTATATATTTTTTTTTATTTTAAATCTTTATGAACGTCTATTTTAAATGTAATCTAGAATGTGACACCCCTGCTATTGACTGCTGACGCTTTTCATTCAAGACATCATTTCCTTCAAGTAAAAGATTTACTAATGCAGTCTCATAACTTTTAAAATCAATCACAGGCAATTTTTAAGTCAGACACTTTTTGGGAATGATTTCTGCCTTTTCATTTTAAGCTTCTGTGTACTTTATTGAAAAAAAAGTAACGTGCACGAAGGGTTATTATTCACTTACAAATCAAAGTACCACATGATATATAAAATGCATTTATGCTACTATTTTTTTTTCCACACTACATAAATGAAATGATTGTTCGGGCTCTGAATGAGGAATTGTTTTTTTTGTGTTTTTTTTTAATTCAAAAGATTTTATTAGAAGAGTTTTGTACAGTACAGATATGGTGAAGGCAATATTGATGTAAGTGTACGCCGGCGGGGTTACAATTGGCGTCACGCTGTCCAGCTTGTTCACGCAATCGGCTGATAGACATTATCATTGGTTAGGCTTACTACGACTTGGCCGTGTTTGTATTGCCCTCATAGGGAGGAAGAGAAAAGTCAGAAAAGAGAGACAGAGTAGCGGACAGGGTGGTTGGCGCTGCTTGCTGAGTGCCATCCTATTGGAGTTCACCTTATGTATGTGAGGGGAGTGCGTGAGAGGCCCGGTCTCTGTAATTGCCTATGGTGGTTTGTGTGAGACCAGATAGTTGTCCAGGGTGTGCCACATCTCTCCCTTCGTGGTAGAGTTGGGTGTGTGTTTTGATGTTATGTTGTCTGCTCCTCTAAGGAAGGTGATCCAGTTAAACCAGCTTTTGAAGGATGCTTTCCCCGTGTCTTTCCAGTTTGCAAGGATTGTTTTGACTGCAGCTGTGAGTAGGATGTCTATTAGCTCGCTGTCATTCTTGGATTGAGTTTCATGAGTCATGAAGGCAGCGACTACCCCTACAAAGTCTGTTTGCAGTGGGAATCCCATTATGTTGTTTATGAAGTCTCCTATTTTGTTCCAGAATGTTTTGACTTTGGAGCAGTGAAAGATAAGGTGAGCTAGGTCTCCTTTTGTTCGTGACAGTTCCAGCATAGGTCGTTGTCTCGGATCCCTACGGCCGCTAGTCTGGCCGGAGTCCAGTATGCTTTGTGGAGGAGCCAGTATTTCGTCTCTGCTAGGATTGGGGTGACTTTGTTTGAGCTTACTGAGTTCCTCAGGCAAATTTTTTCCCTGTCGCTGAAGCACCTATTTTTTGGCCTAACCAGTACTCTAGTGTCTTGGCGTTTAGTTTTGTTGAAGTTGGGCTTAGCAGTTTGTAAAGGTGCGACTTTTGGTGGCCAACTTTATTTAGGTTAGCCGAGTATTGCAGGATTATTGGGACTTCTTTGTTCAGATCTGCCTTGGTGATTGCCACCTTTATTTTTAGAAAACTGTAGAATTCTATGTCTGGTAGGTTGTGGAGGTGTTTTAGGGTGTCGAATGTGAGTGGAGTGCTGAGTTTTTCTAGTTGGTTGGGGGTGGAGATGCCCCGTTCATACCAGGAGTTCATATTTAGTATCTTGTCATTGTATTTTATTTTTGAGTTGAACCAAATGGATTCCCACTTTGTGTTTTTTATGCTATTCTCCATTCTTTTGTCCACTTTAAGAAGGGCGTTCTTGGTGTTTTTGAGTATGGTGTTGTTATCTTCGGGGTGTCTATTGGCTGTGAGTAGGGGTAGGGGGTCAAGACCTTTTAGGATTGCTCTTTCTAGCGTAAGCCAAGCCGGTGTATAGTCTTGTCTTGGCGAAAGCCAGTGTAGCCCTTGTTTGGCTAGGCACACCATCTGGAATGTTTTGAAGTTAGTGAGGTTGAGACTGATGCAGCGCCCCTATAGAAAATCTGTCTCAACAACACTACCCAACACCATGATACTCACCATTAATCATATACCTCTCACAAGGCCCATAAACTACCGAGACACATTTTGGGCAGCTGAATCATGTGACCTAATTAATCAAAACTATTCATAAACTATTTACACATTTATATACAACTGCAGTTTATCATTTTTATCATGGATTTATAACAAAAAACATTTTAATTAAGTCACAAAGGTAAATGGATCAACTGATGGTAACTAGATCATGAATAAACAAGTCCAGCTTGTAATTTCAAAATCTAATTTATTAGCTTTATTATTCAAAGAAAGAGCATTTTAAAGTATGAATCTTTATTTATTAGCAATAAAGCAGCATTTTATTGAGGAAAGGCATATTAGACCGACATTTCAATGCATCACCATTCAGCATGAATTAAAGTAAATAAACAAGTTTCCTAACCCCTAAGTTCTATTTCCCTATCTTAATCTCACTTCATATAAAAGTTAAAGTCATTAACCTTGAATCTTGAACGCCTGGACGCCTGCACCTACCCGTGGGGAGCTGCACCTGGGACGCTGCTGCCCTCTGCCTCCTGGACGGGAGCCCCTTCGCCACATCTTGCCGCACCCGCTTCGCGGGTGCCACTGCGCGGTGTGTAACGCCGCCCGGGGCCATCGCTCTGCTGATTTGCTGCTCTGCTTGGGGAGAGAGAGGTGTGAGGGAATCAGGGGTGGAGCGCTGCAGGGACTCGCATTCCCAGGAGTCCCTGCTTGACCTTTGTCATCTGGTCTGCGCCCCCTGACTGCCCCGCCTCCCGGACGGCAAACTCTTTAAAACCAATCGGCCTCCCATGCACTGACGGGAACCTTGAATCTTGGACGCCTGGACGCCTGCACCTACCCGTGGGGAACTGCACCTGGGACGCTGCTGCCCTCTGCCTCCTGGACGGGAGCCCCTTCGCCACATCTTGCCGCACCCGCTTTGCGGGTGCCGCTGCGCGGTGTGTAACGCCGCCCGGGGCCATCGCTCTGCTGATTTGCTGTTCTGCTTGGGGAGAGAGAGGTGTGAGGGAATCAGGGGTGGAGCGCTGCAGGGACTCGCATTCCCAGGAGTCCCTGCTTGACCTTTGTCATCTGGTCTGCGCCCCCTGACTGCCCACCTCCCGGTCGCCTTCTTCCATCTATATTACAAGCTCATTCCCACGCTGTGCGGGAGCGCGCGGGAGCGCCGGGCGAAGCCCGGCCCAAGGGCGGGCCCGTTTGTGCCCGTTAGAGACCGTTTGTGACCGGACCGGGCCCCCTCTCTTGGTTCCCTGGTATTTGTACTGATCCCGCTTTTGAGACTTGACGTTTGCACGTTCTCACTGTACCTATAAGGAACCAGTTGATAATATGTCCACAAGGGGAAGCAGAAGTAAAACTGCGGCGGGAGGAGGCCAGATAATTGGGCCATTGGATAACTTCATAACAAGGGTGAATGAAACTATAGATCAGAGCATTGTCCTCCTTGAACGTAGAGTAGCCCAAGACCTAGAAATAGCTAGGCGCTCATCCTTGGGACTCCTCGCACTAGCAAGAACCCCAGTACAAACCCAGGATTCAGGTGCCGCGATCAAGGTATGTCCTCTGACTGTTTGTGCTGATGTATCTAGTTATGTAATACTAGAAAGTGGTTCCTCCCTTGTTTTTCTTCTGCTCGTCCATCTAGTGCAGGAATGTACTGTTTCAAAAAAATGACATTATGTAGTGTCAGAAGACGTGTTCTACAAAATGAATAAAAGTCGATGTATGTGTTTTTATCTTGTACAATACTGTCATGTATAAAATTGTAAATAGTCCCTTTTTTTATATGTACTTTTGTAGCCCTGAAGAAGTCCCTGGACGGGACGAAACGCGTTGGCGGTTCCAAAAGTGATGCTGTCAAAAGTTTTTAAAGATTGAACAATAAAGAACATTTGAAATTGAAAAACATCGGCTTGTTCGTGAAATCAAACTTTCTTTGCCTTAGTGATTGTAATAGATCGTGTTTAAAGTGTGCTGGGCTACTATGTGTTGTCAATTGTTTTGAAGGTTAGGTTCGTTGAATCAGCCTTTAAATTGAGGGAGTATAGGGAATTGTGCTCCCAGCCCTCTGTTTGCACCTTTCTGTTCACCATAACTAATAGGGACCTTTTTAGACTAGTGCTGGCATCCTATGCTTTAATTCCCTTCGTTTGTTTGTGCCGCGAATGATGTTAGAATAGAAAAATGTAGTTTGCCAAATATAGTTGACCTGTCTGCATCCCAACTCTTATCAGACTCCCAACTAAGTCTGGCTTCAGAAAAATCACCTAATTTACTTATTAATCACACGCCAGACGAAGTAGGGAATACACAGTTACGTGGCAAGAGAGAGGGTGCAATACGAAAGCAAAAGAAACCAGCTAAAGCGGCATTGGTTAAGGAGAAAAATGTACCATCTAAAAAATGCAGCAAAGTAAAAAATTGCCAAACACTAAATGGGAATAGCAGAATAACCCCTGCTGAGACAACTGAGGTTCTGGAATTAGGAAGTACAGAGACACTTGCAGTAGGGGGGGATACACATAACTGTTGTGAGGCAACTAGCACCCTCCTAGTAAAAATTGGGAAACTTTTTAGATCTTATTTTACCCCAATAGAGACCAGACTTTCAACTATTGAAAAACAACTAGCTGGGTTGCATGCCCCATCAAAAACTATCCCTAAGATTGCCACAAACACACCTAACTCCGAGCCCTCTCTAGCAGGTGGGACTAAAACCAAAACTGGAAATAACAATACCGTAGGTCCAGGGCCCAAGAAGACCACAGCACAAGTGTTGAGTACTACCGCAACAACTAGGACTTCAACAGCCCAAGTAAATAAAAATCAAGCAAAATCGACAAATGATTCCGTACCTCCCCAACCCATTAAACAAATAGAGAGTCAAACTAAGTCAGCACCCCTGCCCTTGGATAAGGACCATAAGAAGGGAGAAAAAGAGCATAGACGTACGGTTCACTTGCCTCCAGAGGCAAGCTCATTGGTAGTAGTAATGACCGGGGTCCCAGAGGTAGCCGATCATATCACTGAAACTAATTGGTCTTTAAAAAATAAAGTACAACATTCGCTTAATGTCAACCGACCGCTACCCCAACACTACATTACTAGGATTCTAACAGTCCGCAGAGTACCTTGGATTGGAAAAGAGTGTAAAACTACCCAGGGCGACTGTGTTATAATCAACTTTGAGGATCCTCGTACTGTAGACTACATATGTTCTTGGAATACACAGGGCTCCTATAAACATATAGAAACAAAGCGACTCTCTTTTTTCTATCCCCCCAGGAGTCGTGTGTGGCCGGGCAATGATAGGAATTGGAGTAGATCAGGCTACCAAGACTGGGGTGAAGAATGGGGAAGCTGGGGAGGGAACCTGGGTAACTGGGGAGGAAATACGGGAAGAGATGCCGGCCCCATGGATAATTTCATGGGGCTTCCTACCTACAACAGATATAGCTGTTTAGAGATGGTCGACTGACTGATACCAACCATCAACCCATATAAAGAACAGGGTGGTTACAAGAAGCACAATAGCAGAAATAATCAGCTGCTTAGACTCCTAGCCCCCCACCTACGAGGATTAGTAATGACAAACAGGAAATAACAATACCAACAATAAGCAAGAGCGAGGGTATAGATAGCATGTCACCCGTAAGGGAAACCCCGCCAGAAAGATTTGTAATTGCTGAAAGCACCGCAGATGCCAGTACTAACATACTTAACAAACCAACTAAGCCTAATTCTGATCTAGCGATCCTTAGTTGGAACGTGGCCGGCCTGGAGCCAAGATTGTCCGACCTAAATTGGTTAGAGACTCTGTCTAACATAGACATAATTATGCTCCAGGAAACATGGGCCACGACTAACCTGCACAATGAGGGCTTTCACTGTAATAGTGTAACTGCGGGCAAACCTGATTTTGGTAGACCGATGGGCGGATTGTTAACTGGCATTAGGATTACTGCAGGTGGGATTATTAAGGTAATACCAACTAAAAGCCCTAATATTCAGATTATCGAATATAAAAGAAAGGTCCCCTTTTATATTATTAATTTTTATAATAATGATTTCAATTCAATCCCAAACACTAATTTTATTGAATTAGCCAAAATCTTGAGCAGTTTAACTGAACCCTTAGAAAATGTTATAAGCAAAAGGATTATTCTAGCTGGGGATTTTAATGCTAAAATCCCTAATCTAGATAGACCAGGGGCTAATATTCGTAACGATCGAGCAGACAAAAGGGGGCAAGAATTGGACTTGCTTATCCGTGAACATATGTTAATTAACATCATGGATGCAAGCCCAACTCCTAATGATAACTATGTCCCCACATTTAGAGGCAGAGATTATTCCTCAACTATATATTATTTTTTTATGTCACCCGAATTTATTGACAGTCTAACGATGGCTAAGGTCATTGAGACTGCATTCGGGGATCATAATGCACTGGTTGCGAATATAAGACTAGGGCCCCCGCCAGTATTTAAAACCACCATGGGGGCCAGAGATATAACGCCCGCTACAAATAATTTAAGATTGAAATGGAGGAAAGTGGATTGTGGTAATATAATTAACCAACTCACTACCAAACATCAAAACTTAATAGATTCTTGTACTATTGCTGACGGGAATCACCAAAGGGTGATCTCAGATTTTACTAATCTGTGCTTAGTTATAAAAACAATTTTAATTGTCCCTAATGGTAAAACTAATACGGACCCTAAGTGGTTCGATAACAACTGCTCTGCTGCAAATAGGGCCCTACGTAATGCACTGAATGCTAAACCTAGATGTCAAACTAAGGTTAGGGAGGCAAGAAAAAGTTATAAATCTGAAATAGGGAAACGTAAGGCAACTATTTTGTCAGAACGCTGGGAAGAGCTATCAGACTCAGCCTCTGGGAAAAAAGGCACCACTTTCTGGGCCGCTGTAAAAAATCTGCGGAATTTGGATACACAAATGTCAGCAATAAGCTGCACCATTTCCAGCAATCAATGGGAAAACCATTTCTCTAAAGTGTATGCAACACCACCAAACGTTAATAATAATTTTGTATTAGGCGATTTGCGCCCTTTAGAGATTAGCCTGGGAGAGGTCATCGCCGGTATTAAACAAAGCCTCGGCAATAAAGCCCCAGGGCCGGACGGCCTCCCAATTGATATTATTAAATGGAAACCAGAACTGTGGGCACCCATTCTGACAAACGTATTTAATAGCCTACCTTTAGTGCCCATACCTGACACATGGTCTACAAGCATAATAGTGCCTATATATAAAAAAGGAGAGAGAACAGACCCAACGAACTACAGATCCATCTCCCTCCTAGATAATACTCTTAAAATTCTGGGAAGAGTATTATGCAATAGAATTAATGAGTGGGCAGATGAAACTGGGATCTTAGATTCCTGCCAAATGGGGTTCAGGAGCGGGGTTGGAACAACCGAGCAGTGTTTAAACTTAAATTTAGTAATTGGCAAATATACTATTGCTCGGTCTGTACCAATCTATTTAGCTTTTATGGATTTATCGTCCGCATTTGACCTAGTAAATGGGTCTAAATTGTGGGCGATTCTTTTAGAATACGGTCTGGATGAATCACTTGTTTATTTTCTTGCATATTTGCACACTGACACAAGGGCACAAGTAAGGATCGGGATGGGGGGGGAAGTGTCAGAACGCATAAAAGTAGAGAGAGGAGTCAGGCAGGGGTGTGTTTTAGCACCCCTGTTATTCATTATCTATATAAATGGACTAAACAAATCCCTAAAATCAACAACCCCAGATGTCCCGAAAATAGGGGGGAGACTGTGACCGACTCTGCTCTATGCAGATGACGCGGTGCTTATGGGCCTAACCCTGAACGCCCTGCGTAGCCTGGTAAAAGACTTTGTGCAATACATGGAAAAACTTGATCTTAAAGTAAATTAAAATAAATCTTTAATTATGTCATGTGGCCCGGGTAAGAGACAATTAAGTGCTATTTCAGTGGGTGTTGATAAACTTTATTCTACCAACACCTTTCCCTACTTAGGAATGGTTTTTGCTGCGAGCGGCTCGTGGAGTGGACATTTAGCCCACGCCACGAGCAAGTTCTCAAAATCCATTAACTCCATTCTTAGCCTCCCACGGCCCAGGAAAGTAGACGCTACAAAGGCTATTTTAAAATTTTTTAAATCACAATGTGTACCAGTAGCTACTTACGGGGCAGAGATCTGGGGCCTGGGAAAAACTCCAAGCATCCAGACAGAGGAAAACCGCTTCTGTAGAAAAATCCTCGGAGCGCCTATTTCCTCCTCAGAATATATTTGCCACTACGAACTGAATTTGTATTACATATCAGATTTTATTGCCTCCAGACCGGCAATGTTCTGGGTTGCTATATGGAAAAATGACATGGCTGGTCTAACCCAGGACATCATAAGAGACTGCCTTTACTGTGATAAAGGGATGTTAATCCCTTGGCTATCTGGAGTGTTAAAAAAATTAAGTAGCATAGGCAAAGGACACCTTTTCCACGACCCTAGCAAAATTAACCCCAAGGATAAAAATGATTTAAAATCTGCACTGTACGCACTCTACAGAGAAGAAAGATTGGCAAGGGAGCATATTAAACCGACAATCCAGGCTTATGTGAGTAAAGATCTGCATATACAACCAATCCCTCTGTACCTCACGCTTCCAAAGTCTAAGTGGGAAAGATCTTTGATGTTTCGCCTCAGGGCAGGTACTGTGAGATTTCTATTATGTTTCCCACTAGGCTATACTTTTTTGAAACCTGGAAACAATTTGTGCCCATGTGATGATACCAGCCCGCAAACTGATTTACATTTCTTTTTCTTTTGTAAATTTTATCAAAAATATTTTAAATGGTTTTTAGCACCCTATTTTAAAAAGCAATGACCACTTTCTCTAGAGGAATCTAATTTGATGTTATTGATTTTGAATAATGAAGAGCTGATATTCCGCATTAGCACTTTTCTAAGAGTCATTACACATGTTCGTAAAACAATGGAGAACCCTTAGTAAATCTGAGAATTACATTCATAACTGTTTTCATATTGCTGTTTTTTTTAACTATTGTAAAGATGTTATTTGATCTGGGATTGTCTGTATTGCATTTATGAATTTGCAAAAATTCGAATAAAGTTTTGAAATCGAATCGAAGTCATTAAGGCCTATTATCCTTACGTGCGCCAAATGTCCGTCAGCACGACGCGGGAAACAAGCAGCCCCCTCCCGGTTTGGTGCTAGGTTTTTATACCTTTCTAACTAGCTAATCTCACTGAAAAAGTATACTTTTCTTGACTGTCCAGAGTTCGGATTGGCTGACAAATGTCAGCCCATATGGTGTCATCCTTTTTCCTGAAGCCTAAATCAGACTTTTTCTTTAGAGTCTATTGTCCCTTATTTTCAAGTCACGCAGCTTCCTTAAATCGAAACATTTTACATTCACAGGCTGTGACTTCCTTAACTTGGCAGACTTTGCCGGTTCCTGTCCTTGGTTTTGGTCCTTCCATGAACAAGTATAATACAATTCTCAATTGAGCTTGCAAATATTTTCTACGTGATAAAACTTTCCAAGCAGGGCTCTTGCTCTCTCTGGACAGGACTCGACAACACCATCTTTTAAAAAGCTAGGCCTCAGGCCTTAGGCCTCTCTCACGGAGAACTAGTATTCAAAGAAACACAAGACATCAATTAATTAGAGTATTGAAAACCCTTCTGTTACCCACCCCCTTTGCTAATTATTATCCCATTAATTTATGTTAACTAGCTGAAAGCACACAAAGCAGCTTTTCATTTCTCCACGAACTTATGCCACATAAAGACGAAAAGACATAACATAAGCACACAAAATAAGCACATGCCATTAGTTAAACAGCCGCATTTAATTCCGACAAAGTCAATAGACAAGGTTAGTTTATTATTTTTCAACGTACTTGCAAATGCAACAAAGAGCACATTTATTAGTCCCTTGTGTCGTGTATGCATTTTAATCTAGGTTGATTAGTTTTTTTCACACACAAATTCATTAGTAATATTATCATTATTGAAGTTTGACTTTGCAAGTTTGAACAAAATTTTGTTCTGCACCTCGCTCCATCAACTCCCTCATCTGGTGATTTCAAAATCACCAAACTACACCCAAAAATTTTCAGCAAAAATGTTAACCTTTTAAACATGTTTTGAATCACAATGTTAGTATTTCTAAACCCTTGACTCAGCTGTTTGTCTGCAACTCTCATATTGAGTCCTACGAAACTCTTCCATCTCAATCTCTCTCTCCTGTTCCTTTCTAAGTTTATAAATCCTTTTCTTTTCCCTTAAATACTTCTTACTCTTGTGTAACATGCAACTGATTTTCAACAAAAGTATCACAAAGACTATGACTAGTAAAGGTGTCAATACTTTGCCTAGAATTGAACTACCAATCTCTTGAAACCAGGTTTTGATTGCTGAAAATCTTTTGCTCAAACGTTCTGAAAAATCCTCATCTTCTAAGGGTACAATTTCTGAATGTATCTCTGAAATGTTTTTGATATACATCTCAATATTCTGGCTCTTGTCTGGGATATATGTGCAACAATGTTGAACATGTAAAATTCCAGACTCCTCCCTCTTTTGCTAGCAGAATGTCTAAAGCAAGACGGTTCTGCATTACCATAGATCTTATGGCAATAAGTTCAGTATCCACTAGCTGAAATCCACTGGCAGTATCAGTAGACAGCCTGTCAACAATCGTGGATAATTTTCTGATTTTGACTGCATTCAGGGTTATACCCACCAAAGGTATTACTGCCTCAAAAATATCTCCCAAAATTTCTGAGAAACTTTCTCTTTTGAATCTATTCAGATGATTACTGATCTCAAATGAACCCTCTGCATTTCTGTCAACATGAAAAAATTTTGGAAAAACTAAACCAACAAAACAAGTCCCATACCAGTGATCAGGGAGATTGTAATAGGCTTTGTCCCCACATACAAAATAAATTCCAGGGAATATTGGATCTTTGCCACCTTTAAATCCCCATCCACCCAAGATTTGATAAGTACCCTCGCATTGACTAGCACCCACAAAGTAATTATCAAAAAGCGTATTGTCTCTTCTTATGCAAAGCTTACCACTAACAGGTTTATCTATGTGAATAGCAACTTTCTCTGATGTTTTACCATTAAGTTTCTCGTCCTCAATTTGCCAAAACTTAGATTTGGTTTGTTTCAGCATTTCATTTCTTTTATAAATTGCTCTTCTCTCTTCAACTAAATTCAAGAAAGATTTTTCTTCAGTTCTCAACTTACAAGTTAAATTGTTTCTAAAAGCGTACTCCTAGGTGAGTTCATTAGTCACAATGAAAAATTCCCTCATCTGTTTAGCTTGTTTATGCTTATTCAAGCTTTTATCAATTTTCAAGTTTGCAAAGATTTCGTCGTAATTAGAATAATAGTACTCTAAACGACCAGTTTGATAAAACAAACTAGCTATTACACTGCAAGTGATGCCATAAGTAAGGGGAAGCATATTATAAGTCACCCCCTCAGAAACAGAAGCAGGTAATTTCACACAAATGTAGCAATCCTTGACTTCCATCACTCTAACATATTCCGAAAGAAGTCTTGAGAAAGTATTACTAGAAAAATCACCAACAGATCTATCTTGGTGGATCTCTGGCTTGTGATCAATAACTCTATTAGTTTTGCCATTATTAGAAAAAAACAAGGGAACCCAGGGCGCAATAAGCTAAGGACCTTGGGTGGATACTTAAATTTTTCAAGACAACGGTCCTTATACAGTGGAGGGATTTTTAGAAAAATAAATATAGACCAAATGGAACTATATTATTCACAAGAATTGCCCAGCCGGACAATTTATTATTCTAATAGAAACAGTCATGAAACAATAAAACAAGAAGTGTGATAGATGTCAGGATCTAGACTGTAACCGCGCCTACCTAAAACTACAACTCCCATGATTTTCGGCCTAAAACTACCGGTCCCATGCTCCTTTGCGGTCCCAGGATATAGCGGGGCGGAACCATGGGGAAGTGCTCGTGATTCTGTTTGTTTTCGGAGGAAGGTCCGTTTCTTGATCCTTGTCTGCTGTTTTTGGGTGATTGGCCTTTCGAGAACTCTGAGGCTTCAGAGACACACAGAAGGGTGAACTGGGGTAACGTGAAAGCATTACACGCGCTTTGCTTTTGTCATTGTGGTTGACTGGCAGCTACTCCCGGCGCGTGTTATTTCTCAACCTCGCGGCTGCGAGAGAATAACACTGTTTGGTGCTGAAAGACTTATCATTGTGGGGGTGTTCATTGATGCGACCGAACTCCGGATGGGGGGTTGCATGAGTGCTTGCCAGTGACGGATTGCAGGGGGAAGGCCTCCGCAATGCCGGCACGAAGTACGCTATAATTGGACATTGATTTTACCTGATTGGATTACAAATACTAAAGCGGATGATGGTAGTGCATTTAACTACATCATGCCGTGTTTAGTTCATTCTTGATTTTGGATTATTCTTTTGCATCATTTTTTGCTACTTTTCCTTAGCAGAGGAGGTGTCTGCTTATACTGTATTACTGTGCTTCTCTTCTCCTCTTCTCTGAGGACTCCGGACTGAAGTCATCGTTTTCCTTTGAAGCGCTTGCCTAAAGAGTTAGATTACTATATTGTGGGGGTATGTATCTAGAGCGACAATAGCCCATAGGATTGTCCTGGTTTCTTTTCCCTTTTAATTCATTGTGTGCATCTTGTGTTGTACAGGGGCAGAAGGGACATAGAAGTCACTGCTGTGTGAAGTGGAGAACACGAGTATATTGACAGGTGACTTAGAATGTGTACCATATAGCGAGAATTTAATGAGAGTAGCATTATGAACATAGCTAATGTTTGTGTATTTCTTTTGCAGCTTCTTTTTCCCTGCTGACCCTTCCTTCAATTCTTTTCTTTTGGGTTTTTTCCCCTTTTTGGGGTTTTTCCCTCACCGTATCGCCTGAACACCCTGTGATTTACAGTCGGGGTGTTTGGGAGGTCCGGAGGTGGAGCATTTCTTCTGCATGCGGATCCTGCGGAGTGCGATCCTGACAATAGAAGCAGGACACCAGCCGATGTCTGACTGCCACACTAGGGAACCACAAACAAGGGAAAAACTTTTAAACAGGCAACAAAATGGTCATCTGAATATTGTAAATCATACAGCAGACAATCCAAAGTAATACACATATGCATGTACAATTAGTGTCGGTTATGCATTTAGTGCACTTCAGGTCGACGACGTTTCGAACCGTAAACAATATAGGTTCATCCTCAGGACAAGAAATAATTGCCTAAAGAGTTATGCAATCAAGGATTTTTTCACAGGGGAGTGGGGCTGTGAAGAGATGAAGCGCAAACCGCAAGATAGGGCTGGTTTCGATTGAAAAGGGTCCAGTTCTGCATGCCACAGATCCGAGAGGAAAATGCCTTCGTTTCGATATCGGGGGATTTCTTAAGCAGGTCCGCAATGGGGTTCCTTGCTAGCGTGCAAAATAAACACACGTTTACGCGCTTCATCTCTTCACAGCCCCACTTCCCTGTGAAAAAATCCTTGATTGCATAACTCTTTAGGCAATTATTTCTTGTCCTGAGGATGAACCTATATTGTTTACGGTTCGAAACGTCGTCGACCTGAAATGCACTAAATGCATAACCGACACTAATTGTACATGCATATGTGTATTACTTTGGATTGTCTGTTGTATGATTTACAATATTCAGATGACCATTTTGTTGCCTGTTTAAAAGTTTTTCCCTTGTTTGTGGTTCCCTAGCGTGGCAGTCAGACATCGGCTGGTGTCCTGCTTCTATCACACTTCTTGTTTTATTGTTTCATGACTGTTTCTATTAGAATAATAAATTGTCCGGCTGGGCAATTCTTGTGAATAATATAGTTCCATTTGGTCTATATTTATTTTTCTAAAAATCCCTCCACTGTCTAAGGACCGTTGTCTTTAAAAAATTAATCTATTAGTTTTGCCTGCTGCGTCATGTTTATCTTGTTTAGTCATAGCTTTACTTGTCATATTAGCTTTATACGTCTCCTTGTCAATTCCAAAAGGGAAAATGACAGCTAAAATTAACCTGACCAGGATTAATAAAACCACACAGATCAAAGACATTTTGCAACATCTCCTTAGTATCGAACATCTTGAGTTATTGTTAACAAAAGTAATCTTTTACTCAGAATAAAAGCCTTCCAAAGAAAACAAAAATCAAACATTTCTAAATATTTCTAAATTAATATTTCTAACACCCCCACTATTTTTGATTTTTTTTTTAAAGAAAAACCCTACTTTCTAACAGCTTTTCTTCGACCTTGCGTCTTACATCAATGTGTTTTCCCAGCTAACACAATTTCTTCGACCTTATGTCACCTAACACAATTTCCTCAGCCTTACGCCAAAAACAAATCCTCAAAATTTACAGAGATTACTTCAATCATTTCCACTAGTGTCATCTAAATCTTCCTGACTGCTACTATTCACCTCCACCACAGGTGGGATGATTATGTATGTCCATTCAGGAGACTTGTATTTCTGATTAGGCTTTACAATTCTCTTTGCTCTATTACTAATTACTTCTATTTTCTTTCCTGCTTGATTTTTCTCAACTTTTCTGACTAGAGACTTCGTTCACCTGCTCTTTTGATCTGTTCACCAATTTGAATTTTAATCCCTCATTTTCATTAGGCCAGTTATCACCTTTTCTTGTCAATTTCTTCTTTGGTTCAGATGTGTTACACTCTGCTCTCCAAGCTCTTTTTCTGAAATTTCTTATTTGAGAATCTTCATCACTTTCATCAGTTTCACTGTCAGAAATTTTAATTCTGGACTCAGGTACTTCTTTACTCGGCAGCTTCACTCTGTTAGGAACTTTATCCTAATAGCTGGTACTTGGTAATTCGTCTTCTTCTTCTTCTTCAATTACCTTCAACTTCCCAGTTTCAGAATTTTCATTCCTTCCTCCAGACCTTCCAATCTGCTTTTCAATACCGTCCTGATCTTGATTCTCTTCTTGTTCAGACTCTTTTTCAGCTTTCTTTTCTAAGACGACTTCATCATCTTCAGAGTCTAGTATCACGATTTCTTCATTATTTTCATTCAATGCTTCATTCGCAATTGAACTGTCCAGATGTCGACCTTCCTGTCGATCTTCAGGATCTGGATTCCTTTCAGGTTCTTCTTCAGAATCTGAATCAGTTGTAGTGTCACCTTCGTCAGGATTTTCAGGTGTTGGCACACGAATGATGTGACTAGCGTGGATCCACCTTTTCAATCCTTTGCACTTTACTGCATTTGTTGTGACAAGAATCACCTGTCTTGCTCTCTGCCACCTGGGTACTAAACAATTTCTTCTCCGGTGTATTTTTGTCCTTACCCAGTCACCTGTAAACAGATCATGAGCTTTTTCTTTGTCTCTTGCAATTACATCAGTACCCACCTGATGGAACACAGAAGTCACGACGTCAGAAAGATTCTTACAGTATTCCAAAATGACGCTATCATTTATACTCATTAACTTTCCAACTGGTACAAATGCTTGTCTCATGACTCTTCCCATGACAATATCATGAGGACTTAATCCTGTCTTTTTATCTGGAGTACTTCTCAAAGACATCAAAACAAGTGGAAGTGCATCTGTCCACTTTACTCCTGTAGCTAAACACATCTTTGCTATTCTATTCTTGATAGTACCATTTACTTGCTCAACCACACCTGATGCTTCTGGTCTGTAGGCACAATGCAGCTTTTGTTTAATATTTAATGCTTCACAAACCATTTGTAATAGTCTGTTTTCAAAATGTGTTCCACGATCAGTTTCCACAGTCACTGGAAAACCGTACCTAGGTATGATCTCCCTTAAAAGTAATTTTGCTACAGTAACTGAATCATTGTGACGTGTTGGGAACGCTTCCACCCATATTGAAAACAAACAGACTATCACAAGAACATATCTCAACTTGTTATGGGGTGGCATGTCAATGAAATCCATTTGCAATCTGGTGAAAGGACCACCCTCCCGTCCTATGGTTCCCATGCTCACAACTGTTTTTCTGTTTGGGTTCATTTGTTGACAGACTAAGCATCTCTGACAAAAAGATTCTGCAATTATTCTGAATTTTGGGTTAAACCATGTCTGCCTAAATAACCTGATCATAGAATCTCTTCCTATGTGTCCTGGACCATGATACATTCTAGCAATGTCAGCAATCATGCTATTTGGCAAAACTGGTCTGTCATCATTATAAATCCAAATCTCATCTTCCTCTCGCTGTCTACAACCTGCTCTTAACCATGAGTGTTTCTCCTCATCATCTACCTCATCTTGTAATTCCTTAACTCCTTGCTATGTCTCAACTACAGATGTTAGCATAAGTGAATTTAAAACATGTTCATTGTCTTTTTCCCGATTGATTGAATAACTGTTTATTGCACAATGTTTAGCAATCTCATCTGCATAAGCATTTCCTTTGGTTATGTAATCATTGCCCTTTTTATGTGCTGTACATTTCACTACAGCAATTTTCTCTGGTAGCTGAATGCCATCGTTCAATCTTTTGATCAATTTTGCATTTCTTATTGGTGATCCCGCAGAAGTTAAAAAACCTCTTTGAGACCAGAGTTGGCCATAGTCATGGACTACACCATATCCATACTGACTATCAGTCACTATGGTAATTCTTATTCCTTTTGCTCTTTCACAAGCACGAATCAAAGCAATTAATTCTACTACTTGAGCTGAACAAATTCCTTCAAGACAAGAAGCTTCAACTACATCTGCAACTGTGCAGACGGAATATGCTGCTCTCAGAAAACCCTCATCCGTTCTCAAGCACGATCCATCAACAAAGTAAATAAAATCTGACTCTGACAATGGAACGTCCTTAATGTCCTGCCTGGGTTTGGTACAATATTCTAAAACATCCAAGCATTCGTGATCAATGTCATTCTCATTCTTGATTTCTGTTACAGTACCATCAGGCAACAATGTGGAAGGATTTAGATTCCCACACCTTGCTATCGAGACGTTATCTGATCCCAGAATAGTCTTTTCATATTTAGTTAACCTGTTACTTGTCAAATGCTGTGTTTTGCTTCTGCTGAGAAGAATTTCAACAGAATGGGGTACATAAACTTTTACAGGAAACCCTATTATGATTCTCTCACTCTGCTCAAGGCTTACACTTGTTGCAGCTACTGCCTTTAAGCAGCCTGGTAATGCTTTTGCAACAGGATCAAGAACTGCTGAGAAATATGCAATTGGCTTTCTCAGTTTGCCATGTCTTTGAATTAGAACTGATAATGCACAACCTTCCCTTTCACTGCAATACAGCTCAAATTATTTCTCATAATCTGGCATACCGAATGCAGGTGCTTCACACAAACTCTTTGTTAACTGCTCAAAAGCTTCTAACTCAGTTTCTGTTAGAGTAATCGGGTCTTTTATGTCTGCTTTTGTCAGTCTCTGCAGTGGTTTTGCAATTACAGAAAATCCACTAATCCATTGGCGACAATAACCAACCATTCCTAAAAACATTCTGACCTGTCTCTGTGTTTTTGGAGGTTGCATTCCCTGAATCATTTTGATTCTTTCAATTGTTACTTGCCTGATTCCTTTTGCAATTCTGTGACCAAGGTATTTTACGTCTTATTTGCAAAACTGTAATTTTGCAGGGGACACTTTATGTCCCTCATCTGCCAGATGATTTAACAATGTAATGGTATCTGTCACACAGTTATCTCGTGTTTTTGCAGCCACTAACAAGTCATCTATGTATTGGACTAATGTTGACTTACCAGGTAAATCTAGATTCTCCAAGGATTTCTTTAGCAACTGATTAAAAATAGATGGACTTTCTGTATACCCTTGAGGGATACGACACCATGCTAGGATGCGATCCTGGAACCTGAACGCAAAAATTTGCTGGCTATCTGGATGCAATGGAACAGTAAAGAATGCGTTACAAAGATCAATGACCGTATACCATTCTGCATCATGCGGAATCTGATATAAAATTACTGCTGGGTTTGGAACGACAGGGCAACATGGAACAACTATCTGATTAACCTTTCTCAGGTCTTGAACAATCCTGAAAGTAACGTTTGGCTTTTTAATACCCATAATCGGTGAATTACATGGACTACTCTCAATTTCTTTTAGAACACCCTGTTTTATGAATTTGTCAATTACAGGTATAACACCTTCAATAGTTTCTGCTTTCATTTTATACTGAGGAATGTTTGGAAACTCCACTTCTTGTTTCACTGTGATTTTTACTGGATCAACATTTTTCATTAAGCCCATTTCACTTCCTGTTAAATCCCACATTTTTGCATTAACTGTTTCTTTTAATTCTTCAGGCAGATTATCTTTTTCAAATGCAGGAAATAATTTACTTTCCTCTGCTTCAACCATTAACATAGTTAATTTGTACAACCCATCTTCTTCAAGTGTTTGAAGCTCTATACCATCCGGTGAGCAATATATTTTGCAATTCATTTTACACAAAATACCCCTCCCTAAAAGGTTTACAGGACTGCTGTTACAAACTACAAATCTATGTTTGTCTTTAAATTTACCAATTTCAACTTTAACTGGTTCTGTTAAATCTGGTTTAATTTGTTGATTAGCTACGCCAACTACTTGGATGGTGTCCCCAGAGAGAGTCAGGTTTTCTATTTCCACTGATCTAACAGTAGAACGGGTAGCACCTGTGTCCACAAGAAAAGTGATTTCTACATCATTCACTTTATCATTTACAAATGGACCAGACTGATCTACCTCAAGAGTGGCTCCAAGCACACACTCTTCCTCCTCTCTCAGGCACTGTCATAAGTAATCTTCAGAATCACTCCCTCCATTATCATTCAACAAATATTGTTGAGAAATATTTGGCACATTCACTCTTCGCGGTCTGTTTACCTGATCACCACCACAGAATCCCGTCTTTGTATTGTATCTCTGTACATTCACACAATTTGGAAGTGGCGATTGTGGAATCTGATTCTGCTGATTCACTACCTGTCGCAGTAGCTGCTGCTGTAGCTGCTGCTGTAGCTGTTGCTATAGCTGTTGCTGCAGATTTATCTCATTCTGCATCTGTGGATTCAATGATGCATTTTTAAAATTTCTGGGCGGATTTTTACATTCGCGCTTCCAGTGTCCAATTTCGCCGCAATTAAAGAATGGGAGTTTTTGTTTTAACTCCTCAATATTCACATTAAATTTCGGCTTGTTATAACTACCCTTAAATTTACCTTGATTCTGATTAATATTTTTATTTTCCGAATTTGCAATTCGTTGTGCAGCCACTTTCACTTGTGCCCACATAGCTTTTTCCTTAAGCTTCTTCTGTTTGGCATCTATCTCATCACTACAGTATTTTGCTTTTCTCAAAATGTCATCAACTGAAAGTGATTGCCAACCAACGATTCCGTTTCTAATCATATCACCAATTTCAGGTCTTGAACCATAAACAAACCTATAAATAAAGTGGCTCATGTCCTTCTCACTTAATGTTTCATAGCCACTGTATTGTTTAAAAACCAGCAATAATCTTTCATAAAATGAATGTACTGATTCTTTTGGCTCCTGATTTGTTCTGTCTATTTTAACCCAATCAACTTCTTTCGGGGGAATCTTATTCTTCAACGAGTAAATTACTTTATCATACAGATCCATAAGATCTGCTGATGGAGCACCTGTTATACTATTTCGAGCAGGTTCTTCTTTGGGCCAACTTACAGAAACCTTACATTCTGTCCAAAGATCTGACAGAACAACAATGTCAAAAAATCCATCAAGATCAATCCACAGAACTTTTGAAACTTTGATAAATCTATCCACCTGTCGATACCACTCTACAGGTTTCTCTCTCAGCCGAGGTAAATCATTTGTGAACAATAGAATGTCCTGTCTTGTCCAAGGGACATGTACATACCCACCTCCTGCTATTTCTCTCATCGGGAATTGATTAGCTTCCATACCTCTTTCTCTCCTTTCTTCCTCTCTTTTCTTTGTCCATTTAACTCTCCATTTACTTAAATCTCCTAATCTCTTTAAATACACAATCAAATCTTTAATATGCACTATTGTCCCATTAGAATTCAAATTTCAAATATCCTTTTCAGTAAAATCTATTCTGTAATGTTTTCCCAAATTCTTCTGCCTGCTCAAATCAATTTCCAGTTCAACAGCCAATTCTTCTAACTGTTCATACTTATTTTTAGTTTTCAATTGTATGCTTTTACAAATAAACAATAATTCTTCATCCTGATAATGCTTTAAATTGTCAGGTCCAATTGTACCAATAATTAATTCCTCCAAATCTGCTTTTAGTTTTGCCACATCAAGTAATTTATTTTCTGGAGTCTTTGGGGTATGCGTTAAATCTATTTTATTTATGCTCCTTCTGGAGTCTCAGTATCAGATTCTGCACCAAATGGAGTTTTACATGGTGATCCTTGATTAAAAGTTAAGTCAGGCATTGTTTTTTAACGGTGTATCTCTGATAATTCTGAATACAATTTTTCAGATACTTTCTGAATTTCTGCATTTAATGGAATAGTCAAAGCTGAGTGTCTAATTTCCCGTTGATCAAATACTGGTTGAACAGGACCAATCGTTACTGGTACCGTTACTGCTTCCATGCCTTTAGTTAACTGTTGTATTAACTCTTCTTTTGCTCGAAGATATTCTGAAGTATTTGGCATTTCATTACATCTTTCTCTTTCTGGTCACATTACATTTCTCGGGGCTTCATTTCTCTGCTCTGGAGAAATTTCAAAATCATTTCTGGGAATTTCAATATAATTTCTGTTTTCTCCTTATATACTAGAATTAGACCTTAACTCTACTCTTTCACGTGTTTTTCCATAGCTTTGATTTGACATGGTAGATGTCTCATCAATAATTTCTTTTGGAGGAGGAGGAGCACTCGGGAAGACTCTTGGTGTGACTGGAATTCTTGGGGTAGACCATGAACAAGCTGGTTGATATTGGTAAGCGGTTCGGTTTTGTGATATAAATCTCTTCTAATACCGCATCTTCTAAATCATTTTCTTAATAATATTATTTCTTTTTGGGTATTCTTCTGACCTGGTACTTCAGTAATCATTACTCTTACTGGGTACATGCCATCACACATGTCTGCACGTCTCCATCGACGCATTCTATCCTCATGAGTTTCCCTATTAATATCTAATTTTGGACCTTTTGTTATTCTTCTGTTTTCTCGTTCGAGTTCAAACATCTCATCCTCCCATTCAACTAAAGCTTCAAATTGAGTGGGTCTAGGCTTTGGCACAAGAGCCATCATTTTTTCTCTCAAATTTTTCAAAACCTTAATATTAAATGACCCATCTTCCGGCCATGCTAATACACCATCATCCTTGGTATAATCCATCCAATTATCCACCCAAAGACAAGTATGATAACCATATTCACCTTCCATATAGGCTGCAGGTGTTTTGTACTTATGAAGTAACTTTCCACCTCGTGTTTCAATTTTCCTGTCAGGTTTAACTATATTTTTCAATCTCTGAAGCCATGTAAGCTTCTTTTCCTCTTTCTTGTAGAAATAACCCATGTTTTTAATCAAATCCGCTTAATTCCAAATGATGGTAAGCGTTTCCTTGTTGTTCCGCAAAACCAACCAATCCGTGCGCGAAACTCACCAACAAGCCAATCAGGTTAAGCCACGTCACCACCTTGCTCAACCAATAGAATTGCTATTTTCAGAATAAGCCAATCAGCTGTCAGCTCGTCTTGGTCACGAGAACCAATCAGCGCGCTAGCTGTGACGTATGTTAGCCAATCACAGCGTGGACCCTGTGACGTACACTGTCTCTCACTCCTTGAACTAGCCCCTCCTTTACAAAATATTTTTCACGGCGCCATTTTAACAATTCTTTTCAAAGGAATTCAGTTAATAACTACAGAAAAACAAACCATTTGTCTGTTTCGCTAAAATAAAGTGATAGCTTTTACAATCATTCAAGTATTCTTTGCATGGAGTAGACAACGCTATTCTCACAGAATATTAAAATTTGTTGATAAAGTAAGTCTACTCTACCCTTCTAGTAGGTAATGACGAACTTGTTTCCCTCTGAATGCACATAAAGTAGCAATTCAAAGTTTTGACTCGATCGTAATTACAAAATCATTTACGCACTTTGAAACGGAAAGTATCCCTAACCATACATACATGAAATCTTGGTAGGACTTTAACCAACCATTGAGATCCACATTTGTCAGCAAGATAGACAACACTTCCTTACCCTTCACACAAGCTTGGATAAATTCTACTACTCTTTTCACAGTGAGTTTTAAGACAGGCTCCAAGTCCCTATACTGCGAAAGCTACAATTTCATAGACTATCCTCACTATACATTTAACCTAGCACACCTAAGATCCCTAAACTTGTGCTGTACGTCCACAACACTAGTGATATATGTCAATACCACTATTTTGAAACAGAACAAATGCACTGTGCAACGTCACTTGTCACACTATTCTTGTACCGGTACAAAACCAGGATTTTTCACACTGCTGGAAAAAAACCTTTTCAACAACATATAACAACTTTAACGAACTCAACATATGTTAAACATTGATCCTATGTAATTACCATGTAGCATGTCAGTTACCATAGTAACCGTAACACTGCTACCAAGGAATTGATGCAGCGCCCCTTTAGAAAATCTGTCTCAACAACACTACCCAACACCATGATACTCACCATTAATCATATAACTCTCACAAGGCCCATAAACTACCGAGACAAATTTTGGGCAGCTGAATCATGTGACCTAATTAATCAAAACTATTCATAAACTATTTACTCATTTATATACAACTACAGTTTATCATTTTTATCATGGATTTATAACACAAAACATTTTAATTAAGTCACAAAGGTAAATGGATCAACTGATGGAAACTAGATCATGAATAAACAAGTCCAGCTTGTAATTTCAAAATTTAATTTATTAGCTTTATTATTCAAAGAAAGAGCATTTAAAAGTATGAATCTGTATTTATTAGCAATAAAGCAGCATTTTATTGAGGAAAGGAATATTAGACCGACATTTCAATGCATCACCATTCAGCATAAATTAAAGTAAATGAACACGTTTCCTAACCCCTAAGTTCTATTTCCCTATCTAAATCTCACTTCATCTAAAAGTTAAAGTCATTGAGGCCTATTATCCTTTCGTGCGCCAAATGTCCGTCAGCACGACGCGCCTTTCAGGATTCGGGAAACAAGCAGCCCCCTCCCGTTTTGGTGCTAGGTTTTTATACCTTTCTAACTAGCTAATCTCACTGAAAAAGTATACTTTTCTTGACCGTCCAGAGTTCGGATTGGCTGACAAATGTCAGTCCATATGGTGTCATCCTCTTTCCTGAAGCCTAAATCAGACTTTTTCTTTAGAGTCCATTGTCCCTTATTTTTCAAGTTACGCAGCTTCCTTAAATCGAAACATTTTACATTCACAGGCTGTGACTTCCTTAACTTGGCAGACTTTGCCGGTTCCTGTCCTTGGTTTTGGTCCTTCCATGAACACGTATAATACAATTTTCAATTGAGCTTGCAAATATTTTCAACGTGATAAAACTTTCCACGCAGGGCTCTTGCTCTCTCTGGACAGGACTCGACAACACCATCTTTTAAAACGCTTGGCCTCAGGTCTTAGGCCTCTCTCATGGAGAACTAGTATTCAAAGAAACACAAGACATCAATTAATTAGAGTATTGAAAACCCTTCTGTTACCCACCCCCTTTGCTAATTATTATCCCATTAATTTATGTTAACTAGCTGAAAGCACACAAAGCAGCTTTTCATTTCTCCATGAACTTATGCCACATAAAGACTAAAAGACATAACATAAGCACACAAAATAAGCACATGCCATTAGTTAAACAGCCGCATTTAATTCTGACAAAGACAATAGACAAGGTTAGTTTATTATTTTTCAACGTACTTGCAAATGCAACAAAGAGCACATTTATTAGTCACTTGTGTCGTGTATGCATTTTAATCTAGGTTGATTAGTATTTTTCAGACACAAATTCATTAGTACAATTATCATTATGGAAGTTTGACTTTGCAAGTTTGAACAAAATTTTGTTCTGCACCTCGCTTCATCAAGACCTCCTAGGTTTTTGCTCAACTTTAGTTTCTGAAGACTTATTCTGGGTTTCTTGTCCTTCCATAGGAATTTGTTTATCAGGGTATCTCGTTTTTTGTGGAAGTCTTCTGTAGTTATTAGCGGGAGCATGCTGAGTAGGTAGTTAATAATGGGTGCTATCATCATTTTTATTGTTTCAACTCTGCCCCACCAGCTGACAAACTTTGGTGTCCACATTCCAAGTTTCTCTTTCACTTTGTTTAGGAATGTCTTTTCATTGTGATCCAGTGTTGTTTTAAGATCTCTCTCAAAGTGTAGCCCAAGGTATTTCAGAGCTCCTTTTTGCCATGCTAACCCTGAGTTCCCTAGTACTGCCTTAGTGGTGCGCATGTTTAGAGGTTTGCATTCTGATTTGTCCCTATTGAGTTTGTAGCCCGAGACTTGTGCGTATTCCTCAATGGTGGCCATTAGGGCCGCTATTGAGTGGCCTGGGTTCTCTGTGGTGATGAGTATGTCATCTGCTTAAGCAGCTAACTTGACTGTGTTCCCCTCGATTTGGATTCCTTTTATTTCTGGGTTGGTCCTAATCATGCACAGCAGTGGTTCTATGGAGAGTAGGAAGAGAGCTGGGGATAGTGGGCACCCCAGTCCCGTGCCTCTTTCTAGGAGTAGCGTCTCTGAGGTGCACCCATTGACTACTACTCGGGCTTCTGGTTCGTTATATAGTGCCATCACCATTCTTCTATAGTTTTCACCTAGACCAAACCTATGCATGCATTGATCAAGGAAGGTCCACGACACTCTGTCAAACGCTTTTTTGGCATCGAGTGCTTTCATAACTGCTTGTGCGCTTTTGGAGGAGGCGTGGTTTATTAAGTGACATAAAAGTTTTGTATTGCCTTGGGACAGCCTGTTTTTGAGATAGCCCACCTGAGAATTATGGATTATGGTTGGAAGTAGCACATTTAGCCTTGCTGCCAAGACCTTAGCATAGATCTTACAATCAACATTAACTAGAGAGATGGGGCGGTAGTGTTGTGGGTGTTGTGGGTCTTTGCCATCTTTGGGGATGACTATTATATTGGCCTCTGTCATTGAGCTAGTCATTTTCCCTTTGTGGAAGCAGTGTGTGAACACCTCCTCCATTGTGGGCTTAATTAGACGGAGGAACTGTTTGTAGAATCCCGCTGTATATCCATCTGGCCCGGGAGCCTTGTTGTCTTTGAGCTCTGCAACTGCTCCTTCTATTTCTGTCCCCGTAATTTCTTGTTCTAATGACGTTCTCTGCACCTCCGTTAGAGTGGGTAGGTTTAGACTATCTAGGAGGCTGGCCCCTTTGTCTACTTTGAGGTTTTTGTCTTCTTTGTACAGGCATTCGTAGAAGCCTTTAAAGACCTTGAGGATCTCTTTGTTTGACGTTTGTGATATCTTATTGCTGTCAGTTATCGCTGCAATAGTGTGTTGTCTCTGTTTACTCTTAAGGTATGAGGCTAGTGCTTTCCCTGCTCTGTTCACTTTACATAGGTTTATAGCTTTGTATTTATTTATCCACATACCCACCCTTTCGCTTAGTATCTTGTTGAGCTCATATTTTTTCTTGGTTAATTCTGTCAGGGTGTTTTTGTCCTCTATGTTCGTGCTGTGGCCCTTTTCTAGGTCCTTAATCTGAGTTTCGAAGTTCTGTTACTTTTTTGTTCCTTTCTCTGTTCATTCTTGACTTAATGCTGAGTATTTTCCCCCTGACTGTGGCTTTCAGGGCGTCCCAAAGGGTGCCTCTGTCAGTGCTTGGGCTGTCGTTGAAACCTAGGTATTCTTTTATGGTCTCCTCTATTTCGGCAACGTTATTCAGGTTTTTAAGGATGTCGCTATTGAATCTCCGCCTCTGGCTAGCCTGTTCGTTGTGTCTCCCGCTGAGTGTTAGAATGATGAGTGAGTGGTCTGGTATCGTTCGTGGAGCAATTTCTGTGTGATCTATGAGGTGAGTGTGTGGTGCGGAGATGAGGATGTAGTCAATTCTACTATATGAGTTGTGTGGGTGAGAGTAGGCTTGTTCGCCTGGATGTTGCAGTCGCCATGGGTCTTTTAGGTTGAGCTTGACGCACAGATTCCCTAGGGTGTTGTGTCCTGGCGAGCAGTGGCTGGGTCTTTGTGGGTTTCTGTCTATTGTGTTGTCTAGTGCTTGGTTGAGGTCGCCGGCTACTATAAGGAGGTCGTCTTGTGGAAGCTTACCCAGTCTGTGCTCAACATTACTCCAGAATTCATTGTCTTCTGAGTTGGGTCCTGTTAGACCTGGGGTCACCAGTCTACATAGGGTAGCTTGGTGCAAAGTAGGAAGGTCTATTCCAAAGGCAAAAAGTGTTACGCTTGCATCGCACCCTTACAGTAACACAGCGTCCATCCACTCAAAAATGACACTACACTGTAATTTTATAAAAGTAGTAAAGTTTATCTTTTCCTCTTAAGGTTACTTTCATTTCTGTTTGTCTTTACAGCTCATCATACTACATGTAATATTCCATGTATATATCTCAACAACAACCCTGCGATACTAGGAATTACTACTTATTCCTGCCATTAATCAATAGTTTAGTTGCAGGACAAACCACATATCAAGTCTGGTCTTACTTCTGGTTGTATGTGTTATTAGCTCAAGAGTGAACTTGTGAATATCCACACCAAATCTCCTTAGCAATAATTCAACAGTGCAAAAACCATTCATTAGTTACGGTCCAGGTTGACAATAGGATCTATTTATCTCTTAAACATATCACTGTTGTTTTCTTTTTTTTAGCCATATACTGTGACCTTTTCATATATCTAGCATACACACTGTTTATAAGTGGGATCCTAATACATACATTCTGAACAGTTGTGGCGTTTTTTTCCCACCCCTCTTCATGAATATCTGCCGTAGCTGGTTTATTCCACCTTAGAACAGTATAGTCTAGTTAGTTCATTAACTGTCCCTTGGTTTGCCAAACTCTCCTCAAAGAAAAGGGGCAGTCTCCTCTGCCAGTTCTGCCATTAACAATCTCTCTGCCCAACCCACTGTCTTTTATCAAGGGCAGGAAGCCTCGTATTTCAGCAGGCCCGGCAGAAGGTTTTATGAACCAAATTACCCCCCCCCCCTTCCAGCCCCCTCAGTTGGAATCCCTGCTTACGTTACTTTTGGACGCTGTTCTGCCCAACCTGGCCGATGGCTGTTGGCTGGAAGGCCGGGGTTTATCACCCGGAGGTCTTAAATGAAAATGAAGTTCAATGGTTGTGGACCTGAAGAGGCGGGACCCGACCTTCACTGGAAGCTCCCTGTTGTCAGCTTCCGTCACCGCCCCTCACGCCGCAGGAAGAGAAATCTCCTCCCTCGGCCAACTCCAGTCACGCCTTACTTCCTCAGGAGCACTCCTCTCGTCAGCGCCGAAGCGGGTCCCTTCCTCGGATTTTACCCCGCTACGCAAACAATCCCCCGAGGCAGCTCCCCCCTCACCAGGCGACGCCTCCCTCCGCACAGGCTCTGCCTTCAGGGACCGGCCGACGGGCGGCCCCGTCACCCACTTCCGTCTCCCTCACACGTAAATGAATGCCTGACAGGCGGCCGCGGCCGGCTCCGTTCCGCAAGCTCCGCGTCTCTGCTGGCGACAGGAGCCCCCCAGTTCAAAGGCAGCGGCACCACATCAGCATAAGGAGCCCAGGGAATTCCGAGGTCCACAGAGCGGAAAGCTGGTAAGTTCACTTTTGCGATGGCTAACCCAGGTGGATTTTCTCGTGACTTAGCTAGCCCAGGGCGAGGGTAGGTCAGCAAGGCTGGGGTCTTATTCTGCAAGCGCCTGACTTCAGTCAAGAAACAGTCTCGGACACCCTCACCTCCGTTTTCCGCCAACGTTGTCCTGTCTGCTCCACCCAAGCCAGTCACACTTGGCTCTTATGTAAAAGAAACTGAATAACAATGTCTTTGCTGGGCCAGGTCAGTAAGGGAGGGACAACATCCGAAAGGGGGGGTCAGCAACCCCTAGAGGCAATCAGTTCCCCTCTCAGTGCTCAACCTCCTCGCCCCACAGCCTTCACTCCAGCCAAGTCAGTCTCCTTTTCACGACCTAAAATGGCTGCCTAACATTCCACCTTATATATGCTGACCCTAGAGTGTCCAGAGAGGTCCAGAAGGTTCTGTCTGGAAGCCCTCATAATGTCCTATGGCCCTAGGTCCTGAGGTGGCAGTTATGGCAGTTACTGGCCACCATTTTGTGTGACTGAGTTTTCACCAATTTATAAGAGTCACCTAGGCTTAAAAAACTATAGGGTCAAGGAGTACCTAACCCCTAGGTCAACACCTAAAAAGTCCAGTGGACATAAAAAAAACAAAGGTTAGGAGGCAGAAAGGGGACAAAAATAAATAAATAACGGGAGGGACTACCTAAAGGCTGACAGGTCTAACAGGTCCATATATGTTTGCCCTCAAAGCTAAAGGTGGCATTATCCTTTCGCATTCTTTCTCTTAGCGCTAGGAATCCCTTTCAGGTTTCAACTGTTTGCCTTGAGAAGTCTTGCGTAATTATTATTTTGTGGCCGTTCCATCTCAGATTCGGGATTTTCCTTGCTACTGCAAAGATCGCCTCCGTTTGATTTGATCTTAGGGGCTTGCATATGATTGGTCGTGGGCCGCGGCCATGTGGTGGTTTGGTTGCAGGCACTCTGTATGCTTTGTCAACTTCGAATTGTCTGTCAAATTTGATGCCTGTTAGTAGCGGTAGCAGTTCTTCTATTAGGTTTGTGCATGATCCAGGCTTATCCTCTTCTCCTTCGGGGATCCCTAGCAGTCTTATGTTCCCCCTTCTGTTACGGTCTTCTTGTTCTGCTAGCTGCTTCTGTAGTGTGGATGAAGCCTTTGCAATGGAGTGTAGGCATTTATTCGATTGTGCGTTGTCATCTTCTATGTTGCGGATGCGCTTCTCCGTTTCATCGATCCTACAGTTTGTTTTATGCTGATCAGCCCTTATGGCTGCTAGCTCCAGTTGCATGTTGTCTATAGTCTGTTTCGTTGATTTGCCCAGTTGGTTGCCTTCCTTGATTTTTTTGAGGTTCAAATCCAGGGTTATCTCATTTTTTTTGTTTTAGTGGCAAATCGGGAATGTCTTTCCTGTATTTCTTGATGTCATTGGTTAATTTGCTGTCGTGTCCTGCCATCGCTGCAAAGCCTCTCCTGGCTTGATAGCACACTAGTCTTCCGTCTTTCTGTTGAGTGCTAAGGGGATTTGATGGATCCTTTTTTGGGATTGGCTCTCCTCTGTCTGTGTCTTGGTGGTTCAGCCTGAACCTGCTTGGTTCCCGGATGGTTCTAGTTCTGCTCTTTGCTCCTGCCAGTTCTTCCCCTGTGACATCGCCCTTTCCTTGGCTAATCCTTTGCTTCCTTTGTGAAGGACGATGATGGGAGGCTTAAGTTGTAGTTTGACCGTTTGGTTAGTTGGCTTCCCGCCCTCGCGCGTGTTGCCTTGCTTGGTGGCTGGAGTTCCAAAGTACCCTGGCTGCCTGTATCGGTTTTCTTGCAGTTAATGGCACAACGCTTGTTGGTGAGCGGGTGTAGAACACACTCGCTCTTCTCAGCTCCCTTGCGTGTTGTTAGCCGATCGTGAGGCACACCGTTTGGGTAGATGTGGCGTCTTGTTGGTTGTATTGTGGTGCTCTTTGATAGCTGCGTTGTTTGTTGGAGCAGTGCCGAAATTGCTGCCAGTTTTCGCGGCTATCACAGCTTACCGTCGGTTTTCTCTGCTTTCCCTGCGAGGTGCAAAATGGCCGCTCCATTTAGAGGAGCCGCCATTCTCAACATTACTCCAGAATTCATTGTCTTCTGAGTTGGGTCCATATATGTTTGCAATGTGTATCGTGTCCTCCCCCCTCTTGAGACTGGTTATTAGGATTCTCCCATTTTCGTCAGCGTAGCTATCCTGTACTATCAGTCTAGATTTTTTGTTTATAAGTGTAATAACTCCCCTCTTTTTGTGAACCGCTGGTGAGCATAGTGATTGACCTATCCAGTTGGCCTTGAATCGTTGTGCATATACCCAGCAATATAGCTGCTGGGTATCTCTATCTTGGGACTTCCCCTGCCCTTCCCATTCCCTTGCGTTGGGCGTGGTGCAAGATGGCAGCCCCCAGTATTGTCCTTTCAGATGTTGGCTTGTTTCCAACTTCTTCTTTCAGTTCTGCTGCCTCTCTGTACTCAGCGGCAATGCCGGTCTTCCTAGTTGTGCCCTCAGCGGAGTGCCTTGTTGTTAACGATCACAGCGTATGCACGCCGCTTGCCGCTCGCTTCAACAGCCTTCAGATTGCGGGTTGGTCTTTAAAATGGCGGCCCCCAGTCATGCTTTTGCTTTCTCTCTGGTTTCGATTTTGTGTTGCGTACATTATGCCACTTCAGCTCTCTGAATTGTTCTTTCAGCACTTACTTGGTGTGGAACGAAGCGACAGGGGTGTTAGAGATCACCCTGCGCGTCTCTTGGGTTCACTGGTTGTACACACACCGCGTCCATGCGCCCTCATCCGGGTCTGTTCGGCTCTTCGGTTTTGTTTAGAGCGCCATTTTGGTTGTTCCCCACCCAACCTTTCTTTTGGAGAGTGTGCTAGCCAAAACTTCTGCGATTTGCTACTGGCGGTCGTTTTTGTTGATCTTTGTGTTCCCCCGGTGTTCTGACGTCTTTTACCGGTCTTTTGTTTCAGGACCGAGCTCGTTTTAATGTATTATTCGCTGTTTTGCGCCCCAGGGTTACGGAGGTAACGGACCTAGGCGCCCGTCCTCATTGCCGTCCAAGCGAGGAATTGTTTTAAGAGTGGATTACACTTTTTTTATCTCTATTTAAGTGCACTGGTTTACATTTTACAGGCACATTCTGAAAGTAAAAGTACCACTGGTCTGTACGTGCACTCCCCACCATCCTCATCAGAGATTTTATATTCCCTAAATCCAGGCATGAGTACCAAATTGCTTTCAGGTTATTGCAGTGTATTCTGGGACTTGTAGTCCTGTTTCTAACATTCTAAACGGAGGGCGAGAGTACCCAGCATTTAAAGCAAAACCCGGGGGTAGGTGAAGCGCTCATGCTCGGGTCTGGGCTAAGTTGAGAGCTTTGTCGAGGCCTTGGAGGAGCTGCAGGGATCCCCGAGAAGGGCTGCTGCCCTCTTGAAGGGTTCCCTTAGAAGAGGCGCTGACCTAGAACAGTGACTGGTATTTTTTCTGGATGGTTATAATTGGTTCTTGCTGTTTTTGCTCTCCAGTTCCTTGTGTGTTATGAAGGTTCCTTGCATCTTTCAGGGCAGGGATGGAAACTCGCCCGAGTTCTGAGTCTATTTAAGGTTCAGTAAATTGCTTTGTGGGGGGGGGGCAGGGTGGGTGCACCTCAAAGCAGTATGTTTTCTGTGTCTGTTGATGTTTTCCTAAGTTTAGTAAACAGTAGGTCGAGAGTGTTAGGTTGAAGTCTCTTTTTTCTGCCTACTGAGTTCAAGAGCATACACAGCCTCACACTGTGTCTTGGAATACGTGCTCGGAGAATTACTTTAGGATTCCCTGGTGGTCTAGTGGTTAAGATTCAACGCTTTCACTGCCGCGGCTCGGGTTTGATTGCCGGTCAGGGAAGGTGGCTTTTTACTGTTTTCAGTGTGAGTTCTAGGGTTCTCTATTGGTTTTATTTTAATCATATCTAAACACATTTTTTAAGGTTTTATATTGCAAAAATCTTTTATTATTACATGCATTTCTTCTTTGCTTGACTTGCCATTTGTTAATAAAATGTCACCTTTCAGGGCCAGAGACTGATAGAAAAGTGAATGCTGGTTCTCCAAGCTTATTCTTCACAATGGCTGTATTACCACTTGGAACAAGCATTTGCAATGCAATAGGTCTGGCAATGCCTTTTATTTATGTTTTTGTTTTTAAAATATAAATAAAGCGCATTCTCATTTACTATGCCAACAGCTTAAACTTGCATAAATGCGAGACCTATCATCCGCATACGCATCATCCGGAAAATCTCCCGCTTCTTCTCGGCTGAGGCCCTTAAGCTCATTGTCATGGCCATGATTACCTCCCGCCTTGACTATGGCAATGGGCTCTTTGTAGGAATCCCGGCATATGAGCTTCGGCGCCTACAACTCATTCAGAACCAGGCTGCACGCCTGATATATCAGCTTCCTAAGTACCATCACGTCACTCCCCTCCTCAAACCCCTTCACTGGCTCCCTATCTCCCAACACTCCCTTTTCAAGTTGGGCTGCATCACCTTTATGGCTCTTGCAGGCACTGCCCCTGGCTTTGTCAGATCCAAAATCCAGCCCTATCTCCCTAAAAGAGACCTGCGCTCCTCCTCCCTTATCCTTCTGGTAGTCCCTCGCTTCAAGAGGAAAAAACACGGTGGCCTCCGCTTCTCCACTCTTGCCCCCACCTTCTGGAATAGCCTTCCCTTTCCTATCCGGTCCATAACCAACTATATGGACTTCCGGAAAGCTCTTAAAACCTTAAAACCTATCTTTTTTCTTTAGCCTTTTCTTTACCTTAACCCCCCTTTTCACCCTTTTTTCTTTTCTGTCTGAACTCTGGGTATAACGCCATGAAACCGCTTGGTGTCAGTGCGCTCAACAAATGCTTTTCAACTTCAACTTCAACTTCAACCTATTGCATTGGTAATGCTTGTTGATTTAGCAGCATCAAGCAGGCTGGGAATAGAAGTTTTACTTTGGTATTATATTCTAGCCTACAATTCCCTACAAGCTTAATGTTGGTGGCTGATCACTGTGGCTCGGAGGAATGGCCCCTCGTGTGGGTCCATTTGACAGCTACAAAAGTTTTTGTTGTGAAGATGTTCAGCATATAATGGGCATTGAAGTGACATCACTTCTAGGAGCAGTACATTAAGTATCCTTAAACTGGGCATTAGTAACACCTATTATTTACAGCACCTAGAAACTGAAACGTGCAGTATGTAACGCTATACAAAACAAGTTATTATTATTGGCAGTTTTCTGTACCGTGTGTATAGCTGTCCACCTAGCACAGAAGGAGTTAAGACCTGAAGTGGTCCCTTCTGGTCTTCCCTGCCCCATGTCCTTTGCGCGTGGCTTTGCAGTAGGTATGTCCTTCAGAAGCTGTCATCCTGTGCCCTGGGCGTGATTCCCTGGCTGTTGCAGTTATGTTGAGAGAGCCCCACTGATTAGTATTCAGTGATAAATGACAAGTCAATAATAAATAATTACTGTACCCAATGCAGGGAACAAGCATTACATTGTCTCTTACGTTGCTTACATACCAGGTGTATATGTACCAACTCCACTGCACTTCTTCCATCGACTTTAGAAGGATTAAAGGGAGAGTCTGCCCTGTCTGGATTGAAATCCGTGGCCTTCAAATTACTAGTGCTCAGCAGCTACTGAGTTCCCTCGCTTGTAACTCGCTGCCTGCGCTGCTTAGAGCTGAAACCGGAGTCATGCGGAAACACTCCTTAGTTTAGAAGCACTCACCTCGGGTTACACGCTGAGACGAGGGTGTGAGGGCTTGGGGCAGCTGCTGCCCTCTTTTGGAAAGGACCAGCCTGGCTCCTGATGCATACTGCTACAAGGAGTTTAGGTTTATAGGCCAAGACGAGACGAAGGATAGAGATAGGAGAGTGTAGCACCGGGGTTAGCAAACAGATGAGAAATGGGACAGGGTATGATGGGACAGCTTTACTGCTCCTGAGGCGTGAGCTGGGAGCCTACTTGATTACTTATGTTACCGAGTCATTGTTTATGAAGCTGTAGATTTATTTCACAAGTACAAAGCGCAAAAAGGACACAGGGCGATCAAAGCTCGCTGCTCAAGTCAAGAAACAGTCCAACTGCGTTCTCTCGATCACGTACAATAAAAACTCCATAAGAGAACACAGAATCAAACATCCCAAACATTGTAAAGATACAAATCTAACCTAACAGATCTCTGCCGACAAAGAGGAGTGATGGGGGCAGGCACACGGCGATAAGGAGGCGCTGCAGCTTCCGCCTTGTGCACCGCTGCTCGCTCCCGCAGGCAAAACGCCGGGGAAGTGAACCTTTTCAGAAAAGGTGGGACATGCACCCACCTTTAGCTATTAGCTGGCTTTGATTCTGAAAAGACACACGCAAAAGCCAATCCATTGCGTGGGAGGAGTCAGACCCACACAGAGTAGAGAAGAGTAGAGACAAGAAGCCTCGAAGGGCAGCGCATGCGCGCTGCGGTAGGCTCGACCTAAAAAGCATTGGCAAATCCAGGAGCCCTGTTTATTTTCATTTGTGGGCTTTGCTTAGAGAAACACCACATTGATGGGCACTTTGTAAATCAGGCAAACTTGGAGATGTGTAGCCAGAGCAACACAGAAACACTCCTCCCTGAACACGCATAGCAAAAGCAGCAAGCGCGCAGAGGGTGAGAGCCTGTAAGTAAGTGTCCACGCAGGCAGCCCTGGAATCATCTAGGGAGAGAACTATTGCAAAGGCTAAACATTGTTATTCCCATTTTTAAAGTGTCTGAGAAGTGCCTGCTTTACTATAACAAGCATTTACAATGCAACCGTTTCGCCTTTGGAAAAGTTAGAGCTATTGGCAATGTAAATGACAATGCCATTTATTTATCTGTTTTCAAAACCAACACATAAATACAAATTTTGTCATTTACAATGCCAATAGCTCAAACTTTTCCAAAGGTGAAACCGTTGCATTGTAAATTTAAAATACAGATTCAAAGAAATGTACCCCCCCCCCCACAAAAATAACATAACAGTCCGCCCAACAGGTAAACTTACAAAGTGAAAGCACATTTGTAATCGAAAATGCTCCTTACCTGATAACAGCTCACATGACACCGCCGAACCTACAAAGGAAACAGAAAAAATACAGTAAGAGCTAAAACGGGAAAATACGTAAACTTACAAAGTGAAAACACATTTACAACTAAAATGCTGCTTACCTGATCGCGTCGTGGAACAGCTTACCGGAGAAGCGCGCCACACCCAGAACATAACATCAATAGCGCTTTCGTCAAAAAAGCAATTTAAAATACAGATTCAAAGAAATGTACCCACCCCCCCCACAAAAATAACATAACAGTCCGCCCGACAGGTAAACTTACAAAGAGAGGGCATTTCTAATAAAAATTAAATGCTGCTTACCTGATCACGTCGTGGAACAGCTTACCGGAGAACGCGCCACACCCAGAACATAACATCAATAGCGCTTTCGTCAAAAAAGCAATTTAAAATACAGATTCAAAGAAATGTACCCACCCCCCCACAAAAATAACATAACAGTCCGCCCGACAGGTAAACTTACAAAGAGAGAGCATTTCTAATAAAAATTAAATGCTGCTTACCTGATCACGTCGTGGAACAGCTTACCGGAGAACGTGCCCCACCCAGAACATAACAACAATAGCGCTTTCGTCAAAAAAGCAATTTAAAATACAGATTCAAAGAAATGTACCCACCCCCCCCCCACAAAAATAACATAACAGTCCGCCCGACAGGTAAACTTACAAAGAGAGAGCATTTCTAATAAAAATTAAATGCTGCTTACCTGATCGCGTCGTGGAACAGCTTACCGGAGAACGCGCCACACCCAGAACATAACATCAATAGCGCTTTCGTCAAAAAAGCAATTTAAAATACAGATTCAAAGAAATGTACCCACCCCCCCCACAAAAATAACATAACAGTCCGCCCGACAGGTAAACTTACAAAGAGAGAGCATTTCTAATAAAAATTAAATGCTGCTTACCTGATCACGTCGTGGAACAGCTTACCGGAGAACGCGCCACACCCAGAACATAACATCAATAGCGCTTTCGTCAAAAAAGCAATTTAAAATACAGATTCAAAGAAATGTACCCACCCCCCCACAAAAATAACATAACAGTCCGCCCGACAGGTAAACTTACAAAGAGAGAGCATTTCTAATAAAAATTAAATGCTGCTTACCTGATCACGTCGTGGAACAGCTTACCGGAGAACGCGCCCCACCTACAACGTAACATCAATAGCGCTTTCGTCAAAAAAGCAATTTAAAATACAGATTCAAAGAAATGTACCCACCCCCCCACAAAAATAACATAACAGTCCGCCCGACAGGTAAACTTACAAAGAGAGAGCATTTCTAATAAAAATTAAATGCTGCTTACCTGATCACGTCGTGGAACAGCTTACCGGAGAACGCGCCACACCCAGAACATAACATCAATAGCGCTTTCGTCAAAAAAGCAATTTAAAATACAGATTCAAAGAAATGTACCCACCCCCCCCCACAAAAATAACATAACAGTCCGCCCGACAGGTAAACTTACAAAGAGAGAGCATTTCTAATAAAAATTAAATGCTGCTTACCTGATCGCGTCGTGGAACAGCTTACCGGAGAACGCGCCCCACCCAGAACATAACAACAATAGCGCTTTCGTCAAAAAAGCAATTTAAAATACAGATTCAAAGAAATGTACCCACCCCCCCCACAAAAATAACATAACAGTCCGCCCGACAGGTAAACTTACAAAGTGAAAGCATTTCTAATAAAAATTAAATGCTGCTTACCTGATCACGTCGTGGAACAGCTTACCGGAGAACGCGCCCCACCTACAACGTAACATCAATGGCGCTTTCGTCAAAAAAGCAATTTAAAATACAGATTCAAAGAAATTTACCCACCACCCCCCCACAAAAATAACATAACAGTCCGCCCGACAGGTAAACTTACAAAGAGAGAGCATTTCTAATAAAAATTAAATGCTGCTTACCTGATCGCGTTGTGGAACAGCTTACCGGAGAAGCGCGCCACACCCAGAACATAACATCAATAGCGCTTTCGTCAAAAAAGCAATTTAAAATACAGATTCAAAGAAATGTACCCACCCCCCCCCACAAAAATAACATAACAGTCCGCCCGACAGGTAAACTTACAAAGAGAGAGCATTTCTAATAAAAATTAAATGCTGCTTACCTGATCACGTCGTGGAACAGCTTACCGGAGAACGCGCCCCACCTACAACGTGACATCAATAGCGCTTTCGTCAAAAAAGCAATTTAAAATACAGATTCAAAGAAATGTACCCACCCCCCCCACAAAAATAACATAACAGTCCGCCCGACAGGTAAACTTACAAAGAGAGAGCATTTCTAATAAAAATTAAATGCTGCTTACCTGATCACGTCGTGGAACAGCTTACCGGAGAACGCGCCCCACCCAGAACATAACATCAATAGCGCTTTCGTCAAAAAAGCAATTTAAAATACAGATTCAAAGAAATGTACCCACCCCCCCCACAAAAATAACATAACAGTCCGCCCGACAGGTAAACTTACAAAGAGAGGGCATTTCTAATAAAAATTAAATGCTGCTTACCTGATCACGTCGTGGAACAGCTTACCGGAGAACGCGCCCCACCCAGAACATAACATCAATAGCGCTTTCGTCCAAAAAGCAATTTAAAATACAGATTCAAAGAAATGTACCCACCCCCCCCACAAAAATAACATAACAGTCCTCCCGACAGGTAAACTTACAAAGAGAGGGCATTTCTAATAAAAATTAAATGCTGCTTACCTGATCACGTCGTGGAACAGCTTACCGGAGAACGCGCACCACCCAGAACATAACATCAATAGCGCTTTCGTCAAAAAAGCAATTTAAAATACAGATTCAAAGAAATGTACCCCCCCCCACAAAAATAACATAACAGCTCGCCCGACAGGTAAACTTACAAAGTGAAAGCATTTCTAATAAAAATTAAATGCTGCTTACCTGATCGCGTCGTGGAACAGCTTAGGCGGCAGGGGGGCGGGAGAGGACACGGACGGCGGCAGGGGGGCGGGAGAGGACACGGACGGCGGGAGGGGGCGGGAGAGGACACGGATGGCGGGAAACGTGCACAGGACAGCGAGGGGGGGCGGAAAGGCACAGGGAGGGGGCGGGAGGGGGCGGGAGAGGACACGGACGGCCGGAAACGTGCACAGGACAGCGAGGGGGGGCGGAAAGGCACAGGGAGGGGGCGGGACGGACGGCGGGAGGGGGCGGGAGAGGACAGCGCATCTGAATTCACTTTCAGTGAAAGGGGAGGGAACGGAAAAAACGTAACTCCGCCCTGGGAAAAAATCTCCGGAACGCCCCCGAATCTGGTCCGGCCTTGATGGACAGATCCGGCACTCAATGGCTAGCCTCCATTTATGGAGCTAGCCAATGAGAGCCGGGGGACGTTCCAGAAGTCCTTATTGTCGACATAGGATTTCACCTGCGCTGAAGAGCTGCGCAGAGCGCAGCCTTCGGCAGGCGAAACCCAAAAAGTGCCTCTTTCTCAGCCACTCACACACCTTGGCTTTTCCTGCCTCCTCTCTTCCCCTTTACAACCCAGCTCTCTCCTCCGGGTCTTCTCCCTCCCCACTCACTGTGTGCAGCCCCCGCTGCAATCCCCCATCATCAGACAGAGCCGGGGGCCCCCGGGTTGAAGAGCCGGGCCGTGGCCCCGTCTGAAGCAGCCCTGGGAGCTGGTTGTGGTGACTCTGGCATCCGGTGATGCCGTTGAGAGCATCTGCTGAGAGGGTGTACTAGGAGGTGAGAGGGTTGTTGTGACGTGTGAAGGAGGAGGGTGTGTGTAAATGTTTTGTGCAAGGGAAAGTGTGTGTCTTTGTTGAGCCTTTGGCCCCCCATCCTAGCCCCTCCCCTGTTGGTGTAAAGGTGGTGGTAAATTAATAGGATCAGTCACTGAGAAAGAACCGCGTGTTGAAGGAAATGATGAGAAGCTGTTCAGCAAGTGAGAATTGATTTAATGCTTAGCAGTCAAAGTTGAACTGCTAAATAATCAGTCCACACACATTTTGTTGGAAAACAGTTTGCGGCAGGTTGATTTCATACAAGGATTATGCCAACGTGGTGGTTTAACTTACGGGCGATCCAAGGACAGGCAGCAGTGATTAACCTAGTCTGCCCTGCCTTCCTGATGAGCCAAAATGCACCGTGGCCAACCCAATTGGTGCTACCATTTATTTGGGGATTATCCCCCTTAAATACCATTGACCACCAGTCCATAACTTTACTCACACCTTTAGGGGCAGAGTGTGGCCAGGCAAGCCCCTGGTTGCTCAGGGTAACTACCGCCCAAAGGACTAGCAGGGTGCCGTCGCTTTTCAACCAGGATCCTGCTATGAAGACTCCTGAAATTTTGACATAAGGCTCTCCTATTGTGCTCCTGAAAGGGTACCCCTATGTACCAAGCAGCCTCCGGATTGCCCTGTAACTCCGCCAATGCATCAGATGTGGCCGCCGTCATATCTGGGCCCCCCCACCATGGCATGCTCCATAACCTCTTGCAACCTGTGGTTACCAGTCCTTTTACTGGACAACTCCCTTCTACCTCTGAATTCTCTGACGTGTGTGTGCCCGACCCTATCGGGGGTACCATGTGGTGTTTGCACTAAAGATGCCACACCTAATTACCAAGCCCTTCTTGTTCTATTTGATGTTGCATTAGAATAGAACCAATCCCTCCTACTTGGTGGGCTTGTGCATGGCTTATTTACCTCGCCATAGGAAAGTTCGATGGCCTCCCCGAAGTTGGGACTACTGTTCTCTGTTTAACCACAGCTTTATTTAACCATCCGTAGATAAGCACAGTGGAGTTCGCCTCCAAGGCCAACAGTATATTTGTTAACAGGTTATTGATTGTGGCCAACTCAATACCCTTATCTCTACCCACTGAGCTCCACCTGTTTGTGAGTACAGTGCCAGCAAGAATGGCCCCATAGGGAATTTAACACTACTGCTCTCTTCAGAACCACAGTTCTATCTGATATAATCCATAGTGCACTGCATGCAAATATGTGCATTTACATTTGGGGTTGACTAATCGCTTGTTTAACTCCCCCCCTACTTGGCTAGTCCCACATTTTAGGGGTTCCAACTGATAACCGGCCCAGCAGTGAAATATGGACTCCCCTGTAGAGGGTCATTCGGTGGGGCCAGGGTAGGGCCAAATGACCAATGACATTCCCCTGCCTGAGCTACGACTTTATACGCAGCCCTCTCCCCATAGGATTCATATGACATGAATTGAATCTAAGTTGTTTCCCACTCCTTTCGAGGATGCCAGGTGAGCCTCCCCTCCTATACCAAGACAAAGGTAGATCTGACCACCGGGGTGGTGGGAGGGCCTGAGGTCCCCTAAGAGTACTCCTAAATCCTGCTACCTTTCAGTGCTTATTGCCTGCAAAACCCCCAGTCTGATCACGATCTTCAGATGCTGAGTTGCCCTGCTGGTGTCCCTAGTGTAAGTAGCCCAAAGCTTGGTATTGCTAAAGGTATACCAATGTGCCGAAACAGATTCCACTGCCAATGCTTTTGGAATTGTGAGGACATGGAGTAACATATGAGCAATTGTACCAGCACATTCTTGAATATGAATGAAAGATGTGTTCCATTAATTGTCACAATATGTGCTCTGAACCCATATTTCTCCACACTATTGGAGCCACAGCACACTTTTTGGAGTGACAAACTACGAGCCCACCAGGCTTGCTTAAAGGCAGGATCCCGTTACCCACACTCTCCCATTTACAGAGTGAAAATCTCTTAAAGAAATGGCCAAAAGGAAACCTATTCAACCTACTCTATTGAAGGTTCCTGCCAATGTACCCTTCTGCCCATGTATGGGCAAATGTAATGCCTATAGCATTGCAAGTCCCACTTCCCTACTGAGGAAAAGTGTCCTTCTTGTCGGCATTTATTTTGTCAGGACTCCATTATTCTTTGCATTGCCACTTCGTGTCAAACACCTCTGCACGAACCTCCTGGTCATTTCTGCTGATATCTGATGAAACTCCAACTGTCACGACCACCCTGCCCTTCCTGCTCCTTGTGGTTGAGCCAATTTCGAAAAAGGGAACAAAGAATAGGCCTCGCCACCCTCGGACTGAACTCCTGCATACCCCCACCCTGTTTCGCAAGACTTGGTCACACCACTGTCCCAGGACTTGTTTCTTTCACATATCCTGCTGTTCAAGATCTGTCTGTTCTCTCACGTGCATATCTGTTTTGCAAGACCTGTCCGTAATCTTTTGCATCATCTGTTGCAGCACCGTCCTGCCTGAACAAAGAATGGCGTAACTATATTCTGACTCAGGGGCACCAGGCCCCCATCCTAACTGGTTTCTCAAGGTGTGAAATGTGTATATAAGGCCTGTAAGCTGCGGAGTAAAGCAGCAGCCTCCTCTGTCTTGTTTCTAACGAGCTTGGGACTCTGTACCATAGCCCGGGCTATTCAAATAAAACTTGGTTCCTCCTGCAGACGAAGGCTCCTGAATCTCCTTTTTCTATATAAGGAGAGTATGGAGGACAAGGGTGGTTCCCCCGCCGCCGAGACCCAGTAATTGGGTATACAAGGTTCTTCTCTACCATCTAGTGCGATAAAGTGAAGGAGAGAGACCTGTACCTCAGTATTCCGCCTATTCCATGTCCCTATTGCTTGCAAGTCTCTCAACGTCTGACTGCGATATTTAGGTGCTGTGTCACCATGCTGATGTCCCCACCCTGGCATAGTCGTTCATTTTCAAACTTCTGCTAATGTATAACAGGGTAGTAAACAAAGAGTCGTTCTGTCAGGTATTTCTTATTGGTGCACTTAATCTTACTAATGCTTAAACAATCCTATCTCAAATACCTGAACACCAGATACAAATAAGTGAACAATAAAATATGTGACACAAAATTGATGTCCACTGTTTTGTTTTATCTGTATTAAATCATTCATATATTCAAGGCTGCCAATACAAGGTGAACTTTGCAAGTGGTGGGTGATAAAGTGACATGTGTGCTCAGTGTTCAGTGGTGTGCAATTTACACAGAGTGATTTAAAATATATACATGTGGGGTATAGACCAGATAGTTATGACCATCCAATGACTCTGATGGAAAATAATTATTTGATAGTATGCAGAGCCTTGGTCAATCTGGACCTGGCAAGATCGTCGACGTTTCAACCCAAGGTAAGCTCCATTAGGTAGTCAAGAAGGTCTTCATCAGGACAGAACGGGGATAGGGCAGTGACAGCCTAAAGTGAAGGAAAGTGCATATTAGGCATCTGTGGTTACTACGTCTAGTGGAGATACGAATGAAAGCACTGGGTGATGTAAGATTAAGCGTACCAATAAGAAATACCCAACAGAACCGCCCTTTGTTTACTAATTTATACCCAGGTTCTGTGGGACACAGGGTCACCCCATTTTTGTTTAACTAATGTATAACAGGGAGAAGTCAAGTGAGTGGGAACAGGAGGAGTTCCATATGTGCAATTCCCTGCCCTTCCTGGAATACTGGGAATGCCAAATGTTTTTTACTACCTTGTAGCCATTTTGTGCTCCTACCCAGTGTTTCCCCAACCTTTGGATCGGCAGCACACTTGTTAGATGACAACTTCCACAACCCGCCTGGCTGCAGCGGCGATGCCGCGGGTACATTTTTAGCTAAATTGAAGTGACACTGATGTAGTATAAACTGCAATTACTCAGCATCACAGAAGGCCTCGGTAAACCATATGTATCCTGTTCCATCTTGTGATATGCCTCCGCTAACTGCGATAACTACTATGCTCCCTATCCTTGGTACTTGGTCGTCAATCAATGTTGTCAACAGCAGGGCCTTGCTGAGATCTGTAAAAATATTCACCTGCATGACACTTTGATCCCCAATTTGGGTGGGGGACCCCACACTACATACTAACCAGCTGTCCCTTTGTTGCTTAATCCAGCAATTCGAACCCTGGCCCCACAGTGGATGCAATAGTCCACTAAGCCATCAGATCCAGCCGATATGTCCAGGACGGCTGCTGATAAAACCTATATTGTTTAACAGCGCTGACAAAGTTCTTGGTTTCGGCATTTTGTACACTATGGAGGCTCCGCCGAGGTTAGGAACATGGGGCCTCGAGCAATGGGAGTGTAGGGTTTTGTTGCAATGTAACCCTTATTCGCTCAAGAAAATACACTCCAAGCTTTGACTGATGGTTCTGCTCACAGTTATCCCAGTCGGTAAAATGGTAACAATGTGAGTTGTCCAATGGCATTAGCGTCGGAATCGAAGATTCACAGTTTGTGTTTTAACGCAGCCCACCTTTTTGTGTGTCCTGTCTCACTTTAAGTAAACCAGGTACTTAATCAGCTCCCTTAAACACTTCTCTGCGGTGCCACGAGTGCCACGAGGGCTAAGAGTACTATTAGCTCCAACTTATGACAACCCAGAGCCAGTCATGCTACAGGAATGGGCAGATAACAACGCCCAATCCTCAAAAAATATGCTCGAAATCTTAATCAAGTATGCCGCATCAGACCGAGAAAAACTCTTGGCAAAACTAGAAACAGTAAGCAAACAGTTGGAAGAAAGTCCAAATCAAGATGAAATAAACAAAAGCATGATAGAAATAAAAACCAGAGTTGTGAAATACGAGCAAACAATCAAAGACCGGAAAGCGCTCAAATTTCAACGCGACAGAAGCGATTATCTAAAAGGTAGAATTTACACGTTTGCTCGCAAATTTGACAGTATCAGACAACGCAAGCTACCCACAACTAACATGCAGGAGGACTCAGTGCCAAGCGAGTCAGAGGTCAGCCCAGGGGCAGAATCGGACCCCGGAACCTCAGGCAATACAGGTCAACCACACACAATTCCAACACCGGTGGAAGAATTTGCTTTTTTACGGGAGGATCGCCTGAAAAGCCTCAGGTCGCGACAACCACGACAAGAACCCAGGGCAAACAAACCCTCATACCAAGGACAAGAAAGCGCAAAAACAGGAGATGGGGCAAACACAAGCCAACAACAGAAAAAACAAACATACAGAAAGAACAACAGACGATGAATGACACAACAGAACAGCAACAAAAAAACACAGTCATTAACCTCTCTAACATGGCTTTGACATCTAAAGAAGAAGACGTATTGACACTTGGCCTCTCCTTTTGCAAAAGAACGAACTTTGATTATACACAAACTCGCATAGACTTGCATCAATTCGCAAGGAAACTCAAACTACGTAAATACTTTTTCAACACAAAGGATAAAGGCAGCAGTCCTAATACAGATGAGACCACAAATGACCTACAAAGTAACTGGAATATAGCAGATATGAAGTTTATTAGAGAAATGGCAGAACTGGATGTTGAGGAGGAAATGAAAACTATGGGAACACAGGAAGCGGCAAGTCACGCAGGGATTACAATTGGAGGAACCATCAAAACTCCGTTTAAACCGAAATCCACATTCTGTCCATTAATGCCCAAAGATAATATCGACATTTTCTCCGACAAGGAGATCAAAGATCTGAAAGAACTGTCTCTTGAAAGTAGCAACAAGTTCACCAAAACCCGACATAATGAGAGAATGGAATATGAAAAAATAAGGAAAAAAATCAAAGACAGAAACGACATCATAGTGCGTTGGTCGGATAAGGGAGAAAACGTGCTTCTATGGCCACAAGAGATGTACAACAACGAAGCACTGTTGCAGCTCTCAGACAGGGACTGCTACATAAGAATTAGCGCAACCAACATCGCCAATATACAGGACAGGTACCACAAATGCCTATATGACTGGAAAATAGCAGGAATCATCAGCAAACAAGAATTTGATTTTTTTTAAAACAATTATCCAGTGACCCCGCATTTGTATCTAATCCCAAAGATACACAAGAATGACACATGCCCCCCTGGAAGGCCCATAATATCGGCGATTGAGGAACTCTTTGAAAATACTAGCAAATTTATAGACCATTTTTGCAGCCCTTTGTGAGAAACCTGCCTTCATACACAAAAGACAGTGGAGACTTTTTGAAAAAGATATATGATGTTAATTGGCAAAGTAATTATGTGTTCAAAGTACACCAGTATTCGACACAGAGATGGTCTCACACCATAAAACATTTCCTTGAGAGCAGAAACATTGAGTACTACCAACATACACAAATGCTTTTACAGATGACAGAGTGGTGTCTAGAAAATAATACATTTATGTTCAACAAACTGCTTTACAAACAGACACAGGGGACGACCATGGGTACTTGCTTCGCCCCCAGCTATGCTAATTTGCATATGGGCTGGTGGGAGGAGCAAGTACTCATGAGAACACATGGCACACAAATGTCAGAAAATGTGGCACTTTACAGTTGCTACATAGACGACATTTTTCTGGTATGTAAGGGAAGCGGGGAAAGTGCAGCCGAATTTGCTGAACAATTAAACCAAAACACACTTAACTTGAAATTCACCAGCACCGCTAGCACAAGTACAATCACGTTTCTAGATCTAGAGTTATTTGTCTCTAACAACAAGATACAATCAAAAACCTATCGGAAACCAACAGCAGGAAATAATATCCTGCACGCTTCCAGTTTCCACCCCACTAGTCTGATTAACAGTATTCCCTATGCAGAATGTCTCAGGATGAGGCGTAACTGCAGTACACAAGATAGCTACGTGGAATACAAACAGGCATTATTCAACAGACTTGGTACTAGAGGATACGCTGTGAACCCGGTGGCAGTGGGTTCTAGGCTAGCTGCGTGTGTGTCGCTGTTGGCGGTTGACTTTTGGCTGCACAAATCCTATTTTAAATTTTACCTTCACCACATTTTTATCTTGTGTTCTCTAGCCTGGCCCCCGCTCCCCTAGCCCCGGTCCGACAGGGCTGAGTGCCGATTGATCGGACGGCTGACGGGGTTGTCGGTCGCCATCTTGGGAGCCTTCTCCCAGGTCAGCGCTCTAGTCTCCTGCGCCTCTGATCTTCTTAAGCCCCCCCTCATGGGCACGCGCAGCGGATGCTGTGAACCCGGTGGCAGTGGGTTCTAGGCTATCTGCGTGTGTGTCGCTGTTGGCGGTTGACTTTTGGCTGCACAAATCCTATTTTAAATTTTACCTTCACCACATTTTTATCTTGTGTTCTCTAGCCTGGCCCCCACTCCCCTAGCCCCGGTCCGACACGGCTGAGTGCCGATTGATCGGAGGGCTGACGGGGTTGTCGGTCGCCATCTTGGGAGCCTTCTCCCAGGTCAGCGCTCTAGTCTCCTGCGCCTCTGACCTTCTTAAGCCCCCCTCATGCGCACGCGCAGCGGACGCTGTGAACCCGGTGGCAGTGGGTTCTAGACTAGCTGCGTGTGTGTCGCTGTTGGCGGTTGACTTTTGGCTGCACAAATCCTATTTTAAATTTTACCTTCACCACATTTTTATCTTGTGTTCTCTAGCCTGGCCCCCGCTCCCCTAGCCCCGGTCCCACACGGCTGAGTGCCGATTGATCGGAGGGCTGACGGGGTTGTCGGTCGCCATCTTGGAAGCCTTCTCCCAGGTCAGCGCTCTAGTCTCCTGCGCCTCAGACCTTCTTAAGCCCCCTGCACGTCAAAGGCGCGCCAAAGGCAAGCCCGTCTGCGCCCGTCCGCGGCCGACCGGGGCTAGGGGCAACTCACTATGCCCGTTTTTTTTCCTACTCTGCCGCACAACTTTGTTCTTATCAGGCTCCCTGGCCACTTCAGCCAGCCTTCCTCACACGGGTCACAGAACTTGGCCTGGCTCGAGGTAGGCCTTCATGTATTCTTCCTGCTTCTCTGTCTTTTCTCCCCCCCCTCTCCTGTCCTCTCCCAAACTCCTCCCTCCTCCAACCCTACACCTACTATCTCGGCTTTCCTTCTGAACACCAGGTCGGCGGTCAAGTATCAGCTTGAACTGTTTAACTTCTTGGATTCTCATAAACCAGACCTCTTGTTCCTGACGGAAACATGGTTTCGTACGGACTCACTACCCAGTGTACTAGCAGCTCTTCCCCCCCCCTACTTCATCCTCCGTGCCGATCGGCCGGAGGGGAACACGGGGGGCGGGGTCGCCCTGATTGCCCGAACCGGTTTCCATTTCCAGGTACTTGCTTCCCCTCCCATATCAGCGGTCGACTACCTAGTCGTGAGTTCAGCCTCTTTCCAGACCCCCATCACGTGTGTGTTAATCTATCACCCACCCCAGCCCAGCCCATGTTTTATCCCAGCCATCCAAGACCTTCTTGCCACATTGGTAGTTAACAATGCATCTGTTCTGGTTCTAGGGGACTTCAATTTCTGGCCCAATGACCCGGCAGAAGACGCCATGTCTAGAGGTTTTACCCAGCTCCTTCTTAGTCTTAATTTTGCTCCTCAGGTTCACACCCCCACTCACTCCCGAGGCCACACTTTGGACCAAATTTGGACCCTCAATATCCCAGTCACCACCCCCACGGTCGCACCCTGTGCGTGGTCCGACCATTTCCTGATTTCTTTTTTCCTGGACCTCAGCCTCACAAGAAAACCTTTCTTCCCCAAAAACACCTGGGCCAGGAACTGGAGCAGAGTAGATATCCCTTCCCTCTGCGCCTCCTTGTCAGCCACCTGCCCTGATTTAGCAGGTCTCACTTTACCATCTCAAACAGCCACCCTGGACAGCTGGCTCTCGAGGGCCTGTGACCAAGCGGCCCCCATGAAGCGTGACACAATTAGAAGGGCCCATCAGGCTAACAAGTGGTTTACCCCTGACCTCAAAGCAAAAAAACTTGAAGTGCGCCAAGCAGAACGAGCCTGGAGGCTTGCCTACTGTCCTACCCTCAAGCTTCGTTATACTTCCACCCTTAATGAATATAAAAGAGACATCCTCCTCGCCAAGAACGAATACTTCTCGGGGAGGATTCTCGCAGCCGAGAGCCAGCCAAAAGAAATCTTCGCTACAGTTCATGAGCTGGCCTCCTCTGACAGGACATCTTCCAAACCCCCCCCCCAGCTCCTCTGCGACTCTCTCAATGATTTTTTCATTGAGAAAGTCGCACTTATCAAGGCTAACATACCCCCCCTTCCCCTACCTTTTGTGACTTTCAGCCGGCACCTAACAAATCGGCCTGACCTACATACCACCGCTAACCAAAGAAACCCTCCTCCCCCTCTTAGCCAGTGTCAAGGCAGGTTCCCCTGCCGACCCTTGCCAGGCTCACATTTTACGCAAGATCTTTTCAGATTGTTATCTGCCCCCCCTTACCCTTCTTAACGACTCCCTTAGACTGGGCACCGTCCCCGCCCCCTATAAAGCGGCCACCATTATTCCCATCCTAAAAAAGCCTGGTGCCGATCCCTCTTCCCCTTCAAACTATCGCCCTATCTCCCTCCTTCCCTTCTTGGGTAAGGTCCTTGAGTCCTATGTCACCAAGGTGCTCAGCTCCTTCATGGGAGACAGCGGCTACCTCGCACCATGCCAGGCGGGTTTCCGCCCTCGGCACTCCACCGAGAAGGTGGTCTTCTCTGTCATAGACGAACTCAGGGAGGGGCTGGACTCCAACACCCCTCAGGCCCTCATTCTTTTAGACCTGTCCACCGCCTTTGACACGGTTGATCATTCTATTCTTCTTTCCCGTGTCAGGGCGGCAGGCATAGGGGGCCCGGTGTTGGCCTGGCTCAGCTCCTTCTTGAGTGACCGCACCCAGGCCGTCCACCTTGCCGATTTCTCTGCTTCTCCGTGCAAGGTGCAGTGCGGCGTTCCTCAGGGATCGTCCCTTTCCCCCTTATTGTTTAATCTCTACATCTTCCCCCTTATTTCTGCACTTCAGGAGATGGAGGTCACGGTGTACAACTATGCCGGTGACCTCCAGCTCAATTTCAATCTTTCTCATTCCTCAACTACTGTTTATAATTTTCAATCTGTCATGTTGTTCATCAGGGACTGGATGAACTGCAACCATCTGAAATTAAACCCGGACAAGACAGAGCTAGTCCTTACCGGTGGCAGTTGCAGTCCCTGGTCCCCTACTTTCTGGCCTCCCTCCCTGGGTTCCCCCCCTTCATCGTCGTCCTCTGTTAAAACACTTGGGATCACTCTAGATCAAGACCTCACACTTCATTCCCAGATAGAGCTCGGTAGTCTCCTCTTGTTTTTTTACCCTCCGCACTATTCGGAAAATCTCCTGATTTTTTTCCTTTTCTGCTCTGAAAATGATCCTAATGGCGATGGTATTATCGCGATTGGACTACGGGAACATTGTGTATAACGGCGTTCCCGCCTACGCCCTTCGATGCCTCCAGCTAGTGCAAAATCAGGCTGCCCGCCTGATTCATTTCATGGGCTACCCAAATCCTACCACATAACTCCCATACTCAAATCACTACACTGGCTACCCATTAAAGAACGGGCTCTCTTTAAGCTGGGCTGTACGACCTTTCAGGCTCGGGCGGGGTCCGCCCCCGCTTTAATTTCCTCTGCTATTAAGGCCTACCGTCCCTGCAGAGAGCTACGCTCCTCTACCAAGCTTCTTCTCTCTGTACCCCGCTTCAAGAAAAGCAGTTCGGGAGGCTTGACATTTTCTGTCCTTGCCCCCACTTTCTGGAACGCACTCCCCCCTGCAATCAGATCTGTCCCTTCTTACATGGAGTTCCGAAGGGCTCTTAAAACGTTCCTTTTCCTACAAGCCTTCCCATCCTAGTCCTATGCGCCCCCGTCCTTGGATTTTCAGCATCCCTTTAGCGCCAAGAAACCGCTTGGTAGACGCGCGCTTTACAAATTCCTTTAAATTAAATTAAATACCCTAGTCACACACTCGAGAAACAGAACAGAAATGCAACACCAAAAGCAGGGAAAGTCTTATATTCAAACCACCAGCAGACCCCTCCCCATCCACAACTACAGGGCACCACGTATGATCACGGGCTACAACGCTTACCACACACAGTTGCGTAGACTTCTTTACAGACACTGGCCCTTAGTACGCAATGACCCCACCATAGGAAAATCTTGTGCCAAACTCCCACAGTTAACTTTCAGAAGAGCAAAATCGATGAAGGAAGAAATAGTGTCCAACATACCACGCAAAGAAAAGAACACGCCATGGCTGAAAAGTGCAAAAGGCTTCTACAAATGCACAAAGTGCAAAGCCTGCAGATACGGTGTTAACACTGACAAAGTCCAGCTTCCACTCAGGAAAACACCACTAGACATACGAGAAAACTTCGCATGCAAAACAGATTTTGCAGTCTATGTCTTACAATGTAGCTGCAACAAAACATATGTGGGCAGCACCATACATCCTGTCCATGTAAGGATCCTTCAACATCTACGGGCAATCAGTAATGATGACCCCGCATATCCTGTTGCACGGCACATTAACACTCATCACGGAGATAGAGCAGAAAACATCCAATACTTTGTGATAGATAGTGTAAAGAAAAACATCAGAGGTGGAAATAGACAACTAGCACTCAGGAGGCTAGAATCGAGATATATCCTCTTACTCGATTCTAAGACCCCTAATGGCCTGCACACAGACAAAGCACTGAGTGTGCACCTCTGAACTCTCCTTCAGACTCAATGCAGCCCCCGTCGCAAACCCACTCCTCCAGAACAGTTCTAACCCAAGTGGGGTACTCATGGACATCTGGGTAACATACTACTAGGACATTACACACACGGTATGCCTAATCGCCAAGGTTCTTGGTTAAACGCACTGCACTATTTTGTTTAAAAGCACTGTTCTCATTCCCGTACAATTTTTATCGCTCCTATGGTGTTATTTAATTGTTATATAATGTGCTACTTAACATGTATAACGAATGTCGCAATTTGTTTTTTACAATAAGTACATAACATGTTTATACTATTGTGCATAAATTAACAAATAATATGTTAAACAATGCACTAACTCAGAAGAAAGACTTCATGAGTACACATGACTCTTCACATGTAGTAAAACATAACTCTTCCATGACCATGAGTCAGGAAGTCGCCATGGCAACACACGTACTCACCACCAAAACAATCACTCTTGTTTGTATATATAGCACTTTCACTGTATGTTTAACTGTTGTGAGCAAGGCGATTTAGCCGACGAAATGCGTCAAACCATCCTAATGGAATAAAGAACACTTTTCTTTGATAAATTGATCCCACGGTGTCAGCGCCTGATTTCGCATGCTTGGATCCAGGATTGGAAACTATATACACAGATCTCAAACGGAACTAACAGATCAAAGCTCTGATACTGACTCTGTGGCAAGTGGCTCCTCAGCGACCAACTCACAGCAGGTTTTTTCCAAGGAACTGCTAACCCTCCAAAAAGAAAGAGAACATACAAACAGGGGCCGACTAAAAACGAAGAAACAAGGAGACGGAGACTCAAATAAAACAAGCATTTACAATGCAATGGTTTCGCCTTTGGAAAAGTTAGAGCTATTGGCATTGTAAATGACAAATTTGGTATTTATGTGTTGGTTTTGAAAACAGAAATAAATGGCATTGTCATTTACATTGCCATTAGCTTAATCTCTCGCAAATGCCTCTCACTACGCACGTTTCAGGTCCCTTCTCAAAACTCACTTGTTCTGTAATGCTCATCACTAATGCCCTTGTCTTGCGGACTGTCTTCTCCCTGCTGCTCGAGCGCCACATACACCCTCACTTTATTGAATTCAAGTGCATGTCATCAGAGCTTCCAGGTAAACCACTGCCAAGAGAAAGATTTAAACGAGAAACATGGGCACACGTTTAAATCTCAAAGCATTCTTGGATTTGCAGTCTTTTTCTTCCTGTGCGCGAACTGTTTAAGCAATCCATAATTTTTTGACAATGCTAAACTAGAAACTAGGTCACTCGAGCATTAGGTAGGCAATCAGCGCCCTGTCAGCAGGTGGGATGCGGCGCGAGGAAGGAGATGAATGGGCAAAAAGGCGCACGAAATAGACCTAATGTGAGATTGTAACATGCCGTTATGAATTTGCTTCGTTTGGCTCTTAATGATTCCACTATATGTCGGTCATTATGTCGTGTTCTAGATTTCAAAAGAATGTTATTTATTCTGTAAATCGCTTTTATGGGTGTTCCACAACCCGAATAAAGCATATAGAACTGAACTGACAGCTGTCTTGTAATTCAAGAATGTTTTTCTAAAGTACAATTAAAAGGGAGAGAAAAAAATAAGCCAGATTCGGGCTCCGATTACCGTTGGGAAGACCAAAATAATGTAACTAACATATGTAAACCTTGAACCACTCAGTCTCTTGCAATAAGCGAGTCATCCAGTTTGTCTGGTCATTCCACTACACCCTAATGCATATTGGCATGTTCCCCCTCCCGACCACAAACTTTAAAAGGTAACTTAATGATGGTGAACTTTTTACCAGAGGTTGAATTTGACATGAGTGCACATGTTGGGTAGCAATTGCTCTTTTTTCTAGGCACCATCCATTTTCTACATTAAACAGATCTGCATAGCATTTCTACTCTAGTATTTTCATGCGTTATATTTTTTATTAATAGACAAAATAAAAAAGGCCACTTAAATGACGGCCATGGCTACAGCTAAAAACACCTTTCTTGTAAACCTGAGTCGAGACAAAAATAAACTGAGCATTGAACCAATAGTCAACATTATTAAAGGTCCAATTCCATGACGCAGAGCAGACAATGTCTGTCTGGGTCAACTTTACAAGCAAACATGAGATGAGGTAAGAGAAAAACAACGGAAAGGGAAACAAATAAAACATGTCTCGAGTTTCAGAACATATTAGCAATAATTTGCCAAATTGATATATCAACACAACAGGTACGAAAACCTGATTCGTCCCACAGCAATAAAAAAACTCATTAAGGTGGAGCTTGGTATACAGCTGCAGGATAAAGACTTTCAGGTGGAGGCATTAAATATCAGACTGCAGAAAATAAATTCCAACGAAATGTTCCCGCCCTAACGAAGATGAAAGGCGTGGAAGTCCTTCAGACACTCTCTTAAGTGTTACGTTCAAATAATGAGCCGTTCCTCCTTATCTGCAACGTAACTGGATAATGTGAGGTGACTCAATACCGTGAAACCCACCTCTGAGAATAAATGAGCATACGTCTACTGGTATTTAAAAAAAAGCAATTCCTCATAAAGAACATTGAGAGATGACGGTTTGCATTTTATAATTCGTGTTTTGTAACCACTATCGTGCTTACCTAGGAAACGATCATTAATGTGCGAATGGGTAGAATGTAAAACTGACACGAATGCCCCGCACCCGTTGCAGGTAAGTGGAATAGCGCAACGCGAAAGTACTCGAAAAGCAACAAAATTGGCTAAAAGCGATTCAGCAAAGTAGGATAATGCAATGAAAGCCTCAGATGCCTGAAATATATATTTTTTTAAAGCGAGGCAATGCCAGCGTACATCGACATTTTAGTAACAAATGAGGATCAACGACCATCTGGCACCGACAAATGGATCTGCTGACTAAAGCATTAAACAGAATCGGATACGATACCAAAAGATGATTTCTTGAACTTGATTGGTTTACGTGGAATTGATATGTAAACATCCATGTGTATCATCCTCACAGCGGAAAGTGCCATGTCGCGTTCTTGGTACTATCCTACAAGTATGGATCTGGGTGTCACCGTCTGAGTTACTCAAGGGGGTAGAAAGTAGGCGAGTCGGTCAATGACCACTGTGGATCTGCTGCAGGATTGCATCACCGGGGAGAGCTGGGGTCACTCACGGTCAAGTGGGGGACACCGGCTGAAAGGTGCTGCCCCCTGTCTGCAACCCTGGAAAGGCAGATCCCACCCTGCGTGGAAGGGTCCCTCTGCCGGACAGGGGTACGGTTTTCATAAGGGGATGCTAAGGGATGGGAAATAAGCTGCGAGCCGGTCTCACCTCGGACACCTCCTCTTCCTCCTCCGGCTCTTCCTCTCGCTCGCTGCTGGGTTCACTGCCGCTGCTCTCGCTGCTGCTGCTGGTGGTGGCCGGGGCGGTGTGAGCCGTGCGGCTCCTGCGCTGCTCGCCCCGCTCCTCTCGTCGCCTCCGCTTTTTCTTCAGCAAGTCACAGATCCGCGTCAGGCCGGCCCTGGGAGAGCGCGGGCTCTCTGCCACCTCCGAGATCACTGCCGCCGGGCTCCCCGCGGGCGCGACCTCGGTCTCCGGTTCCTGCTGCTGCTCCATGTCCCTTGCTGCAGAGGCCTGTGCAGGGCGCTCCGAGCCTGCTGCTCTCGTCCCGCGGCACCCGCTCCCGCGAGATCCGGCAGCCCCTGAGCCGCCATGGGTAGAAACCAACTAGTGAGAAGGAAAACCGGCGAGGCAGTGATGGCGGGCAAAGATGGGAGACTACCCTTGGAGAATACACACAGGGGGCGGGAGAGGACACGGACGGCGGGAGGGGGCGGTAGAGGACACGGACGGCGGGAGGGGGCGGGAGTGGACACGGACGGCAGGAGGGGGCGGGAGAGGACACGGACGGCGGGAAACGTGCACAGGACAGGGGGGGGAGGGGGGCGGAAAGGCACACGGAGGGGGCGGGAATGGACAGACTTCCAGTGAAAGGGGAGGGAACAGGAAAAAACGTAACTCCGCCCTGGGAAAAAATCTCGGGAACGCCCCCGAATCTGGTCCGGCCTTGACGGACAGATCCGGCACTCAATGGCTAGCCTCCATTTATGGAGCTAGCCAATGAGAGCCGGGGGACGTTCCAGAACTCCTTATTGTCGACATAGGATTTCACCTGCGCTGAAGAGCTGCGCAGAGCGCAGCCTTCGGCAGGCGAAACCCAAAAAGGAATATCCGGATAAAAATCAGCAGAGAAGGCCGGCATGTGAACAAGAGGCCAATCCAACAAGAAACAACAATGATGGAGAACCACGCGGAACTTACGGTAATTAACCTTACTGATGAAATATTGACTGTGAATGAGATCAAAGTATTGCAACTAGGTCTGTCATTTTGCCCAGACTCTAATTTTGACTACGCTGATGTACGAGCTGACCTTCATAAATTTTAAAGAAAATTGAAGCTATGCAAGATACATGCGGGTAAAAATAAACCACAACAAACTAAAGAGGGCATGGATTCAGACACAGGAGGCCCCACAATAGGGGACATTCCGATTCTTACAATGTTGACAGCACTTGGAACCCAACATAGCCAGACGAGTGGTTCAATCATAGTAGACCCTTTTGACACAACAATTGGTACACAAGTGACCAACCTGACAGATAGAGTCATGAATGCCCCACCTGGTACCACTTTCCGGAGAAAGAGCAAATTTGTACCGATCACACCGAGAGATAATGTAGATGTATTCAGTGACTTAGTAAAAGGGGATCTAGATAAACTACTCACGACACGTTCCCCAAGTAAGAATTTTAATAAAGAACAATGGAAGGTGATCCAAACCCTGAAACAAGACACAAATACAATAATTAAACCCTCCGATAAGGGGGGGAACATTGTGCTCATGCCCAGGGAGATGTATATGGATGAGGCAAAAAGACAATTATTGGACACAACATGCTATTGTAAAGTGGATAAGAAATATTTGATCAATCTACAAGAGACATATTATAAGAAATTGGAGCACTGGCAAGAGAGAGGACTATTAACCCCTTGCATGCTGATGACGGCCCCAGCCGTCATGCACTACAGTGCTCGTGTGCTGATGACGGCTGGGGGCTGTCATGACCGCACCGCGCTGAAATCTGCAACACAGGAGCAGAATCAGCCCAGCATGGAAGGGGTTAACATGGGATGAGGAACGATATCTGCACAAAGACAACCCAGTGACTCCAACATTTTATTTGTTTCCAAAAGTGCACAAAAGCATGACTAGACCACCAGGGAGACCAATAGTCTCATCCATAAACAGTCTCTTTGAACATACTAGTATCTACATTGACTATTTTCTCTTCCCTACGTCTTTTTTGTGTGGAGAGGTTCTGAAGAAAATCTGAATTGCTTCATTGATTGTTTAAACACAAACGAAGTTAATTTGAAATTTACACGACACTACAGCCAACTCACAGTAGATTTTTTAGACGTCAAAATCACAAAAATAGACAACCACTTGACCTCAACCCTATTCAGGAAGGACACAGAGGGAAACTCAGTACTTCACTCATCCAGTGCCCATCCTCCCTGCTTTATATGGGGAATCCCTTTCAGTGAGTTCCTGAGGGCAAAACGGAACTGTTCGGTAGAATCTCAGTTTCAACAAACGAAACAAGAAATGAAAGAGAGATTCTCAGCCCGAGGATACTCACAGAAATCATTGAAAGAGGCTGAAGATAGAGTTGAGAAAGTAACTATTTCGACGAAGTTTTTATTCTCGAGTCCAGTACTAGTATATGAATCCAGATTTTTCAGAACCACACCGCACACCCTCACACCCTCACACCCTCACAAACTTTACCAGCAAACCAATGTGGGATTATTAACTGTATATTTCTATAACAAGATCAAACGATACACCTCCCCCTTAAAGAATAATTACAATTAGGAATATTGTAGCATATCAACACCGTCTCTTCTCCCATTTTTGTAGGTCAGAGTGGGAAGAAAACTCAGAAGAATGGTTATGGACTTTATATTTGGAAAATTAAGAATTTTTGATATACAGTACTCGTGTGTATGATCAGATATGCATACAATGGTGAGCCTATGAGTTATTTAAAAGGAAGGGAGAACACATGGGTACTATATAAATGAAAGCTGGTTATTTGCACTTTATCACATTAATTGCACATAAATTGGTATATATGGTCAATGAGTGTAATTGATAATATTTTATTCACGAGTTTTCATCAAACAAACTAGAAATATTGATTGAAATTATGTATATGTATTTTGTCATGGAACAATAAAGTACGAAATGATGAAAAAACGTGGATACACCTTTAAAAGGTGGTATGTGAGGAACGCGGGTCATGTGACCAAGGACAACCAGGGTTGTTCGAAACGTGTTGTCCTCGATCGCTTGCTGTGCCAAAATAAATACCTAACAAGGACTACGGGCTCGTTTGAATTCTTTTGAACTTACTGGAATTCTGCTGCTGCATGTGAAGGCGGCGGCGTCCGCCAGGCGAAGCCCTCACTCGCTGGCTGGGTGCCTCTTCCGTCACCCCAGGAGATTACCGGTTGTCTTGCCCTTTTTTGAGACACCCGCCGACACACAGAAGGAATATCCCAAGAAAACGTCTCCCATGCAAGGTGAGACGGATGAAGAGGAAAAATCCGTGAAGGCTCGCTCGTTGACAGACGCTGGTAGAGAGGACCCGGCAACGGCTGCCTCTCCCTCGGAAGTTGACGCACCAGGACCTACGGACCAACACTGCATGGGCTGCCTGACTTCCGGGTAAGTACGCCGCAACAACATTGGATATTCCTCTCGAGAGTCAGAGTGCGCGTGAGTTACCTCATTAACTGTAACACGCGAGTCCTTTATAAACGAGGTATTGGGATCTTCCCACCGAAGAAGTTGATAGCGGCACTACCAAGATGACGAGCGAATTAATGAAGGAACGGGAAAAATCAGTCCAAGTCATCTTTCAGCCCACAAAGCCCGGCGGGGCACGGGGAGCCACGGCCACATCCACAGCACAATCTGATATATCACAGGGTTGGAAAAGTAAGATAATTCAATTGGAGAGATTGAAGAGGAAAGAAATCAATCGATAGTGGGAGACCACTTCTCTAAGGAAGTACTTGGAAGTTAACCGTATCCCAAGGGGTCTACGGATATTTATTATCCCAACGCTGTCAGTACCCAAACCTCATATTCTACAGAAATGGACAGACAACACGAATACCTGTTCTAGAGGGATGATTGAAATCCTGATTGAAAGTGCTTGAGAGGAACACACTGAAACAACCAAGCAAATAGAGGACATTATGATGGATTTGGGAAAAGAAGCAGAACAGACAGCAATTGAACCCATATTGAAAAACATGGATGAAAGACTAAAAATGTACGAGAAAGAAATAATCCAAAGAAAACAACGGAAATTTGTGCGGGACGAAAGGGATTATGCGGCTGGCAGAATTCTAACATTCGCTAGAAAATATGATAAACCCCGCACAGATGTACAAAAGCAGCAAGCACTAAGTACCTTCGATAGACAACAAAGTGCATCTCAAACGGAACTAACAGATCAAAGCTCTGATACTGACTCTGTGGCAAGTGGCTCCTCAGCGACCAACTCACAGCAGGTTTTTTCCAAGGAACTGCTAACCCTCCAAAAAGAAAGAGAACATACAAACAGGGGCGGACTAAAAACGAAGAAACAAGGAGACGGAGACTCAAATAAAAAAAGGAATATCCGGAGAAAAATCAGCAGAGAAGGCCGGCATGGGAACAAGAGGCCAATCCAACAAGAAACAACAATGATGGAGAACCACGCGGAACTTACGGTAATTAACCTTACTGATAAAATATTGACTGTGAATGAGATCAAAGTATTGCAACTAGGTCTGTCATTTTGCCCAGACTCTAATTTTGACTATGCTGATGTACGAGCTGACCTTTATAAATTTGAAAGAAAATTGAAGCTATGCAAGATACATGCGGGTAAAAATAAACCACAACAAACTAAAGAGAGCATGGATTCATACACAGGAGGCCCCACAATAGGGGACTTTCCGATTCTTACAACGTTGACAGCACTAGAAACCCAACACAGTCAGACGAATGGTTCAATCATAGTAGACCCTTTTGACACAACAATTGGTACACAAGTGACCAACCTGACAGATAGAGTCATGAATACCCCAGCTGGTACCACTTTCCGGAGAAAGAGCAAATTTGTACCGATCACACCGAGAGATAATGTAGATGTATTCAGTGACTTAGTAAAAGGGGATCTAGATAAACTACTCACGACACGTTCCCCAAGTAAGAATTTTAATAAAGAACAATGGAAGGTGATCCAAACCCTGAAACAAGACACAAATACAATAATTAAACCCTCCGATAAGGGGGGGAACATTGTGCTCATGCCCAGGGAGATGTATATGGATGAGGCAAAAAGACAATCATTGGACACAACATGCTATTGTAAAGTGGATAAGAAATATTTGATCAATCTACAAGAGACATAATATAAGAAATTAGAGCACTGGCAAGAGAGACGACTATTAACATGGGATGAGGAACGATATCTGCACAAAGACAACCCAGTGACTCTAACATTTTATTTGTTGCCAAAAGTGCACAAAAGCATGACTAGACCACCAGGGAGACCAATAGTCTCATCCATAAACAGTCTCTTTGAACATACTAGTATCTACATTGACTATTTTCTCTTCCCTTATGTACAGCCAACTCACAGTAGATTTTTTAGACGTCAAAATCACAAAAATAGATAACCACTTGACCACAACCCTATTCAGGAAGGACACAGCGGGAAACTCAGTACTTCACTCATCCAGTGCCCATCCTAACAGCTTTAAATGGGGAACCCCTTTCAGTGAGTTCCTGAGGGCAAAACGGAACTGTTCGGTAGAATCTCAGTTTCAACAAACGAAACAAGAAATGAAAGAGAGATTCCCAGCCCGAGGATACTCACAGAAATCATTGAAAGAGGCTGAAGATAGAGTTGAGAAAGTAACCAGAGAAGAGGCATTAACACCTAAAAAAAGTATCCCCAAGACCTACCCAAAAACACCTGAGATCAGATTCATAGCCAAATACTGTGGCCAATCCTATCAAATAAGAAAAATCTTGAAGAATAGATGGGACATCTTAAGACAGGATCCAATTTTAAGAAATTCTATTGGAACTACCCCAGGTATATCTTACAAACGCGGGCAATCTTTAAAAGACTGTCTAGTACAGAGCCATCTAGCACCTAGAGAAACAGATTGGTTGAAAACAAGTAAAGGCTTTAGGAAATGTGGCAATCGTAAGGCCTGCAGGGATAGTGTAAACTGTAATGAGATCCTTCTCCCTAAAACCAAAAAGAAATGGGAGATCAAACCCCGTATAACATGTTCCACCGAATATATGTGGTATACCTCATACGCTGCCCCTGTGACCTATGGTACATAGGGTCAACAACTGCACCAGTAAAGAAACGAATTTTTGAGCACTGGCGCGCGATTACTAATAAAGACCTCTCATACAGTATCGCGAGGCATTTTAACCAGTTCCACCAGAGCAAAACATCGGCGGCCACATAGGGATATCCACGATTAAAAATAACATCAGGGGTGGAGATAGGTTAGCTGCATTACGAAAATTGGAATCAAGATTATTCTTATTGGCAGGAACCCGATTCCCAGGAGGGATGAACATGGATGAAGAGCTACACTCTCATCTATAGGAGAAACAAGAAAGAAACCCTGTAAAGACCATAATGACTGAAAGTCACCAGACTGATTACCCATCAGATATGTAAATACTTTAGTTTTTAATTCCCCACCCCGCACACCCTCACACCCTCACAAACTTTACCAGCAAACCAATGTGGGATTATTAACTGTATATTTCTATAACAAGATAAAACGATACACCTCCCCCTTAAAGAGTAATTACAATTAGGAATATTGTAGCATATCAACACCGTCTCTTCTCCCATTTTTTGTAGGTCAGAGTGGGAAGAAAACTCAGAAGAATGGTTATGGACTTTATGTTTGGAAAATTAAGAATTTTTGATATACAGTACTCGTGTGTATGATCAGATATGCATACAATGGTGAGCCTATGAGTTAATTAAAAGGAAGGGAGAACACAAGGGTACTCTACCGATATTGTCTTATGATTTACTGTTTGAAGAAGTTTACTTAAGGAAATATGTTTATATGGGTACTAAACCTGAATTAGAAACCAAATATTTGCCACAGTACTTAGAACGATGAAAGCCAAAATGAAAGCTGTTTATTTGCACTTTATCACATTAATTGCACATAAATTGGTATATATGGTCAATGAGTGTAATTGATTATATTTTATTCGCGAGTTTTCATCAAACAAACTAGAAATATTGATTGAAATTATGTATATGTATTTTGTCATGGAACAATAAAGTACGAAATGATGAAAAAACGTGGATACACCTTTAAAAAGTGGTGTGTGAGGAACGCGGGTCATGTGACCAAGAACAACCAGGGTTGTTCGAAACGCGTTGTCCTCGATCGCTTGCTGTGCCAAAATAAATACCTAACAAGGACTACGGGCTCGTTTGAATTCTTTTGAACTTACTGGACTTCTGCTGCTGCATATATATATATATATATATATATATATATATATATATATATATATATATATATATATATATATATATATATATATATCCAACAAACCCACTCTTCTCGAAAGAACTGCAGCGGAGGCCAGAGGGGGTTCCAAAGAATCTCTTTATTACTCAGGTGCACAGAGATATTGAGGCGGATGCATTTCGGCGATTTGAGCCTTCTTCAGCGCCATTCCCCACGAGTTCCTGAGCATAATGTTACCCACAGTCCTGCAAGCTCTGTATTTGGGCTAGCGACACAAGACTCCTCCCCCAGCTTATTCAGATCACCTGTCGGAGTCCTGCTGTACTGTAGGCAGACTCCAACTCCCAGCATGCATCATGTTTATGCTGCCGGGCCGGTGGTTTGGGGTGCGGTTCTGGATAGTAGGTACCGGCTTTAATGTCTTTTTATTGCAGGTTGGGTTGGTCGGATTTCCTGGGAGTGCTCCGTTGTTACAAAGAGTTCCTCCGGTCCCCTCGGGCTGTCAAAACCGAACAGATAGGGAAGGTGATGTGCAGGGACAGCCACGTAGCCACACAACGTCCTAGTGGAGGTAAATACCTCGCTGCAGAACATGGGCCATTATCGGGTCCAGTAACGCATCAATGTCTGATTGCACACATGATGGGAGGGTCAGACAGAGATCCAACACGCATTGTTTTCCGCAAAACAGGCATCGGAGGACAGGTAAGATGCATGCCATCCAGACTGGTCTAAATTACAAGAAACAAGGTGCACTTAGTTCAATCAGTGGAGGTATGCCCAGATGTTGTACCATACGATCATGGACATGGACACGGATCGGTTGTTCTCCAAAAGATTTTTCAAGCAAAACGGCTTTGCAGAGCAATTTCGTGAGAGTGAGACTAGTGTCGAGCGAAGGAGGAGGGGACGCCTCGGTTGGAGTGCTCCCTTGTGGGTGCGCTTTCGGACGATTTTTTATTAAGGAGGCCGCGGGGCACGGATGTTCCACCGCCCTGCGAAGGATTTATACCTTGGCTATAGACGTTGATGATTTGGCTGTATACATACGTGTGACTAATTAATGTCTTAACCCTGCCCTGAGGAGGCCTAAGAAGATGGTAGGCTGAAACGTGGTCACGTCGACGACACTGTTAAGGAGGAGTCAATATAAATATAGTGTGTTTCTAAATTATAGGGCATCACACTGTAAACAAATTGAAGTAGTTGCTTAACCCATAAGTGTGCGTTTATGACTACCTCCGAGTGGTCTGTCCAGATGTGTATGGAAGCCACTGCCAAAAATTTAATTATTCTTTAGGGTTACTTTGTTTTTCTATGTAGAGTTTATGTCCATGTACAGAATGTGATGATATGTCATTTTTGTATTTCATTGATTAGGTGTTATTGGGTACGAGGAGACCATTTTGTTTGATATATTCATTGTGAATTAGAAACACAGTGAAGGTAAATTAAAAGTACCTTCTTGTAAAATTGTGCAGTATTTATTCCTTCATACCGTTTGTTGTTTCTCCTAGTACCATACGATCACGGTATTTATGGTCCTTGAGTGTTTTTTCCATCTCCTGGGTGACTGGGACGTCTACTGCATAGCAGAAAAATTATAATCATGATAACTGCTATTAGAAACAGGATTAGCGGAAGTCCTCCAAAACGCTTCGGAATACGGAGTATATAAAGTTTGGTATAACTCTCAGAACTGCTTAAAAGGTGCTTACGAGTCCTGACCTATGTTCTTAAATAGGTGGAAGGTACCCGTCGTATCAGACATGTTGAAGATATGATTTACCATATCTGCGAAATGGAAGGGTCAGTTCGTACGTATGAGGGCCTGCATCCCGGCTAAAGACCTTGTGATCTGGAGATCAAAAGTCTCTCGAGCGGAGTGTAAGGGCACGGTCTTCTGTAGAAGCATGGCTTTCATTCTGCTCAAAGTATCAAACCGTCTTAAAGAAACATTTAGTGAAGGTCATAACGGCGCCTCCCTGACTGTATGTGTTGGAGGAAACAATACTTGCATACAGCAAGTAACTCTGGAGCTCACAGTTACCAGATATGCGATGCCCAGGAGCATCCCACAATAACCTTGATCGTTCAGCATCAAGTAACTCCCATTCAAAAGTAGCCTGAACACTGGAGTAATCATGGCTGCCGGGGCACCCCTCAAGTGACAGGATAAGTTAGCTATTGAACTATTAGAAGCCCCGTGCAGCATTATATCCTGGCATATGAGAGATCCCCTCAAAGCGTTCTCACAGTTTATACCACCTAGAAACACTTCTAGATCCCCACTCCAGCATCGAAATCTGTATGGCAATTCCCAAGATTCCTTGATAAATTCCCTACCCATTTCTCCAAATCTACCTGCCTGCCTGCTGTTGTTCTAGGCCATAATGAGATTGGAAAGTTGTGACCAGTAAAGTGATAAGGCCATGGATTAACCATTCTGTGGACGGTGATTCTGCCACTGAAAAAGCTAATCTGTCCCGCTTTTCAATACGCAGCATTGTATATTTTGCTCCCCTTTGTGCATTTTTGTCTGTTTCTCTGTCAGATTGTATGCAGAAAACAGAGACGTACTATTGATAAAACGCCAGGGCCCATAGCCTGCCCACAAATATTGCAGCATCCAGCTCAATAACATAAAAGAACGTAGCTGTGATTGCCCGTGCTGTTGTATGGACAAATCTTGTTCTAGTACATCAATAGAAGAAGATACAATGTTGCCCAGTGAATATATCCTGGAAGTTAACGTAGGCATTCCATTGTCAACTACAGCTAAGGCTTATCTATGTTAATGCTATCTATTTCTCGTAACCTCTCTGCAGCTTCTTGTTGGGAGATTTTCCAGCTATCATTATAGAAAGCATATAAGAAGCGTTTTTGACGTGTCTTTCTGGGACCCAATAAAAAATCATGTAGGTCCGCATCCTCTGTAAGTAAGGATAAGTGTTGTTTCACCTGTGTGAGTGTTGAGGTGTTTAGCCAATCGAGGCACAACTTCCCAACACTGTATGACATCACTAGCCCTGGATGTTCCCTTTGTACATAGCGTGGGTCTGGCCTGTGGATACCAAACCCTTTGGTTGTACCTTTGAATCTTTCCTGACAGCTATTAGTGTCTGTGGGCCAACCCAACCATCCCCGCCAATTGGGGTCTGATCTATTGTATTGCATGATGTCATCTAGCGTAATCCCTTCTTGTGATGTAACGCTAACCTCTGTATGTGATGGTGTTGGAATCCGAGGTGCATTCAAATCCTTATTCTCCGCTATTCCAAGACAGGTAGTTTGTTGCACAGTATCATTCAGAAACCTAATCTGCTGAGGAATGAGGCACGCTCTAATTAGCACTTCTGTTCCCTGGACTTGCCAGTCTCTAGAACCCAAGACTGATTTTGTGTCTATTGTGTCTTTCCATAAGTTGAAACCTTGTTCAGACAACTGGGTAATAAAGGTAGCTGAGTAAATCTGTTTGGTGTTTGTCAACATATTTTTCTGTGCTGATGTCGGTTTAACCTTATAATAATATGAGGCTGGCTCAGACATATTAAACCCTGAAAAATATGAGAATTTTTGTGCAAATGTTTTTGAACTGCTTTTCGGCGGTGTTGGGCAATGTTCCCATTCGTGGTATGTGAAAACATTTCTGGGATTAGCAGATTTGTGCAAAAGATGATGACCATAATGCTGATAGCAATACATTGTGTCAAAATCTGATGTGTCTTCCAACGTTTCATTAGTAGAAAAGGCAGCAGATTGTTCTAAATCAGACAACATATTCTTTACAGTTGCATAATCTCAATCATTGGAAAATGTACTGGAAGCAATATCATTTAAGGATATTTTAAATAAATGTAGTATTTTCAAAAGTTCGGTTGGACCACATATATCATAATCAACCCTGTCCCACACTATACCATCAGGTATAGGAACTATTGTATTGTTCACTCATGTTATGAAGAATAAGGGAACCCAATAAGGTTGGTCAGGGACCTTGGGTAATCAATTATTTCTAAAGACAGTGGCCCCTAGACAAGGATTAATGAGAGCAAACAATAAATATAGACCCAATCAGTACTATATTTTACAGCTGTCCAGCCTTAAATATACACAAAATCCGCAAGAAACAAATAAAGTGGGTACAAGCCTGTATCCAACTTAGTGGGAAGGCTTCCCAAACTGTGCGCCGCGGCACCCCGGTGCGGCGTCATGAGTAGCCAGGGGCGCCGCGCTCACATTAGGAAAATCAAGCTTATTGCAGCTAATTTCTTTAGCGAGCTCCATGGAGCCTGTCCTTTTACACTAAAACTAATGCAGGTGATAACGGGTGTAAAACGGAGGTGGGGCAGAAGATCAGCATGGCATTTGATTATCATTAATTATTCATCAAATGCCCTGCCGATCTTTTGCCCAACCTCCGTTTTACACCTGTATCACCCGCATTATTTTTAGTGTAAAAAGGCAGACTCCACGGAGCTCGTTAAAGACTCAGAAAGCGGGCATGATGTCCCCAGCCCCCAGATCCTAACAGCGTACAGATGCACATTTGGCTCCCCTAGCATTTATTGGAAATTACCTGGTTGAAGAAGTTTTGGATGTTATGGTTGAGCAGCTCCTATTGTACTCCTATTCTAACAAGATGTCTGTTACTTGATTTAATATGCCAAATATTTTTCAGCCTCAGCTTGTGCGCAGGCTGTTAGAGCCCACTCTTGACTCCCCTCTAGCTCGGCCCTCCCTGTTAATTTGCTGTCTCACTCTCCTCTACTCTGAAGACACACTGTCATCTGAATGCAGCCTCGGGTCTGAGAACCCACTGACATCTGCCTGAGGACTCCTCGATATTCATTATACTTCCACGAGGCTCTGCTGCTTCAGCTCTGAGGACACACTGTCCTCTGTTTGACTGCAGCCTCAAGTCTGAGGCCTCCTCTCCACATGTCTTGCTTCCACAAGGCCCTGCTTCCTCAGCTCTGAGATCCCACTTACCTCTGTCTGTGGCCTCCTTGGTTCTTGTCATACTCCCTCAAAGCCCTTAGTCTCAATTTTGAGGACACACTGTCCTCTGTTTGACTGCTACCTCTGTCTGAGGCCAACTGAGGCCTACTTGGTGCATGTCATTCTTCCACGTGGCCCTGCTGCCTCATCGCTGAGGACATGCTGTCCTCTGTCTCGTGCACCTAAAGAGCTTCAAATGGTTGCCTCAGAACACCAGATGGACCTTCATGCAAGCACTCATCACCAGCAGGCTGGACCACTGCAGCAATCTCTGTGCCGGAATCTCCAAACAACTCCTTCACAGACTCCAGACCATCCAGAACACTGCTGCAAGACTCGAACTCAACTTCCCACGCAGCACCCACATCACACTGCACCTCAAGAAGCTTCACTGGCTCCCTATTTATAAACGCAGCCAATTTAAACATTTTACAAACACATACAAAGCCCTACACAACACATTAACAGAATATGTATCGTTTCTCACTTAACAAGTTTTTATTAAACAACTGTTATATTTTTGTTTTGTTACAAATATGATTAGAATACCTTAATTCTTCGTTGCATCCCAATTAATTTATGGAAGACAACAGGAAGTACTCCCGAGGTCGGGCTTACATCCCCTCCCACCTGCCCACCGGTACGAAAACGGTGGGGAGCCACGGCCAACTGCCGATTAGGTCAAGGGAGCCACAGGTCAAAAAAGTTTGGGAACCACTGGCTTAGGCAGAGTAAATTGTTTGTATGAGACACATTTTGGTAGGACAAACAAATTATAGTGGAGACACCATTACACATAAGAAGTATTAAATAAAGAGCTGTATATGGCGTACAAGAAGTCAACGGCATTTCTATCCTTACAAAAGATATAGGATCATCATCAGGACATTAACAATGGTATGCCTGTACACATTTTGCCTATTCAGGTCAGAGTGACTTGAAGGAGGTTTGTTTCAGACGAAGACCAAGTAGAAGTCCAGGCCAAGGTCAAGGAGAGTAAAGGATGCAGACAGCCGCAGCCACGGTCTGTGCAGTTGGATGCTGGGTCAGTGTCAACCTAATAAATGCTGTAACAGCTTAAAGGAGGTGTTTGAAATATTTGCGCCGCAGAGCGGTCCTGAAATCAGAGTGAGCTTCATAACCCGGATCCCGACAGGCAAGACATGCTATAACAGAGGTTGTTAACAGATTGGCCTCAACCCCATTCCTTGGCACTAGAGACCGTGGACGTGGCTAACAGGTTACTGGCTTGCCGTCCCTGATATACAGCAGCCCACTGGAATAGGCCACTCTGATTTCAAGAAAGGGAGCTCAAGCTGCAGTTGGCCAAAATGAGACTACAGGCAGGGATAAAAAAGAATGAGAGAGCCTTGGCAGAAAATATGCTGCTGGAGCAGGAAAGAAAATGCAGGGGCATGACCACAGGTCCTGCACGGATCCAGTATGGTGCATGGGTACAGACGATGCAGCAGACTGAGAGGGAGACAAAGTCAGGCCCAAACGAAGTCCAGCAAAGTCCAGAGTGCCTAGATGGTCGTAGTGCAGTGGTTTCTGGTTCAGAATCTTGTCCACGTTGAATCTAGGGCCCTACAGTCAGATAAGCCCTTAAGTACCCATGGGAGAGGGTTGGAAAGATTAAGTGGGCCCTCCCAGGAGAGAGTCTGGACAGACAGACCCCCCAGGATATAGCGGCATGGATTAGCAAATTTAGCGGCACAAAAATGGAAATTTAGCGGCACAAATATGGAAATTTAGCGGCAATTTTGCGGCATGGTATGTGGCCATTTTTCCTATAACAAACACAGATATCTTAGTTTTTTTTAGTTATTTAACAACATGAAGCTGTGTATATTTGGTTTATTTACAATGTAGACACTTTGTTTCCCTCGAGCGTGTGCTTCTCAATTATGGGCTGCTGCAGGTACACAGCAAATCTACAACTAGGAAGGAATATTTCTTTCCTGTCCATATTTTATTGTATCCTGCTCCCCGTCCCATCCTTCCCCTGTTGTTGCAACAACACCTCCTCACTGTACAGGAGTTTTTTCCAGCTAGTACTGCAGCCACTACGTCTGGTGCACTACGTGATTTTAACATGGCAGTTCCCAGTCTACCAACACATGAGTTGGTGAGCGCCCAATGCCTCTATACAATCTATTCCAATATGACGACAGCGGTTTTCCGAGTCAGATTGTTGTAGCACTCACCATGCATCTTCTCTTCGCTCCCCTCCCCCAAACACAGGCTCTTGTCACTACCTTTTGTAGATTTACCAAAGTGCCATTATTCAAATTTGATGCAAGTGTCCTAATTTTCATTCTTCAAATGTATTTCTTAGCAGTTCTACATCAATCTATCTCTGTGGCTGCAGCTACCAACCTAATGCAGGAAAACCTAGGGCTAGAATTGGCAAGGTGAGAGTTTATTACCCGGTTTATGCAGCTAAACTCATGACAGGTCAGTTTGTGTCTTGCAATAGAGTTCGTGTCGGCACCCAATACTTCTTTTAAAATGAAAGCACTGATAAAGTAAACTCTGACTCCCTTCAACGTGCAGTACTAGCGCAAGACACTCTGGAAAGTCTGCGCGAATATGCCTTAGCAAAGTTGTGGGTGGGTGTTGTGTGCCCTTCGCAGTCGCACAAGTTTAGAGTGTGAGCAGAGTTGTGGCAGAGGCCCACCACTTGGATCTCATTGCTGAAGAAAACTGCATGACCGGGCTGGTTAAGTGTTCATCCAACTTCAGCAATAGCAGCCTCCTGGGTGTGGGTGGGGGGGAGGTGTTGGTCCACCAGCTACGGTAATGATGACTCCTTTGTCTACAGCTGAGTGCCAAGTTCTCAGGTTACAGAAGAGATGCTGGATGGCACGCGGGTACTTAGAAAGCTGTTGTCACTTCATGCAAATTGACACATGACCCATGCTAGGAGACACGTTGCAGCTCAGTGCATGTCACACTCCCAATAACAAATTGACTTCTTCAGGCAGACCCCCCAGGATATAGCGGCTTTTGTAAAAATGCCGCGATTTCTACAAAAGTGCCGATTTTGCGGGCACTTTTGTAAAAATCGCGGCATTTTTACAAAAGTGCCGATTTCGCGGCAAACCGCGAAATCGCGAAATCCTGGAGGGTCTGGACAGAGGAGAGGTTACTCCCATGTCCTTTGTCCATTTTCATGCCAGAGTGGGAGCCAGGACTGGTTTGAACTGTGCTATGCACCAGGACACCAAATGTGCCCCTCATGCAGACTTTCAGTCGCTCGCAAGCGCACCCACCCAGCTTTAATACACTAAATTCTGCCTGGGAGATGGTCAAACCTCCCAGTGACAGGATGCCTATTGTACTGCCTTCCCCTGGTCGAGCTTGGCTCAGTAGCAAGAGATGCAGAAATGTGTCTCTGGTCGGCAGCAACCATTTTGTGCTGTCTGGGACTAGAAGGCTGGTACCAGGAACACCTGGGACCCCACAAAGCTTGCTTCTTAGGGGTGGAATCATACCTCCCATACTGGGTACCGGTGTGGGGTATGATTAGGGCTCTCGGTTTTCCGTTTTTACGGATATTTACATATAAATACAGACGGAAATCTATATTTCCTTTGTCTGTATTTATATATAGAAACGGCAAAACACTAGCAAATGTTGCAGCGCTGCCGCTGCATGCAGTTTCCTTTGCACGCTGAAATTAATTTAAATCCCTTCCAATCAGGGTCTTTTAGCGCCCTCATGTGGACATATTGGCTGAGGGTCTTTCAAGGACGACCGATCCCCTGAGGCAATCCTCGTCTGCTCCAAGCCTCAGTGTGTGGGCGTGCCAACATCTCAGGCCTCTCCCTCTTAACTTTTGGCCTTTATTTGGGGGGCTCACCTGACTGTGTTTCTTCTTTCCCTGCACTACTGACTGTAAAGTTAGAGGTGGAGGGCCCTAGGCCCGCATATTAGGAGCAGCAATGACGGACGCAGACACCAGATGAGGGTAGTAGGAATCGCCTCGAGCACGTGCGCTCGGCCCCTTTTATTGCCAGCGTCATGTGACACCATGACGTCTGTGGTGGGTGGGTGTAAAGTGTAATACAGACACTCTAAACACTAGACCGTGTTCAGGCTAGGACACTACATCCCTCCCATTTTTTAATTGCAAAGACCCACATTCAGAAATCAACCTGAGGGGAAAATAACATGTATCAGGATGCAGTAAAGTGTTCAGCTTCCGCAGTGTCTTTCTATCCGCCGCTGCTTGGAATCACAGATGATGTTCAATCTGTTGCGGGGAACATCAGTTCACAGTGGCACCGGTTTGTGGTGCTCAATGGAAACAGTCTGTTGACGACTCTGCAACCAAATTGTCCTCACAGCCCTTCTTTTGCTCACTTCCATGGCGACGGGTGCAGTTAGAGTTCTTGTGGTTCGCCGGGGAATGATGCACGATTTCCGGTCTTGGCCTTAGCTTTATTTGTAGTCTGTGTCCTACTTGGCAAAAGGCAGATCCGTTGCAAGGCATCCCTCTCACTAGGATGACCCCTCTCGTCGGTGTTCCCCTGCCACGGGATATCCTTGAGGTCCTCTTTCTCGGATTCGCGCTGGGCTGGATGTGTCCACATCAGTGGTTCCTGCGCCGCCGTCAGTGGGGGTATGGAAGAGACGATGTGTCTCACCTCAGATTCCGCAGCCTCGTCCCAAGGTAGCTGTTGGTTTCTGTCTTTGCTTGCGATGTCTTCGCCCTCCCCGGACCTTTCGGATGGGCGTCGGAGGACCGTCTCTCGTCGCGGGGACTGCGTCCCGGAGGCCTCTGCCCCTGAGTCACCACGGCTGGCATGTGTCCAGTGTCCGTGTGACCCCAAAGGTGGATGTCACCAACGGTCTCGCTTGCTCCTCTCCGCAGATCCTGGGTGTGCGGAAACATCATCTGTCAGCTGGTCTTCTTTGCCACTGGTGTTCTTCCGGCCTCGTGTTCCTCGCACCGTTGTCCTGGCACTTGTCACCTTCCTTCTCTTCGGGAGCGTGAGTGGTCTTCCTGCACTCCTCTCTCTTTCCTTAGTTAGTTCGCTGTGGGGATGTTGCTTCGCACTGACTTCTCCTTCTACTCTTAACTGTGGCAACAGGCCACATGGATATCCTTTCTTCCTTTTCACGGTGGCAAACGTGCCACTCAGATCTCTCCTTTTCTTCCTTCCTTTTCGCAGTGGCAGACGTGCCACTCAGATCTCTTCTTTTCTTCCTTCCTTTTCGCGGTGGCAGACGTGCCACTCAGATCTCTTCTTTTCTTCCTTCCTTTTCGCGGTGGCAGACGTGCCACTCGGGTCTCTCCTTTTCTTCCTCCTGCATCGCGACATCACTTGGACCGATCTTGTGTCTTCACTCCTGACCCGGGTCCTCCATGCAGTGCGCGCACTCTGCATATGTACCCCTGGTCTTGTCCCCGTCGGGGACACTTTCTCCTACTTCCTCAGCAGCCAGAGTTGGTGTCGCGAACCTTCTTTTCTTGATGCTTTCTTTTCTTGATGGTTGTTGGTGACGTTCGGGGGTCCATGTTTGTAGACCTGTTCATGGTTGAACGTCCTGGAGCGGTTGGTGGTCCACTTCTGCCGATGCCTGGCAGGTTGCTTTCGGTCGTCCTGTCGGACTTTGCGCTACAACAGTTCCTGGGGACCCGTTGTGGGTCAGCACTTGATGGGCGATCATTCTGCGGATCGGCTCCTGGGAGGCGCCACGGATCTGTCGCGGGTCGGCACTTGATGGGCGATCGTTTTGCGGATCGGCTCCTTGGAGGCGCCATGTCGTGGGGTCGTCCGCGAAGATTGTTCTGCGCGATGGCGCTGCATGCATTCTTCTTTCTGCTTGCGGTGGCTGTGCGTCGCCACGTGGCGCGTTGTTTGCGCACTTACTGTTGTCTGGCAAGCGCTGTCACACATTGTTGAGCTGGTGGGCTGGTTAGGAGGTTGTCGGGGGCAAGTTGATTATTACTGGTGCGGCCATTTGATGTGGCCTATTTGTCTGATTTCCGGCTCAGAGTGGTATTGTCACCCAGGGCGGCCATTTTCAGGGCCGTTTGTTACCAGAGGTCCGACGCACGTGGTTAATGGCGTCTGGGGGCCGGCCATTTTGTACGGCGCATATGGTTAAGGCCTCCTGGTGCGGCCATTGTCTTGGGCGCGTCACCTCGAGGTGTCTGGCGCAAAGGGGATATGGTGCCCGGTGCCAGGCCTTTATGCATCCTTGTTTCTGGTTGTGGGGGACATTCCTGTCAGAATCTATGAGGTAGTTTGTCAACATGTGCTTCTGACTGCAGACTCACGGAGTTAGTGTGGGTGTGTGATACTGTGTATAGTATCGGGCAGGCACAATCTAGGGGGGGGCTGTTCATGGAGCCACTTGCGATTTGGGTCAGCAGAGCTATCTCCCGGGTTCAGGAACGGGCATGTTTTAATAGGGTGCCACATGTTCCGGGCCCCCACCTCTCTCATGGGGCCACCTGAATTTTAAATGGCGCCCACTTGGGTGAGGGCCCCGCCTCCTTTTTGGAATTGAACATTTTGAAATGGCGCCCAACTTAGGCCTCGCCTCCTCTCCGGCACTAAGTATTTTGTAACCATGGCGCCCGTTTTTAGATTGCCCGCTTGTGGCCAGGGCGTACTCCAGGCACCGTATTTGTGTTACAATTGCCTGGGCACCCGTATCACATCATTGGCCTGTTGGCACGTGGAGCGTTTTATCAACTTTTGCCTGCTGGTAACTTGTCAGCATTCACCGGCTGGTGGCACTTTTGGGGTCCCTAATTTAGGCAGGCATGGAGGGGCTGTAACTATTTGAAATTTGCTTATGGAAGGGTTTGTTACACTACCATGTCGATGTCTAGGTTTCAGATGCCGACTCTGCTGCTCTCCACGTTGGGGCCCACTGGGTCTTCAGTGAGCTTGGCAGAACTTCTTCGAGAATACCTCGTGAAGCCACATCTAAAGAGCAATCTCGAGGGATATGCTGGGACCCATGAGCGGAGTGCAGCAGCAACATGTATTATTTATGTTACTTATTTAACTCATAACGAGCAACTGCTACCCACTCTCGCCCCCTCCGTCAACTGGTGTGGCAGCGTTAGAAATTCCTAGTGTATGCCGCTTTCTGTGACTTACAGTCTGATGTTAACAAGGATGGCTATGTAGGCTAGGCTGGCAATTGTCCAAGTTCCGGAGGCAATATCTATGTTAACGCCAACATTATTATTGTGTCAGCCTGGTTTTCAGCTACCTTCTGGCGGTGGGGACGAGCTGTGCTACGCTTTTCAGATGCCATTGGTATAGCGCAAACTTTTACCGTAGGTATCAGAGAGCATTACATAAGAGTCAGTTGCATTAGAGAGCATTACATAAGAGTCAGTTGGATTACATAGGACTTTGGACTACATGAGTTCTGTAAAAGGTACAAATAGTTTTGTTGCTTATAGCAAGAGGCGAGTGAAAGCGTTTTTGTTACACATGCATTGTTTCTGCATATTTAGTTGTGCAGCGGAGACTCTATTGTGTCTTGGTGCTTCACGATAGGGACAGAATTGATATGTGGGAGCACTTTAGGTGTACACTTTATGAGCGAACAATAGTTACATGTAGCAAAGTGACTAGGGTGGACACATGTAATGCAAGGGAAGCTACTCCATGAACAAGAGTAAAAGTGTCATGAGGGCAAGTTGCTTTTGCTTACCTGGTACAGGTAGGAGGTATAGAATACTTACATGACAGAATGTCTATCACAAGAACGTAAGTCACGTGAGCCGTTGTGGCACTGGTGCGAGTACAGGAAGCTAGCACGATGTAAGTGGTAGCTAACAGTGTGTTACAATATTGAAGTCCGGGTGCATGCTATTATAGAGTACCTAAATAGGTAGAAGGGTCTGTTGCAACAACCGGCACCGTCATATCACAAGACACTGGGAAGAGCCCTTCCACAGTCATGTAGAATAGAACTTCATTTATCAGAGGTCTTCCGGCTGATATTAGAGGGCATGTATTGTGTTGATAGTGTTTTTTAAAGGGGGAGCAGTGTGAAGGCCTTGGATGGGAAGGTGTCACTCGTAGAATGTCAATGGGACGAGTTATGTTGGATCTCTTCTGCCCGGGCGCTGGAAGTACGCAAGTGTTTGCCCCACCCATCTCCTTCCGGGAAGTTATTCGGACAAACCAGTTCTCGCACCAGGTTAACAGGCTTGGCGTGGGCGGGCATTTTTTTTTTTTTTTTTTTTTTTTTGCCCCTTCCTTCATGCTGAATTATGTATTGGTATTAGGGGGGGCAGGGATACTAACGTATGTTTACGTATTACAGGCAGGAACTACACTGGAAAACTGCCCGACTCTCATGGTTGGACACCTGAACTACCAGCGGGTATATTGGGCATAGCACACTAGGGGGGGGGTCAGTGAGCTAGGGTCTGGGACCCCCAGTCTCTCCACAGGAGTCTTTACCGTCCCTGTTGTCAGCGCGGCGCACGCAGGTTACGCCCCTTAGAAGTAATCATGATCAGGAAACTGGTGTATGTTACAGAGCAGGTAGTTCCCGGGAAATATGGGGATGTCTTCTTCGGTAATATGACTGAAGAGTCTGGGCACCTTGTCTATTTCCTAGGCACCATTTTGGGGTGTTCTCTTGGTATGCAGTGGCAGAGTGTGGGCGTATCTTGCGTATATATAAATATTTTATTGCTCTCGACCGGATGCACCAGGAAGCCTCACAACGTTGCCAGGGTAAAAGCTTTCACCTTTAGTGTGTTGGGGCATGCTTTACTAACATGAAGGAAGTTAGTTACATGATTTTGTGACAATCTGCCGCATGCACATGATTCTAGCAGGCAGCGCTCATGCCTCCTCTTGATAGGGATCGTAGGAGTGCTTACGTTTCTATGGGCAGCTAGTAATATGGTGTTATTAATTAGGATCTGTTCAATTCAGATATTCTGAATTCCTGTAACTAGCTGGGCAATATGGTACCTGGACACGCCATTTATTTTAATTTGATGTCATGACATCCACCCGGGTCCCACATGGGCTGAGGGCACTCACGATTTTCTCTGCTTTTGGCCTGCCAGTGTTTTGCAGTCTTTGTATAAACTGCAGGGGAAGAACTTATGTGCCCGGGTACCTCTGATAAAGGGTGGCTAGTTCTTGGTTGACTATGCATGGAAGCCTTATTGTACACCTTGTTTTCTTGTGCAACTAAGCAGCTTTGACTGGCACTTTGACTCCCGTAGTAGCATATTTATGTCATTGTTTCACACAGGCTCACGTTTAGCTTGGGAATTTCTGTCATAATGCAGCCTTTTCCTTGGCCTTTCAGAGTCTCTTGTTAGTCATTGGTGTATTTACTGATTTGGGTCTTACTCAGCCTCTTGTTCGTTGGCTGGCACGAAAGTGTTATACTGGTCTTTGTATGGCACTCTTAGTGCACGGTCTTGAGGGCAATGTCACACATAGCAGTTACTCCTGTGAGCTATGGATGGGGGACGACTATTTCTTGTTGCACTGCAAGAAAGCTATTACTGTGGCTTAGTTCTCTTTGCACCATGAAGCATTGACTCTACCATGAGATGGCTTTGTTGTATGTTAGCGCTCCCCTTTTCTACGTAAGGATAGGGAGGCTTTGTCTTATCGGCCAATCAACAAGCACTTCTCAGCACTTTTGCCTGTGCAAGCGGTATAGCCCAGGTAGGCGTTTGCCTTAGCTGTCTTTCCGAGAAGGGTCAGCAAGGGACAGGATTTTCCTCAGTCTAAGTCCCTCTGCAGGGGTTGTCTCGCAGGGAGGGCCCCTGGCATTGGCAATGTCAACAGATGGGCTGTTGGAAGCGTAGTGCTCCTTTTGTAGAAATTTAGGGAGGCTATGGCACTCATACCTCCCCCAGTCTGATCCCACGAAGACCTATCAGCTCTGACTCCACTGTCGTTCAAGCTGATACTTTGTTTTGCCGCCACTTGTTCTTTTCGTGGGACACTTGGTGGTCCACATGCGGCCAGGTAGGCGATTGCTTTAGCTGTTTTCGGGTCCGCAAGGGGCAGGCAAATTCCACAGGCTAAAGTTGAACAACAGGGGTTGTCTCGCAGGGTGGGCCCCTGGCTAGGTGCTTGGGTAAGCGTTCTACCCAGACCGGATCTATTTAGTTGTTTTCAGGTACGAAAGTTGGGATTCCTCGTGCAGTGTTCGCTTACCAGAGGGTACGAGGAGGAAGTGTTTGTTCCCCTAGTTGCACAGCATGGTTTACAGTTGTATAGGCTGCCTGTTAGGCGCATCATAGGGGCCAACTAAGGCCAAGCACAAGGGGACCACTTGGGCAAATGTCGATCCTTGCCAGGTCATGGGCGGCCATCTTTAGCTAGAGCCTGTGGGGGTGATAGGGTTCAATTCCCAGTCTGGGGGTATGGGCCAGTTTTCACTTGCCACGCGGGGCGGGGATAGCGGGCTCTAGGTGCCTCTGAAGATTAGGCAAGGGTGTTTTGGACTGAGGTGTGTGTAACGGTATTTACACTTTCTCAGACGGGTTCCAGCGGATACTCCTACCCACATATTGGGAACCTGGAGACACTCTATATTTATTCGACTCCACCCGGTGTAGATAAAAGGGTCTCAAGGGGTTAGCAGGGTCCAGGTTCCTGTGACCAGGCGCTTGCTCAGTAAGCAGCATAGGTTGACCCGTTGCAAAGCCTTGCAGTGTATCATGATCAGGACTCTACGCGCTCAATCCACCTTATGCTGGCCGTGACACCTTGTGCGTGCACCTAGGTCCTTTACTAGGGATTGCGCTGGTCACTGCAGTGTTCTATGGCACTTGATAGAACGACCACAACGATCTTACGGTGGGTCTCGCCACCAGTGGGGGACAGGTAATTTTCAGTGGTCAGACATGTCTCCATCTCTTTAGGCAAGGCGCTAGTCAGTAAACGCTACTTTTCGGGATGCGCTGGAGCCAACACACAGGAGGTCCTGTGCTGTATATAATTTAAAGGGGCAGAGACACATATCCTGGTAGCCCGACACCGTCTCGGTGGAAGTATCTAGGCTCACACGGGGGGTTAGCAGGGACCGGGATTTGGTGTCCGGTCGTAGGGTCAGCAAGCAGGGTAGACCGCACCTGTTGGCCCTTCCTGGAGGTTTTCAGTACCATCCACAGGCAACGCACTCTCTTTCCCTCCGCCTTGTTGTGACACCAGGCTGCGTCGCCGGGGAGCTTTGGAGAAGTGTCGTTAATTTGTCTGGGCTATGGGGCTAGCAGGCACTTTAGAGGAAGAACACTAGGGGAATTGCCACACGGTAGTGACAGAGGAGCTCTGTTGTCTGATTTCTTATCCCGAGCTCCAGTGGCATGATGCCCTGTATGGAACAGTAAGGCAGCTGGCTCGCACGTGGTTTGCTGCGCCATGCGTAAATATCTTGGGCAGTGATTTTGCCTTTTACATGTGGGCTATAAGCCCAAGCCAAACTCCCTTGGTGTTGCTTGACTTTTGGGTCAGCGGTCCACGTGGGTATGGACCTGTTTTTCTGAATAGGGAGGAGACCCTAGTAATAGCAAGTAAGGAACAGCTAGGAGGAATGCCGGCCTTGGTGGGGGGCCCTGGCTGCGACGGTCGCCACACCCAGGTCTGTGGAGGAGTTACAGGGCGATCCAGAGGCGGAAAGGTACCCGGGAGTACCCTCTTCAGGAGCACAAAGGATGCTGAGGCCTAATATCCCCAGTAAGTCTGTGCGGTGGACCCTGGGGGTACGACGGCGCCCCGCTATCCTACGGGCGGTTGGAAACCTGTACAACCGGGGGTTGCTTGAACGCTCCGCCCCTCGTAGGGGGGGGGCGTGAGCAGGAGGGTGGACCAATGGTTCACCGGAAGTGGGAGGGGCTATCTCCTCCCATAACCGCTAAGCAACGATTGGCTAAGGCCACGTTGCAAATTGGCCCATCAGGTGGTAGGTCGCGAGGGGCGGCTTGCCTTTTGGATCGCCTGTAAGATAACCCACCGTGTTGGCATTGTGTATATGCTAATAAACCTGCAGCTACTTTTCTCCAACAAAAAAGTTGTCTTGTCTGCTTATTTCTGCCAAAATGTATGTTACTGTGAGCGGGCTGGTGAGTGGTGCCGATATTGGCACTATGCAGGCCGACCGACACGTCCCCGCAGGGGACACAGATAAGAGGGCGGCCACCGTAGTGCCACAGGAAGGCACACGGGGCAGCCCAGCTCTTTAGGACCCGGGGGGTCCCACGCGTCACGTCCTTCCTGTGGTGGGTGGGGGAGAGTATATATTCCTCCCCCGCCCACCGAGCGGCCTCTTTGTCTGCTGTCCCCTCACCCTGACGCCGTTTCCCTCCCTACCGCATACCCGGCGTTCTCAGGGTGGGGGGGTAATGTTTTCTAATATTGTCTCATTTTTGTTGCAGGAGGAGTTACAGGGCGATCCAGAGGCGGAAAGGTACCCGGGAGTACCCTCTTCAGGAGCACAAAGGATGCTGAGGCCTAATATCCCCAGGAAGTCTGTGCGGTGGACCCTGGGGGTACGACGGCGCCCCGCTATCCTACGGGCGGTTGGAAACCTGTACAACCGGGGGTTGCTTGAACGCTCCGCCCCTCGTAGGGGGGGGCGTGAGCAGGAGGGTGGACCAATGGTTCACCGGAAGTGGGAGGGGCTATCTCCTCCCATAACCGCTAAGCAACGATTGGCTAAGGCCACGTTGCAAATTGGCCCATCAGGTGGTAGGTCGCGAGGGGCGGCTTGCCTTTTGGATCGCCTGTAAGATAACCCACCGTGTTGGCATTGTGTATATGCTAATAAACCTGCAGCTACTTTTCTCCAACAAAAAAGTTGTCTTGTCTGCTTATTTCTGCCAAAATGTATGTTACTGCGAGCGGGCTGGTGAGTGGTGCCGATATTGGCACTAAGTGTAATACAGACACTCTAAACACTAGACCGTGTTCAGGCTAGGACACTACACTGACCACCAGCCTTTAAGACGCCTTCCTGTTGCCACCATCAGCTTCTGTTCCTGCACCGGCCCTCCTCTTTTGTTCAGCATCTCCAGGGCTCCGCCACTTATGTTAGTTAGCTCTGTGCCAGCCTGCCGCAGTTTCTACTGGCAAGGTAAGGCAGCAGCAGGGGATCGTATCCTCCGCCGTCATGTGGGGGGGGGGGGAGTTGTTGTCGTCTTTACAGTGCAGTGCTTCGATTTTTGATTACATGTACAAACTTCAATAGAAACTGTTTCGGGGTGGAGGGAAAGGCAGCGCTGTCACGCCATGCCATGATTGATTGATTGCTGCCTAGTTAGCCCGAGGGTTAACGAACTGGGGGGTGGGGGGCGGGATGGGGGCTTCTGCTTAGGGGCTCAGAGCCGGCCTTTAAGATAGTACCAACATTAGAGGCAGCAGGGGGTCCCTTTGGCGGTCACAGGTCACTCCTTGGCTGAGCAGGGACTGCACCCTGAATAAAAACATCCCCAGACCTCCCTTAGCGCACCCAGAGCACCAATTGCTTAGCTCATTAGCTGCCTTATGCTGAGAATGGTTTTGCTAATGTGTGTTAGCAGGGGTGAGACGGTGAGGGAGGGCAAGGGGTTAATGCAGTGTTAAAAACATTGTCCACACTATGATAGTGTAGGATTAAAACCACTTACTGGCAAAGGAGACAGAAACGAGCTCTTAGTGACACTGACAAGGCTAGAGCAAGACGACGGAAGTGCCGCTGTTAGCATGACCTTAATCCACACAGCACCATGCGCCAATCAGAATATTGGCGCCCGCGGCCTGGGCCCAGCTCGTCCATGCTGAAGGCCGGCCCAGCTGGGGTGCATCAGTTTGCACAACACGACACCTCTGTTGAATAACTGGGAGTTAGCGGGGAGCAGCGTGCACTGGATAGTTTAACGTCACTTCCATTGCCTTTAATCCGATTACATTTGTAGAGCTGACGCATATTTTCGTGTGCATGCTTTTCTTTAGTTTTATTGTGCACACTGTGAAGGCCATCCATTCCTTGCACTCTGCGAGCTTCACCAAAATCCACTAGGAGTGGCTAAGTGACCATCGGGCATAAAGTTGGTTTGGGAAGAGAATAAAGCCAGTATTTAAGTAAATGTGCCTGAGAATTGCAGCCTATAATATTCACCTTTATGTTTTGTTTCCCCCTCAGAGAGACCTGCTTTTGAAGGTTTAAACGTCCTCATGCTGCAGCCAGGGATGAGAATGAATTGTGTTCTTCGATTCGGTAGTTCTGATAAATGCACAACTACATTTATACATTTCTAGTCAAACTGACATTAAACAAAATTAAGCATTACGTGACGTCCCTTCCCTCGATTGTTCTCCAAGCCTATGCTAAAGCTGTATTTTATACTTGACTGTAGTGCGAGTACTAAGTTGTAAATCAGTAGAGATTACAGGGAGGAAGTTAACAGAGATAACAAGAGAGACTGCAAAACGGAGAGAGAGCAAGAGGGACACAGCAAGGAGGTAGCACAAGAATGGAGCATAGTGGACAAGAACAGCACTAGAAAAGAGAACGGGGGGGGGGTGGGAGGCTGGAGCTGAGAAAAAGAAGAACTAAACCTGAGTGTACAGAGAGAGGTGAAATCCTATCAGAGCACCACACTGAAACCTTACAGCTACTGTCTCTCTAACTTCCTACCATCATAAACTCATTCTGGGCCCTCATGCTGCCCTATTTTTCACACACTTTAATAGTTCTTGGAATGTGCATCTAAACTTGAGTAGGAGGGGTGCTTTTCAATCGTACTTGTTAGGTCTGGTGGCTTGGTGGACTAATGTGTCCACTGTAGGGGCATGTTGTTCTCGTGGTTACAGGTTTAAATCTGGGTTGGCCCACTTCACAAATAGACGTTATGTTACTTAGGCTGCCTGCTTGCAAAATATTTCAGTTCCAGTTGAGGTTCCTGTAGTGAAGAATGTCCACACGTGGATTAATTTCCATGAACTTTATTCAGTATCAATCACTAAAGGTGCTCCCAGCTTGACAGGACCAAAACTCATCACATTCTAAAGCTGCCTACAGAGACAGCTACAGGTCATACCAAGTGGGCAGGAGAAGGGAGGGGGGGAAACAGGGGAGAGTGGAAGATACCAAGTGCCAAGTTGCAACACATCATCCCCCCTAGGGAGACAAGAGGAGAAAAGATAGGACAGCAGGGAGAGCGGGTTAGGCGAAGAGGAGAGAAGGGTGAAAGGTGAGGCAAGGGGAAATAAAAGAGGAATATAGGAAAGAGGGAAAAGGGCTCGGTGGGAGGAACAACAGAGGAGAAGAAACCGAGAAATGAGAAATGAAGAAAGGGGAGGCACCTAAACCCAGCGCCTGCAAAGGCTGTCCCAACGGGGTGGAACTGTAAAAGGTAACTGTAGAGGAGAAATTTTAACAACCTCTACCAGGAACTTGCGGAGGAGAGGGGGCCAGGTCGGGGCAGGGAACCCGAAACCACTAGGTTCCGCGCGATATACTGGCTTGTGACGCAATGGGGTAAGCAGGTGGGTGTCACAGTGGGGGTTGCAGGAACTTCCCCTCCCTATGGCGCGTCCTCAGACTCCTCCCCCCCTTCTCTATGCATTCTAATTGATGGACATTAACGCAATAGAGTTCTGCACTACTCCTACAAGTCCTTCCATCCCCCACTAGAGGGATGTTCCAGGAGGTGACGCTCATATTGCTTCTTTAAGTAGTAACTTGAACCCGGGCAGAGCCCGGCAGTACCTTCTGGCACCCTATGTCTCTATTGCAGTAACATCAACGGTGACTGGTCTCGGCGCTCTTTTGTCCTTCCTCCCTTGGCCACTACCAGCATCCAATACTCTCTTGACTTCCTTTTCGAATAGCTCGCACTGAACGACCTGATCCACCACTGCCCTAGTTCCGTCCTCCTGTTTCATCCTGCATCTTCCCTTGGAGAACTCAGAGGTGTTTTCTAGATCTTGAAACTTATGCTTGCCCCTATCATCATAGCGTGAACCCTTCAGTCCTGACTGGACATTCGGCTGGAAATCTTTTAGTATAGTTCTTTGCATTACCTTGCTCTCTCTCCCCACCGTCTCACTGTAGGGCCTTTGAGGGTATTCTCCTTTCTTCTCCCTCTTCAAACTTGAGGCCACTTCTCTTTCCTTTTGACTATTGACCTCATACTCCTCTCTCACTTTAGTCTCGAGTTTAGATGGCGTGGTCATTAGCCCCATCTCTTTGCTATTGAATGGATTACCCTTACATTTAGTCTTTTTACGCTTAATTTCTATTGCCCTAGTGTGTTCTCCCTTCCTTTCGAATACTTCTTCTTCTCCTACTAAACTTTCTGTACTTTTGCACTCTTGTTTCTTACGTATTTCTCTCTCATCCACCATACATCGGTAAGATTCTCGTTTTCCTTTCAAGTTGCTTATGGTAGTAATTTCCCTTTGTACTTTAATACTAGCAGCCCCTTCAAAAACTTCAGCACCCTTGGGGAGCGGCGTGGAGGTCTTCGACGCACCTCCCTTTGTTACACTCATGTTTTGTTTCTGTGCCTGCTCCCTCATTTGTTCTCTTCTTCTTCCTTTGTGTGATATTCTCAGTTTCATTTGATCCTTCCACCCCAGCATGGTGGGTCCACTTTCTGTTATGTAAATGGTGCACCTGGACTGATTTCCCATGTACATTAAATCCATGACTTGGTATCCTATTACTTTAATGTCCTCTCCTGTATTAGACTTTGGGGAAATGTTTGCCTCTTTCAATACGTTTCCATATATTTTAACTAATTTTCGGTTCCATTCCCTCTTGCTCATCATACTATGACGGGAACCAGAATCTGTTATCACATCTGTCATCACTCCGCCTATACAGATGGTACACCCCAGGTTTATTTTACTTAGATTAACTTCCTCGTGGCCACCCCTCCTTTTCTTCTTTACTTCTTCGCTTTGTATTTTTTCCAACGAGTCATGTACATAATATTCATCCAATGCACTCAATATGTCCTCATAAATATTCCTGATCGTACCTATCATGAATGCCTTTTCCATTTCTCGGTACTTCTTCCGTCCCCCAGTTCCTAAGCTGTAAAGCAACATTTCAGCCTTTTCCTTAGGTACAAAGGATACTGCCTCTTCCTCAAAAATTGAAATGTAATTCTCAAAATACTCTTTCCACACACTCCAACCAGCGACATTTTGCTCATCCTCCTCCATAAACGGCACGGGTGGCGGAAAATTGTACTTCTGGCCCCACTCCATGTTGCCCGTGCTGTTGTATCTATGATAGCTCATGAAGGTGCAATGTTCACCTCCCGCCACAGATGTCGGAACGAGAGTGCCTCGTTGTGTGCTCCTTTGCCCAAGATGTTTAAAAGGAATGTGCTGATAGGGAAAGTTCCGCTCGGTAAGATCGCACTTTCAGGCCTGCGAGTAGCGGGTTCCTCCTCCTCCTTTGTTCCCAATGAAACAGGAATGCAGTCTTTCCTGACAAGCTCTACTGCCTCCTTCAGCCTCGCCGAATTTTCTCTTTGAATAATACTCTCACAAACGTGCTCATGTGATTATAAGTAAACCCCTTTGTTTATGTATAATTTTTTTTCCTCTTGACGTCTTTTAAATGTCTCAGACCTTATTCCTTATTCCCCACTGCAGGTTTGTTAACGTGAGTGCATTGGGCAGAATAGCCCACTGGGTGGCAGTACAATGTGGCGTCTGTACCATTTACAGGCTGTAGGGGTGACACTGGCGCCTGTAAAACTTCACGGCTTTACTCTACTGAGAAAGAGGATTGTTATTACAAAACCCACACTCGGATGCTCCTCACGCTCAATATCCTAGGAGCACACCTCCGTAAGTCAGGAAACAGTCTCAGTGCCCGGTTGAGCAATCTTTCTATCTCACGCTTCACCCCCCGAGAACTCCCCCAGTTCCTCAGTAAATCTCATAATAAACAGCGTTATTTTATACTTCAAGGACGTTTGTAAATATTTCACTTAAACTTCACTTTACGACCTTTCTTTTCTTAACACATATCTTCCTCTCGTGAAAGCCAACGTTTCACAATATCGTACCTCAACTTCATCGGGGGAAATAGTACCGCAAACAACTGCTAAACTTGGGATGTTTTCTGCCAGAATATGTCTCTGGGTGAAACGCCGAACAATCTGTCTCCTCAGTGCAGCTCACGGCTGGAGACGTGTGACAGCTTGCCTTTGGCACTTTTTTACTTATCTCCTCTCACCTCTTCTTGACGCTTCCTCCCGCGATGACAAATCTTCACTTCTTCGACTTTCCTTTTCACACACCCAGGAATTCCCCGCACCTGCGCCTGCTCGGGCTCCGCCTGAGGCACCCTCCGGGGTGTTTTCCAAGGTCGCTACTTCCTCCTCAACTCAGATCAGCTTCCCGCTGCATTGTGGTGACGCACTGCCAGGAATAATAGCGACGTGCTGACAGGCAGGGATTCTCACCTCAAGTAGGGTCTTTCACTTATACCGGGGTTAAATTACCTTCCTTTCCTCCTATGTTCATGAGGTTAACTTCCCAATGCGGTGAGAACAATTTTATAATACTTCCGTTCCTCATCCGCTAAACTCTCTTATGGATTCCAGCTGCTCACTTTACAGACATCCGCCTCCTTCAAAACTCACAACTCGGATTAGCTTAGAGAGCTTCTCCTCACAGAATGTCCATTGCTCTCTTCTTATAGCTCAGGAGCGAGAATGGTGTCAGGCTGAGTGTTGCTCGATGAAAGGCGACCTCAAGGCAAACACGCCGCCTAACGCCGGTGACCTGACAGAGAGTCAATATTTACTTTCGCCTCCGCGCCATTAGTATAGAGTTCCTCAAAGCGCAGAGCGCAGCGCGTATCCTTTACTGTTTTTTTTTTCTTTGATTCCTTTCAGGAGCCGTTCTCGCCTTCAAGCTCAGCATACACCTTCCCTGTGCCTGAAATGACACACGACTTTGCACCAGCGCGCTGATACCAAAGGCTTTACTTTGAGTGGGTGATAGGAATCCACGGTGCCCGGCCCGACACCCGATTATCTTTCTCCCCTTCACTTGGGGGGTCTATCTGGGGCTGATGCGCAGGGAGGTGGTGACTGTAAAACCTCTTACTAGAAGATCAATTGAGGTCAGCTCCCTTCTCACTTCACGCCGCTTTAATTTCCGATGCTTCAATCCGTCTTGTTTTCTTTTCCCCTTCTTTAACTGGTTTATATTACCTCGTCAGTTGCAACTGCTCACCACACGAGCTTTCGTCTCTGTCACAGCTCTTCAACTCGGGTCTTACTTCTCCTCACAAACTCACTCTTAATAAGAACGCCCGATGTAGATCACCTCTCAGAATGCTTCTTCCACTAATTTCACGGATCTTCTCCTACAGAGCCGATTTCTCAACTACTTCACTAAGGCTTTCAATAACACTTCACCACGCAGTGGGAACAATTAACTGCAATTTCGTCTCCCGCTCCGCTCAGCCTTCCTCATTGGCTTCAGCTGCTCACCTGATGAACTTTTGCTTACTCTAAAATTCATCCACTCGGGACTTACTCCTCTTCTGTTTCTTTTTCACACAAGAACGCCCGACGCAGCTCATTAGCTCAATTCTTCATCACGTTATCCATGTCCAAGCTTAACTTATTCCAGGGGAGAGCACCCCACTGACCCTGGCTCAGCTCCGTTACCCTCGTCGCCACAAATGTAGTGAAGAATGTCCACACGTGGATTAATTTCCATGAACTTTATTCAGTATCAATCACTAAAGGTGCTCCCAGCTTGACAGGACCAAAACTCATCACATTCTAAAGCTGCCTACAGAGACAGCTACAGGTCATACCAAGTGGGCAGGAGAAGGGAGGGGGGGAAAACAGGGGAGAGTGGAAGATACCAAGTGCCAAGTTGCAACAGTTCCCCTATGAGATATTGTGGGTGCTTCTGTGGGCACGTGCATAGGGTTAGTATATTAGGCCTTTTATCTGTAAGTTCCTCAAAATGTGCATTAATGAGCGAGTTCTCATAATCTGACAATCACTCTGCGTCTCCCCTGTCTTTTAAGCCAAATCGAACAGAATAACCCACAAAACGCTTTATGCTTAGATTCGGGCAGACAAACAGTGAGTTGGGGAAGCCAGTATTACCTGCACCACAGAGTAAAAAAAGACAAAGCACCCAGAATGAAATATTTTTCAGGCTAATATGAGTTATTGACATTTGTCTCCCAGCCATGGAGTTTCTGTCATCAGCAATTCTCCTCCCTTTTTCCACAAAAGTTGCTCAAACATGAAAGGCAAAATATCCTAGTTTGCAACAAAGGACTACAAGGTGTAGGAGTCACATGACAACCATATTAGTAGGCAGCATAGTTTAATAGGGATTGGTCTGGAGAAACAAACTCAGAATTTAAAACGTACTACCATGGTTGGGGAGTCTCTTTAATAATCAGAATTGATTTCCACCCAAATGAACCCTTTTTTACCACAGTAGGATAATCAAAGACTGGGAGAAAAACCATAACGCTCTAACTTATACCTTGCAATTTGCATGCAGCTCTTACATGACAGTTAATAGCTCACTGTTCTATATTAATATTTTTACTTATTAACTGCAAGTAACAATAGGGTCTCTCGGACAAGAGCAGTAACCCACTGACCTATTTACATTATGTGTACCTCTCGAGAACTACTATGGAGTAAATTCTATTAGAAGCCAATTACATCTTGGAACTAGAAAGTTGTATTTTAATTTTTGTTTCAATTCAAGAAAAATGTAACGCACCCTATCCCACAAAAAGACATCAGTGCAATGACATACTGGCGTTCTCAGAAGCAAGAATGGCCAACACTGTGTAATCCTTCTTTGAATCTCATGGCCATTCCAGTGTCATCAGCAAATATTGAACGGGTTTTGAGTGGTCTTCATTTCATTAACAAACCAGAAAGAGCCTGTGTCTGCAAAGTCTCTTGAAATGCACATGTGCTTGTACTACAATGGCAAAGTTTTCAGATGAATGTATTGTGTTGACCAATAACAACCAGGCGCAGGTGTGCTTTGTCAATTTAAATAAATGCGGAAAAATACTATCTGTAGCGGCGTCTTTTGCGCGTGGCAAAAATAAATGTGAATAAATACAGAAAAAATACCCAAAAAATAAATATGGATAAATACAGACGGAAATGGCCAAAAAATAAATACCATAAAACTGGGAGCCCTAGGTATGATTCCAACATGTTTGACGCCAAACACGATTGAGTTTGTTTCAGCCGTTTTAGAGTTGGTCATCACATGGTCGCATAATGCCCCTCTATATATGGTATATGGCTGCTTCACCGACAACCCGGGAGAATGGACTCCGTAGGCTGCAGGGGTGCCCTGCTCATGCAGGGGCACCCTCTCACTTAGAACCAAGCACCCGGCCCTCAGGACTGTAAACGCCTGCAATAGGGGTCACTTATAGGTTTTAAGTACAGTGGCCCTTAGCTACAGTAAACCTATATCTTAAGTAAGTGGTGCATGCACCAACTTATATATTGCAAAGAGAGAGGCCCCCTGCTAAAAGGGTACTGTCTCTTATGCCAGGGACTAATCAATCTAGTGTACAGACTTAAGGCAACACAATTATAAACATAAATATAATTTCAACAATTAATAACAACCAACATGGTTGAAAGGAGAAACAACTATATCTGAGTATGTTTTACAAAACAGACATCATTTTTATTTGATGATTGTGTAAGAAAATTCATTTAATTAAAAAGACATGGTCCCATACACACTCAATCATTCATCTTCATTCATACTTCAAAGAAACTGGTGTACATTAAAAATTGCAACTTTTTTACATTTCAGATAAATGCAATGACAACAATTTCAATGTTTATGAGAAAAAGACAGTGTGGCACACAAGTAATAATTTCTTGCGTTTGACGCGCGTTTCGGCACAATGCACTCACACTGATCACCATGCACTCACACCATTTACCCGCTCACCCGGCACTCACAGAGATCTCACTGCACTCACAATGCACTTGCGCTGTTCACCCTGTAGCTCACGCTGCAGTCACACGAGCACACTACTCACCCTCACTCATGTAACACTTCACTCACCTGTCCCCCTCACTGCTCATTCTGAAATCACACTCAAATAGTCCCATCACTAACCATGCATTCATTTATCCCACTCTGCACCTACATCCGTACCCAAATTCAAATGGTCACCTCACTCCCCCTGTAGTCACTCCTCTTACCCTACTCTCAAACTGTTACATCGCTCACCGTGCACTCACATGGGCGCTCCTGCCACCCACACAGCGCAGAGGGTTAATGTGTCTGCTATAAAGAATGTGTGCCATGCAGATCACAGAACTGAGTGAGTAAACTATGAGTAGCACTATAAACAAGCATTGGTATAGCCAATAGGTCTCGCTTTTTGGACCCTATAAGTGTTTAGTTATGCAGCAGAATATCCTTGCTGCAACAACACCAACTGCTGCATGGCTAAAGACTTATAAGGTCCCAAATGTAAGACCTATTGGCTATGCCAATGCTTGTTTCCTGCTTATGTTTCTAAAAGGTTTCCAGAATTGGCACCATTGAGTAAGGGATTGCATCTTGCGGGCTTGCCTCCCTCAAAGCCTCTCCACCATACCACTCAACTAACAATTAAGAGCAATTAGTTGGAAACTGAGAGGAGAGAGGATGTAGCCTTATGGCTAGAGCGGTGGCCCTCGAAGCCGGGGACTCGGGTTCGAGTCTCTGCATTGACCCTCAATATCCTGTGATTCTGGGCAAATCACTTAATCTCCAAGTGCCTAACAAAAATGAATGTTTTCGTCTGTAATGCAACTGGTGCTCATGTAATGTGCTCTGATACCTGATATCTTTGGGTCTAGTTCGCGCTTTATAAAACTCTAAATAAATAAACTAAAGGACTGTGGGTTAAGGATGTTTCTCATGTCTTTTTTTCTCAGTTATAGTGAGAACCCAGAATGCTGAGTCCTTCACACTAGAGGGTGGTAGAGGAGGGTAAAGACCCTCCTCTCTTATAGTTTGAAGTCTATATTTAGGTTGGTTTTTAGAAGAAACAGTCCTTAAGATGACATTTGACTGCCCAGTGCAGATAGTTTTAATCTGTCCGATGCTTTTCCTGTGCTGCCATTAAATCTAAACATGGTATTATTAAAATAGTTCCCTAAATCATGGATAGCCATTACTTGCTGGCTTCTCCATGCCAGAGAGATGTTTTCGGTTTACTGAGACCTGGTAGTATTTGTGTAATTCTGAATGAACAAACCAAAACACATGGAATTCACCTATTTCATCCATTCGGAAGAATAACTATGGGAACATTAAGGATTGAGAACTGAGGTGTAGGATTGTTTTCCTGAAAATTAATGTGGAAATCCTAGATCTTGTGGTGACTACAAAGTTAGAGTTGCGTTCCTATTAAGATGTCACATGTTTCCTTTGCTGGTCACAATAAGTTGGGATTGTGCAGTAAGATATAGAGATCTGTCTGCAGAGATTCACACTTTTGCTGAATATACATGGTGTTCTTCTACCTGTGCCCATACAGGTCATAAGCGATGCTGATCCCTGTAAATTGCGTTTAGTGATTAAAGAATTGATTGTGCCTACATCTTTCTTTGTGATTGGCTTGGGTGTGAATGAGGCCTTCATAAGGTGCTCAGTATACCAGAGAACAAGGGCCTTAGTAAGGGTTGAGTGTTAATTGAGAATCTTTTGGAGTTGAGGAGGAAGAGTTGAATCATATTTCTGTAATCGGACACCAAGAGGATTCGGCTCCCACGTTGATACTGTAATGAAGCCAGATGAGTAATGTATGTGTAACTGATACCTGGTCATGGAAAGCGCAAGGCAGGAGAGAGACACGTGTGATTCCTGACAGCATGAGTGGATCACAGGTGTTTGCCAGGCCCTGGCAGTTTAATAAAAGTACTTAAGTGAAATGGTGTTGGTGCAGCACGGCTCCAAAAATTCTTCATAAACCATCACCTTAACCTTACGGAGTTATTCACTAATTTCTCACAAATGGGCCCATAACTTCTACTATTCCTTCGTTCACACATTTATTCTGCTCCAAGGATTCAGTGAGGGCAAAAGGAGAGCCACGGTGCTATAGCGGAGTGCCTAAACTTAAAATGTATACATTATTTACACCTGCAGTTTTAATTCTAATAGTCCCTGCGCTATAAGAAAAATTGCGCAGATCGACAGCATCTCGGGGTGCAAAGGTTAAGTCGATAAGCAAGCTCTTTTCAAAGTCCCAAAAGTCCTCTTTTATACCCTTTTTCACTAACTTATCTATATAACTTTGTAACTCTTATGTCCTAGAATGTCCGTGATTGGTCAATTTAGAGTTGGATGAGCATCACCTCATCGCTTTACTGTTCAATTTATGCAGAGACATCATTATGACTAAAAAATAGTGGTGCTATTGTTCAAATTTTACTTCCTTCGAAGTGTCCTTCAAATTGTTATCCGGTGTCCCATTCCGACAAGTTAACTTGCTGACTTCAACAAACTTGGCATGTACTCCATGTAAATGTACAGGAATTTATAAAGCGCAAATCACCAAGCGGTTTCTAAGCGCTTGCTTAGGGAACCCGTCCTGGTATTCCCCTGTGAGATAACCCCAGCAGGGTATCCGCAAGGTGAAAGCCAGGCATCCCGCCGCGAGGGGTTGTTGTGGAGATTAAGCAAGCTATTGCCTAGAGTTGCAGAGTGTGAACCCGTGAATCGAGTAGGCACCGGAGCGAGAATTGTCGAGTCCATGGACATTTTTAGGACTCAAGACCCCGCCGAGCCGGGAATTGAACCCTGGTCCCGGCCGACCTCTGCTTCCAGGTCTGCCTCCTCTAACCAGTGAGCCACACTTCTCCATGTAGCGGGACAAGCTGTCCTTGACCCATACTGCTCAGGCACAGGCAGCTCGCCCTTCCAGTTGGTGCATGCATACTGAGACCGCCACCTCGGAATCACAGTCAGCTTCCATTTTGTTTTGGTCACACAGGCCTCAATTTAGGAACTATTACAGAAACAAACACAAATAAACGTAAATTTACGAAATAAAGCCTTTCTGTTTACCTCCCCCTTCTAATAATCTCCCAGTTAGTATTTACCTAGCTTTAAGCAACACATATGCGTGATTTTACTTACCAATCTTCATGATTTATGTCACAAATAAACAGACAAAAAGCACATTCATGCAATTTTCAATTCAATTTTATCAAATGCGTACCTTTTATGACACGATATATGACGAATTAGTAAATTATGCTTGGCTATTTCATGCAAATTAATATCCCACGTGTATTTGTGTGTGTGCATTCTATTCTATGTTGGTTAATTTCAAAACCACACGTTTAGTACATATTATAGTTATGGAAAGTTACTTTCACAAGGGGTATACAAACATTTTTGTTTCCACCTTGCTCCTTCAGTGTCAATGAAGTGATAGTGAATGGTGGTACAAAACGTGGTACAGCAGGATGCTTGTCGGGGTTAGACAGCTGTTGTTTGAAAATATGAAGTTGTGAAGAAAACCGTGCGATAAAGGATACAATGATTAGGGGGTGATGTTGATGAGTAAAAATGTAATAATCTGAATGAGATAAACAGAAAACTGCAGAGACGCGCCACTTTGAAGATGGTGAGACATCTGAATGAGACCCATTTGCTCTGCCGTCTCTCCTATCGCCTTTATTCCTGCCTTGATATTTCTCCTAAGCTTTGTTCGATTCATTCTTGTCCATTAAGGGCAGATACCAAGTTACTGGGTTGAGTACTCCTTTACCTGGCTTGGTGGAGTTATCTATTTCTGTATACTGAGTGCATGAAAAGACACATTTCCATGCTCCCACAGGACATCCTGCCTATCTCAAGCTGAAATAAGAGTAAAAACAAAGCCTCCTCTTATCAGTTCATGGAGCCAGTACAGTATTGTAATGCGTCAGCCGTACCCGAAGTAATACAAAATATCAAACCACATTTTTAATCCGATTCATCCAAAATGAATTCTGTTACTTAAAAAAAACTGCATCAAATTGAAGAACAAGATGTTCCTCCATCATGAACTCAAGAGACAGAAGAGTCAATATTTCCTTCATCACTTTATTTATAGCTACGGTAATGTTTATTTAGTTGTAGTGCATATGCAGGTCTAGTCACTTATAAATTGTGAGCTAGTGTAGACACAGATTTAGATTATAAGAGCCTGCATACTTGGGACAATACATATACAGGGAGCAGGACACTAGATAACCAGCATCTACTTTTTGTTCGACTCCCTGTGCGGCAACAAGACTAGCTTCAACTTCTAACATGTTCAAAGTAACCTCTTAAGTAATCCATAGCCTTCAATATCATATGTGCAACAAAGACCCGGCTTAAAAGAAAAGGCTGGGGTAATAAGAGAATACGCTTTTCTTCACTAAGAAAATTCTCAAACTAAGACTGATGAATATCCAAGATTAGTAAAACTCATCTAACTTTCGAATTCCAATCACACTGGCCATAATGTTAAAACTAGACAGTTGCATCACCCTACATAGGGGCCGATTATGATGTCGGCGGATTCCCCCCGCCAGGCTGGCGGTAGCCACTGCCAGCCTGGCGGGGGCAATCCGCCCGACATCCGCATTTGTTTTCCCCCCCGCCATATTAGTATGGCGGGGGACCTCGGCGGACGGAAAGACCGTCTGCCGCTTTTCCACCCCAGTCGCCTTGCGGCCGGGGCGGAAAAGGAATAATATGGTGGCGGTGTCTATCAGACACCACCAGCCATATTATGATGGGCAATTGTGGATGCCTTTCCGTGGCGGCATTGCGGAGAATCCCTGCGGGAGCCCGCTGCGGGACCCCAGGGACTCCGGGGGCGTGGGGGGTGCACATGGGGGGGTACCAATGGTGCCCCCCAGCAGTTCCATGAACAGCATGGCAGCCACCACACGGTGCCTACCATGCTGTGCATGGAAGTGCACAGCATGCTTTCCAGCCATTGTGGCGGGCGGTGCTAAGTACACCGCCCGCCACAATGGTAGGAATGCGGGATGCGCCCGCCACTGTGGCGGTCGCATCCTAATGCTGCCAACGGGACCCCCGCCCTTATGGCGGGCGGTCCCTACTACCGCAAGGATGGCGGGCGGGCAAAGTCCGCCCGCCATCCTAATGGGCCCCCTAGTCTCTCCCTGCATGGATAGTGCCTAGCTAAAATTTCAAAACTGACACCAGGCATCTTTGGCCCAGTAATCCATGACCTTATTAATATATTTCCCTCAAAGCAGGGTTGTTGGCAATGTCATTTAAAGCCCAGTGTCCTCTACATCTTGAAGAAAATTCTCACTGGGCGTATTGAGCAAACAGGTATCAAACGCACTCCTTGTAGCAACATGCTTGGAAATAAAGAACAACTAAGAAATGTTCTTGAAATGCAGTCATACTACATGATAGGTAGTCCATCATAGGAAATACAGTATGGAATTACTTCAAGCCTGCAACAGAGAATACAAGGCATCCAAGGAATAAGGCGAGACAAAAACTCTAAACCTCTTCAATCGTTCAGCAGTCTTCAGAACAGAGGGTGCAGCACAATTTTAAAATGCATTAAAAAGTGGTGGAGTTAGAAGTGACCCCCCCCCCCTCCCCACGCCAATGTTTTCTTTATTCCTTCTCCAAATAATCACTTCATCTACGTTCCCTGATCTCAATTTACTCGGTAACCACTTCATTTCCCGCTATGTTCAAGCTCTGTGTCTCGGACCTGTAACCTCGTTCATCGGTAAATTTACAACTATCACAGAAACTGTGCAAATCTGTTATGCAGTAAAGCAGTCAAACAGCAAATTCCCCAAAAGCATGCAGGATGTTTTCAAGCAGGCCCGGCTCCAGGAATTTTTATTTGGGTGGGCCAAGGGTACATTTGGGTGAGCCACTGGGACTCAATTTGTCGCATATATTTCTGGGCAGGCCTGCTTCAGGGCCCTCATTTATCTCTTCTTACTCTTGCAAGGCCCAGTAAAACTCACTCTTTTCCAAATCTCTTTCTAAATGTTATTACTCTCAAAAAGTGATTTTTCCTTGTAATGTTCCTTTGATGGGAAGAGGAGGTTTCTGAGGTGGGGGTATCAGGCAAATGACACTTCTCGGGCTCCCGCTGTGCGAGCCTTCAGGGAGAATCCCTCTTCATTACTACCTCCACCTGACCCCAGACTCTGCAACACACTCCCTTACAGGCTTGAATATCCACTACTCCTCTCCAGTGCACCTTATGTCACAGCTGACCTTGGGCCCCAGCCCCATATCAGGCACCATCGGGCTCCACTTTCATTTTGCCCGGTAAAAACATTAGAAAAATCACCTTCAAACTAAAAACATTGAATATAGCAGTAAATGTAATTAGCACGCACTAAGTATGTTCCACAGTAGCCCTTATGACCCGACTGCTAATTAAATAAACAAAAACAGAAAGGCCATGACAGGGCCGGCTTTATCGCTGATGCGAAAGCCTTTTTTGGTGCCACACCAATAACCTCTTTCTCCATAAATATCTTTACTACCACCTTCCAACAGTACCTGTCATCCCGCCATGACCCCCCTATTGACCTCCTCCTCACATTTCCTCACTACCTCACGCCACAAGTGCCCCTCATATCCCCATAGCCCCTCCCCCTCATGACCTCCTCCTTGGAGACCAGTACCCCTTATCTCTTTGTAGCCCCTCCCACTCAAGACCTCCTCGTCTAACTCCCTCACTACCACCCTACACAAGTGCCCCTCATCTCTCCCTAGCTCCCCCTCCACCCCATGACCTCTTCCTCGGATTCTCTCACTGTCATCCTCCACCAGTGCCCCTCATCGCTCCTTAGCCCCTCCCACTACCTCCTCCTCGGATTCCCTCACTGCCACCCTCCAACAGTGCCCCTCCTTTTTACGTAGCCCCTCTCTCATATGCATTTCATTTGTTGTATAGCGCTACTCATATCAGTGTAGTGTGTGTCAGTACTTTACATCACACACACATTATACAGAGACAATGAATCATAAAAGTATGTAAATCAGTCTATAGGGAATGTCACATAAGCTAATGAGGATTACAAGGTGTATGAATCACATGTCATCCATACTGGTGGGCAGTATATTTTAAAAGGGTTTGGTATGGGGAAACACAACCTTAGGATTTAAAGACTATTCCATGGGGGTCAGCTTTACTGATAAAAATGTATATCTGTCCAAACATACTCATTTTAGCAACTTTAGAATAATGAAAGACTGGGGAAGTTCTAACTATATCACAAAACAAAAAAAGCGAAGTTCTAACTATACCATTCATGTTTGTAGACAGCTCTTAGATGACAGTTCATAGGTCACTGTCCTATGATACGATTGTAACTTCTGAACTCCAAGTAACACAAGGATCTCTGCGACAAAGGCAGTAACCCACTGAGCTATCCAGATACAATACAGTTCATCTGCATTTAAAAACTACTAACAAACAAATTATTGCTCTCCAGAAGGATCATTAATCACCAGCGTTATCTGGGCATTTTGTATTGTCTTATTGCTGTCCTGCCTCGGCCATGATAAAGGTAAAAACTGTTTAAATGAAGCTCACACGAAGTATGTGTCCTGCTGGGCCTGTGCAGATTTTAAAAAGAAAAAATGTAGTAACACATTCTCTTACCTGCTCCATTACTCAAACTTTGTGTCACAGTCTGATGTGATAAGCCACTGCAGGGGTTAGGAAAGGTGACTAAGAATAAATAAACTTCTTTTCACCTGAGCTGCATAGAAAAAGAAATATCAACGCAGCAGGACAATAGGCAAAGGTTACCAAAGGTTACCAGTGTCAAAGAAAGGATTTGTCACCTTTCGCTGTGCCGAGATGAAGGGGTGAAAAAAGTAAACAAAGCCTTGTTAGCATGTTAATGGTCTCTAAAGACCTGTGAAGTACTCGGGTGTGGGGCTGCGATAATCTCTAAATCTGTCTGTGTGTGCGCGCCCGGGAAAGCTGTCTCGGCCCGGCTGACACACACGACATGCGCGTTGCGCGCCTGCCTTCCAGCCCTCACTGCTGAGGGCCAAGGCTCCTGTTTGGGTGGGCCAAGGCTCCTGTATGGGTGGCACAAAACTACAGAGTAGAGTAGGGCCCAAGGGGAATTATTGTTATAGACCTACATGCACCTTGTCCCCCAACTAAACATATTCAATACACGGAAGGTGTTATAGGTCTTTCATGCAATCCAGACACACTAGGGGAATCTCAAAGGTATTCCACAACCAAGGCTGGAGTAACAGGATAGATAGAAGGATACAAAAGATGTGAAAAGTACCCATCAGCCCACTCAATAGTGGAGGCTCGTCATTTGGGATTTTCAAATGTAGATAGTTGGTATCCAACCAGCACTGCCTTCAGTGAATACTGAGGCTAGCATAGGACCCAAAGGTTGAACCTTCAACCTAAACAAATGACAGCACAAGTGGCTGAAAAGGGCTTAGTTGCAGTGCTCAAAGATGTGAAAAAAGGAAGATGATCCAAGTGATTGTAAAAATGCCTATCTTGACGTCAACAAGAAAACTTTATTGGGTGTGCCCGTCAAGATGGTATGGTTAAAAACAGAGTGACAATAGCAAGAAAGATGATTAGCTATTTATCCGAGATGTTATCTGGTCAACATGTTTCAGCCTGTAAAGGCTTTCGTCAGGACCTACGTATCACTACTGCAACACTTACTTAGTAACGTGTGAAAAAAGAAAGAATAATCTTTTCATGGGTGGTGTATCCCCTCCTGTTAGAAAAAAAGAAACATAAGATAATATTGCACAAAACAAAATGTAAAGCGTAACTGAAGTCCCATACAGTGACAATCACACACGTATGGAATATTCACACTGTTCATAGTATTTTCACTTACCCAACTTTGTGGGATCAGGAGCCTCACCTCACCTGGCGACAGCTCAGGCTAAAGGAGGCCACGCACTAAAAGAAATATATGCAAGATAAAAGTAAAAATATGTTCATCATATATGCAGTTATTTACCAGAACACCATCAGACTCAGGCAGTTGTTGGCCATGACCATTCTCTGGTCGTGAGAATGTGTTAACCTAGTACATATCTGAGAGTTTTCTCACACCCATTGGGATTATATATAACCTAAATGGCGGTGTGTATCCCTGATGCTTATTCAAAAAACTGTTTTGTTTCTTATAGGTGACACACATAGCCAAAGGTGTAAAATCTGTGTCATCTGTCGCATAACCTAACCACTTAGCAAGCAGTCATGTATCTCTCCACAAGCTCAAGGTTGGCCTTAATTTGTTAAAAAAACTAGCAACTGAGCAAGCAGTCATGTATCTCACCACAAGCTCAAGGTTAGCCTCAATTAGTCCTATCTAGGGTAGAGAGTATGTAAAAAACTATGTACAAAACTCTAGCATGCTAAAGGAGAGAGTGTGTACTCCTGGATCACAGACTCCTCACACACGACGAAAGCATTAACTTTCTAAACGTTTTGCCAAAGGCCACTGCAGCGCTTTCAACCCCTAAAGAAAGGAAGAAAATCTCACCCACAGCAACCCTATCTGACCACCTACCTCTCCGTCGTTGCCTCTGGCTTAAACTGAGCCGAGGGGGAGGTGGTGTGTCAGCAGAGCCTGCAAGGACATAAAGATACGTGGCGGACCAGAGAGAGACACACTTGCTGTCTACTCTCCTATTGGATCACTCCCGCACACTAATTCCACCAATCAAAACAGGTCTCCACCCGCGCCGGCTGCTACACCGTCCGCGATGTAGAAACATGCTTTTTATCAGAGCGGACCATGTAGAGAGCTTACATCCAAAGTACGCCCATTGGTTCCTAGTCTCGCAACCGGAAACAGTAAATGGCAGTGTACACGTTTCCTGCGCGCAGAAAACACACCTCCAAACCCTAGGCCGACCCTAATTGGTCCAGGCCGATTTGCCCGGATGTGTTATAGAGGACGCTGTAAAAAGTTAAATCTACCCCGCTAACTTGGCAGGCTGTCTCCTCAGTTGATGGAGCATTCCAATTGGTTCTCGTCCCGCTTGAGTGGACCAATACAAGCGCTGCCTAGGACAGTGCACGCGCTGACTCAAGAATCAAAGCGCTGCCTAAAAAAGCAGAATATCAAAGGTCAAATGCGTCCGACCAACACATATATAAGTATACATCCAGACAATAGTTTACATGTTTACCGACCACTCATAATGTTTATATGTAGCCGAGTACACTTAGGTGCCCATAGCGTGTGGACGTGAGTAACATCCTGTACTCTCCTCATGTCAATTTTACTTCGAATTATGGCTACCTCCCACGGTTGATTACAGATCCTGTCAGTCATGTCAGAATACGTTCTCTGAAAACAATCATTCCGCATTACACAATATACGTGTGGGCCTGCAGCCAGAAGAGGCATACCTAGAATGACAAAATTATAGCGGTGACACAGTCAGGTGTGATTTACATAAACCTGTGTACTCATGGTGCTCACCCAGGTCTTGTTTCAAGAGGCTTCAACAGCTCATAACATGCCCCTCTACCAAAAACTTCTATCCTGTGTACCCAATATTATGCTTTCAACACAGGACGTGTCTAAACATATTTGGAATCAAAGCTGCGTTTCCGTGATCAAAAACCACTGCCTCCATGGCGTGTCTCCGAAGGCCTGCTGGTGCCGAATGCTGATCAGCAGCTGCCTGTGTCTTCACGCAGCGCGAGCCCCTGAGACCTGGGCATGGCGGCGCGCGTGGACCCCGTTGCCATGGAGCTCCAACACGAACTGTCAGAAGCCACAGACACCCGGGCAAAGGCCCGCGTGCCCAGTGGTGGAAGCCGAGCGCCGAGACAGCTTTCTGCCAGGATGTATGTCTCAATTAAACAAGCATTGGCCACACAGCCGTAAAAGTAAGGGCACGTGGCCGTGAAAGGGATCATGGTGAAAGTGATCGGAGGACACGCTCTGTGGAAGCTGTGCACATCGCGCACGCGCTTGTACGCATGATAGCCAGCTGGTGTCCGGCCTCTGGGTAGCACTTTCAAAACCCAGTTACTAAATGTCTCGCCAGAGTAGCGCATGCACTGGCTTAGGCGAGGCCTAAAAATGAAATGATAGGGAGGAAGGTGCTATAGAGAGATGAGGTGCATGGTTGGTGAGTGGTAGTGAGGAAATCCATGGAAAAGGGGAGGGTGCCAAAAAAGACTGTTGCATTGTGTGCGACAAGTTTTAGGGCCAGCCCTGGCTGGGAGTGATATCCCAGCCCCCCCCGCGCCCCTCCATAGTTCGGGTCTAGTTGTGCCCCTGCTCCTTGTCATAACGAGCGGAGAGAGCTCAGGCAGTGCCCTCTGTTGCACCCTTGCACGCTCTCTGGATATCTCTCTGCTCTCCCCATGTGATGACATCGACCACATCTAACCCCTATACATTTAGTCCACCATAAAGAAGCTGGAGTGACCTCATGGAATGGTTTGTTTGAGCGCACAAGACTAACCATTGATCTTGGATACCGGAGCAGCGCAATGCCGGGTGTAAAGCGCTTCAAAGCCTCGTCAGGAGTAGCAAGCACTATATAAATGCAATTACAAGTACAATACGCTCATACATCTTCAGAAGTGGCAAGAATACACCCATCACTACAGATGTTTGTATCTCTAACAACCCTTCCCGAACACAGGGCATTTGAACCTGGCCCCCCTGGTGGTCGAGGAAGTGGGCGTGGGCTTCTGAAGAACTGGCCCCATGTAACCCTTACTGTGAGATTAGCTTCCTTTTACCTCTAAATAAGATTTTTCCAACTCGAGACTATTAACTCTTTCCCTTCCCTTTGCCAGTGCCCCCTCCCTTCTCACAGGTGGGAGAGGGGGGGACTCAGATACCCTTGGGCCCCTGGTTCTTTTCTACTTCTGATGGTGTGTGTCCCTGCAGCGCCCCCTGCTGCCGAGAAGGGTGAAGTTACAGATGCGATGTCCTTCTAAAATGCCCCTTCTTCTGCCCCTCACCCCGCCCCCAGGAATCTCCCCCCCCAGCCCCCGCCCCTGCTGTGGGGCTCTATCACCCCCGCATCAGCCCTCTGCCGAGCCCCCCCCTGTACCTGCGGGGGGCTTGGTTCACTGGTGGGGTGAGCGGGTCTGTGGAGGGGGCTCCAGCACCCACCTCCCGCGCGCTCATCAGCAGCCTCAGACCCCCAAGGCTAGAACTCATCGCCCCTGCCCTGGAGGATTGGGGGGGGTGACATACCACCCTCACCACACTCCCTTCCGCCATTATAGCGGCGACTAGGCGCTCCTACGCGTTAAAAATAAAACAAAGTAAATGTCACAGAAGGCAGTGTGCTCGCACACAAAACTGGAACATTCAGTTCACAGCGTGCCTTGAAGCAAAACCTCTAAGGCTCATCAGGAAGAAGAAACAGAAATGTAATATTTTACGTTTCTGAACGGCTCAGCTGGGGATACAGCTCAGTGGTAGAGCATTTGACTGCAGATCAAGAGGTCCCCGGTACAAATCCAGGTGTCCTTTACTTTTAGAAAAGTTTATTATTTTTTGATGTCAAACATTATTTTCAATACAAATTTCTTGCTTTCAAAAGGGACATTTTATAATAACTTAGTCTACTTTTCAATGCACGTTTAACAGGAAGGAGAGAGAGATTCAAACTTTTAACATTTATGATTCTTTGTCTAAGATTAAATGCACATTTTTTCTGCATTCCTTCATTTCCATACTGGTTTCCTTAATGCGAACCCGTAACCTGTATGGATAGGTGAAAGGGTGCCTCACTCTGGAAAGGTTTTGTGTGCGCCTTTTCACTACCGTATAAACTGGATCCGAGGGCACGAGGGCAGCAGGTGAAGGAATCTGGACTGAGACCCCCTCATCAAGGTGATCAGAAGCGACACCCGAAAGCGTCAAACAAGCACAAGTCGAAGTACATTAAAACAAGCATTTACAATGCAATGGTTTCGCCTTTGGAAAAGTTAGAGCTATTGGCATTGTAAATGACAAAATTTGTATTTATGTGTTGGTTTTGAAAACAGATAAATAAATGGCATTGTCATTAACATTGCCATTAGCTTAATCTCTGCAGTCACTCTGCAGTCCCTAGCACTCCATAGCAGTCCCTAGTCACTCTGCACTCCCTAGCCCTCCCTAGTCACTCTGCACTCCCTAGCACTCTGCACTCCCTAGCACTCCCTAGTCACTCTGCACTCCCCAGCACTCCCTAGCTCTCCCTAGCACTCTGCAGTCACTCTGCACTCCCTAGCACTCCCTAGCTCTCCCTAGCACTCTGCAGTCACTCTGCATTCCCTAGCACTCCCTAGTCACTCCATAGTCACTCTGTACTCCCTAGCACTCCCTAGTCACTCTGCACTCCCTAGCACTTCCCAGTCACTCTGTACTCCCTAGCACTCCCTAGTCACTCTGTACTCCCTAGCACTCCCTAGTCACTAGGTACTCCCTAGCACTCCCTAGCCACTCTGCACTCTGCACTCACACTCAGCACTCACTACTCTGCTCACTCACTACTCTGCTCACTCACTACTCTGCTCACTCACTCTGCACTCACTACTCTGCACACTCACTTTGCACTCTGCACTCACAATCTGCACTCAATTTTATCAAATACCGAGGAGAGGGGACTGCCTGGAGTGTGCTTATGTTGACAGTAGCTTGACAGTGCAAGTGTCACCTGACCTATTAACCTACACCAATATTATTCTACCGTTCTTTGTTCCTAACAATACATATCTATTCCTATGCTATCTACTGGTAATGCTTCACATTACCATACCACATTCCTTTAAGGTCGGACCTGTTGCCATTGCCAATGCTTGTTTGTACTCTTTGCACGCCACTGAAACAACAAACAGTCTGTGCTTTGCGATTCAAAGGACAGATGGCCCTTAACCTGACTTGGAAATCTCCCTCTTCCTCATGTTCAGCTTCCGCCAAGGGTGCAGTCAGTGACCATTATTATATAATGAGGGTCTAAAAAGGAACATTGACGGGCATGCTACGCGGCCCTGAAGAACTGTCGGAGGAAGCAGGCGCCCGTGCCATACTGTGCCCCTCACATGCCACGCCACAGATGCATGAAGTAGCAGCCTGCGCAGAAGATACAAGTGCGGTAGGGGTGGGGGTGCAGACGTAGCCTGGTAAAGGCCCGCTGTTAATGGTGCGCATAACAAAGCTTCTTCGCCGTTGGAGCCGCTCCACTGGGAAGAAGGCAAAATAGGCGTGGGTGAAGGGCCAAGAGTGCGCGCCAAGGAAGCAACAATAGGGAGCCCTGGTCCGAAGAGACCAAATAGAACATACAGTGGGCCCCGGAAATATAAGGAACTCCCTGGGAAGGAGCAGGCTAACGCGTGGCAGAGAGGGCGACAGCAAGTTCGCTGACTTTGGGGAATAACGCCACCCCCTACCAGTCAAAAACATTAGCTCCCAGTAAGCCTTGGGATGCTAAATGTAGTGGAGCTGCAAAATTAAGTGTGAGGGGACCCCAGAGCAGACACTGCACTCGCAGATAAAGCCTGGCTGGAAGTTGGCTAGAGGAACAAATGTACAGTACCAAGATACGCCTAGCTTTTGTTTTGGGTTACGGTTACCCCATACAGCTAAAACACTAAATGCCAAGAACAGAAAACACTGAAACCCAATCTCTTGTTTACACGTGCCTTCATGTACTTAAACTAGGCTAAAATGTCGAGAAATATTTGACCTTAAATTTGCTAAGAGCAACCCGCCCGCGAGCAGTGACTAAACTATAGATAATGATTTGGCGGCAATTAGACCTCCTTAGAAACGCTGTGTCTGCAGGTGGCGGGATTATTAATCCAAACAACGTGTTCGCAAGAGTTTGTGGCTACACGACATAAGTGCTCGGGTTATTCACTATGAAGTTTACTTTCTTTACACCCTCAGTGACCTACAGCTTGCATTTTGGCACCTCTCGTGGTCGGTATCACATGCATTCCCTCGGTTTATACAGCTGCAGAGCGCTGCTCCAGTGGCTCAGTTTGCATCATAAAGAGAAGAACTCGGGAGGGCGGGGGAGGGTGCTAGGAGGGGGGTGCTGCAAGTAAATAAAGCGATGGAAAGTGGAGTTTACAGCAAAAGTGCAGGGTTGGTCTTTTCTTTCTTTGCACCTTCTTAGAGGACCGACAATTTTTATTGAGGGGTAAGATCTATATATTAATGAAGTAGGTCAAAGAAGATTGTTTAAGACAAGCATTTAGTGGAAGATGTTTCTTGGGCGCATAGTTCCTTCAAATTAAAAATCTACCCTCGCCCGGTTTTTCACTGTTAGTCGAATGAAAAACAAGCATTTCCGACGCATTTACACACGGGCTCAGGGAGGGGGGACGGGTTCACGGACAGCGGGAGGGGGTGGGGGGGGGCGGCGGGAACGGCCAGTACTCACCTGGACCTGGACTTCCTCCGTCTGCGGTCGGCCTCGGAATGGCCAAAACAAACATCGAGGACAAAAAATAAATAAACCCCGCCCACGGCCGCATGACGAGCAAAAAGGGGCAGGATGAGAAAAAGATCACAGGAACGCCCACGAGTCGCCTCGCAGGATGACGGACGCCTCTGTTTGCCGATGGCTAGCGTCCATTTATGGAGCTAGCCAATGGGATACAGAGGCGGGCCGAACATCCATACTGTGGACAAAAGTTTTCGCCCTGGGCGGGGCACTAGGTCGAAACCTAAAAATAGTAACTGGGATCCTAAGTACAATGGGGGCGGGCCAGTTATTTGAGGGGGGGCATGTGGGCGGGGGAGGCAAAGGTGTGTGTAAAAGAAAACAAAATTGTGTAATTATTTTGAAGTAACTGCATATAAATTAATGTACACACATTAAATGAAGAAAAGAAATGCAAGTTAAACTGATCAGTGAGAACAAGACAGTAGAACAGTGTTTCTCAGACTGTGGGTCACAGCCTCTGGTGGGTGGCCAAAGTCCAGCCAATACATAACGATGGCTTTAAATTCCGGATATTTCTGTCCCATTTGCCGAGCGCCAAAGGACAATCTATATCTTCTCCGCTTATTTTTTTAACATGGAGACTGGTGTTTACGAACTCCTCTCACTTTGCAGTCTGGAGAAGAAAGTAAATTACCTTAAAAACCCTGGTGGCTACACAAAGTGTAAAAGGAAAGCTGGGAGATGCCATTTTATCCTAACTCACAACAACATGGAAATACATGGAAATGAACTGTGCACTTCAGCAGCCAGGAAACAAGATGAAGCACATTTTTGTTATAATTCTGAAATGTGATGGTAATAAAGATTTTAGTAGGATCAGAAGAAATCAAGACGTGATGCGCAAATAATAAATATTCACTGAAACTCGATTTCTACACAATATAATTTGTGTGCTCTTACGTTTTATCAGTAAAACTGTGTGGTCATGCAAACTAATTAGCCATTTCAATGGAAAACGTGCTGTCTATAAATGACAGTGCGCTGCCACACGGTGCTTTACTACATTATAATTATCGCCCGCCTCCCGTCCATTGAAGCCGACAGCTAACAAGATGCTCAACTCAACAAGCCTGCTCAGACAGTTCACATTCCAAAACAAGAACCATGACGTCATAAGCTTCTGTCTCCAGGGAGACCAGCTCTGTACAGATGGACCTGGAAGGGAATATTTGTTTCACGTTGTTCATTCGTTGCAAAGGAAGAACTACTTTGTTCTAAAGTCCCTCACTTGGAGGTTTAATGTTGGAGGCAGAATGCTTTTTTTGGTTAGAATATTTAAGTGATTGAAAACTTTTTTACTCAAATAAAAAAATGTATAGGCTCCAGCGAGAATTGAACTCGCGACCCCTGGTTTACATGACCAGTGCTCTAACCACTGAGCTATGGAGCCCTATACCAATAGTCACAATGAGGTATATTTTCCCAATAATAAAAAGGTGTTCACCTGGGGTGACGATATGTGGATGTCACATCAACTTCCCTTTGTGCCCAAACTGTGGTAAATAAATAAATAATACCTCTCTTTTTGACTAGACATATATCATAACAGATAGCTCAATAAATAAGAGTCAAGATTCGAGGTAGTAGGAGTTCTGCAGGTTTATTACAGCATAAGGACAGGAACAGGTCAACCTGCATAGGAATAGGATGACAGGGCCCAGCAGCTGCTGGGGCTGGATCTGGGATGAGCGCGCTGACTTTTAATAACAATACATGAGCATATATACATAACGCAAACACATAGCATTACATTGCAGTAGGCGTAGCAGTGGGTGGAGCAGAAGGCGTGACGCGTAGCAGTCGCGAAAGATAAGGGCGAAAGTAGGTGTAACTGGGCGTATACATAGACATGTGATGCAAACGTAACAGGATATGTCATGAATGGGGCGGAAACCATGGAGGGGGCTACCTGGGGAGCCGGGACCTCTAACCTGATGGTGCGCGCAAACTGGCAATGACGTATCACTAGGAGAAGCTGGGGGCTATGAACTCTGTGCTAGGAGCAGAGACTGAAGTCTGGAGAGTCAGGGCGACATGTACCTAAACAGTATCTAGTATCTGATGTTTAGAGAACATGTTGATATAAACTATAAGTCAGGAGAGGAAAGGCTAACTTGATTCTAAGACTGGACCATGTATTATTCTACATGTAGTACGTGATGAAGAATATTAAATGACCATTGAATGCAGTATTTCTCTAACGTGGAGACGTGAAGGCTAGACAATGACGGAAACTATTGATACAGTTCAGTAGCTTAGGAATGCAGAGAAGGAGGACTGAACTGATAACTGGAACTATAACATATTCTTGGCAGACTCAGAGACTGAGCCAGGCTGGACCGGGCACTGCGAGGCAGGAAGTAAGTGAAGGGTCGAGGATACAGGTGGGGGCTGTATCCCTCCTCAGCGAGGCTTCAGGAGACAGGAGCTGAATCTGGTGTCCAGGCCCTTTTGAGGCCTAGAAACGGGGACTTTATAATAGAATAACGTGCACACTGAGAAACGTGGCAACGTAGCTTTACATAGGCCTGATATTCGTAGTATTCACGAGGACTGGAAACTGGCATACTAGAGGTGGACACAACTGTAATTGCGTCATTAATCGAACATGGGGAATGCATAGGCATATTTAATCATGCACACATAACATATGATGGATGACACGTAGGGACACAGAACATGGCAAAATTTACTTTTCCACATTCCCTCCTTGTCACTACGTTTCCATCAGGAAACATCAATATTCATGATACCATCTATCATTTCATACAGTATCATTTGCTCATCTCGAATTCTCTTAGAACGGGATTTAGAACGGGGCTTGGGACTAGGAATACAAGAGGTAGCACAAATGCCGCAAATCGCAGGGCCACATTGTATACAGAGGCAGCAGCTGAATATGATCGCTACTGCAATACCTAGAAAGGACAATATTTTCCATCCCCATGCGGAAATTATATTCCAGAACCAACCGGACCATGTCCAGGTGCCTGGATCTTGGTGTATCAGATGGGCAATTTTATGGAGTCTGGTTATAGCTGAATAAACAGACGGCGCGTTATTTGGAATGAAAATGCAGCAACTAGATCCGATGACTCTACAGGCCCCGCCCCTATCGGCCAGTATGACGTCAAGGACGAGACGATTCTGTAAAACGACAAATCTCATAGCAGATTGCTCTTCAGTTAAGTTACCTAGAGCAGAGGCAGTCTCATTTACTACAGCTTCAAGGGTTCTGGTTAATCTACGGATTAACTTACTATTCTGGACAGGGCCTATAAAGAAGAAGAAACCTTTATTGAAATCGGTATATTGTTCTAGAGTAGTTTCAGTATAATCGACAATTGGGGACTCCCTTCTATGTCTAATGTGTACTAGATGTGTATTTCTATGATAATCAGGTGGGGCTAGGAAAACGGGTGGCAGTAGGAAGGCAATGTAACAGGTTCCCTCCCAATCGAGGGGCAGACGAACATATGCGGTTTGACCACAAATGAAATATGAATGACGTGAAGCTTTGAAGATAGATTTCCCACTATCACTATACTTGACAATAGTAGTACAATCACTATGTCCTACATGTACGGAACCATTATTTCGGACACATAATTCGCCTTTGACTGGTAGTACTGAAATAGCAGGTAAGTCTGGAGTAGTAACAGACTGAACATTCAGGACCATAAAATTCGACGAATAATTACCTAAATTATACACTTCATTTTCTAGATCTAAACCTGTTCTGTGAGGGAGACCTTGCTTGTCTGGAAAACATGTACTGTTAAGAAAAGACATATCTGTTGAGGATGACGTTAACGTGGACCATGCTCCACACGAACCGTTATGTGAAAATGGATAAGGAAAAAGTGGCAGAACTCCCTTCGGGGTCTGGAAAGGGGGGAGTCGACCACACACCCAACAATTAGTGGCATTGCTGGTCTGGTGTGAGTAATGTAACATGCGGATAAATGAGTTATTACGCATAGCGAGGCGGTAGGACAGTTCATGAGGGGGCAGATCACTAAACGTGTGCTCTACTGTAGCATTAGCAGACTTATTTACATGTGAAACTGGGAAACATAGGTAAAATGCATAACTGGTGCAGGAAATCATAAGGCTGGAAAACAATATAAAACATAGAAAAATGATACATCGGATTGAGTGTTGACTAACTCTCTCACTATGGGGGTCTATTTTATACATGTCAGAAACAGTCTAACCGTTTCACCTAGGGGAGGACTTAGACAATCAAACTGACTGACTTAATTTACTAGACCGTAGTTTCTGTTTATACTCCTGCTGTGGAGTTTTCTCTAACAGGGGAGGGGTTGTAACAATGTCATTTGCGGGACAGTCCTTGAGAACAATATTTTGGCAATCCTTCAAATCCTGGGAAATGTTTTTCAAGACGGGTTTCAGTCCATTAAAAAGTTTGACATGAGAAAGGTGTACCCAGCCTTTGCGTCCTTCCAACTTCACGGCTGTACGGGTAGTGAGGAGGACCTGTCGGGGCTCTTTCCATCGAGGCTCCAGCGGACTTGATCTGTCAAAGTTGCGGACCATCACCATGGATCCTGGAACGATTTCATGCGGTGCCACCTCGGTATTGTCTGGAAATGCGGCGGCAACCTGTGAACGACATGAGTTGAGGGCAGACATCAAGGAAGCTAGGTAATCTGTCAGCATATTACTTGAAACATCGGTAATACTTCGGGGTCTAGGAGTACCCCACATATTTGGGGGGCGGCCGAAAACGACCTCATACGGAGACAGACCTGATCTGGAATGTGCGACCATGCGCATATAAAATAAAGCGACTGGCAGAGCTACTAGCCAGTCCACACCTTTTTCTTTGCATATTTTGGCGACTCGGATTTTCAGAGTCTGATTATGTCTCTCAACGAGACCGGCTGCTTCAGGATGGCGTACACAATGGAACTTCCACTGGTACCCTAGCAAAAGGGAAACATGCTTCATGAGTTCAGATGAGAATGGCTGGCCGTTATCAGAATACACGACCCTAGGGAGTCCATAACGGGGGAAGAACTCACGAACCAACTGCTTGGCAGTGGTCGCGGCTGTGTAATCTGGGACTGGATATGCTTCTGTCCACCTGGACAAAGCGCATACAACTACAAGGACATACTTGAAACCTCGACATCGCTCCATCTGAATATAATCCATCTGGAGGACTTCAAAAGGGTGGTCAGGGGGCTGGAAACCACCTTGTTCCACCGGGACACTTTTACCTGGATTAAACTGACAACATATCATACAGGTACGGACTTTCTGCTTAGCTGCAGCTCGTAAATGCTTGTTGAACCAAATGTTCTGGATACTATCTAACATAGCTTTTTCTCCTAAATGTGCTGGACTATGTGCGGTATTAATAATGACTTGAACCATAGAGTCGGGGAGAAACCATGTGGCTCTACCCTTCGTTAACCATCCTTGATCTGTCTGGACCCCTCCTTGTTCGGACCATTTCTTGATTTCATCGGGAGTAGCATGTAACTGGATATCTATGACATCTTGAGTAGGGTCCTTAACTGTCATGCATGTAGTCGGATCTGGAGTATGTGTCTGTGTCGGATTAACTTGAAAGTCTGGAGTCTGTGCTGTAAGTTTGGCTGTGCGATCTGCTAGATCGTTACCCTGAGAAATAATGTCAGTAACTTTCGTATGTGCTTTGCATTTCATGATAGCAATGGATGTCGGTAAATGTATTGCATCTAATAGAGCTTGAATAAGGAGACCATGCTGAATCTTGGTTCCATGAGAAGTCATGAAACCTCTCTCCTGCCAGAGCACTCCAAAGTCGTGTACGACTCCAAATGCGTAGCGTGAATCTGTGTAAATATTAACTTTCAGGTTCTTGGCGTGTATGCAGGCTTGTGTCAGAGCAACTAGCTCTGCTGCTTGAGCGGACAGAGTGTCAATACGGTGTGCTTTAATAACGTCAGTGTCAGTAGTCACTGCATACGCGGCGACTAGTTCTCCTGTACTTGTTCTTAGGCATGAACCATCCACATAAAGTGTCAGGTCGGGGTCTGGTAACGGAGTATCTGTCAGATCTTGTCTTGGCTTTGTCATAATGTTAACTACTTCCACACAGTCATGTGGGTCAGGATTCGAAGTAACTGATGGTAACAGTGTAGCAGGATTTAAAATGTTGCAGCGTCTGATTTCTATGTGTGGCTGGAACAGTGTCAATTCATAACCTGTTAAACGTGCAATTGTCAAGTGTTGAGTCTGTGTTCGGTTTAAAAGAACTTCCACGGAATGTGGAACTTGTACTGTCAAGGAATGTCCTAAGACTATGGAATCACTTTGTCTGATAGCTAGTGCTGTGGCTGCAACTGACTTGAGGCACGCAGGCAGCGCCTGGGCGACTGGATCTAATGTGCTCGAAAAATAAGCACATGGCTTGTTTTGTCCTGCTTGATCTTGTGTGAGAACAGATAATGCTGTACCTTCGCGTTCTGTGACGAAAAGTGTAAAAGGCTTACTGTAGTTCGGTGTGGCTAGAACTGGAGCTTGGCATAAAGCTTTCTTTAACTCGTTGAAACTAAGTGTATGTTCAGATGTCCAAGGGAGGACAGTCGATACGGCTGCCTCCTGTGTCGTTAACTGTATCAGTGGTTTGGCTAGAAATGCATACTGGGGAATCCATTGTCTACAATAAGAAGTAAGGCCGATAAAAGCACGTACCTCCTTCTGGGTCTTGGGCTGAGGAAGACTCGCTATTAACTGGATACGGTCTGGTGTCAACTGCCTACCCCTCTTGGACAGTAAGTGTCCTAAGTATACCACTTGCTGGACACAGAATTGAAGCTTTGAAGGGGACACCTTGTGCCCCATCTCGGCCAGAAAATACAGAACCGTTAGTGACGCTCGCTCGCAATCACGTTCAGAACGGGCTGTGATCAGTAGGTCATCGACATACTGGAGCAGGGCAGTGTCAGTTGGCATGTGAACATTATCAAGTTGTCTCTTAAGTGCTTGACTGTAAATACTAGGACTTTCTGTGAAACCTTGAGGAGCGCGTGTGAACATATAGCTCCTTCCATTTAAACAAAATCCGAAAAGAAACTGGCTGTCTGGATGAATAGGAACACTGAAAAATGCGTTCTTGAGGTCTATGACAGTGAAGAACGTGGCTTCGGAATCAATGGCTGTTAATAGGGAAGAGATGTCTGGGACAACTGGGTACTGCGGAATAATACATTTATTAAGCTCTCGTAGGTCAATCACTAATCGATATACTGGGGGTGCATTTGGATCAGTACGTTTCATGACTGGAATGATCGGAGAATTACATACATTGGAGTCAGTTTTTACAACCACTCCTTGAGCCATGAGCTCGTCAATAATTTTGGATAAGGCTGCTACAGCCTCAGGTGGCAATCTGTACTGTCTGATTCGTGGTAACACTACACCTGGTTTGAGAGTCACACGATAGGGTGTGATTTGCATGTAACCTACATCAGTTGGACCTTGCGCCCATAAGTGCTGCGGAACATTAGACAGTCTCGAATCAAAATCTCGTAATATATAGTGACCCTTGAAGTCACGTAGGAACAATCGTATTCCCTCTGGGGAACAGCATATAACTGCACCCAACTCTTTCAGTGTCTTAATGCCTAATAGGTTTTCTGGACATGACTTAGTAAGTAACAGATCAGTAGTGCGGGACAATGGACCTACTTCTAGAGTAACTGGCTTTGAAATCTCATTTACGATAGGTTTTCCTGAAAATCCAAGGGAAACATTTCTTGAGCCTGAGAGCGGAGCCCCTGGAACTTCGGCGTGACTAATTGTGGTCCTACTTGCCCCTGTATCAATCAAAAACTTTCTGTCTTTCCCTAATACTTGACTGTGAACATAGGGACCTTCTTGATCTACAGGTATCTCGATGAGAGGCAAGCCTACCTCCCTCTCTAGGCTGTTTCATGAATACTGCTGGTACTCTGGATACTCAGACTGTGCATACTGGTACATCTGCGATGTAACATGCTGTGTTGCAGCGATAGGCTGCGGTGCGGTAACTGTCTGTTGTGCATTCTGTGGCTGAGGAGTCTGTGAAACTTGCTCTTGTCTAGACGGACGTGGTCTTTCCTTAGTCTTACCAGTAGCTATGTTGTGTTTCAGAACTGCACACTCATTTATAAAATGACCTGGCTGTTTACAATAATTGCAGTTCCCTTTAACGGGAGCTGCAGGATGACTGGCTTGATTCGGACCCCTCTTCTGACTGTCTTGAGGAACAGATTGTGCAACTAGTACTTTCATTTTCGTGTCTTTCATACGTTTTCTCTCGTGTTCTTGCTCTTCCCTGATTCTATTCTGGTGGTACTGAAGCATCTGCAACATCTGGGACGGAGTATTAGCTTGCCAGGTACTTTAGACTTTCAAAACTCGATTTTTAATTTGTGGGCTTGAATTCTCGACTAATTTAGTAACAAAAAGGTGAGGGTATGACTCACTACTTGTCTTGAGGCCACTATTGATGCTAAAACATTTTTCAAACCTAGAATAAAAATCACTAATATCTTCTTCTTGTTTCTGTTTACAGGCTGAGATTGCATCCCAGTCTTCTTTTCTAGTTGTCAATAATCTGGGTAAAACTTGAATCAATAATTCTGGTAATTCTTTACATTTCTCTCCTAGACCGGTACCTGGTACTCGTGCCTTGTCTTCAGCTTCTAGAACTGCCCAATCGATCTTTTTCTCTCCCACCTCCCATTCTTTTTCCTTTAGCTTTTCATACACCCCTGCGGGCAACAGGACCTTTAACATTTTAATGATATCTGGGTAAGTGTATTCTCCCATACGGAGCATGTCTTTTAATTCTCTATGGAACCCTGCTGGATCTTTGTCATGACAGGGAATTAATTTCTTCATTTCGAGGAGTTCCATCTTTGTAATCGGGGTGTAAACAAACACTCGTTGCATTTCACCGTCCTCTGTCTTAACTGGATGCACTTCTCGTAACGGGTTCTGTCTTTCCATGTAAAATGGTTTACTTTCTGGGGGTGAGACATGAACAAAATGCGGGTTCAGAAACGTTCTATATTTGTGGCGCTGTTCTAGAATGACACTAATTAAGTCGGTACCTAGACCTCTCCATCTATACTGGAGTAACTCGTTCAGGATATCGTGTAACGGACCTGGATCAGAGTGCTGACCCTCATACAGAGTAATGAGGTGCTGGATCATATACATACCCACCAGTCGCTGCTCGGCTGGGGGCAATTTCAGAAACATTTGTGCCACTATTTCGTCTGGAAAAGTGGTAGGATCAGTAATCCATCGGACTGCTGATCGGGCTAGTTCCTGTTCATGCATGGTACTTAACTCACTGTAACCGATTCGTGATTTCAGAATGTGATCGGTAGCTTGGAACACTTGTTCTAGGGAACCTTGTTCTGGTGCTGAATGATGGAAAATTGGCTTGTGTTCTAGGCGTAAATGGCGATCTGGAAATCTAGATTTTCCTACATACGCTATTCTGGCGGGATTCTCGTCCTCTACCTCTTCAGTATCAGAATTACTTTCTTTCTCGCTTACTTGTGCTGCTTTACGTTGTTCGTGTATCTTTATTATTTCTCTACGGATTTTCTTGTACATACTCTCCATGGCACTAATGGTATTGTGCTTACCCTCGGCTATATTATCACTCCACTTTGTCAGGGTTTTCATTTCGGCCGGATCTTTAGACGGGTAATCTTGTTCTCTTATTAGACAGTTAATTAAAAACTTTAATATCATACGCTGGATCTCAGCTTTCCTTTGAGACATGGCATCACTAATACTTTCTGGATCATCCCCTGTACGGATGAAACGATATATTCTGTCTAGATCTTCTTTCATATTGGGTAGGGTGACTAGATACTCGGTCACCCTCCTTACGCGTACTGAATATAAAACCATATTATTCTCGCCTGGGACTGGGTCATAGGCACATTCGCCAAGGGCTTGCCTGATTTCTGCAACAGACTTATTACTCTTGGGAGTACGCTGTGATGCTTGAGCATGTAATTCGAGTGCTGATAAACGCTTGCGTGGCGGCGGGGTTTGAGGAGGACCTCCTCCTGCGGCCCCTAGACTAGAATCGTCGACTGATGTTCTTCGTGGCGGAGCGGGAAATTGAAATGCTGGCTGGACCGGGGGTACCGTAGCAGGTACTGCATGGGGTGCCCCGGTGTCTGGAGGAGCAGGATGTGCCTGATTTACAGGGACTGGCGGAGCGCGAACAGGATCTGCATATTCAGGGACTGTGTCGTCCAGATAGGACGAAATAAAAATATCAGCTGCGGTCGGTTTGTGACGTAGCTTGGTCGGAACTAATGGTGGCGGGAAATTACTGGATGCCTCCGGGGTCGCTTTTGGCAAGCCCTCGGCAAGAAGAGGATACATACCCTTAATAAGGGCATTCCTCTGTCTGTCTCTCTGTTCAGTTTTGACTTGTTCACCTATCTCGATTAATTCTTTTTCTTGGGCTCGCTCTAAGGATTCTCTACTTAATTCTGACTTTCTGATTTCTTTTTCAGTTCTTTTATGAGCTTCTTTGCGCCATAACTCGATGGCATCTTTCTGTGACTGTCTGGCTTTCTTTTTCCATAATGCTTCTTCTACTCGCATGATGCATTCGGCATCCCATGTACCCGATACGGGCCATCTATACTTTTCTTCTAACTGTTTGGTATACTCTACCCATAAATCTAGATACAATATGGCGCTTATGCCATGTTTCTGATACATAAAGTGACCTGGACTGTCCCTGGGCGGGACGGGAACTGCTGCTTCCAGCAGACCCTTTCTAGTTTTTAACTGACGTAACTTGGAAAATATGGGCATGACTGAACTGTAATCTAGACACAATACAATACACAATGAACACGATACTTATTCCCCATTCATACCACGACATTAAAATACATGAAAAACATTTAAAAATAACAGTTCGAACAGAATACTACCTGGAAATACTGAGAACAGAACACATAAATTTTCTCGAGAACAGAAACTGACTAGAACAGAAACTAGATGCACTGCTGAAACAGTACGAAACTTACCGGTCTCATAAAAGAGACACGTCAGGACCCGCATCCACCGAAGTGGACACTTCGTTTGTGGGACTGTGTACCACCAACCCACAGACCAGAGTCAATTAGATTGACCCTGTCTAGATACCACCCCAGTAACGGTACTCACCGGGCAGCAAGAACGGAAGGCCTCGGACTGGACTGGACTGCTACGACGACGGACGACGAACTTCGGACTTCGGACCTCAGTTACGGGTGGACCTCCGGATACCTCGGACCTTGGACTCTTGGCTTGGGCTCTGGTCGGGACTCGCCGCGTTCCTCCACCGTCTCGTCTGGATGCTGGACCGCCTCCTCCGTCTCCTCCGTGGGCCTGAGGGATACTTGAGCAGAAATATCTGCCACTGCGCAGAAGAGTTCCGTCACGACTGCAGAGGGTCAGGGGGTCGGCGTGGCTTCACCGACGCGTGGGGAAAGGGCAAGTCCCTATTCGGGCGCCATTATGTGGTAAATAAATAAATAATACCTCTCTTTTTGACTAGACATATATCATAACAGATAGCTCAATAAATAAGAGTCAAGATTCGAGGTAGTAGGAGTTCTGCAGGTTTATTACAGCATAAGGACAGGAACAGGTCAACCTGCATAGGAATAGGATGACAGGGCCCAGCAGCTGCTGGGGCTGGATCTGGGATGAGCGCGCTGACTTTTAATAACAATACATGAGCATATATACATAACGCAAACACATAGCATTACATTGCAGTAGGCGTAGCAGTGGGTGGAGCAGAAGGCGTGACGCGTAGCAGTCGCGAAAGATAAGGGCGAAAGTAGGTGTAACTGGGCGTATACATAGACATGTGATGCAAACGTAACAGGATATGTCATGAATGGGGCGGAAACCATGGAGGGGGCTACCTGGGGAGCCGGGACCTCTAACCTGATGGTGCGCGCAAACTGGCAATGACGTATCACTAGGAGAAGCTGGGGGCTATGAACTCTGTGCTAGGAGCAGAGACTGAAGTCTGGAGAGTCAGGGCGACATGTACCTAAACAGTATCTAGTATCTGATGTTTAGAGAACATGTTGATATAAACTATAAGTCAGGAGAGGAAAGGCTAACTTGATTCTAAGACTGGACCATGTATTATTCTACATGTAGTACGTGATGAAGAATATTAAATGACCATTGAATGCAGTATTTCTCTAACGTGGAGACGTGAAGGCTAGACAATGACGGAAACTATTGATACAGTTCAGTAGCTTAGGAATGCAGAGAAGGAGGACTGAACTGATAACTGGAACTATAACATATTCTTGGCAGACTCAGAGACTGAGCCAGGCTGGACCGGGCACTGCGAGGCAGGAAGTAAGTGAAGGGTCGAGGATACAGGTGGGGGCTGTATCCCTCCTCAGCGAGGCTTCAGGAGACAGGAGCTGAATCTGGTGTCCAGGCCCTTTTGAGGCCTAGAAACGGGGACTTTATAATAGAATAACGTGCACACTGAGAAACGTGGCAACGTAGCTTTACATAGGCCTGATATTCGTAGTATTCACGAGGACTGGAAACTGGCATACTAGAGGTGGACACAACTGTAATTGCGTCATTAATCGAACATGGGGAATGCATAGGCATATTTAATCATGCACACATAACATATGATGGATGACACGTAGGGACACAGAACATGGCAAAATTTACTTTTCCACAAAACCACAAAAATGGAAACTGTGGTCTCCAAAATGAACTTGGTAACCCTATACCTCACTTCGCCCACTCGATATGTGGAAATAAACTTAACGATATCCTATTCTCCTTAGATATGGATCACGTGAACGAACTGGTTGACCCGCAGCAGGATTTCTTACCTACCTTTCATGGGCGAGGTTACTCCACAACCATAGATTACATAATAGCCTCTAACTCACTCAAAGGGCAACTAGCGAACTTTGAAATCGGGTCAAACCCAATAAGTGACCACTACCCGCTCAGTATAAAAATTAACATCAAACGGGCAAGAGCTCACCCTGTAAAGCTGAGCTCCCTTAACCAGCAAACACTGTCCATGAACAAACTGAATGGGTATACAGTTAAATGGGCCAAGATTGACCCGGAAGAGGTGACACAGAGGGTCCTTGGAAAAACTGAACAATGGCTATCCAAATGTATGTCTATGGAGGCACCACCGCAAATAATCGTCAGTTGTTTCCTAAGAATTCAGGAAACAATAAGGAATGAGCTATTTGTCAATTTAAAAAATAGGATTAAGTCCCCTACCACGAGATGGTTCGACACCGCTTGTCGGAAGGCACTTTCATCTCTTAAAGAAGCCCTGCGTAAACCTACGAGAGATCCCCATGAAATCTCTTACCTGAGAAAAATATACAACTCTGCAAGGCAAGACCGCAAAAAACAAATCAAACAAGATCTTTGGCTACGATTACACGATAGTGTCCGAAGAAAAGACAGCACCGCATTCTGGCAAATTATAAGATCTCCTTTCTTGGCCAATAGCACAGACACCGAACATCTTGATGTGGCAATAACCGAGGAAGACTGGGTTTCTCCCTTTGCAAAATTTTTTGGAACACCCTCAGATTCCGCAGCAGATAATCCAACATACGAGGTCCAGCCAACGAGAAATGACATCTATCCGATTAAAATATACTTCCATCGTAATGAAATTACAAAAGCAATTAGGGCTTCCAAAACAGGCAAGGCCCCCGGCCCTGACGGTGTTCCAATGGACTTGTTTCTCCACGACGTAGACTTTTGGTCGCAGATAATTACCCGGGTTATGTCAGCAGCAGCTTCGATCGGCCTTTTTCACTCATGGTCAACTTCAATCCTCTTACCCATTTTTAAAAAAGGCGACCGCAACGATCCCGCTTGCTACAGACCAATCTCCCTTCTGGACTCCATGGGTAAGATTGCAGGTCGAGTACTCCTGAACCGATTACAATCTTGGGCCCAGGAGAATAACATCATAACCGACCTGCAATATGGTTTCCAGAGGGGGCTCGGGACCGTGGAGCAGGCCCTCAATCTTGTTCTCCTGGCTGGTAAATACGTCCACGCCAAAGGAGGAAACATCTTCCTCGTCTATGTCGACTTAAGCGCGGCATTTGACTGCGTCCAGCATGCGAAACTCTGGCAAATACTAAGCGACCTTGGCGTGGATCCCCCGATAATAACTTTTCTACGAGAACTCTACTCAAATGCTGAAGGCCGAGTAAGATTCAGTACCAGCGGCGAATTGTCCCGTCCATTCCAAATAATGAAGGGAGTAAGACAGGGATGTGTACTGGCTCCCTTCCTGTTCAACCTTTATACAAATGGGCTTGAACAGGCTATGTTGGAAGGGAGCCAGGACCTCCCCCAGATAAACCATCGCCCGATACCCACATTGTTGTATGCTGACGATTCAGTCATTTTAGCACGGACTTTAAACCAACTCCAGACACAAATCAATAAATATGCAGCATTCATGGATTCACTTGGTCTCAAAATAAACATCAAGAAAACTTTCACAATGCATATCGGTCCCAGGATCAAAAACCCCAAACCAATAATGGTTGATAACAACAAACTGGAAAAAACCCCAGTTTACCCATACCTGGGAATCCTAGTGGACGATGCAATGAATTGGCGAAAGGCAATTGAAGCCAGGAATCTCCACTTCCGTCGTGCAACATCGGCACTAACCTCTTTCTCGAGGAAATTGGGGAAACTAGCTCATCCCGAACTCCTGACCATATACTATGCAAAATGCCATAGTGTGGCCACCTATGGAGCAGGAATCTGGGGTCATGGACGTATCGACCAGCTACAGGTCACTGAAAACGCTTTTATAAAATACATTTTAGCCCTCCCTCAAAGCTCCCCGATACTAGCCTCACACCGAGAGCTCGGCATGGAATATATTATTGACACCGTCCGATGCCAGCCTATCTTACTGTGGCATAGAATATGGTGCAACCCCGAATGTCACCTAACTCGCTCCCTCATCACTGACTGTTTAGCGCTTACAAACTGGCGTAAAATCCCGTGGCTAACCTATATATGTAACTTTTTTAAAGATCTGGACTGCGAGTCCTACTTTGAAGAACCTCCCTCAGTGGAAGACATTTCTAGGAAACAGTTAAAGTTAATGTGTATGGGCCATTTGAGGGATCTACGGAATCAGGCAGAGATCACTAAACGAAAAAATCTGTGCCCAACAGTCTGGAAAATGCATACAGCCCTATCTGACGTATTTTTTATCTAATCATGAAAAGTTTTTATTAACAAGACTACGCTTTAATATTTTCTTTCGCTTAGTTTCATTTCCGGAAATGCATAACTGGTCGCGCAACTTGATGAACTGCCCCTGTGACGGAATCTCCTCACAATCTACGATCCACGTTGTCCTTTTTTGCAAATATTATCACCTACCAAGGAAAACGTGGATTATCCCGATTCTCCGAACCAGTGGATATAGACAATCCTTTCCAGCATTTCTTTACTTGCAATCTCTAAAATCATTACATGAAGCTAAGCTCATAGTGACTTTCCTTAAAGCAGTCTTAACAATACGTCGTAAGGTCTCTAGTTAAACCAGTACTATACAGAACTGTAAAACCTATTTTTCTACTTAAATGTCTCTTCTATTTTGACTCATTTTATCTTACTCATGTGTTCAAATTTTTAGTATGTACTTTTCATGATTATTCAAATTGATAATCGAATAAAAGTTGATGAAACGAAACGGATGTCAGATCAGTTGCAAAAGAGAATGAATGGAAAAAGTATAAGCTTCCTCTCTTCAAAGACTAGTCATTCCCGTGCAGTGTAATTCAGAAATAGGCTCCACTGAATACAATTAAGCAAACAGCATATGCAAAACATTTAAAACATACTGTGTGACCAGCCTGGGCTTAATGGCCACAGTCGTCAGATTATAAATATTCCAGTTCATGTTTTTTCCATTATTTTCCTGTGTTAACATAGCCCAGACTTCATAACCTATCCTAAGGTGTAGGTTTAAAAATAAGGTGACAATTTTAGCCTTCACAGACGTGCATCAGAGAAACAAGAGCTTAAACTGTAAATGTCCCCACTTCTACAGGTATAAATACATCTCCTCACCTCGAAGTCACCACTAGTTTTATGAACTCCTAGTTCTGAGAAAACACGGAAACAATGTGTCCAGGATCACACAGTTCATGGCATTGACGAGGGATCAACCAAAAGTCTACAAATGTATCCGTGGTCAGTGGCTGCACACAACAGACACCTGTGGTAACCTCGCCGCAGGTGCAGCTCCCCAGAGCCGGTCTGGAAAGGCTGCCTTTCGGCTGAAAAGATAAAGTATAATCGAATGTTCTGTTAAATAAAACAAAAAGATTCTAAAGATTACGCTCCTATACAACATGTCCCTGCACCTGCATTAATTTATCATATGCTTTAAAAAGCGTGAAGTGTGAGGAAAAAAATGATCTTCCCTGACCGGGAATCGAACCCGGGCGGCGGCGGTGAGAGCGCCGAATCCTAATCACTAGACCACCAGGGAGCGTAGTAAAAGTGCACAGTAACAATAAATACCTGCAGAGTCACGGCAGTGTGAATCATCAGGCACTGGTAGTTTTAATATAGATTTTACCGTCTTGCTGCCTGAACCACAGAGTTACATAAACACTCAGCACACGCGCAGCCCCTGCACAGTAAAGAAGGAAGAAGACGAATAAACCCAGCGGGCACGGATGCTGCGCTCAGAATACCCGAGCAGAAGCCAATGCCGCCCATCAGAGGAGCTGAGAGAGAAATATCCACGGGTCGCAGATGTTTCAGACAGATCACACGTGTTAAAGGAGAATGCGCGAATAACCAGAGCACCCCCAGTAATCAGGGCTCGCGTCTTTTTATTACAATTCACATCTTATGAAAGAAAAGTGCGCCCATTACAGACACTTAAAGCTCATTTCTGCCTCAAATCTTTTTATTATGAAGCTTATGCATTTGTTAAATCAAAAGCAGCGCCGTGAAGACGAGCGACAGCGAGAGCGCTAGGAGGGTGAAATACACAGTGAAAGTGGGGGTGCAAGAATGGACATGAAAGAAACACTGCAAGGGCCCCGCCCGTGAGGACATGAGCCTCTTCCGGGGGTGCGGGGGCCGAGCACGTGGAGGACATGAGCCTCTTCCGAGGGGGGAGGGGGGGGCGAGCACGGGGCTCCTCCAGCAGAGACTGGATGAAAGCACAGATTGTTTCTTTTCAGCCCTTTCGAGGGTGCGAGGGGGGGGGAGGGGCTGCTGTGGAAAGGAAAGTCTCCGTTGGAGGGTTGGCTGTTTTCTCAAGCCCTTGAGTTGGTGTTTACAACCAGAATGCCAGCTGGATGTCTGGGCTCCGTGCCCACTCCTCATGTGATATAGCGCCTTGTCATCACTACCCAGCAGAGCCTTCGATAGCTCAGTTGGTAGAGCGGAGGACTGTAGTGGAGTGTCTGTCATCCTTAGGTCGCTGGTTCAAATCCGGCTCGAAGGACTTTTGCATACTCCAGTTTTTTTTTCCTTCTGCTTTACAATAGAAAGCGCCTCTTTCTCAGACCCTCGCACGCCGGGGCTTTTCCTGCCTCCTCTCTTCACCTTTACAGCCCAGCTCTCTCCTGGGGGGAGGGGAAGGGGCGGGGGAGGGTCTCCCTCCCTGTGTGCAGCCCCCGCCGCAATCTCCCATCATCAGACAGAGCCAGGCCCCCCTGGGCTGAAGAGCCGGGCCGGGGCCCCGTCTGGAGCAGCCCTGGGAGCTGGTTGTGGCGACTCTGGCATCAGGGGATGCTGCTGAGAGCGTCTGCTGGGAGGCGAGAGGGCTGCTGTGAGGTGTGAGGGGGGAGTGTGTATGTGTGTGTGGTCGGAGGGAGGAGTGTGTGTTTGTTCAGCCCGTGCCCCCCTGCGTTGGTGTCGAGGAGCTGGAAATGAGACGCATCAGTCACTTGCAGGGCAGGGCGCGTAAAACCTCGACAACGAGCTGTTCAGTTGCCATCTCGAGTAATCCTCGTTAGTATAGTGGTCAGTATCCCCGCCTGTCACGCGGGAGACCGGGGTTCAATTCCCCGACGGGGAGGAAATATTTTATTTTTATGGTCAGCCTATATTTTTAAAGTATACCGTCTATATATATATTTTTATTTTAAATCTTTATGAACGTCTATTTTAAATGTAATCTAGAATGTGACACCCCTGCTATTGACTGCTGACGCTTTTCATTCAAGACATAATTTCCTTCAAGTAAAAGATTTACTAATGCAGTCTCATAACTTTTAAAATCAATCACAGGCAATTTTTAAGTCAGACACTTTTTGGGAATGATTTCTGCCTTTTCATTTTAAGCTTCTGTGTACTTTATTGAAAAAAAAAGTAACGTGCACGAAGGGTTATTATTCACTTACAAATCAAAGTACCACATGATATATAAAATGCATTTATGCTACTATTTTTTTTCCACACTACATAAATGAAATGATTGTTCGGGCTCTGAATGAGGAATTGTTTTTTTTGTGTTTTTTTTTAATTCAAAAGATTTTATTAGAAGAGTTTTGTACAGTACAGATATGGTGAAGGCAATATTGGTGTAAGTGTACGCCGGCGGGGTTACAATTGGCGTCACGCTGTCCAGCTTGTTCACGCAATCGGCTGATAGACATTGTCATTGGTTAGGCTTACTACGACTTGGCCGTGTTTGTATTGCCCTCATAGGGAGGAAGAGAAAAGTCAGAAAAGAGAGACAGAGTAGCGGACAGGGTGGTTGGCGCTGCTTGCTGAGTGCCATTCTATTGGAGTTCACCTTATGTATGTGAGGGGAGTGCGTGAGAGGCCCGGTCTCTGTAATTGGCTATGGTGGTTTGTGTGAGACCAGATAGTTGTCCAGGGTGTGCCACATCTCTCCCTTCGTGGTAGAGTTGGGTGTGTGTTTTGATGTTATGTTGTCTGCTCCTCTAAGGAAGGTGATCCAGTTAAACCAGCTTTTGAAGGATGCTTTCCCCGTGTCTTTCCAGTTTGCCAGGATTGTTTTGACTGCGGCTGTGAGTAGGATGTCTATTAGCTCGCTGTCATTCTTGGACTGAGTTTCATGAGTCATGAAGGCAGCGACTACCCCTACAAAATCTGTTTGCAGTGGGAATCCCATTATGTTGTTTATGAAGTCTCTTATTTTGTTCCAGAATGTTTTGACTTTGGAGCAGTGAAAGATAAGGTGAGCTAGGTCTCCTTTTTGTTCGTGACAGTTCCAGCATAGGTCGTTGTCTCGGATCCCTACGGCCGCTAGTCTGGCCGGAGTCCAGTATGCTTTGTGGAGGAGCCAGTATTTCGTCTCTGCTAGGATTGGGGTGACTTTGTTTGAGCTTACTGAGTTCCTCAGGTGAATTTTTTCCCTGTCGCTGAAGCACCTATTTTTGGGCCTAACCAGTACTCTAGTGTCTTGGCGTTTAGTTTTGTTGAAGTTGGGCTTAGCAGTTTGTAAAGGTGCGACTTTTGGTGGCCAACTTTATGTAGGTTAGCCGAGTATTGCAGGATTATTGGTACTTCTTTGTTCAGATCTGCCTTGGTGATTGCCACCTTTATTTTTAGAAAACTGTAGAATTCTATGTCTGGTAGGTTGTGGAGGTGTTTTAGGGTGTCGAATGTGAGTGGAGCGCTGAGTTTTTCTAGTTGGTTGGGGGTGGAGATGCCCCGTTCATACCAGGAGTTCATATTTAGTATCTTGTCATTGTATTTTATTTTTGCGTTGAACCAAATGGATTCCCACTTTGTGTTTTTTATGCTATTCTCCATTCTTTTGTCCACTTTAAGAAGGGCGTTCTTGGTGTTTTTGAGTATGGTGTTGTTATCTTCGGGGTGTCTATTGGCTGTGAGTAGGGGTAGGGGGTCAAGACCTTTTAGGATTGCTCTTTCTAGCGTAAGCCAAGCCGGTGTATAGTCTTGTCTTGGCGAAAGCCAGTGTAGCCCTTGTTTGGCTAGGCACACCATCTGGAATGTTTTGAAGTTAGTGAGGTTGAGACTGATGCAGCGCCCCTATAGAAAATCTGTCTCAACAACACTACCCAACACCATGATACTCACCATTAATCATATAACTCTCACAAGGCCCATAAACTACAGAGACAAAATTTGGGCAGCTGAATCATGTGACCTAATTAATCAAAACTATTCATAAACTATTTACACATTTATATACAACTGCAGTTTATCATTTTTATCATGGATTTATAACACAAAACATTTTAATTAAGTCACAAAGGTAAATGGATCAACTGATGGTAACTAGATCATGAATAAACAAGTCCAGCTTGTAATTTCAAAATCTAATTTATTAGCTTTATTATTCAAAGAAAGAGCATTTTAAAGTATGAATCTTTATTTATTAGCAATAAAGCAGCATTTTATTGAGGAAAGGCATGTTAGACCGACATTTCAATGCATCACCATTCAGCATGAATTAAAGTAAATAAACAAGTTTCATAACCCCTAAATTCTATTTCCCTATCTTAATCTCACTTCATCTAAAAGTTAAAGTCATTAAGGCCTATTATCCTTACGTGCGCCAAATGTCCGTCAGCACGACGCGCCTTTCAGGATTCGGGAAACAAGCAGCCCCCTCCCGTTTTGGGGCTAGGTTTTTATACCTTTCTAACTAGCTAATCTCACTGAAAAAGTATACTTTTCTTGACTGTCCAGAGTTCGGATTGGCTGACAAATGTCAGCCCATATGGTGTCATCCTTTTTCCTGAAGCCTAAATCAGACTTTTTCTTTAGAGTCCATTGTCCCTTATTTTCAAGTCACGCAGCTTCCTTAAATCGAAACATTTTACATTCACAGGCTGTGACTTCCTTAACTTGGCAGACTTTGCCGGTTCCTGTCCTTGGTTTTGGTCCTTCCATGAACAAGTATAATACAATTCTCAATTGAGCTTGCAAATATTTTCAACGTGATAAAACTTTCCACGCAGGGCTCTTGCTCTCTAAGGACAGGACTCGACAACGCCATCTTTTAAAACGCTAGGCCTCAGGCCTTAGGCCTCTCTCACGGAGAACTAGTATTCAAAGAAACACAAGACATCAATTAATTAGAGTATTGAAAACCCTTCTGTTACCCACCCCCTTTGCTAATTATTATCCCATTAATTTATGTTAACTATCTGAAAGCACACAAAGCAGCTTTTCATTTCTCCACGAACTTATGCCACATAAAGACGAAAAGACATAACATAAGCACACAAAATAAGCACATGCCATTAGTTAAACTGCCGCATTTAATTCTGACAAAGTCAATAGACAAGGTTAGTTTATTATTTTTCAACGTACTTGCAAATGCAACAAAGAGCACATTTATTAGTCCCTTGTGTCGTGTATGCATTTTAATCTAGGTTGATTAGTATTTTTCACACACAAATTCATTAGTACAATTATCATTATGGAAGTTTGACTTTGCAAGTTTGAACAAAATTTTGTTCTGCACCTCGCTCCATCAACTCCCTCATCTGGTGATTTCAAAATCACCAAACTACACCCAAAAATTTTCAGCAAAAATGTTAACCTTTTAAACATGTTTTGAATCACAATGTTAGTATTTCTAAACCCTTGACTCAGCTGTTTGTCTGCAACTCTCATATCGAGTTCTACGAAACTCTTCCATCTCAATCTCTCTCTCCTGTTCCTTTCTAAGTTTATAAATCCTTTTCTTTTCCCTTAAATACTTCTTACTCTTGTGTAACATGCAACTGATTTTCAACAAAAGTATCACAAAGACTATGACTAGTAAAGGTGTCAATACTTTGCCTAGATTTGAACTACCAATCTCTTGAAAACAGGTTTTGATTGCTGCAAATCTTTTGCTCAAACGTTCTGAAAAATCCTCATCTTCTAAGGGTACAATTTCTGAATGTATCTCTGAAATGTTTTTGATATACATCTCAATATTCTGGCTCTTGTCTGGGATATATGTGCAACAATGTTGAACATGTAAAATTCCACAGACTCCTCCCTCTTTTGCTAGCAGAATGTCTAAAGCAAGACGGTTCTGCATTACCATAGATCTTATGGCAATAAGTTCAGTATCCACTAGCTGAAATCCACTGGCAGTATCAGTAGACAGCCTGTCAACAATCGTGGATAATTTTCTGATTTTGACTGCATTCAGGGTTATACCCACCAAAGGTATTACTGCCTCAAAAATATCTCCCAAAATTTCTGAGAAACTTTCTCTTTTGAATCTATTCAGATGATTACTGATCTCAAATGAACCCTCTGCATTTCTGTCAACATGAAAAATTTTTGGAAAAACTAAACCAACAAAACAAGTCCCATACCAGTGATCAGGGAGATTGTAATAGGCTTTGTCCCCACATACAAAATAAATTCCAGGGAATATTGGATCTTTGCCACCTTTAAATCCCCATCTACCCAAGATTTGATAAGTATCCTCGCATTGACTAGCACCCACAAAGTAATTATCAAAAAGCGTATTGTCTCTTCTAATGCAAAGCTTACCACTAACAAGTTTATCTATGTGAATAGCAACATTCTCTGATGTTTTACCATTAAGTTTCTCGTCCTCAATTTGCCAAAACGTAGATTTGGTTTGTTTCAGCATTTCATTTCTTTTATAAATTGCTCTTCTCTCTTCAACTAAATTCAAGAAAGATTTTTCTTCAGTTCTCAACTTACAAGTTAAATTGTTTCTAAAAGCGTACTCATAGGTGAGTTCCTTAGTCACAATGAAAAATTCCCTCATCTGTTTAGCTTGTTTATGCTTTTTCAAGCTTTTATCAATTTTCAAGTTTGCAAAGATTTCATCGTAATTAGAATAATAGTACTCTAAACGACCAGTTTGATAAAACAAACTAGCTATTACACTGCAAGTGATGCCATAAGTAAGGGGAAGCATATTATAAGTCACCCCCTCAGAAACAGAAGCAGGTAATTTCACACAAATGTAGCAATCTTTGACTTCCATCATTCTAACATATTCCGAAAGAAGTCTTGAGAAAGTATTACTAGAAAAATCACCAACAGATCTATCTTGGTGGATCTCTGGCTTGTGATCAATAACTCTATTAGTTTTGCCTGCTGCTTCATGTTTATCTTGTTTAGTCATAGCTTTACTTGTCATATTAGCTTTATACGTCTCCTTGTCAATTCCAAAAGGGAAAATGACAGCTAAAATTAACCAGACCAGGATTAATAAAACCACACAGATCAAAGACATTTTGCAACGTCTCCTTAGTATCGAACATCTTGAGTTATTGTTAACAAAAGTCATCTTTTACTCAGAATAAAAGCCTTCCAAAGAAAACAAAAATCAAACATTTCTAAATATTTCTAAATTAATATTTCTAACACCCCCCTATTTCTGATTTTTTTTTTTAAAGAAAAACCCTACTTTCTAACAGCTTTTCTTCGACCTTGCGTCTTACATCAATGTGTTTTCCCAGCTATCACAATTTCTTCGACCTTATGTCACCTAACACAATTTCTTCAGCCTTACGCCAAAAACAAATCCTCAAAATTTACAGAGATTACTTCAATCATTTCCACTAGTGTCGTCTAAATCTTCCTCACTGCTTTATTCACCTCCAGCACAGGTGGGATGATTATGTATGTCCATTCAGGAGACTTGTATTTCTGATTAGGCTTTACAATTCTCTTTGCTCTATTACTAATTACTTCTATTTTCTTTCCTGCTGGATTTTTCTCAACTTTTCTGACTAGAGACTTCGTTCACCTGCTCTTTTGATCTGTTCACCAATTTGAATTTTAATCCCTCATTTTCATTAGGCCAGTTATCACCTTTTCTTGTCAATTTCTTCTTTGGTTCAGATGTGTTACACTCTGCTCTCCAAGCTCTTTTTCTGAAATTTCTTATTTGAGAATCTTCATCACTTTCATCAGTTTCACTGTCAGAAATTTTAATTCTGGACTCAGGTACTTCTTTACTCGGCAGCTTCACTCTGTTAGGAACTTTATCCTAATAGCTGGTACTTGGTAATTCGTCTTCTTCTTCAATTACCTTCAACTTCCCAGTTTCAGAATTTTCATTCCTTCCTCCAGAGCTTCCAATCTGCTTTACAATACCGTCCTGATCCTGATTCTCTTCTTGTTCAGACTCTTTTTCAGCTTTCTTTTCTAAGACGACTTCATCATCTTCAGAGTCTAGTATCACGATTTCTTCATTATTTTCATTCAATGCTTCATTCGCAATTGAACTCTCCAGATGTCGACCTTCCTGTCGATCTTCAGGATCTGGATTTCTTTCAGGTTCTTCTTCAGAATCTGAATCAGTTGTAGTGTCACCTTCGTCAGGATTTTCAGGTGTTGGCACACGAATGATGTGACTAGCGTGGATCCACCTTTTCAATCCTTTGCACTTTACTGCATTTGTTGTGACAAGAATCACCTGTCTTGCTCTCTGCCACCTGGGTACTAAACAATTTCTTCTCCGGTGTATTTTTGTCCTTACCCAGTCACCTGTTAACAGATCATGAGCTTTTTCTTTGTCTCTTGCAATTACATCAGTTCCCACCTGATGGAACACAGAAGTCACGACGTCAGAAAGATTCTTACAGTATTCCAAAATGACGCTATCATTTATACTCATTAACTTTCCAACTGGTACAAATGCTTGTCTCATGACTCTTCCCATGACAATATCATGAGGACTTAATCCTGTTTTTTATCTGGAGTACTTCTCAAAGACATCAAAACAAGTGGAAGTGCATCTGTCCACTTTACTCCTGTAGCTAAACACATCTTTGCTATTCTATTCTTGATAGTACCATTTATTATTATTTATTATTATTATTTATAGGTTTGTATAGCGCTATGAATAAACTCCTGAAGGAGTATCTCCGCGCTTTTGACACCAGGGATAGAGGAGCTTAGACAAATATCCACAGAAAATATGCATTATAACCAGGGAACTAATCTGAAAACCGGAGGATAGATGCTTAGCATAGGCTGAACAAAAAGGTTTTCAGACTTTTCCTGAATTCAAGATGATTCCTACATTGTTTTAAAGAAAGCGGGAGGGAGTTCCAAAAACTTGGGCCCACCACGGACAGAGCCCTGCCTCCTTGTCTAGCTTTAGTGATTTTAGGAATATTTAGCAAAAGCTGTTCACCAGACCTAAGAGTGCGGATAGGAGCGTATGGAACAAATTTTTTTGCCAAATACTCTGGTCCCAAGTCATTGAGGCCTTTATGGATTATACAGCCGATCTTAAACTTCACTCGTTGCCGAACTGGCAACCAGTGTAGTGTCTGTAGTAAAGGTCTAGAAGGAGACCTAGGAGGTGCATTAAGCACCAACCTTGCAGCTGTATTTTGAACCACCTGCAGGCGGTTGAGAACCTCTTCATTAGCTCCTGCCATGAGGCCATTGCAGTAGTCAAGACGACTGATAATCAGAGCTTGAACCAGAGTTCTCCTATAAAGATCAGGGAGGAAAGGAAAAATCCTCCGGAGGAGACCTATTACGTGGAAACACATTCCTACAGTAATGGAGACATGATGTTTCATAGTCAGCTCCGGTTCAAATCTGACTCCCAGATTCTTGATCACTGCTTTGGGCTCAGGAACTGGTCCCAGATCGGGGGGCCACCAGTCAGGAGACCATTGGACCTTTACATCACCAAAAAGCATTACCTCAGTTTTTCCAACATTGCATTGGAGGAAATTGGAGGACATCCACCTTGCAACTGCCTTCATTCCATCGGAGAAAGATTGTATTATCTCCGGTGTAAGATGTTTAAAAGGGAAGAGCAGCTGCGTATCATCAGCATATGATACTGGATGGAATCCGTAAGCTCTGGTTACATCTGCCAAAGGGGCCACATAGGAGTTAAACAAAGTAGGGCTCAAACATGAGCCCTGCGGGACCCCCTTGGTGATGTTAACCTCCTCCGACCTAAAATCACCCATGGTGACAGATTGGGTGCGGTTGGAGAGAAAGCTTCTGATCCATTCCAGTGCCATACCACCGATTCCACTCTCAGACAGGCGTTCGATAAGGATGTTGTGAGAGATAGTATCGAACGCTGCCGATAAATCTAGCAGTACCAGGATCACAGAATAACCTTTGTCCTGGTACAGCCGAAGATCGTCTGTTATCGACAGCAAGGCCGTCTCGGTGCTGTATTTTGGCCTAAACCTGACTGAGATGGATCGAGGCAGCCAGATTGTTCCAAATAGGTGGATAGATGTTTATTTGAATGCTTTTCGGTGATTTTCCCCAAGAATGGTAGAAGGGAAATAGGTCTAAGATTAGACAAATTGGTCCATGGAATTGAAGAATTCTTCCTGATCGGTCTGACAAGAGCTTTTTTCCAGCATTGTGGGACTACTCCAGATGTCAATGAGAGGTTTACTAGCCTCTGGACATCAGGACCCAGTAAGCTCCCTAGTGGACCCATAAGTCTGGCTGGGAGCCGGTCTGCCGGGCTTCCGCTTTTTATTTCCGTAATTAGACTTAGGACCTCACTCAGTGAGATTTCTGGGAATTCATTAAAGGAATGAGACATTATAGCTTTAGTGGCTGACCTATGCACCAAAGTAGAGTGATCTTGACTACTATCATCAATATTTGTAGTCTCAATTTTCCTGTAAATGGCGTCAATTGTATCGGAGAAGAAACTTGATATGCTGTCACAAAGATGTTGTGAAGCCATGTCTGCACTTTCGCAAGCAACGGGCTTCAGGAAAGTATTGACAATCTGGTACAAGGTCTTTGAGTCATTACCAGCAGCCTCTAACTGAGCGGTGATATAATGCTTGCGAGCAGATCGTATGGCTTTGTGATAGGTTTGAAGAGCCATCCTATAGTTAACCTTGTCTCCTTCCAGATGAGAGGTTCTCCATGTCTTCTCAAATTTCCTAGCTGTGCGTTTTAAACTGCGTAGATCTTCCGAATACCAGACTTCATGTTTCTTAGTAGGACTAGTTTTAAAGGTCTTTATCGGGGCAAGTTGTTCTACTACATCACCAATAGCTAAGTCCCACTTCAAGAGTGCGCTATTAATATCCTCCGTACATACGACAGAGGGGGAGCGGTATTTCCGCTCAAAGGTGATGTTAGTAATTTTATGCCACTGCCTTCGTTTAGATGGAATATGGGCATGTACAGTGGGTCGCGGAGTACTTATAGGCATGAAAAACTCAAGCAAGAAATGATCTGTCCAAGGATATTGTTTGGGTATGTTGCATTTGATGCCAGGAAAGTTGGCAATAATCATGTCCAAAGTATGCCCCGCTTGATGTGTGGGTCCACTATTATATTGTTTAAGTCCCAGAAGAGAGATATCAGTCATAAAAGCTTGTACCTCCTTATTATTTTCTTCCTCACTGTGAATATTAAAATCCCCCAGTAGTAGGAAGTCTTTGTCTGTGCTAATATGTAATGCAATTGCTTCTACTAGCAGCGTGGGCATATTTTTCAGAGGGCCAGGTGGACGGTAAACCAAGGCTCCTTTCCTACTACATTTAATGGATGAATCAATCCTGAATATCATCATCTCAAAGTCAGTGGTACAACATTGGTCTAAGACAGAGACAGAGATATCGTCTTTGAATACGATTGCTATCCCGCCACCAGTTTTTTTAGGTCTATCCTGTCTGACAAGCTTATAGCCCATTGGTATACCAAGAGTAATAGCGGGGGTGGTGTGAGGTTTAAGCCACGTTTCGGTTAGGAAACATATATCTGGCTTATAGGTAGAAATGAGATCCCAAACCTCTGCTGAATGTTTAACTAAAGATCTTATATTACACAATAGGTAGCTACCCCCGTAGTTCTGAGTAGTCGTGATGTTGTCAAAACCATGTTGGTAGGAAACACAATGCGTTAAAAATTGTGTATGGCAAGACCTACACGAGAAAGGGCCCTCATGGCAACAATGGGATAATGGGGAACAATTAGTTGAAAACAACTTAGGGCGTAAGTGGCGTAAAGTGTGAGAGAGATATACCCGCCTGGTACCTATAGTATCACCAGTCGGGAGTGCCATAGCCCTTAGCCACGTCCTGTCGCGGACGGGCGCAGACGGGCTTCTCTCTGGCGTGTCTCAGGCGCTTCGCTGCGCGCGACCGCTGCGCGCTTGCTGTGACGAGGGGGCTAAATACCTCCCAATGTGCAGCAGACTAGAGCGCTAACCGCTCTGTGCTCGCGGAAAGTGACCTGGCTCTGCCTGACCCGCCCTCCGCTCAAACGGCACTGGTTGCCGCGTCGGACCGGGGCGGGCAGGACAAGAGATCGAGCACAGGTTAGGTAAGATTGTAAATACCAATTATATATTGTTGCGTATAGCGCTGCTAGCAATCAGCAATGACTATACACAATTTTAGGAACACAACACTATTTAAAATACAATTCAATTTTACAGTTTTAAAATCACTTGTAAAATTCACATTTGCAGCGTAAGTCTATTGCTCTCCAACCAAGCGTCAGCGGGTCGGGGAGACACTGCCACCGTCCTCCCTACCGCAAATGCCGCCTGCTCCTCGCTGCCTAAATACCTCCCAATGTGCAGCAGACTAGAGCGCTAACCGCTCTGTGCTCGCGGAAGTGACCTGGCTCTGCCTGACCCGCCCTCCGCTCAAACGGCACTGGTTGCTGCGTCGGACCGGGGCGGGCAGGACAAGAGATCGAGCACAGGTTAGGTAAGATTGTAAATACCAATTATATATTGTTGCGTATAGCGCTGCTAGCAATCAGCAATGACTATACACAATTTTAGGAACACAACACTATTTAAAATACAATTCAATTTTACAGTTTTAAAATAACTTGTAAAATTCACATTTGCAGCGTAAGTCTATTGCTCTCCAACCAAGCGTCAGCGGGTCGGGGAGACACTGCCACCGTCCTCCCTACCGCAAATGCCGCCTGCTCCTCGCTGCCTAAATACCTCCCAATGTGCAGCAGACTAGAGCGCTAACCGCTCTGTGCTCGCGGAAGTGACCTGGCTCTGCCTGACCCGCCCTCCGCTCAAACGGCACTGGTTGCCGCGTCGGCGGGCAGGACAAGAGATCGAGCACAGGTTAGGTAAGATTGTAAATACCAATTATATATTGTTGCGTATAGCGCTGCTAGCAATCAGCAATGACTATACACAATTTTAGGAACACAACACTATTTAAAATACAATTCAATTTTACAGTTTTAAAATCACTTGTAAAATTCACATTTGCAGCGTAAGTCTATTGCTCTCCAACCAAGCGTCAGCGGGTCGGGGAGACACTGCCACCGTCCTCCCTACCTTTACTTGCTCAACCACACCTGATGCTTCTGGTCTGTAGGCACAATACAGCTTTTGTTTAATATTTAATGCTTCACAAACCATTTGTAATAGTCTGCTTTCAAAATGTGTTCCACGATCAGTTTCCACAGTCACTGGAAAACCGTACCTAGGTATGATCTCCCTTAAAAGTAATTTTGCTACAGTAACTGAATCATTGTGACGTGTTGGGAACACTTCCACCCATCTTGAAAACATACAGACTATCACAAGAACATATCTCAACTTGTTATGGGGTGGCATGTCAATGAAATCTATTTGCAATCTGGTGAAAGGATCACCCTCCCGTCCTATGGTTCCCATGCTCCCAACTGTTTTTCTGTTTGGGTTCATTTGTTGACAGACTAAGCATCTCTGACAAAAAGATTCTGCAATTATTCTGAATTGTGGGTTAAACCATGTCTGCCTAAATAACCTGATCATAGAATCTCTTCCTATGTGTCCTGGACCATGATACATTCTAGCCATGTCAGCAATCATGCTATTTGGCAAAACTGGTCTGTCATCTTTATAAATCCAAATCTCATCTTCCTCTCGCTGTCTACAACCTGCTCTTAACCAAGAGTGTTTCTCCTCATCATCTGCCTCATCTTGTAATACCTTAACTCCTTGCTATGTCTCAACTACAGATGTTAGCATAAGTGAATTTAAATCATGCTCATTGTCTTTTTCCCGATTGATTGAATAACTGTTTATTGCACAATGTTTAGCAATCTCATCTGCATAAGCATTTCCTTTGGTTATGTAATCATTGTCCTTTTTATGTGCTGTACATTTCACGACAGCAATTTTCTCTGGTAGCTGAATGCCATCGATCAATCTTTTGATCAATTTTGCATTTCTTATTGGTGATCCCGCAGAAGTTAAAAAACCTCTTTGAGACCAGAGTTGGCCATAGTCATGGACTACACCATATCCATACTGACTATCAGTCACTATGGTAATTCTTATTCCTTTTGCTCTTTCACAAGCACGAATCAAAGCAATTAATTCTGCTACTTGAGCTGAACGAATTCCTTCAAGACAAGAAGCTTCAACTACATCTGCAACTGTGCAGACGGAATATGCTGCTCTCAGAAAACCCTCTTCCGTTCTCAAGCATGATCCATCAACAAAGTAAATACAATCTGACTCTGACAATGGAACGTCCTTAATGTCCTGCCTGGGTTTGGTACAATATTCTAAAAGATCCAAGCATTCGTGATCAATGTCATTCTCATTCCTGATTTCTGTTACAGTACCATCAGGCAACAATGGGGAAGGATTTAGATTCCCACACCTTGCTATCGAGACGTTATCTGATCCCAGAATAGTCTTTTCATATTTAGTTAACCTGTTACTTGTCAAATGCTGTGTTTTGCTTCTGGTAAGAAGAATTTCAACAGAATGGGGTACATAGACTTTTACAGGAAACCCTATTATGATTCTCTCACTCTGCTCAAGGCTTACACTTGTTGCAGCTACTGCCTTTAAGCAGCCTGGTAATGCTTTTGCAACAGGATCAAGAACTGCTGAGAAATATGCAATTGGCTTTCTCAGTTTGCCATGTCTTTGAATTAGAACTGATAATGCACAACCTTCCCTTTAACTGCAATACAGCTCAAATTCTTCCTCATAATCTGGCATACCGAATGCAGGTGCTTCACACAAACTCTTTGTTAACTGCTCAAAAGCTTCTAACTCAGTTTCTGTTAGAGTAATCGGGTCTTTTATGTCTGATTTTGTCAGTCTCTGCAGTGGTTTTGCAATTACAGAAAATCCACTAATCCATTGGCGACAATAACCAACCATTCCTAAAAACATTCTGACCTGTCTCTGTGTTTTTGGAGGTTGCATTCCCTGAATCATTTTGATTCTTTCAATTGTTACCTGCCTGATTCCTTTTGCAATTCTGTGACCAAGGTATTTTACGTCTTGTTTGCAAAACAGTAATTTTGCAGGGGACACGTTATGTCCCTCATCTGCCGGATGATTTAACAATGTAATGGTATCTGTCACACAGTTATCTCGTGTTTTTGCAGCCACTAACAAGTCATCTATGTATTGGACTAATGTTGACTTACCAGGTAAATCTAGATTCTCCAAGGATTTCTTTAGCAACTGATTAAAAATAGATGGACTTTCTGTATACCCTTGAGGGATACGACACCATGCTAGGATGCGATCCTGGAACCTGAACGCAAAAATTTGCTGGCTATCTGGATGCAATGGAACAGTAAAGAATGCGTTACAAAGATCAATGACCGTATACCATTCTGCATCATGCGGAATCTGATATAAAATTACTGCTGGGTTTGGAACGACAGGGCAACATGGAACAACTATCTGATTAACCTTTCTCAGGTCTTGAACAATCCTGAAAGTAACGTTTGGCTTTTTAATACCCATAATCGGTGAATTACATGGACTACTCTCAATTTCTTTTAGAACACCCTGTTTTATGAATTTGTCAATTACAGGTATAACACCTTCAATAGTTTCTGCTTTCATTTTATACTGAGGAATGTTTGGAAACTCCACTCCTTGTTTCACTGTGATTTTTACTGGATCAACATTTTCCATTAAGCCCATTTCACTTCCTGTTAAATCCCACATTTTTGCATTAACTGTTTCTTTTAATTCTTCAGGCAGATTATCTTTTTCAAATGCAGGAAATAATTTACTTTCCTCTGCTTCAACCATAAACATAGTTAATTTGTACAACCCATCTTCTTCAAGTGTTTGAAGCTCTATACCATCCGGTGAGCAATATATTTTGCAATTCATTTTACACAAAATATCCCTCCCTAAAAGGTTTACAGGACTGCTGTTACAAACTACAAATCTATGTTTGTCTTTAAATTTACCAATTTCAACTTTAACTGGTTCTGTTAAATCTGGTTTAATTTGTTGATTAGCTACGCCAACTACTTGGATGGTGTCCCCAGAGAGAGTCAGGTTTTCTATTTCCACTGATCTAACAGTAGAACGGGTAGCACCTGTGTCCACAAGAAAAGTGATTTCTACATCATGCACTTTACCATTTACAAATGGACCAGACTGATCTACCTCAAGAGTGGCTCCAAGCACACACTCTTCCTCCTCTCTCAGGCACCGTCATAAGTAATCTTCAGAATCACTCCCTCCATTATCATTCAACAAATATTGTTGAGAAATATTTGGCACATTCACTCTTCGCGGTATGTTTACCTGATCACCACCACAGAATCCCGTCTCTGTATTGTATCTCTGTACATTCACACAATTTGGAAGTGGCGATTGTGGAATCTGATTCTGCTGATTCACTACCTGTCGCTGTAGCTGCTGCTGTAGCTGTTGCTATAGCTGTTGCTGCAGATTTATCTCATTCTGCATCTGTGGATTCAATGATGCATTTTTAAAATTTCTGGGCGGATTTTTACATTCGCGCTTCCAGTGTCCAATTTCGCCGCAATTAAAGCATGGGAGTTTTTGTTTTAACTCCTCAATATTCACATTAAATTTCGGCTTGTTATAATTACCCTTAAATTTACCTTGATTCTGATTAATATTTTTATTTTCCGAATTTGCAATTTGTTGTTCAGCCACTTTCACTTGTGCCCACATAGCTTTTTCCTTAAGCTTCTTCTGTTTGGCATCTATCTCATCACTACAGTATTTTGCTTTTCTCAAAATGTCATCAACTGAAAGTGATTGCCAACCAACGATTCCGTTTCTAATCATATCACCAATTTCAGGTCTTAAACCATAAACAAACCTATAAATAAAGTGGCTCATGTCCTTCTCACTTAATGTTTCATAGCCACTGTATTGTTTAAAAACCAGCAATAATCTTTCATAAAATGAATGTACTGATTCTTTTGGCTCCTGATTTGTTCTGTCTATTTTAACCCAATCAACTTCTTTCGGGGGAATCTTATTCTTCAACGAGTAAATTACTTTATCATACAGATCCATAACATCTGCTGATGGAGCACCTGTTATACTATTTCGAGCAGGTTCTTCTTTAGGCCAACTTACAGAAACCTTACATTCTGTCCAAAGATCTGACGGAACAACAATGTCAAAAAATCCATCAAGATCAATCCACAGAACTTTTGAAACTTTGATAGATCTATCCACCTGTCGATACCACTCTACAGGTTTCTCTCTCAGCCGAGGTAAATCATTTGTGAACAATAGAATGTCCTGTCTTGTCCAAGGGACATGTACATACCCACCTCCTGCTATTTCTCTCATCGGGAATTGATTAGCTTCCATACCTCTTTCTCTCCTTTCTTCCTCTCTTTTCTTTGCCCATTTAACTCTCCATTTACTTAAATCACACAATCAAATCTTTAATATGCACTATTCTCCCATTAGAATTCAAATTTCAAATATCCTTTTCAGTAAAATCTATTCTGTAATGTTTTCCCAAATTCTTCTGCCTGCTCAAATCAATTTCCAGTTCAACAGCCAATTCTTCTAACTGTTCATACTTATTTTTAGTTTTCAATTGTATGCTTTTACAAATAAACAATAATTCTTCATTCTGATAATGCTTATAGGGCCCGATGTAGTTGGCAAATACCGGTCGGAAACGGCCGAATTCGGCCGTTTCCGACCGGTATTTGGCATCTTGAGATGTAGGGGGCCAGATTTTACAGATTCTGTAAATTTAATGAATCGGTAAATTTACAGAATCTGTAAAATACCGAATCGGTATTTTTACCGATTCGGTAATTCCCAGATGTAGGTGGGACTCTTCTGAGTCCCAAAGGCCCTACAAATTCGGTATTTTACCACCCAATCCAATTGGGTGTTAAAATACCGAATTCAGGTGTGCATGCACATGTGTGCATGCACACCTAGCCATGTGACAGACAGACATGCCCTTAGGGCATGTCTGTGTGCCACATGGCGCACATGCCTATTTTTGGGGTGCCAGAGGGTGTCAAAGTGACACCCCCTGCACCCTTGCAAAATTCGGTATTTACCGATTCTGTAATTACAGAATCGGTATTGCCCATTGATTCCTATGGGGTTTAAGGCCCATAGGAATCAATGGGCAATACCGATTCGGTATTTACAGATTCGGTAAATACCGAATCTTAACGATTCGGTATTTACAGAATCTGTAATACCTACATCTCCCCCCTTCATATTTACCGACTCTTAAATACCGAATCGGTAAAATTCGGTATTTAAGAGTCGGTAAATATGAATTACCTACATCTGGCCCTAAATTGTCAGGTCCAATTGTACCAATAATTAATTCCTCCAAATCTGCTTTTAGTTTTGCCACATCAAGTAATTTATTTTCTGGAGTCTTTGGGGTATGCGTTAAATCTATTTTATTTATGCTCCTTTCTGGAGTCTCAGTATCAGATTCTGCACCAAATGGAGTTTTACATGGTGATCCTTGATTAAAAGTGAAGTCAGGCATTGTTTTTTCACGGTGTATCTCTGATAATTCTGAATACAATTTTTCAGCTACTTTCTGAATTTCTGCATTTAATGGAATAGTCAAAGCTGAGTGTCTAATTTCCCTTTGATCAAATACTGGTTGAACAGGACCAATCGTTACTGGTACCGTTACTGCTTCCATGCCTTTAGTTAACTGTTGTATTAACTCTTCTTTTGCTCGAAGATATTCTGAAGTATTTGGCATTTCATTACATCTTTCTCTTTCTGGTCTCATTACATTTCTCGGGGCTTCATTTCTCTGCTCTGGAGAAATTTCAAAATCATTTCTGGGAATTTCAATATAATTTCTGTTTTCTCCTTATATACTAGAATTAGACCTTAACTCTACTCTTTCACGTGTTTTTCCATAGCTTTGATTTGACATGGTAGATGTCTCATCAATAATTTCTTTTGAAGGAGGAGGAGCACTCGGGAAGACTCTTGGTGTGACTGGAATTCTTGGGGTAGACCATGAACAAGCTGGTTGATATTGGTAAGCTGACGGGTTCGGTTTTGTGATATAAATCTCTTCTAATACCGCATCTTCTAAATCATTTTCTTCATTAATATTATTTCTTTTTTGGGTATTCTTTTGACCTGGTACTTCAGTAACCATTACTCTTACTGGGTACATGCCATCACACATGTCTGCACGTCTCCATCGACGCATTCTATCCTCATGAGTTTCCCTATTAATATCTCATTTTGAACCTTTTGTTATTCTTCTGTTTTCTCGTTCGAGTTCAAACATCTCATCCTCCCATTCAACTAAAGCTTCAAATTGAGTGGGTCTAGGCTTTGGCACAAGAGCCATCATTTTTTCTCTAAAATTTTTCAAAACCTTAATATTAAATGACCCATCTTCCGGCCATGCTAATACACCATCATCCTTGGTATAATCCATCCAATTATCCATCCAAAGACAAGTATGATAACCATATTCACCTTCCATATAGGCTGCAGGTGTTTTGTACTTATGAAGTAACTTTCCACCTCGTGTTTCAATTTTCCTGTCAGGTTTAACTATATTTTTCAATCTCTGAAGCCTTGTAAGCTTCTTTTCCTCTTTCTTGTAGAAATAAGCCATGTTTTTAATCAAATCCGCTTAATTCCAAATGATCGTAAGCGTTTCCTTGTTGTTCCGCAAAACCAACCAATCCGTGCGCGAAACTCACCAACAAGCCAATCAGGTTAAGCCACGTCACCACCTTGCTCAACCAATAGAATTGCTATTTTCAGAATAAGCCAATCAGCTGTCATCTCGTCTTGGTCACGAGAACAAATCAGCGCGCTAGCTGTGACGTATGTTAGCCAATCACAGCGTGGACCCTGTGACGTACACTGCCGCTGCAGCTTCGCTGTCTCTCACTCCTTGAACTAGCCCCTCCTTTGCAAAATATTTTTCACGGCACCATTTTAACAATTCTTTTCAAAGGAATTCAGTTAATAACTACAGAAAAACAAACCATTTGTCTGTTTCGCTAAAATAAAGTGATAGCTTTTACAATCATTCAAGTATTCTTTGCATGGAGTAGACGACGCTATTCTCACAGAATATTAAAATTTGTTGATAAAGTAAGTCTACTCTACCCTTCCAGTAGGTAATGACAAACTTGTTTCCCTCTGAATGCACATAAAGTAGCAATTCAAAGTTTTGACTCGTTCGTAATTACAAAATCATTTACGCACTTTCAAACGGAAAGTATCCCTAACCATACATACATGAAATCTTGGTAGGACTTTAACCAACCATTGAGATCCACATTTGTCAGCAAGATAGACAACACTTCCTTACCCTTCACACAAGCTTGGATAAATTCTACTACTCTTTTCACAGTGAGTTTTAAGACAGGCTCCAAGTCCCTATACTTCGAAAGCTACAATTTCATAGACTATCCTCACTATACATTTAACCTAGCACACCTAAGATCCCTAAACTTGTGCTGTACGTCCACAACACTAGTGATATATGTCAATACCACTATTTTGAAACAGAACAAATGCACTGTGCAACTTCACTTGTCACACTATTCTTGTACCGGTACAAAACCAGGATTTTTCACACTGCTGGAAAAAAACCTTTTCAACAACATATAACAACTTTAACAAACTCAACATATGTTAAACATTGATCCTATGTAGTTACCATGTAGCATGTCAGTTACCATAGTAACCGTAACTCTGCTACCAAGGAATCGATGCAGCGCCCCTTTAGAAAATCTGTCTCAACAACACTACCCAACACCATGATACTCACCATTAATCATATAACTCTCACAAGGCCCATAAACTACCGAGACAAATTTTGGGCAGCTGAATCATGTGACCTAATTAATCAAAACTATTCATAAACTATTTACACATTTATATACAACTACAGTTTATCATTTTTATCATGGATTTATAACACAAAACATTTTAATTAAGTCACAAAGGTAAATGGATCAACTGATGGTAACTAGATCATGAATAAACAAGTCCAGCTTTTAATTTCAAAATCTAATTTATTAGCTTTATTATTCAAAGAAAGAGCATTTAAAAGTATGAATCTTTATTTATTAGCAATAAAGCAGCATTTTATTGAGGAAAGGAATATTAGACCGACATTTCAATGCATCACCATTTCAGCATGAATTAAAGTAAATGAACAAGTTTCCTAACCCCTAAGTTCTATTTCCCTATCTAAATCTCACTTCATCTAAAAGTTAAAGTCATTAAGGCCTATTATCCTTACGTGCGCCAAATGTCCGTCAGCACGACGCGCCTTTCAGGATTCAGGAAACAAGCAGCCCCCTCCCGTTTTGAGGCTAGGTTTTTATACCTTTCTAACTAGCTAATCTCACTGAAAAAGTACACTTTTCTTGACCGTCCAGAGTTCGGATTGGCTGACAAATCTCAGCCCATATGGTGTCATCCTCTTTCCTGAAGCCTAAATCAGACTTTTTCTTTAGAGTCCATTGTCCCTTATTTTCAAGTCACGCAGCTTCCTTAAATCGAAACATTTTATATTCACAGGCTGTGACTTCCTTAACTTGGCAGACTTTGCCGGTTTCTGTCCTTGGTTTTGGTCCTTCCATGAACACGTATAATACAATTTTCAATTGAGCTTGCAAATATTTTCAACGTGATAAAACTTTCCACGCAGGGCTCTTGCTCTCTCTGGACAGGACTCGACAACACCATCTTTTAAAATGCTAGGCCTCAGGCCTTAGGCCTCTCTAATGGAGATCTAGTATTCAAAGAAACACAAGACATCAATTAATTAGAGTATTGAAAACCCTTCTGTTACCCACCCCCTTTGCTAATTATTATCCCATTAATTTATGTTAACTAGCTGAAAGCACACAAAGCAGCTTTTCATTTCTCCACGAACTTATGCCACACAAAGACGAAAAGACATAACATAAGCACACAAAATAAGCACATGCCATTAGTTAAACAGCCGCATTTAATTCTGACAAAGACAATAAAAAAGGTTAGTTTATTATTTTTCAACGTACTTGCAAATGCAACAAAGAGCACATTTATTAGTCACTTGTGTTGTGTATGCATTTTAATCTAGGTTGATTAGTATTTTTCAGACACAAATTCATTAGTACAATTATCATTATGGAAGTTTGACTTTGCAAGTTTGAACAAAATTTTGTTCTGCACCTCGCTCCATCAAGACCTCCTAGGTTTTTGCTCAACTTTAGTTTCTGAAGACTTATTCTGGGTTTCTTGTCCTTCCATAGGAATTTGTTTATCAGGGTATCTCGTTTTTAGGTCTCGGCTAGCCGCGCGAAGCGCGTCTCCGCCAAGCCCCTTTTGTCGGCATGTGTGCTTCCCAGGAGACAGTCCTGGCCGCGCGCTTCGCCTTGGAGGCAATTTGAAAGTGACACGCGCACGCGAACGAGCGCTGCGGCCAGGCGCTGTCTCCTGGGAAGTGCTTGGTGAAATTGCAGATGACGGTAAGTGGATTTATTTACATTGCGTGTGTCCTCTTTTCCCGCCTCCACCCCTGGGGCAATCCCTCGTCTATCCTTGCTCCCCGAACACCAGCCCAGCTCCCTCCCAAGCTCCAGCTGCGGCTTTACCTTTCCAGCGGCGCCGCGCCGGATGCACGCTGAGATGTGAAGGAACAGATCCCACGGAAATGGAACCGGGAGAGCGAGCGAGCTCCGCCGGGAGGCTCACATCGAGAGGCGCGGGGAGTGGGGCAGCTGCAGTGCGCTTCCACCGACTGCAGGGGGGCGGCACCGAGCGGCTTGCCGAGGAAAGCGGTGGGAGGCAGGGGCCGAGCTTGCGGGAGGAGGTAAGGGGCGGAGGGAGGAGAAACGAGAGCGCGCTCGAGGGCCTGACTGACAAAAGCACGAGGAGGCAGGACTTCTCAGGAAAAACAGAATTGAGCTCTAGTTGACACCCCCGGGGTACCAAAGAGTTGTCGGCGTGTGACCTGCAGCCCACACATTTAAGGCTGCAGGCAGTATATTAACCACTGAACTATTTCACCAGGGTTAGAGATGTAGGGCGTCGATTGCATACACTACTGTGCATTAAGCGTATCACCCGTCTGCTTGTATCCCACTCATATTTTACCTGTAGCACACAAGATTTCTGCATTTTCCCTCTGCTTTCTTTGTATTTATTTCTGCCCTTCATTTCAAGCGTCTTCCTTTTGTCTGCAGCCTCCCCTTTCACCCTTCCCCTGGGTAACTATCTTTTGATTTCTCTCATTCCTTCCTTTATACTGTGATATATTATTTTCCTCCCATTTGGCATTGTCAACTATGTTCCGCATTTATTCTTTATCACACCCACTCAGTTTTTTCTGCCGTTACTTCTCTTTATTCTTCTCCCCTTTTCTCTACCTATTTTTACTCTGTTCTTTTCCTTCTTTTTTTTTCTCCGTGTTTGCCCTCCCAATGTCTCTTTAAAATTGCTTGCCCTTTGAAATGTTAACATCACTCTGCATGTTTGTTTTGTAGGCAAAAATCTATAAGTAAACAGATAACTCACAACTTCCCCTGGGAACAGGAGCATTCTAGACACCTCCAACTAGCAATGTTAAAAACCCCAGGAAGCTACACACCAATATATAAAGGGAAATGCAGGAGATAAACCCATCTGCGCAACTCACATCAGAGCGGGCTGAGAGCACGATTTCGACAACCCATTAACTGATACTGATCTGTGGGAATACGCTCGTTCACAAACAGGTTAGCTGACTACTACACTATTGATACCTGCCCCACATAACACCCTTGTAACACTACACAAAGGGGCTTAACTTGATAACCGTTGATACACGAGGAGCACATGAAGTGTACTTTGTGTATCTAGCAGGGGGAAACATACTCCGTTCAAAATAATTGGCCTAAGTATAGACTTATCTCCAAAGATAGCTTTTCTGGGATGGGTAAAAAAAAATCTCACATCAGTCAAACTCACTATCTTAGAACTGCTACTGGAGGCCTCTCACTGAAGACATATGGCACACAGGGATTTCCAGTTTCACCAGAGGCCTGAAGTGGTCCCACCCTGAGGTCACTGCCTCCTCCTAGGCTGTACACTCACCACCGAATACTAAAGGGCACTAAAGATTGAACTAAAAAGTAGTAAGTGAGTAGTGAGTGCAGAGTAGTGAGTGCAGAGTGAGTGTGCAGAGTAGTGAGTGCAGAGTGAGTGTGCAGAGTAGTGAGTAGTGAGTGCAGAGTAGTGAGTAGTGAGTGCAGAGTAGTGAGTAGTGAGTGCAGAGCGGTGAGTAGTGAGTGCAGAGTAGTGAGTGCAGAGCGGTGAGTGGTGAGTAGTGAGTGCAGAGTAGTGAGTAGTGAGTGCAGAGCAGTGAGTAGTGAGTGCAGAGTAGTGAGTAGTGAGTGCAGAGTAGTGAGTAGTGAGTGCAGAGTAGTGAGTAGTGAGTGCAGAGTAGTGAGTAGTGAGTGCAGAGTAGTGAGTGCAGAGTGCAGAGTAGTGAGTGCAGAGTAGTGAGTGCAGAGTAGTGAGTGCAGAGTAGTGAGTGCAGAGTAGTGAGTAGTGAGTGTAGAGTAGTGAGTAGTGAGTAGTGAGTGCCGAGTAGTGAGTGCAGAGTAGTGAGTAGTGAGTGCACAGTGAGTAGAGTAGTGAGTAGAGTAGTGAGTAGTGAGTAGAGTAGTGAGTAGAGTAGTGAGTAGTGAGTAGAGTAGTGAGTAGTGAGTAGAGTAGTGAGTAGAGTAGTGAGTAGTGAGTAGAGTAGTGAGTGCAGAGTAGTAAGTAGTGAGTAGAGTAGTGAGTGCAGAGTAGTAAGTAGTGAGTAGTGAGTAGAGTAGTGAGTAGAGTAGTGAGTGCAGAGTAGTGAGTGCAGAGTAGTGAGTAGAGTAGTGAGTGCAGAGTAGTGAGTAGTGAGTGCTGAGTAGTGAGTGCAGAGTAGTGAGTAGTGAGTGCAGAGTAGTGAGTAGAGAGTGCAGAGTAGTGAGTAGTGAGTGCAGAGTAGTGAGTAGAGAGTGCAGAGTAGTGAGTGGCTGGCCCTGTTTCTAGCTCAAGCGGCACCGGCACCTGTAGTCTAAAGATAATACCTCTGCCTCAAGTGAAGTACTCTGGTACCCAAGGATGACTAGCAAACAATATTATTCACAACGTTGCTTACTATTCAGCAACATTTGACAGTTTGCAATCAATCTTTATAAAACTATTCAGAGTTTGATAACAAATTAATGCAACACATTGTAATATACAATGCCAATAGCTCAAACTTTAATGCTGCGAGACCTATTGCATTGTAAATGCTTGTTTGTGGAAGTCTTCTGTAGTTATTAGCGGGAGCATGCTGAGTAGGTAGTTAATAATGGGTGCTATCATAATTTTTATTGTTTCAACTCTGCTCCACCAGCTGACAAACTTTGGTGTCCACATTCCAAGTTTCTCTTTCACTTTGTTTAGGAATGTCTTTTCATTGTGATCCAGTGTTGTTTTAAGATCTCTCTCATAGTGTAGCCCAAGGTATTTCAGAGCTCCTTTTTGCCATGCTAACCCTGAGTTCCCTAGTACTGCCTTAGTGGTGCGCACGTTTAGAGGTTTGCATTCTGATTTGTCCCTATTGAGTTTTTAGCCCGAGACTTGTGCGTATTCCTCAATGGTGGCCATTAGGGCCGCTATTGAGTGGCCTGGGTTCTCTGTGGTGATGAGTATGTCATCTGCGTAAGCAGCTAACTTGACTGTGTTCCCCTCGATTTAGATTCCTTTTATTTCTGGGTTGGACCTAATCATGCACAGCAGTGGTTCTATGGAGAGTAGGAAGAGTGCTGGGGATAGTGGGCACCCCAGTCCCGTGCCTCTTTCTAGGAGTAGCGTCCCTGAGGTGCACCCATTGACTACTACTCGGGCTTTTGGTTCGTTATATAGTGCCATCAGCATTCTTCTATAGTTTTCACCTAGACCAAACCTATGCATGCATTGATCAAGGAAGGTCCACGACACTCTGTCAAACGCTTTTTCGTCATCGAGTGCTTTTATAACTGCTTGTGCGCTTTTGGAGGAGGCGTGGTTTATTAAGTGACATAAAAGTCTTGTATTGCCTTGGGACAGCCTGTTTTTGAGCTAGCCCACCTGAGAATTATGGATTGTGGTTGGAAGTAGCACATTTAGCCTTGCTGCCAAGACCTTAGCATAGATCTTACAATCAACATTAACTAGAGAGATGGAGTGGTAGTGTTGTGGGTGTTGTGGGTCTTTGCCATCTTTGGGGATGACTATTATATTGGCCTCTGTCATTGAGCTAGTCATTTTCCCTTTGTGGAAGCAGTGTGTGAACACCTCCTCTATTGTGGGCTTAATTTGACGGAGGAATTGTTTGTAGAATCCCGCTGTATATCCATCTGGCCCGGGAGCCTTGTTGTCTTTGAGCTCTGCAACTGCTCCTTCTATTTCTGTCCCCGTAATTTCTTGTTCTAATGACGTTCCCTGCACCTCCGTTAGACTGGGTATGTTTAGACTATCTAGGAGGCTGGTCCCTTTGTCTACTTTGAGGTTTTTGTCTTCTCTGTACAGGCATTTGTAGAAGCCTTTAAAGACCTTGAGGATCTCTTTGTTTGACGTTTGTGATATCTTATTGCTGTCAGTTATCGCTGCAATAGTGTGTTGTCTCTGTTTACTCTTAAGGTATGAGGCTAGTGCTTTCCCTGCTCTGTTCGCTTTACATAGGTTTATAGCTTTGTATTTATTAATCCACATACCCACCCTTTCGCTTAGTATCTTGTTGAGCTCATATTTTTTCTTGGTTAATTCTGTCAGGGTGTTTTTGTCCTCTATGTTCGTACTGTGGCCCTTTTCTAGGTCCTTAATCTGAGTTTCGAAGTTCTGTTACTTTTTTGTTACTTTCTCTGTTCATTCTTGACTTAATGCTGAGTATTTTCCTCCTGACTGTGGCTTTCAGGGCGTCCCAAAGGGTGCCTCTGTCAGTGCTTGGGCTGTCGTTGAAACCTAGGTATTCTTTTATGGTCTCTATTTCGGCAACGTTATTCAAGTTTTTAAGGATGTCGCTATTGAATCTCCGCCTCTGGCTAGCCTGTTCGTTGTGTCTCCCGCTGAGTGTTAGACTGATGAGTGAGTGGTCTGGTATCGTTCTTGGAGCAATTTCTGTGTGATCTATGAGGTGAGTGTGTGGTACGGAGATGAGGATGTAGTCAATTCTACTATATGAGTTGTGTGGGTGAGAGTAGGCTTGTTCGCCTGGATGTTGCAGTCGCCAAGGGTCTTTTAGGTTGAGCTTGACGCACAGATTCCCTAGGGTGTTTTGTCCTGGCGAGCAGTGGCTGGGTCTTTGTGGGTTTCTGTCTGTTGGGTTGTCTAGTGCTTGGTTGAGGTCGCCGGCTACTATTAGGAGGTCGTCTTGTAGAAGCTTACCCAGTCTGTTCTCAACATTACTCCAGAATTCATTGTCTTCTGAATTGGGTCCTGTTAGACCTGGGGTCACCAGTCTACATAGGGTAGCTTGGCACAAAGTAGGAAGGTCTATTCCAAAGGCAAAAAGTGTTACGCTTGCGTCGCACCCTTACAGTAACACAGCGTCCATCCACTCAAAAATGACACTACACTGTAATTTTATAAAAGTAGAAAAGTTTATCTTTTCCTCTTAAGGTTACTTTCATTTCTGTTTGTCTTTACAGCTCATCATACTACATGTAATATTCCATGTATATATCTCAACAACAATCCTGCGATACTAGGAATTACTACTTATTCCTGCCATTAATCAATAGTTTAGTTGCAGGACAAACCACATATCAAGTCTGGTCTTACTTCTGGTTACATGTGTTATTAGCTCAAGAGAGAACTTGTGAATATCCACACCAAATCTCCTTAGCAAAAATTCAACAGTGCAAAAACCATTCATTAGTTACGGTCCAGGTTGACAATAGGATCTATTTATCTCTTAAACATATCACTCTTGTTTTCTTTTTTTTAGCCATATACTGTGACCTTTTCATATATCTAACATACACACTGTTTATAAGTGGGATCCTAATACATACATTCTGAACAGTTGTGGCGTTTTTTTCCCACCCCTCTTCATGAATATGTGCCTTAGCTGGTTTATTCCACGTTAGAACAGTATAGTCTAGTTAGTTCATTAACTGTCCCTTGGTTTGCCAAACTCTCCTCAAAGAAAAGGGGCAGTCTCCTCTGCCAGTTCTGCCATTAACAATCTCTCTGCCCAACCCACTGTCTTTTATCAAGGGCAGGAAGCCTCGTATTTCAGCAGGCCCGGCAGAGGGTTTTATGAACCAAATTACCCCCCCCCCCCTTCCAGCCCCCTCAGTTGGAATCCCTGCTTACGTTACTTTTGGACGCTGTTCTGCCCAACCTGGCCGATGACTGCTGGCTGGAAGGCCGGGGTTTATCACCTGGAGGTCTTAAATGAAAATGAAGTTCAATGGTTGTGGGCCTGAAGAGGCGGAACCCGACCTTCACTGGAAGCTCCCTGTTGTTAGATTCCGTCACCGCCCCTCACGCCGCAGGAAGAGAAATCTCCTCCCTCGGCCAACTCCAGTCACGCCTTACTTCCTCAGGAGCACTCCTCTCGTCAGCGCCGAAGTGGGTCCCTTCCTCGGATTTTCCCCGCTACGCAAACAATCCCCCGAGTCAGCTCCCCCCTCACCAGGCGACGCCGCCCTCCGCACAGGCTCTGCCTTCAGGGACCGGCCGACGGGCGGCCCCGTCACCCACTTCCGTCTCCCTCACACGTAAATGAATGCCTGACAGGCGGCCGCGGCCGGCTCCGTTCCGCAAGCTCCGCGTCTCTGCTGGCCACAGGAGCCCCCCAGTTCAAAGGCAGCGGCACCACATCAGCATAAGGAGCCAAGGGAATTCCATGTCCACAGAGCGGAAAGCCGGTAAGTTCACTTTTGCGATGGCTAACCCAGGTGGATTTTCTCGTGACTTAGCTAGCCCAGGGGGAGGGTAGGTCAGCAAGGCAGGGGTCTTATTCTGCAAGCGCCTGATTTCAGTCAAGAAACAGTCTCGGACACCCTCACCTCCGTTTTCCGCCAACGTTGTCCTGTCTGCTCCACCCAAGCCAGTCACACTTGGCTCTTATGTAAAAGAAACTGAATAACAATGTCTTTGCTGGGCCAGGTCAGTAAGGGAGGGACAACATCCGAAAGAGGGGTTCAGCAACCCCTAGAGGCAATCAGTTCCCCTCTCAGTGCTCAACCTCCTCGCCCCACAGCCTTAACTCCAGCCAAGTCAGTCTCCTTTTCACGACCTAAAATGGCTGCCTAACATTCCGCCTTATATAGGCTGACCCTAGAGTGTCCAGAGAGGTCCACAAGGTTCTGGAAGCCCTCATAATGTCCTATGGCCCTAGGTTGTGAGGTGGCAGTTAAGGCAGTTACTGGCCACCATTTTGTGTGACTGAGTTTTCACCAATTTTTAAGAGTCACCTAGGCTTAAAAAACTATAGGGTCAAGGAGTACCTAACCCCTAGGTCAACACCTAAAAAGTCCAGTGGACTTAAAAAAAACAGAGGTTAGGAGGCAGAAAGGGGACAAAAATAAATAAATAACGGGAGGGACTACCTAAAGGCTGACAGGTCTAACACGCGTCCCCCCAGCTGAAAGTGGGGAGAGCTACCCAATCCCTTGGGAGTTCTCATCACTAAGGCGGAAATACCCGGAGAGACCGTCTGCATTGGCGTGGTCCACTCCTGGTCGATGTTCCACCCGGAAGTCCATTCCCTGTAGGGAGATGGACCATCTCAACAGCTTGGGATTTTCCTCCTTCATTTGCATCAGCCAACGAAGGGATCGATGGTCGGTCTGAACCAGGAAGTGTGAGCCAAACAGGTATGGCCGCAACTTCTTCAGAGCCCATACCTCTGCAAAGGCTTCCCGCTCAATTGCACTCCACTTCTGTTCCCGGGGAAGCAGTCTCCTAGACAGGAAGACAACAGGCTGATCCAGGCCCTCTTCTTTGAGTTGCGATAACACTGGCCCAATGCCATGCTCTGATGCGTCTGTCTGGACAATGAATTCCTTGGAAAAATCCGGGGCCCTTAGAACTGGAGCAGCACACGTTGCTTGTTTCAATTTTTCAAAGGCTTGCTGGCAAGCCTCTGTCTAGACTACCCGTCGAGGTTGCTTCTTGGATGTGAGCTCAGTTAGGGGTGCCACAATAGTGCCATACCCCTTCACAAAGCGACGGTACTAACCTGTGAGGCCCAGGAAGGCTCTGACCTCAGTTTGGGTCTTCGGGGGCTCCCAGGCCATGATTGCCTCAATCTTTGCCTGGAGTGGCTGCACCGCTCCCCTGCCCACCAAGTGGCCCAGGTACATAACCGACCCCTGCCCGATCTGACATTTACTGGCCTTGATTGTCCAGCCAGCCTGTTTCAGGGCCTGGAAAACAGCTTGTAAGTGACACAAATGGTCCTCCCAACTGCTGCTGAAGACGGCAATGTCATCCAGATAAGCAGCGGAAAAATCCTCCATCCCAGAGAGGACCTGGTTCACCAGCCGCTGAAAGGTGGCAGGGGCGTTCTTGAGCCCAAAGGGCATTACACAGAACTGGTAGTGGCCCTCAGGCGTGGAGAAGGCTGACCTTTCCTTTGCTCCATCTGTAAGGGAGATCTGCCAGTACCCTGAAGTGAGGTCAAAGGTACTCAAGTATTGGGCAGCTCCCAGCCGGTCAATAAGTTCATCCGCCCTAGGGATCGGATGGGCATCAGTTTTGGTCACTGAATTTAGTCACGGTAATCCACACAGAACCTTAGTTCTGGAGTGGTGCCCGGTGGGGCAGCTTTTGGTACCAGAACCACCGGACTGGACCAGTGGCTACTAGAAGGTTCAATTACTCCTAGCTCCAGCATCTTTGTGACCTCACTGTGGATGCTGGCCTTCACCTTGTCTGACAGCCGGTAGGTCTTAGACTTCACTGGTGGGCTGTCTCCTGTGTCCACATCATGGGTACACAGGTGGGTCCTTCCTGGGACAAGGGAGAACAGCGAGGAGTACTGCTCCAAGACCTGGCGGCAGTCCTCTCGCTGCTCAGGAGTTAGGGATGGGGAGAGAATTACTCCCTCCACCGACCCATCCTTTTCCTGAGACGAAAAAAGATCAGGGAGAGGCTCGCTTTCCGCTTCCTCTGCTCCATCAGTCACCATCATCAAAATGACCTTGGGCCTCTCATGGTGGGGTTTGAGACGATTGGCATGAAGCACCCGTAGGGGCTGTCGAGGGGTCTTAAGGTCCACCAAATAAGTGGCCTTACCCTTCTTCTCCATCACCTCAAAGGGGCCTGTCCAGCGATCCTGGAGGGTACTAAGCTCTCCAGGCTCCATCACCCACACTTTCTGGCCAGGCTCCAACTCCACCAGGTGAGCGTTGTGGTCATACTACTCCTTCATCACTGCTTGACTGGCTTCTAAGTTGTCAGAAGCTTGCTTCCACAACTTAGCCATTTGGCTCCGGAAGTCCAGCATGTAGCTCACCACATCCTGGGGAAGCTTCCTGGGAGACTATTCCCATCCGTCTTTCACCAGGCAGAGAGGTCCACGCACAGGGTGCCCATACAGAAGCTCGAAGGGGCTGAAGCCCACTCCCTTCTGTGGAACTTCCCTGTAAGAAAACAACAGACAGGGTAGGAGGACGTCCCATTTCCTCCGCAGGCTCTCAGGCAGACTTCTTATCATGCCTTTTAAGCTCTTGTTGAACCTTTCCACCAGACCATTGGTCTGTGGGTGATAAGGAATGGTAAACCGATAGGTAACTCCACACCCCTTCCACATAGCCCGCATGTATGATGACATGAAGTTGGTCCCCCTGTCGGACACAACCTCCTTGGGGAAACCCACTCGGGTAAAGATCCCCATCAGGGCCCTAGCCACTGCAGGTGCAGTAATGGTCCTCAGAGGAATTGCCTCTGGGTACCGTGTGGCGTGATCCACCAGAACCAGGATAAACCTGTGACCAGCTGTAGTTGGTGGATCCAATGGCCCCACAATGTTGATGCCCACCCTTTCAAAGGGGGTGCTAATGACAGGAAGTGGTTCCAGGGGAGCTTTTAGCTTCATCCCTGTTTTCCCACTGGCTTGGCAAGTTACACATGTCCGACAGTATGTGTCGGATGCCACCCTCATCTGAGGCCAATAAAAGTGGGGGACAAGCCGGGCAAAGGTCTTGTCCTGTCCTAAATGTCCTGCCAAGGGTATCTCATGAGCCAGTTCTAAAAGAAAGGCTCGGTAACGGTGAGGGACAACCAAGGCCCGTGATGAACCGTGCACGGGTGCCTTAGGTTCACTGTAGAGGAGTCCATCCTCCCAGTAAATATGGTAACTCCCAGTAACGTTCCCTGCTGCCTGGGCTTCGGCCTGTCGCCTCAGTCCCTCATGGGTAGGGCACTCCTTCTGGCCCTTACAAAACTCCTCCCTGGTAGGCCCTCCTTCCACATGCCACTCAGCAGGGATAGGTAAGTTCTCCAGGGAGACAACTTCCCCCTCCACGGACTCCTGGTCCACCACCGCAGGTGGCCTATCTGTCTCATGGGGCGTGGAAGCCGAGGCAGGCTTCTCCTGTCCTCGGTTCTTTACCTTTTTGGCAGCTGGCTGGGCCCTTGTTCCAGGCTCCAGCCCAAGCGAACTCCCCCTCCGGGTAGTCGCGGACCTTGTGCTAGCACAGGCCCAGTCAGGTGTACCCAGCATCTCAGAATGAGTCCAGTATTCCACCTTCTTCCAAGCATTGTGCTCCATATCATTCCCCAACAGACAATCGACTGGCACGACAGGGCTAACGGCAACTCGAAGTGAACCTGCAACCCCTTCCCACTCAAATGGAACCTCGGCCACAGGGTAGTGGCCCAATCTGCCGTCAGCCATCGCGGCGGGGTGGAGTACATGTGGAATCACCTGCTCTGGAGACACCAGTTGACTCCTTACCATAGTCATACTGGCTCCTGTGTCTCTCCGAGCCTCCCCTCTCTGGCCATTGATGGTGACCCACTGCCCATACTTTGTAGTATTTGAGGGCACCTTGATCTTAGGAACCATCTCCCGATCTCCCAGGGACACTAAGGTGACACCCGCCCACTCCCCCCCCTTATCTAAGGGCAACTCCTCCCCGAGCACTACACTAGCTACCCCCGGGGCCTTTCCTCCAGTGGGAGGGGGTGGTCTCTTTGGGCACTTGACATCTCCCTTACAGTGTCCAACGCCACCACACTCAAAGCAGTGGACAACCCTTGGCTGCTGACTGTGTCCAGGATTAGGGTTTCTGGGCGGGTTGACCTTAGGGGTGAATCCTGCTCCCTTTCCCTGGAAACTGTTTTGGGGGCCTTTTGAGAACTCCCTCTTTTTATCTCCCCCCTCTTTCTTCTGGGGGGCGCCCTGTCCGGTCCTTTGGGAATCCCCTCCAGTCCCCTTTGAGGACACCCGGGTACTAGCCCAGATGTCCGCCTCCTCAGCAAGCTTCCGGGGGCTGGTCAGCTTGCTGTCCACCAGGTGTTGACGCAGCTCGGGAAAACATTTCTCGAGTAGGTGCTCCTTGAGAATAAGGTCATACAACCCCTCATAGCCCCTCACCTCGCTGCCTTGTACCCAACCCTCTAATGCCTTCTTTGTGTAGTCCAAGAAATTCACCCAATTCTGTGTGCCTAGTTTGTGACTACCCCTGAACTTCTGCCGATACTTCTCTGGGGTCAGTCCAAACTTCTTGATCAGCGCCACTTTCATGGTGGGGTAGTGGGTCTGCTCTCCCTGCTCTAGGGCCAAGAGTGTATCCCTTCCTGCAGGAGGCATGTATTTATACAAGCCACCCCCCCCAGTGTTTCTCCAGTATCCCATGGGCTCTTAAGGAGACCTCATAGGCAGCCAGCCACTTTGCGATGTCATCCCCTGCGCTGTAGCTGGTGACTACGTCCTTTGGTAAATAGGGTTTGGGTTCCCTGGTCAAGTCCTTAGATTCGCTGCCACCATTAGGGGTACTGGGAGTCCCTACTTGCAGGGCCTTAAAGTCTAACTCTCTGAGACTCAACTCATGAGCTAACCTCTTCTCCTCCCTCTCCTTCTCTAATTTTGCCAACTCCCATCTTAACTGTCTCTCCTCCCTCCTGTCCACTAGTTCGGCTTCAGTCAAACTTCTCACGGAAACACTGCTGCCCTCCCTTGAGAGTGTTCTGGGACCGGTCAGTAGGTTCTCCCTCTCAGGTTGGTACAACACATCTACCCCGATGACAGTGTCCCGGTCTGCCTCCTCCTCCTCCTTCCCATCTGGGTGAGCTGCCACCCACGCCCTCAAGCTGCTTTGAAGTTCCCCCGGAGGTTCTTAGCACCACGCTTGAAGAACACTCCATATTTTGACAACATTCTCGGAGTTGAGCCACAGTATAGGTCTCTAATTCTTCCAGAGCAAATTCCATTTTGCCAATGAGAGTTCGGGACAGCCACTTGAAAGGAATTAGTTTAGAGGGTAATTAGAAGCTACCTCCACCCACCACCAGGAGTAAATGTGGAAAAACAAAAATATAATTAGGGAGTCCGCTAGGAGAAAACTCCAGGTGTAGGTCTGTGGAGTACACTACGTTACTATTGAGTGGACGCAAGCACAGTTCTCATCCCACCGCTAGACACCAATTATGTTAGACATGGGGTCACCAGTCTACATAGGGTAGCTTGGCGCAAAGTAGGAAGGTCTATTCCAAAGGCAAAAAGTGTTTCGCTTGCGTCGCACCCTTACAGTAACACAGCGTCCATCCACTCAAAAATGACACTACACTGTAATTTTATAAAAGTAGAAAAGTTTATCTTTTCCTCTTAAGGTTACTTTCATTTCTGTTTGTCTTTACAGCTCATCATACCACATGTAATATTCCATGTATATATCTCAACAACAATCCTGCGATACTAGGAATTACTACTTATTCCTGCCATTAATCAATAGTTTAGTTGCAGGACAAACCACATATCAAGTCTGGTCTTACTTCTGGTTACATGTGTTATTAGCTCAAGAGTGAACTAGTGAATATCCACACCAAATCTCCTTAGCAATAATTCAACAGTGCAAAAACCATTCATTAGTTACGGTCCAGGTTGACAATAGGATCTATTTATCTCTTAAACATATCACTCTTGTTTTCTTTTTTTTAGCCATATACTGTGACCTTTTCATATATCTAGCATACACACTGTTTATAAGTGGGATCCTAATACATACATTCTGAACAGTTGTGGCGTATTTTTCCCACCCCTCTTCATGAAAATCTGCCTTAGCTGGTTTATTCCACGTTAGAACAGTATAGTCTAGTTAGTTCATTAACTGTCCCTTGGTTTGCCAAACTCTCCTCAAAGAAAAGGGGCAGTCTCCTCTGCCAGTTCTGCCATTAACAATCTCTCTGCCCAACCCACTGTCTTTTATCAAGGGCAGGAAGCCTCGTATTTCAGCAGGCCCGGCAGAAGGTTTTATGAACCAAATTACCCCCCCCCCCCAGCCCCCTCAGTTGGAATCCCTGCTTACGTTACTTTTGGACGCTGTTCTGCCCAACCTGTCCGATGGCTGCTGGCTGGAAGGCTGGGGTTTATCACCCGGAGGTCTTAAATGAAAATGAAGTTCAATGGTTGTGGGCCTGAAGAGGCGGAACCCGACCTTCACTGGAAGCTCCCTGTTGTCAGCTTCCATCACCGCCCCTCACGCCGCAGGAAGAGAAATCTCCTCCCTCGGCCAACTCCAGTCACGCCTTACTTCCTCAGGAGCACTCCTCTCGTCAGCGCCGAAGCGGGTCTCTTCCTCGGATTTTCCCCGCTACGCAAACAATCCCCCGAGGCAGCTCCCCCCTCACCAGGCGACGCCGCCCTCCGAACAGGCTCTGCCTTCAGGGACCGGCCGACGGGCGGCCCCGTCACCCACTTCCGTCTCCCTCACACGTAAATGAATGCCTGACAGGCGGCCGCGGCCAGCTCCGTTCCGCAAGCTCCGCGTCTCTGCTGGCCACAGGAGCCCCCCAGTTCAAAGGCAGCGGCACCACATCAGCATAAGGAGCCCAGGGAATTCCGAGGTCCACAGAGCGGAAAGCCGGTAAGTTCACTTTTGCGATGGCTAACCCAGGTGGATTTTCTCGTGACTTAGCAAGGCAGGGGTCTTATTCTGCAAGCGCCTGACTTCAGTCAAGAAACAGTCTCGGACACCCTCACCTCCGTTTTCCGCCAACGTTGTCCTGTCTGCTCCACCCAAGCCAGTCACACTTGGCTCTTATGTAAAAGAAACTGAATAACAATGTCTTTGCTGGGCCAGGTCAGTAAGGGAGGGACAACATCAGGAAGGGGGGGTCAGCAACCCCTAGAGGCAATCAGTTCCCCTCTCAGTGCTCAACCTCCTCGCCCCACAGCCTTCACTCCAGCCAAGTCAGTCTCCTTTTCGCGACCTAAAATGGCTGCCTAACATTCCGCCTTACATAGGCTGACCCTAGAGGTTCCAGAGAGGTCCAGAAGGTTCTGGAAGCCCTCATAATGTCCTATGGCCCTAGGTCCTGAGGTGGCAGTTATGGCAGTTACTGGCCACCATTTTGTGTGACTGAGTTTTCACCAATTTTAGGAGTCACCTAGGCCTAAAAAACTATAGGGTCAAGGAGTACCTAACCCCTGGTCAACACCTAAAAAGTCCAGTGGACATAAAAAAAACAGAGGTTATGAGGCAGAAAGGGGACAAAAACAAATAAATAACGGGAGGGACTACCCAAAGGCTGACAGGTCTAACAGGTCCATATATGTTTGCAATGTGTATCGTGTCCTCCCCCCTCTTGAGACTGGTTATTAGGATTCTCCCATCTTTGTCAGCGTAGCTATCCTGTACTATCAGTCTAGTTTTTTTGTTTATAAGTGTAATAACTCCCCTCTTTTTGTGAACCGCTGGTGAGCATAGTGATTGACCTATCCAGTTGGCCTTGAATCGTTGTGCATCTTCTACTGATAGTTTAGTTTCTTGGAGCACGCACACATCACCCTTGGTTTTGCTTAGGTATTCTATGGCTTTTCTCCTTTTGACCGGGTGATTGAGCCCTTTAACATTGAATGAGACTACCTTAATGGTTGTGGGTGTTTGGTTGGTGTCATTCCTTAGCTAGGGTGTCGCTAAATGTTGTGATGCTGTGATGTGTTCTTGGTCGCCCTGATTGGTGCCCCTGGCTTCCTTTGGTTGTTACTCCCATGTGGTGCACACTTTGTTTTGTATGATGGCTTAGTAAATCTTGTGTCTGTCCGCAACTAGGCTGGAGAGGATAGGGAAAGAGAAGGAAAGACGGAAGAAGGAAAGCATGGAAACCACAGATAACTGCATACGGAGGACTCCCCACCCTCCTTTACTCCCCACCCTATCCACCCCCCTGTGATGCATTGCGAGCGTGCGACAGCAAAGTTCTTCCCCTCCCTTCCCCTGAGGCGTGAATTGAGCTAAGTCCAAACTTCCTATGAGGCTGACGACAGTGCTATACACAGATAGCTTAAAGGACATGTGGGGGTTCTTGTTGTGCTGCTTCTCCCTGCGGTCACCACGTTGCACTTTTGGTCCTGTCGTTGAGGTAGGTTGCTGTGACTTGAGTTAGTTCAGTTGCGATTAGTCTTAGCCTTTCCCTAGTGTGGTGGTTCCTTCCGAATATCAAGTTGTGGTCTGTTATGACCGAGGTCTTGTTACCTTAGTTCTCCTTAGCACCTTCCGCTTTAATGTTGCATGATGATGCTCTCCTTTTCCCTGTACCAGTGTTTTGGGCTTCCATATCTTCTGATGGTGGGCCTTGGAGATATCTTCTCAGGTCACTGGGTTCATCGAAGATCTGTGTTCACCATTTGTCTGTGATTCTTAGCTTGGCTGGGCCCTCAAAGCTAAAGGTGGCATTATCCTTTCGCATTCTTTCTCTTAGCGCTAGGAATCCCTTTCTGGTTTCAACTGTTTGCCTTGAGAAGTCTTGCGTAATTATTATTTTGTGGCCGTTCCATCTTAGATTCGGGTTTTTCATTGCTACTGCAAAGATTGCCTCCGTTTGGTTTGATCTTAGGGGCTTGCATATGATTGGTCGTGGGCCGCGGCCGTGTGGTGGTTTGGTTGCAGGCACTCTGTATGCTTTGTCAACTTCGAATTGTCTGTCAAATTTGATGCCTGTTAGTAGCGGTAGCAGTTCTTCTATTAGGATTGTGCATGATCCAGGCTTATCTTCTTTTCCTTCGGGGATCCCTAGCAGTCTTATGTTCCCCCTTCTGTTACGGTCTTCTTGTTCTGCTAGCTGCTTCTGTAGTGTGGATGAGGCCTTTGCAATGGTGTGTAGGCATTTATTCGATTGTGCGTTGTCATCTTCTATGTTGCGGATGCGCTTCTCCGTTTCATCGATCCTACAGTTTGTTTTATGCTGATCCGCCCTTATGGCTGCTAGCTCCAGTTGCATATTGTCTATAGTCTGTTTCGTTGATTTGCCCAGTTTGTTGCCTTCATTGATTTTTTTGAGGATCAAATCCAGGGTTATCTCGCTTTTTTGTTTTAGTGGCGAATCGGGAATGTCTTTCCTGTATTTCTTGATGTCGTTGGTTAATTTGCTGTCGTGTCCTGCCATCGCTGCAAAGCCTCTCCTGACTTGATAGCACACTAGTCTTCCGTCTTTCTGTTGAGTGCTAAGGGGATTTGATGGAACCTTTTTTGGGATTGGCTCTCCTCTGTCTGTGTCTTGGCGGTTCACCCTGAACCTGCTTGGTTCCCTGATGGTTCTAGTTCTGGTCTTCGCTCCTGCCAGTTCTTCTCCTGTGACACCGCCCTTTCCTTGGCTAATCCTTTGCTTCCTTTGTGAAGGACGATGATGGGAGGCTTAAGTTGCAGTTTGAACATTTGGTTAGTTGGCTTCCCGCCCTCGCGCGTGTTGCCTTGCTTGGTGGCTGGAGTTCCAAAGTACCCTGGCTGCCTGTATCGGCTTTCTTGCAGTTGATGGCACAACGCTTGTTGGTGAGCGGGTGTGTTCTACCGCGCTCTTCTCAGCTCCCTTGCGTGTTGTTAGCCGATCAACACCCCCTTTTGTACCGCTTTTGGCCGCCATAAGTGTGGCAGGGTATGCTGAGACGTGAGTCCCTTGCTCACTTTGCCACTGGATTCAAGCAAGCCGGGCTGAAGACGGCTGGAATGCCAGAAACCGGTCCTCGGAAACTTGTTTCCGGTCCAGGGAAGACATGGCTTGGCAGTTCGGGGTGGACTGTTCCCATGAGGCACAGGGTCAGACTGATTTGCATATAGCCATGTCTGAACTGGGGTGGCAGAGTGGCCTAAAGAACGGTGATGGATTAAACCTAGATCTTTTGACTGGGTGTGAGTGTTTGATTGATTCAGATGCTCCGTCCATCACCACCCCCTTTTGTACCGTTAGCTGATCGTTAGGCACACCGTTTGGGTGGATGTGGCTTCTTGTTGGTTGTATTATGGTGCTCTTTGATAGCTGCGTTGTTTGCTGGAGTAGTGCCGAAATTGCTGCCAGTTTTCGCGGCTATCACAGCTTACCGTCGGTTTTCCCTGCTTTCCCTGTGAGGTACAAAATGGCGGCTCCCTTTAGAGCACTTTCAGTTTCGTTTTGTCTCTTATGCTTGTAATCGCCCTTTGCTGGCTTGCCTTTTTTCTGGAGCGGCTGCGTTGGTTCTGTCCCGCTGCTTAATTTCTTCTTCGGCTGCGTTGGTTCTGTCCCTCTGCTTAATTTCTTCCTCGGCTTGACTGGGTGCTTGTTTGGCGGTCTACAACCTTTGTGCGCTGCTCGCGGTTTGTGGGGTGGGATCTAGAATTTAAAAAATGGCGGCCACTAGACGCGCTTTCGCTTCCCTCCTCTTTATGTGTTGCGCGTTTTCGAGTTTCGCTTCCTGTGTTGCTTCACCCCCTCTGTCGCGTTGCTGCAGTTACTTGGCTGTTGTGTCAGTGCCTGCGAATATAGCCGCTGGGCATCTCTATCTTGGGACTTCCCCTGCCTTTCCCATTCCCTGGCGGTGGGCGGGGTTCAAGATGGCGGCCCCCAGTAGTGTCCTTTCAGATGTGGGCTTGTTTCCAACTTCTTCTTTCAGTTCAATGCCGGTCAGCCTAGTTGTGCCCTCAGCAGAGTGCCTTGTTGGTAACGATCACAGCGTATGCACGCCGCTCGCCTCTCGCTTCAACAGCCTCCAGATTGCGGGTTGGTCTTTAAAATGGCTGCCCCCAGTCGTGCTTTCGCTTTCTCTCTACTTTCGATTTTGTGTTGCGTACATTATGCCACTTCAGCTCTCTGTATTGCTCTTTCGGCACTTACTTGGTGTGGAACGAAGCGACCGGGGTGTTAGAGATCACCCTGCGCGTCTCTTGGGTCCACTGGTGGTCCACACCGCGTCCGTGCGCCCTCATCCGGGTCTGTTCGGCTCTTCGGTTTTGTGTAGAGCGCCATTTTGGTCGTTCCTCACCCAACCTTCCTTTTGGATAGTGTGCTGGCCAAAACTTCTGCGATTTGCTACTAGCTGCCGTTCTTGTTGATCTTCGTGTTCCCCCAGTGTTCCGACGTCTTTTACCGGTCTTTTGTTTCAGGACCTAGCTCGTTTCGCTGTATTATTCGTTGTTTTGCGCCCCAGGGTTACGGAGGTAACGGACCTAGGCGCCCGTCCTCATTGCCGTCCAAGCGAGGAATTGTTTTAAGAGTGGATTACACTTTTTTTGTCTCTATTTAAGTGCACTGGTTTACATTTTACAGGCACATTCTGAAAGTAAATGTACCACTGGTCTGTACGTGCACTCCCCACCCACCAGGACCTTGGCAAGGATCTTCACATCACAATTTAGGAGGGACAGTGGCCGATACGCATCACAAGATTCGGGCTTCTTACCGGGCTTCAGAAGGGAAGTATGTATGTATGTATAGGCATTTATATAGCGCACTACTTACCCGTAGGGTCCCAAGGCGCTTCGACCGCTGCGAAACCCTTCCTGGCTTCCCTGAGAGATGGTCCCTTAATGGGTATCTCCAGGGTGAGACCAGGCATCCCCGGCGGTCTGGTGGGGCCGTTAGTGAAGATGAGGCAAGCTAATGCCCAGAGTTGCCGAGTGTGAACGCTGATCAGAGTGGGCACCGAGGCGAGAGAATTATCGAGTCCGCTGACCCTGGTCCAGAAACCTGCCGCGCCGGGAATCGAACCCTGGTCCCGGGCCGTCCTCTGCTCTCGGGTCTGCCGCCTCTAACCAGTGAGCCACACTACTTCACTACTTCACTAGAAGTAATCATGACTTCTCGCATCGAGTGTGGAAGAATCCCCACTTCGAAGGCCTCTTCAAAGACTTCGCGAAGGACAGGGGCCATAATGTCGAAATATGCTTTGTAAAACTCCGCAGGGAGTCCATCCAACCCCGGGGCCTTACCATTCTTTAAGGACATAATAGCGTCCTTGATTTCGTCCAACTCAAATGGAGCGCCTAGAAAGGTCCTATGGACATCACTAAGCCAGCATAAGGCAATGTCGTCAAGAAAGTCACCATAATGCACGTCTCTCGGGTTCTTGATGGTATACAATGCAGTATAGTGCGACATAAAGTGTGGCTCAATAGTTACAGCGGCAGACCCTGATGCAGAGGTCTGGCCCGGGACCAGGGTTCAATTCCTGCCTTGGCTGTCTCGGCGGATCTTGGGCTCATAATTCCTCGGACCTGATTTCTCGCCTCGGTGCCTACTCAGCATGGGTCCCACGCTGCAACTCTGGGCAATAGCTTGCTTAGTCTCCACACCGGCCCCCTACAGCGCTAGGGATGCCTGGTTGCACCCTGGGGATGCCCAGGAGTGGACATTTCACGGGGAAAAACCAGGAAGGGTTCCCTAGCGGTATGAGTACAGCACCAGGACACTCAGGAGTATCAGTGCGCTTTACAAGTACGGCTACATTTACATTTACATAAAGACACTAAGTATTCCCTCGGTATCCCTAACCACTTGACCATCTGGGGTGTCTATTTCCAGTATCGTGTTAGCAAAGTGCGGGTTACGAGTCAAGACCGCCAGCGCTCGTCCAGGTCTGTCGCCTTCACAATATTTCCTGGCCACCCAGTGTTTTCCCCTAAACTTGGCTTCTCGCGCAGCCTCTTCTTCGTATTGTGTTAACTTAGTCCGAAAGGATGCGTGCGCCTGTGCCACGTCACCGTCCACCATCTGCGTCTCTAACTCTTTCATTTCATGGTCAAGGGTGCATAACGTACGTTGTATATCTCTCAGGACACCAAAACTTTTCGATATGCAATATCCGCGGACCGTCACCTTGAATGCCTCCCAGATTACCTCAACATCATTGACCGATCCCTTGTTTCGAGGGAAAAAATCCGCAATTTCCTCCCCAAGCTCCGACCGGAATACCTCATCCAGCAATGCCGTAGGTTGTAACCTCCATTGTGGTCTGGGCTTATCCCAGCCAGGCATGTGTAAATGAATCAGGACCGCACTGTGATCAGAATATGTTCTGGGCAGGTGTGTCGCCCTTTCTAAACCCGCAAGGAGTCCCCTGGACAACAAGAAATAATCCAGCCGCGCCCAAGTGCCAGTAGCAGATGTAAAGTGAGTGGACTTCCTGTCGGAGAGGGTAACGATGTCTCCAACCATCTATCAAGTCCCCTTCCTCCATAATCCCCGTCGCTTGTTTAACTCCCCCCCTACTTGGCTAGTCCCACATTTTAGGGGTTCCAACTGATAACCGGCCCAGCAGTGAAATATGGACTCCCCTCTAGAGGGTCATTGGGTGGGGACAGGGTAGGGCCAAATGACCAATGGCATCCCCCTGCCTGAGCTACGACTTTATATGCAGCCCTCTCCCCTTAGGATTCATATGACATGAATTGAATCTAAGTTGTTCCAACTCCTTTCGAGGATGCCAGGTGAGCCTCTCCACCTATACCAAGACAAAGGTAGATCTGACCACCAGGGTGGTGGGAGGGCCTGAGGTCCCCTAAGAGTACTCCTAAATCCTGCTACATTTCAATGCTTATTGCCTGAAAAACCCCCAGTCTGACCGTGATCTTCAGATGCTGAGTTACCCTGCTGGTGTCCCCACCCTAGTGTAAGTAGCCCAAAGCTTGGTATTGCTAAAGGTATACCAATGTGCCGAAACAGATGCCACTGCCAATGCTTTTGGAATTGTGAGGACATGGAGTAACATATGAGCAATTGTACCAGCACATTCTTGAATATAAATGAAAGATGTGTTCCATTAATTGTCGCAATATGTGCTCTGAACCCATATTTCTCCACACTATTGGAGCCACAGCACACTTTTTGGAGTGACAAACTACGAGCCCACCATACTTGCTTAAAGGCAGGATCCCGTTACCCACACTCTCACGTTTACAGAGTGCACATCTTTTAAAGAAATGGCGAAAAGGAAACCTAATTAACCCACTCTATTGAAGGTTCCTGCCAATGTACCCTTCTGCCCAGGTATGGGCAAATGTAACGCCTATGGCATTGCAGGTCCCACTGCCCTATTGAGGAAAAGTGTCCTTCTTGTCGGCATTTATTTTGTGTCAGGACTCCATTATTCTTTGCATTGCCATTTCATGTCAAACACCTCTGCACGACCCTCCTGGTCATTTCTGCTGATATCTGATGAAACTCTAACTGTTACGACCAACCTGCCCTTCCTGCTCCGTGTGGGTGAGCCAATTCCGAAAAAGGGAACAAAGAATTGGCCTCACCACCCTCGCACTGAACTTCTGCATACCCCCAAACTGTTTCGCAAGACTTGGTCACACCACTGTCCCAGAGCTTGTTTCTTTCACATATCCTGCTGTTCAAGATCTGTCTGTTCTCTCACGTGCATATCCTGTTTTGCAAGATCTGTCCATAATCTTTTGCACCATCTGTTGCAGCACCGTCCTGCCTGAACAAAGAATGGCGTAACTATATTCTGACTCGGGGGCGCCAGGCCCCCATCCTAACTGGTTTCTCAAGGTCTGACATTTGTATATAAGGCCTGTAAGCTGCGGAGTAAAGCAGCAGCCTCCTCTGTCTTGTTTCTAATGAGCTTGGGACTCTGTACCATAGCCCGGGCTATTCGAATAAAACTTGGTTCCTCTTGCAGACAAAGGCTCCTGAATCTCCTTTTTCTATATAAGGAGAGTATGGAGGACTTGGGCGGGTCCCCCGCTGCCGAGACCCAGTAAGTGGGTATACAAGGTTCTTCTCTACCATTTAGTGCGATAAAGTGAAGGGGAGAAACCTGCACCTCAGTATTCGGCCTATTCCATGTCCCTATTGCTTGCAAGTCTCTCACCGTCTGACTGCGATATTTAGGAACTGTGTCATCAAGCTGATGTCCCCACCCTGGCGTAGTCGTTCAATTTCAAACTTCTGCTAATGTATAACAAGTCAAGCCCGTCTGCGCCCGTCCGCGGCCGACCGGGCCCAGGGCTCAGTCGTAATGTCCATCTCCATTCTTACTCCTCCGCCGATCTCCAAAGTCTTAACTCCTCAGGGCCTATTCCTGCCCGCACTGTTAGGGCTGCTCAGGACTGTGGTATCTTTGTCCCTTCTGACACCCTTGCCCTAGAAACCCTTCCCCTTCACGATTCCTCCCCAGCCCTTTCCCCCTCCATTTCTCAGAATTCCACTCCTTTACTGGTGTACTATCTTAATACCCGTTCCTTAATTAGCCACCAGCTTGAGATCTTTCAACTACTACACGAGAGCGCCATCGACATTCTCCTCTTAGCTGAAACGTGGATAACTCAGGACTCAGTTCCCGACATCCTCGCAGCAATTCCTACAGGTTACTACATCATGCAAGCCAACCGGCCTGCCGGGAAGTCCGGCGGAGGGGTGGCGGCCATCATCCGCTCCGAACACAAATTTTCTGAGATGACTGTGATTCCTATTCCCAAAACTGACTGCCTCTCTCTTAAATTTTCCTCTGTCAAATCCGCCTTTGTGTGTGTCCTCGCTTACAGGCCCCCTAACCACATGCCCCTCTTCCCTCAACTATTTGGCGATTTCATCTCCCAACTCGCGATTAATCATGCTAACATCATGATTATTGGTGATTCCAACTACTGGCCATCTGATGCCCGCGAAAGCCAATCCTCTATAGAGTTTACAGACCTTTTAACCAGTATGAACTTCCACCAGCACATTAATATCCCCACTCACCACAAGGGCCACATCCTCGACCAAGTTTGGACGTCTAATCTCGACATCTCCCCTCCCTCCGTATTTCCTTGTTCTTGGTCTGACCATTGCTTTATATCCTTCTTTCTCTACCTTCACGCATCCTGCCCCCCCCCCGTGTTAAGAACTTTTCCGCTCGTAACTGGAAAAAAGCAAATCTGACCGATTTTTACTCCTCACTGGCCTCCACCTCTCCCACACCCTCGATCTCGGTGGCTGATCAGGCTGCTCACCTCGAAGCATGGCTACTTCTTGCCTGCGACAAAGTTGCCCCTTTTAAAACCATTAAAGCCAAGCGCCCTCATGACGCTCAGCGGTGGTTCTCTGACCAACTTAAAGCGGATAAACTCACTCTCCGACAGGCAGAGCGCCGCTGGAGGCGCAATTATGACCCCCAGCTCAGACTCGTTTACATAGACTCCTTAAAATCCTACAAAAAATCGATCTTGACAGCTAAATCCGCCTACTTTTCCCAAAAGATAATGGACTCCAACAACAAAGCCAAAGATATCTTTTCCGTTATCAACGAGCTTTCCCTGCCTGACAGAGTCACACCTCAACCCCAACCCACCCAAACCTTGTGTGATTCCCTTAACTCTTATTTTATTGATAAAATTACAACCATCAAAAATAATATCCCTTCCCCCTCACTCCCCTCACCCCTTCCTCCCCCTCCTATGAACACTAGTCGTTTGACAGAGTTCCCGCCAATTTCACTAGATGAATTTTCTTCATTGCTCCACAAAGTCAGCTCAGGTTCCCCTAATGACTGCTGCCCCCCTCAGATCTTGAGGGACGCCTTCTTGGCCTGTCCTGGCCCCCCACTAGCCTTGCTCAACAACTCTTTAGCTACTGGGGAAGTCCCTCATTCCTTCAAACAGGCAGCCGTCTTACCCATCCTAAAAAAAACTAACGCCGATCCCACAATCTTAAGCAATTACAGACCGATTTCCCTCCTCCCCTACCTAGGGAAAATCCTGGAGACATATGTCACCCGCTGCCTGAGCTCCTTTATCGAGAAATCCTCCTTCCTGGATGCCCAACAAGCTGGCTTTAGACCCCTCCATTCCACCGAGGCGGTCATAGTAGCCGTCATGGATGCCCTCAGGAAAGGTGCTGACAAAAACATCTCACAGGCCCTTGTCCTTTTGGACCTGTCGGCAGCATTCGACACGGTGGATCACACTATTTTGATCGACCGTGTCAACAATGCTGGCATCCAGGGGGTGGCCCTCGATTGGCTTAGATCTTTCCTCGACCACCGATCTCAGGCAGTTCACCTGTCCACCTTCTCTGCGCCCTACTCATCTTTAACTTGCGGGGTCCCTCAGGGCTCTGCGCTATCACCTTTATTATTTAATTTGTATCTACAACCCCTCTTAACCTCCCTCCGCAATACCCCGGTCACAATTTTCAACTATGCGGACGATCTTCAGTTTCAAAATGCTTTATTCGGTTTGTACAAGTACAACCATGTAGCAACATACATAAATACGGTTTCAAATTCACATTTATGTAAGTTAAAGATAATGAAACAGTTAAAATTACATCGATATCCATACACTAGTTTCGTTTTAGTTCAATTATAATACAAGGTGTGTCTCACTTGAGTACAAAGTTAAATTGGTCACTATATACGTTTTAGCAGCAGTTATTATAGGAAGAGTTAGTGCAAAAAAAGCTAATGTAAAGTACAAAATTCTAGAGACTTATCATATACATAAAGTGCTATTAACATGTGCAAATATGCAGGATTAAGAATAAAGTGCAACGGCTGTTTGATCACTTTAAACATTTTAGCAGCAATTTGTTTACGATAAAGGTATGTGCAAAACGCCAGTGCAAAATGCAAAATACCGAGAGACAAGCATTACCATAAAGTACTTTCGGCAAGTGCAAATGTGCAGTATAAAGTGCATTGCAAATAAATACATATATAAACAATGTAACTCGAACATTGAATCATAGGCAGAATAAGACACATTCGTGAAATAAAGTGTAGCAGCCAGGGGAGTATTCGGGGGGAAAAGAAGTCATATTATGATTGATTTCCTTTGCCACATACATTTTAAGATATAAGTGGCCACACGATAACACACATCCGGGGAAGCCAAGTCAAACATCAATTGCATTGCGGCTCTTGTATTGCACATGTTATGATTTAAGAATAATTGCTTCAAATAAAACTTTCTAAAACCAGTATAAAAGTTACAAAAAAGTAAAAAGTGGCAGGTGCTCTGTTTGGATTTCCCATCGCATGGACACAGACATATCGCAGGTTTTTTTACTGTGGGGAAAGCCACTAAATGGTGAACTATTCCCAGCCTCAGGCGAGCTAGAACAAAGCGATGGGAATTAATACTGACAAATGTGAGATAAGGAGAGAGACCTGTGCTAAGATTGTATTCCATGTATAATTTAAACGTACTTTGCATTGCATACTCCTTCATTCTGGTCCCTTTTACATGGTCCAGGTAAATGGATTTGAGGTCACGCTTTGTTAAAACTGATTCTGTTAATATATCTTTAAAAATGTCCTGACCAAAGAGGGTCTTATACCAAAATTGAATGTGTTTTAGCCAGGGGATTTTCGAGTGACGATCAAGTTTAATACAATCCATAATTACTTCCTGGGTAAACCTGGTTTCTTCCTTAGCCCATATGGATCGCCATAGGGACAGGGGACGCAATGCAATCAAATCTGTAACGTAATTTAGGCCTAACTCTCTGTGAGTAATCTCAGTTGAAGCAGAAGCGGGGAGGCATAGTAGTCGTTTTAGGTACTTGTTTTCCTCCCGCTGGATGGCAGGGCAATCTGAGGGTTATATCCCCATATCCCAGCTCCATACAGGGCAGAGGACATGCACCTTGAATTATAGATGGAGATCATCTCTCGGATTCTACGGCCCCCCAGTTTTGAGGCAAATCTGAAAATGCAATTTACATTTCTGATCATTTTCAGGTCAACACAAGATTGTTCATTTACCCGTCTCCCATCTCCTGAAAAGGTAATACCTAAATAACAGAAATATTGTACAGCTTCGAGTTTATCCCCATCTAAAAAAAATTTCTTGTTTTTCTTCATTTTCTTTCCACAGGTCATAGTCATTGTCTTACCCTTGTTGATTTTAAGCTTTCTGCCCTGAATAAAAATATGGAACTTCTCAATTAACTTTTGCAGCCCGTTCGCGGTCCTGGAAATCAGGACCGCGTCGTCCGCATATAAAAGGACGGGTATTTGCTTTCCATTAATAATAGGGGCATCGGCATTAGATTCTCGTAAAAATTGGTCAACATGATTGATAAAAAGGGAGAATAAAAGAGGGGCTAGCACGCACCCTTGTCGAATCCCTCTGCCAATTTTAAAAAAGGGAGTACATTCACCATCTGTTCCGAATCTAACCTTACTTGAGAGACTACTGTACATTCTAGCCAGAAGGGGGATGATTTCGGGTGGTGCGACCATGGCAAGTAGTGTTGGCCAGAGCAGTGCGTGTTCCACCAGGTCAAATGCGGAACTTAAATCAGCGAAGCACATAAACAAATTCCCTTCCTTGGCTTTCGTGTACTTGCCGATAATAAGTTCCAGGTTCACGCACTGCTCCATAGTTCCTAGACCCCTTCGGAACCCGTACTGGATAGGTGAAAGGATGTTATTATCTTCTACCCAGGACTCTAGTCTCGTCAGGAGTACATGACTCAGAATTTTTAACGACGAGTCCAAGAGTGAAATTGGGCGGTAATTTCGTGCTTCTGCCCTGGAGCCCTTTTTAAAAAGTGGCACTATAATTGATTGTCCCCATGAAATCGGTAACTTATCTTCAATTGCAGCATTAAAGTAACGGGTCAAAATGGGGGCCCATAGGGTAATCTCAAATTTGTAAAAGTCCACAGGGACCCCATCCGGTCCCGGGGCTTTCCCCCCCTTACTCTTCTCGATTGCCTCAATCACCTCGCTTAATGTCACGGAAAACAATATTTTCTCCCATTTAAAACAGTTTGATGTGTCAGTTAAAACATTGGAATTAAAATCAGAAGAAAAACCAAAAGTAAAATCAGAGTTAAAAATCCCTGTAAAGTGTGCTATTCAAGCCCGGCAACTGACATGCGAAGTTAATTCAGGAATGTTATCGTTCTTCAGGAACGGACTATTTACTGTGTCCCAAAAAAGTTTGTGATCTTTGGTATCTGCAGCCAAATCTAATTTTGCCCATGCCTCGTCCTGCAGTTCCTTCTTCCTGGTGGAGAGTGCAGTTTTGTAGTTGTGGCGCTCTTCCCTGATCTTGCTAGCGTCTCTTGGTGTAGCATCAAGTGAAGTTTTCAGCCTTTTTAATGACTTGGCACAATAGTCATCAAACCACGCCGCCTTGACCTTCCTTAATTTCCGAGCTTTGTGTGTCAAGGATTTCTCAATCATTTTTGTTATGTTTAGGAAGTTGGATAACAAGGTTCGTGGGCATGGATTAGAGGACAAGCAGTACTCAACATCTCTGCAACAATTTGTGATCACGTTGGCTACAAATTGAGTGCGGTCAACTTTTATCCATTTCACCCTCATCCCATTAGGTCTTTCTGCCACAATGTCCTGGATTGGTTGGCCATAGGTATTCCTTTCGGTTCCCCAGCCCAATAATTCGACGGTTACACTATTGTGGTCACTAACAGTTTGTTCAATTACCCAGACATTGATATAAACTAAGGAGCAAGATATCATAATGTGATCAATGAATGATTGACTGTTTCTCCCATGAAATGTCGGACACCTGACATTGTTTATATTCTTGTTACATTCTAGGAGGTCCAGGTCATATTTGGCAAGTAGGTTATTTAGAGCACCGCCATAATTATTGTGTGGGAAGTGGTTATATACACTTGTTTCCCTTCCCGAGTACTCCTCCCTATGGCCACATGCCCCCTTGAGTGCGTGATTACATGTTTTGATGTTGAAGTCTCCTACCCATAGGATTGCGGCTGGTTTGGATGTACTTGATAAGGTCACGTCAATTGACTGCTCTATATCAGAAATGATCATTCCCCGTTTGTGCCCCGCAATATTATTGTAGAAGTTTACCACTATTAAATCTCTACATCTACTATGGACCATGCGCAGAACAGAAGCGTGGTTTCCTAGTGCTACATAATTGCTAACACTAAACTCGGTCAATGCAGTGGATATCAAAGTCGCTAATCCACCCTTGGCTCTGCCAGCCTGGGATGCCACAGCCTGCACACTAAAGGAGGTATATCCCTCAACGTGTACATCCTCTCTGTCCCAGGTTTCTTGCAGACAAATTATGTCGTAACCCTGTTTAATAAAGTCATCCCAAACGGGGGTGTTTACCTTGGAGGCTAACCCAGCTATATTCCATGTAATGACCCTCAGATTCTCAGGTTCTGAAACTTCATGTGGTGGATCAGTAACTATTATAACTGAAGATGTTATCAGGTTCTCCAGTTGATTTTCATCAGTACATATAATTGCATCTATCATGGTTGGATCATTGGAGTTTGCTACAGCGGTATCTGTTAGAGATTCCTCAACTGTATTAGCGGCCATCAACCTAGGTTCCTCAGTTACAGCTGACTTAGCAACGTGAGTATCCCCTAGTCAGTCATTTTCATCTAGGGAGTTGAATATCTGAAATCTGTTAGATGTTGGGACTGAATATTGGCCATAGACGCTAGTTCCTAACCCGGAGACATTAGGGTTATTAAAATAATTGGGGTTTGGTGTTCTGAATAAGTTCAGTGGTTGCTGTAGTAATATTGGTTGTTTGGGTCATAAGGAATCATAGGGTGCCCAGCTGATTGCACTGGTGCCTGCTGTACAGGTGGGTGAGGCATGTCTATTGCTCTGGGGTGTTCAAAATTCTGCACGGGAATTTTAAATCCCACCTGATTCCTGTAAAAATAGCCCAGTGGGAACAGGGTAGTGTTGTAATCATTATCTGATGGGATCGGCGCATTCAAGATGGAATCCCTTGCCCATTCAGTGGTCTTATAATTTATGATTACACAGTCCCCACTTATTTCCTTTTTACTGGGACCCACCCACCCTACCCTTTGGGTTGAGAGGATCTGACTTGCCCCTCTTAGGGGGAATCCACAGTTGTGGACAAGCCAGTACAAGATTTTGTTTTTGAGTGTTTCGTTATTTTCGAATTGAGAGGGTTTAAGTTTCGGGACATTAGCGAGAATTGCCACATATGGTCTACTTTCTGGCGGGAGATTAATCACTGCAGGAATGATGTTATTGTAGTAGCTACGTGCTGGTGGATTCCCGTTTACTAGGGTATGACCCGTTGCCTCTCTACCTCTAACCCCTAGGGGCCCACTTGTGGTGTTACCTGGGATATAGGTGTGTAAGTTACTGGGCTTGCCGGTAGCTGCCATATGGGCCACATTTCTGGCGGGAGGAACCTGCGTGTTAGTTGTGTTAGTAACAGTCTTATTGTCCTTATTCATAGTAGGTGCGTGCAAGGGACTTGGAGTGACTTGTGAACCCAGATGTTCAAGGATGTCTAACTTGGCTAGACCTAGTTTCTCCAGATTTTCCACTTTTTTACAGATCTGCTCAAGTTTGTCAGTTAGGGGAGCAATAAGAAGCTTCATAGCATCCACAATGTGACACAATAGAGACTCCCCATTGAGTATGGTTGCGTTAAAATTATCTCCTGGTCCCGAGTTTGGGCTTGACTGTGGTGGTGGAGGCTCTCTTCCATTAGCCTGCTCTAATAATGGTGAAGTTGCCTTCTTTCTCCTGCCCCTTTGTTTCATACACACCCTACTTGGGGCCAATAGTTTTCTGTTGCGTGTGCGTCTAGATCTACGATGGGCAGAGCCATGATCAGTCGTACTATCTACACAACTATTATTAGGTGAGTCAGTTATAGGGATAGGATCTTCAGTGTCGCAGGAAGTCAGAACTGCGCTGGTCTCAGGCACGTTACTGAGCCCCGGTGCCCCAGCCGGTGTAACATTAATCTGTAAATTTGGGGTTAGGGACAACCGACTTTCCCTATCTTGAAACACTGCAGGAACTATGGGATGATCTTCCACACGGGTTGGCTCGGCCCCAGGAAGACCAGTGTAAGATTGCATTAATATAGAGTCATTTGATAGTGATGTCACATTTATGTTATTTACATTGTGATCTTCGGGTTGTAATGTCTGCTGGATTAAACAAGCACTAGGTGGTAAGGATAATCGTCTCTCAGTATTTTCAATGGCGTTGGCTACCACCACAATTGTCTGTTGTAGCATGCGGTCAATTGCAGTTAGAGTTGGTAGCAGAGTTTTTACAGGGACAGTATTCCTTGTGACAGAACGTGTATGGATGGGCGTTTTTTTGACCATGGTCTTAGCATTTGACTTGGGCTCCATAGGTACGATTTACAGTATAAATCTTCAGTTAATTTTCCCTATTGATTCTCTTCCTTCCTCCTGTTTTAATCTCCAGTCCACCATGTTGGCCATTGCTGAGTGGATGTCTCTCAGCCAATTGAAACTGAACCCCACAAAAACAGAGCTCGTACTAGTGGGAGGCTCCTCTAATCCATGGAATCCCACCTTTAGGCCTTCATCCCTGGGGACGGCACCTACTCCTGTGCGCACTGTGAAGAGTCTGGGGGTGATCATCTCTGAAGACCTCTCTATGAGACCACAAATCAACTCAGTCACTTCATCCTGTTTTTTCCATCTAAGGCGGATTCGTAAAATCAGCAGGTTCCTTACCAGAGATGAATTGATCTTAGTCATCCTTGCTCTTATCACCTCCAGACTCGATTATGCTAACACTCTTTATGTGGGGATTCCAGCATTTCACCTCCATCGGCTGCAACTGGTGCAGAATCAGGCTGCCCGTCTGATCTTCCAACAGCCAAAACATCAGCATGTCACCCCTCTTCTGCAAAACCTTCACTGGCTCCCGGTCTCCAAACGCTGCACCTTCAAGCTTGGATGTACCATCTTCAAAGCCCTTTCTGACTCTGCCCCCGTCTTTATCTCATCTTGCCTGTCTCGTTACGTTCCCCACAGAGATCTCCGCTCAACATCTCTTAATTATCTCGTGGTTCCTAAATGCAGACGGAAAAAGCATGGAGGGCTGAGCTTCTCTGTCTTGGCTCCCTCCACCTGGAATTCCTTTCCAACTTCACTCCGTCTCTGCCCTAGCTATAACTGCTTTCGCAAATTGTTAAAAACCCTGCTATTCCAGACAGCATTTGAGTAACTCCTCCACCTTGGTCACCGGTTTTTTATCTTGTCAAGAGCGCCATGAAACCGTTGGTGAACGTGCGCGGTACAAATACTTTTAACGTAACGTAACGTAACAGGGTAGTAAACAAAGAGTCGTTCTGTCAGGTATTTCTTATTGGTGCGCTTAATCTTACTAATGCTTAAACAATCGTATCTCAAACACCTGAACACCAGATACAAATAAGTGAACAATAAAATCTGTGACACAAAATTGATGTCCACTGTTTTGTTTTATCTGGATTAAATCATTCATGTATTCAAGGCTGTCAATACAAGGTGAACTTTACAAGTGGTGGGTGATAAAGTGACATGTGTGCTCAGTGTTCAGTGGTGTACAATTTACACAGAGTGATTTAAAATATATACATGAGGTGGATGGGCCAGATAATTATGAACATCCAATGACTCTACTGGAAAATAATTATTTGATAGTATGCAGAGCCTTGGTCAATCTGGACCTGGCAAGATCGTCGACGTTTCAACCCAAGGTAAGCTCCATTAGGTAGTCAAAGAAGGTCTTTGTGAGAAGTTGGCCTGATGTGCAGTGCTCACTGTTCTAGTGATCACTATATATCAGTCCAAACAACCCTTATTGATGATTGGTTGTAAGTCAACCTTATAGACCAGCTATCCTAGTAGCATGGATACGAGCAGTCTAAGGCTAAGACTCTAGAGGGCGTGTTAAGCCAGCTGTTTTACCATCACATTACCCCTTGAACACCCAGTGAAAGGACACCACACAAGTGTTATGAAAATAAACAGTGTATTTATTAGAATCACAACAGCCCTGTACTCTTTATGAGGACAGGGTGCTAGGCACACAACAAAACTCTTACGAAAATACTTAAGTTAGCACAGTATTTACAAATGCCCGAGGGGCACGGAAAACCATATACTCTGAAAGTGGAATGCGAAATTACTAGCAGGTAAGTACAGTACTAATAGGCTTTGGAATCGCTAGGACTTGACTATAGAATCGTTAGATTACTTCTAGGAGGCCCAGGGGACTCGGGTGCAGAGTGTGCACTCTCACGCGGGATGCGGGACAAAGTCTATGATAGCTAGTAAAGTTAAAGTTAGTGTTCACGGGCGAACCCGACCTGGTAGGGAGAAAACGAAAGTGGATCCTGACCCTTGGATAGTGAGGCTATGCTGGGGCACCGAAATGCCGAAGTTACCTAGCCCAGGGGCTGCAGCTGCATATGTCTCAAAAGACGTCGGGAATCCTCGTTGACGAACCAGGAGCCTGGAAGAAAGATGCTGGCAGGCGACCAGTGAAGAGAGTTCGAAGTGATCCAAGCCTGGATCTTGAAGATAGATGACACCTGAAAGCAGAGGGGACCAAGTTCGTGACTACTAGCCAGTAGTCAGGGGGCACCAGGAGGGCACCGGATGGTAGTCACCTCGACTAGGTGAGTGGGCGACGCTGGGCTCTGCAGATCTCACGGACCAGGAGGCGTTGTCGGCGACCAGGATGGAGAGGCGAGCTGTCCCACGATGGATGAAGCTGTCGGCGTCGAAGTACCCAGGATTGGGCAACAAAGCCTTGGCTAATTCAAGCCCACGCGGTGGACTCAAAATGACGTCTTGAGTGGACCAGGAGGGTCCGGGGTGCTCCTCTTCGGGAAGGGAGCAAGAGCCAGTCTGGAGCAACCAGACCAGCAGCAGTGATGTCGTCGGGCGTCGTTCAGAAGGCCACAAGCCAGCGGGCTAGTAGCCAAACAACGCGGTGAGCAGCAAAAAGCAGAAGGGCCCCACGCCGATCGTGGAGAAGCTGGGGGGCTGCTCTTCGGTGCTGGAGCTGCTCAGGGTCGGGGCTTCTCGGACCCCAAAGCACTCGCCAGGAGATTACTCGGCGGGCTTGCTGTGAAGAAGTCATGCAGTCTTGGCAATAGTCGGTCCCTTGAGGTCTCGTCGCACTCACGGTTCTCAGCTTGGCTGTAGAGGTGAGTAGAGGTCGGAGGTGCCAGGGAAGCCGGGTCTTGTCGAGCTGGGCAGTCGGATTCCGGAGGAAGGACTTACAGCAGACCGCAGTGTTCTTTAGATGGTGCCTGCGGATGCAGGGTGACTACTCCTTAGCCACAAGGGAGAATCTTGAAGAAGGAAATCTTGAAGTCCTTTCGCAGAAAGTCGTGTCTTGATTCCAAAGATGATCTAATTTGGAAGGGGGCCTGCTCCTACCTTTATCTGGGAAAAGGGGGCTGGCACGCGACTAACTTCTGGGTGCACCTCAGCCCTGGGTACAGGGACTTGGAGAGGGCCCAGTGCCAATTCAGTACCTGAGTACAATTTGGATAGAGAGAACAGCTAGGCTGTGGGTCTGATTAGCAGGCCCACAGCCAGAGAAAGTCGTAAACCAGTGCAGCAAAAAGCAAAAAATCTGGGTGATCATAGGATTGCAGACCCTACTCTCCTACATGACCCCCCCCCCCAAACTTTGGGACAATAAACTAACCTTGACCAGGTGAGTCTTCTTGCTCTAAGTGGAAATACCTGGAGAGCCCATCAGCATTGCTGTGATCAGTACCAGGTCTATGCTCCACTGTAAAATCCATCCCCTGTAGGGAAATGGACCACCTAAGCAGTTTGGGGTTTTCACCCTTCATCTGATTTAGCCACAAGAGGGGCTTATGGTCGGTCTGAATGGTGAAGTGAGTGCCAAACAAATAAGCCCTCAGCTTCTTCAGGGCCCAAACCACAGCAAAGGCCTCCCTCTCAATAGCTGACCATTTTTTCTCTCTGGGGGTCAGCCTCCTACTAATGAAAGCAATAGGCTGATCATTACCATCAAAATTCAGCTGAGACAGAACAGCTCCCACACCCAACTCAGAAGCATCTGTTTGGACAATGAATGGCTTGGAGTAATCTGGACTCTTTAGGATAGGTGCTGTGCACATGGCCTGCTTTAGGTCATTGAATGCTTTCTGACAGCTTGCTGTCCACTGAACTTTCTTTGGCATCTTTTTGCTTGTCAGGTCATTAAGAGGGGTCACTATGGACCCATAATTTCTGACAAACTTCCTATAGTACCCAGTCAGGCCCAAGAAAGCTCGAACCTGAGTCTGGGTGATTGGAGGAGTCCAGTCCTTGATGGCCTGTATCTTACTCTCCAGTGGCTGAACCTGGCCTCCACCTACAAGGTGGCCCAGGTATACAACCTGTGTCTGCCCTATCTGGCACTTAGTGGCCTTGATAGTGAGGCCTGCCTTTTGCAGAGCCTCTAACACTTTCCTCAGGTGGACCAGGTGATCCTCCCAGGTGGAGCTAAAGACAGCAATATCGTCAAGATATGCTGCACAGAAGTCATCCAGCCCAGTGAGGACTTGATTCACCAACCTTTGGAAGGTGGCAGGTGCATTTTTCAGACCAAAGGGCATTACCACAAACTGATAATGCCCACCAGGGGTAGAAAATGCTGTCTTGGGTTTGGCCTCCTCAGCTAACCTGATTTGCCAATACCCAGCTGTCAAATCAAATGTACTTAAGAAGTTGGCAGAAGCCAATTTATCTATAAGTTCATATGCTCTTGGTATTGGGTGGGCATCAGTCTTAGTGACTGCATTGAGGCCTCTGTAGTCTACGCAAAACCTCATCTCTCTCTTACCACCCTGGGTGTGAGGCTTTGGCACTAGAACTACTGGGCTAGCCCAAGGGCTATCTGAGGGCTCAATGACTCCCAGCTCCAACATTTTCTGCACTTCTGTTTTGATGCAGTCTCTAACATGATCAGGCTGTCTGTAGATTTTACTCTTGACAGGCAGACTGTCTCCAGTGTCAACATCATGGGTACACCAATCAGTTTGGCTGGGTGTCAGAGAGAACATATGTATGAAGGATTGCAGAACTTGCCTGCAATCCTGTTGCTGATGTTCAGTGAGGCTGCCACAAAAGACAACACCATCTACTGATCCATCATCAGGATTCTGAGTGAGCAGGTCTGGGAGAGGGTCACTCTCTTCCTCCTGTCCCTCATCTGTGGCCATGAGCAAGCCCATGTCCTTCCTGTCAACATATGCCTTGAGCCTGTTTACATGGAGCACTCTGAGAGGGCTCCTGGGAGTTCCAAGGTCCACCAAGTAGGTAACCTCTCCCTTTTGCTCAATGATGGTGTGGGGCCCAGACCATTTGTCTTTCAGAGCTGCTGGGGCCACTGGCTCCAGCACCCACACCTTCTGTCCTGGCTGGTACACAGTCAGAACAGCCTTTTGGTCATGCCAAGCTTTTTGAAGTTCTTGGCTGGCCTCCAGGTTTTTAGATGCCTTTTCCATATACTCAGCCATCCTGGAGCGGAGACCAAGTACATAGTCCACTATGTTGGTTGCAGGCTTTTTGAGAGGTCTCTCCCATCCTTCCTTCACCAAACACAGGGGTCCTCTTACAGGATGCCCATACAGAAGCTCAAAAGGGCTGTAGCCAACCCCCTTCTGTGGGACCTCTCTGTAAGCAAACAAGAGGCAGGGGATCAGGACATCCCATCTTCTCCTAAGAGTTTCAGGTAGCCCATGAATCATCCCTTTGAGGGTCCTGTTGAATCTCTCAACAAGCCCATTGCATTGTGGGTGATAGGGTGTGGTGAACTTGTAGTTCACACCACACTCCTTCCACATTGCAGTCAGATATCCTGACATGAAGTTTGTACCTCTGTCAGAAACGACCTCCTTAGGGAAGCCCACTCTGGAGAACACTCCAACTAGGGCCCTTGCCACTACAGGTGCTGTAGTGGTCCTAAGTGGAATAGCTTCAGGATACCTGGTGGCATGATCCACCACCACCAGTATAAACTTGTGCCCTGATGCTGTCTGGGGTTCCATTGGACCAACAATGTCAATCCCCACTCTTTCAAAGGGAACCCCCACCACAGGTAGTGGTATGAGGGGGGGCTTTGTTGTGCCACCTGACTTACCACTAGCTTGGCAAGTGACACAGGAGCGACAAAACTCCTTGGTATTCTCATTCATGTGGGGCCAGTGAAAGTGTGAGACAAGCCTGTCCCACGTCTTTGTCTGACCTAAATGACCTGCAAGGGGAATCTCATGGGCCAAGGTGAGAAGGAAACCTCTCAGAGACAAGGGGATGACCAGCCTCCTGGTTGCACCAGGCTTGGGGTCTCTTGACTCAGAGTACAGGAGTCCATCTTCCCAGTATACCCTGTGGGCACCTGTGGCATTCCCTGCAGCCTCAGCAGCAGCCTGCTGTCTGAGGGGTTCAAGGGAAGGGCAGTCTAACTGTGCCTTCCCCAGGTCTGCTCTGGAGGGTCCCCCTGAGCCCAGAAACTCAACTTGATCAAGTTCAAGCTCTTTAGGCTCAGTTTCCCTCAGTTCTCTCAGATCAGCCTCCTCAGAGACTTGATCCTCAACCTGGGGCAAGGGGGAGGGCAAAGCCTTAACCCTACTGCTCTTCTTCTTGGAAGGTGTCTGGTCCATAATTTCAGGATCCAGCACCTGTTCAGTGGGGCATCTTCTGGCCTGTGACCTAGTCACAGCAAGCACATGTGCTGGCAAGCCTAACATTTCCATGTGAGTCCTCTGCTCCACTTCTGACCATAGTGATGACTCCAAATCATTGCCCAACAAACAATCAACTGGGAGGTCTGAACTGACTACAACTTTCTTTTGACCCTTCACTCCACCCCAGGAGAAAGCCACAATCGCCATACTATGACTGGTAGTGACGTTGCTAGCATTGGTCACCAGGAAATCTGTACCTGGCATGATCTGTCCAGGGTCCACAAAGTTAGGTGTCACCATGGTGACACTGGCACAAGTGTCCCTATAGGCCTGAGCCATCTTGCCATTAATCAAAGGTGTCTGCCTGTATTTGCCCAAAGTATTGGGACTTATATCAGGGGACATATCCATATCCCCTGTACAGACAAGGACAGCCTGAGTGAGTGTGCCAACTAAGTTGTCAGACCCCTCAGTTCCCAAGGTTAACCCAACTAATGCCTTGGGAGGTACACTACCACTACTGACTGTACTAGGGGGTGCAGTTGCCTTAGGGGCTGTAGTGGCAGGAGTTTGTCCTCCTCTTTTGGTGCACTCACTAAACCAGTGAGACTTACTTTTGCAGTACTGGCACCACCTCTTTGACTGGCCTTTTTGAGTCTTCTTCTTCTGGGAAGCCTGACCCCCACCCTCTTTGGTTTGTTGGGGACCTGGTGAAGACTTCTGGTCATTTTGTTCACTCTTAACATTACCCTTCTGGTCTGCTTTCTTCTGACCACCCTGGTTCTGGTTCTGGTTCTGCTTGATCCTTGTCCTGACCCATTTGTCTGCCTTCTTTCCCAATTCTTGGGGAGAGGTCAGATCTGAATCAACAAGGTGCTGGTGCAACAACTGGTTCTGACAATTGTTTAAAATTTGTTCTCTCATCATAAGATTATACAATCCTGTGTAATCTGTAACCTTGCTACCCAGCAACCAGCCCTCCAAAGCCTTAGTGGCACAATCCACAAAGTCAGACCAGTCCTGAGACTGAGTTTTCTGGGTGTCTCTGAACAGCAACCTGTACTGCTCAGTGGTTAAACCAAACCCATCAACCAGTGCATTTTTCAGGACCTGGTAATCATTAGCATCCTCCACTCTTGTAGTGAGGAGCTTATCTCTACCTTTACCATCAAAGGAGAGCCACAGTATAGCTGCCCACTGACTTCGGGGAATGCACTGCACAGTGCAGGCCCTCTCCAAAGCAGCCATCCATTTCTGGATGTCATCCCCTTGTTTAAAGGGGGGCACTATCTTAGTCAGGTGTTTAGTATCTAAACCCTTCTCAGAAAAGACAGAATCCTAACGTCTGTGAATACCAAAAGTAGTAAGTGCATTCTGTGAATACCAAAATAGTAGTAAGTTTAGGATTGAGTCTTAAGTTCATTCTGTGAATCGGGCCCTATGTTCTTAAATAGGTGGAAGATACCCGTCGTATCAGACATGTTGAAGATATGATTTACCATATCTGCGAAATTGAAGGGTCAGTTCGTACGTATGAGTGCCTGCATCTCAGCTGAAGACCTTGTGATCTGGAGATCAAAAGTCTCTCGAGTGGAGAGTAAGGGCACGGTCTTCTGTAGAAGCATGGCTTTTATTCTGCTCAAAGTATCAAACCGTCTTAAAGAAACATTTAGTGAAGATCATAACGGCGCCTCCCTGACTGTATGTGTTGGAGGAAACAATACTTGCATACAGCAAGTAACTCTGGAGGTCACAGTTACCAGATATGCGATGCCCAGGAGCATCCCACGACAACCTTGATCGTTCAGCATCAAGTAACTCCCATTCAAAAGTAGCCTGAACACTGGAGTAATCATGGCTGCCAGGGCACCCCTCAAGTGACAGGAAAAGTTAGCTATTGAACCAGTAGAAGCCCCGTGCAGCATTATATCCTGGCATATGAGAGATCCACTCAAAGCGTTCTCACAGTTTATACCACTAGAAACACTTCTCGATCCCCACTCCAGCATCGAATTCTGTATGGCAATTCCCAAGATTCCTTGATAAATTCCCTACCCATTTCTCCAAATCTACCTGCCTGCCTGCTGTTGTTCTAGGCAATAATGAAATTGGAAAGTTGTGACCAGTAAAGGGATATGGCCATGGATTAACCATTCTGTGGACGGTGATTCTGCCACTGTAAAAGCTAATCTGTCCAGCTTTTCAATACGCAGCATTATATATTTTGCTCCCCTTTGTGCATTTTTGTTTGTTTCTCTGTCAGGATGTATGCAGAAAACAGAGACGTACCATTGATAAAACGCCAGGGCACATAGCCTGCCCACAAATATTGCAGCGTCCAGCTCAATAACATAATAGAACGTAGCTGTGATTGCCCGTGCTGTAGTATGGACAAATCTTGTTCTAGTACATCAATAGCAGAAGATACAATGTTGCCCAGTGAATATATCCTGGAAGTTAACGTAGTCATTCCATTGTCAACTACAGCTAAGGCTTCTCTATGTTAATGCTATCTATTTCTCGTAACCTCTCCGCAGCTTCTTGTTGGGAGATTTTCCGGCTATCATTATAGACAGCATATAAGAAGCGTTTTTGACGTGGCTTTCTGGGACCCAATAAAAAATCATGTAGGTCCGCATCCTCTGTAAGTAAGGATAAGTGCTGTTTTACCTGTGTGAGTGTTGAGGTGTTTAGCCAATCGAGACTTAACTTCCCTACACTGTATGACGTCACTAGCCCTGGATGTTCTCTTTGTACATAGCGTGGGTCTGGCCTGTGGATACTAAACCCTTTGGTTGTACCTTTGAATCTTTCCTGACTTCTATTAGTGTCTGTGGGCCAACACAACTATCACTTCCAATTGGGGTCTGATCTATTGTATTGCATTATGTCATCTAGCATAATCCCTTCTTGTGATGTAACATTAACCTCAGTATGTGATGGTGTTAGAATCCGAGGTGCGTTCAAATCCTTATTCTAGGCTATTCCAAGACAGGCAGTTTGTTGCACAGTATCATTCAGAAACCTAATCTGCTAAGGAATGATGCACGCTCTAATTAGCACTTCTGTTCCCTGGACTTGCCAGTCTCTAGAACCCCAGACTGATTTTGTGTCTATTGTGTCTTTCCATAAGTTGAAACCTTGTTCAGACAACTGGGTAATAAAGGAAGCAGAGTAAATCTGTTTGGTGTTTGTCAACATATTTTTCTGTGCTGATGTCGGTTAAACCTTATAATAATATGAGGCTGGCTCAGACATGTTAAACCCTGAAAAATATGAGAATTTTTGTGCAAATGTTTTTGAACTGCTTTTCGGCTGTGTTGGGCAATGTTCCCATTGGTGGTTTGTGAAAACATTTCTGGGATTAGCAGATTTGTGCAAAAGATGATGACCATAATGCTGATAGCAATACATTGTGTCAAAATCTGATGTGTCTTCCAACGTTTCATTAGTAGAAAAGGCAGCAGATTGTTCTAATTCAGACAACATATTCTTTACAGTTTCATAATCTCAATCATTGTAAAATGTACTGCAAGCAATATAATTTAAGGATATTTTAAATAAATGTAGTATTTTCAATAGTTCGGTCGGACCACATATATCATAATCAACCCTGTCCCACACTATACCATCAGGTATAGGAATTGCTGTAATGTTCAATGATGTTATGAAGAACAAGGGAACCCAATAAGGTTGGTCAGGGACCTTGGGTAATCAATTATTTCTAAAGACAGTGGTCCCTAGACAAGGATTAATGAGAGAAAACAATAAATATAGACCCAATCAGTACTATATTTTACAGCTGTCCAGCCTTAAATATACACAAGATTCCGCAAGAAACAAATAAAGTGGGACACAAGCCTGTATCCAACTTAGTGGGAAGGATGCACAACATGAAACAAAAAGGCTTAGGCCCGTGGTTCCCAAACTGTGCGGCGCGGCACCCCGGTGCGCCGTCATGAGTAGCCAGGGGCGCCGCGTTCACATTAGGAAAATCAAGCTTATTGCAGCTGATTTCTTTAGCGAGCTCCGTGGAGCCTGTCCTTTTACACTAAAACTAATGCAGGTGATAACGGGTGTAAAACGGAGGTTGGGCCGAAAATCGGCATGGCATTTGATTATCATTAATTATCAATCAAATGCCATGCTGATCTTCTGGCCAACCTCCGTTTTACACCCGTTATCACCTGCATTATTTTTAGAGTAAAAAAGCAGGCTCCACTGAGCTCGTTAAAGCTGCCAGATAGAAACCCTTTCCTAATTGGCTCCTTTGTCTGATTTCTTTAACGAGCTCTAGCTGCACACTTCTGACAGATTACCAGGATAAAGGACCCTCATCCCCAGGGGCTGGGGTTGAATAAATCCATTTACCTGTAAATCGCCACTCTTTCCCTGGTCCAGCAGAGTCTGACTTCCTGCGAATTTTGAAATAGTGAAAATGTTCAGTTATGCTGACAACAAACCACAGGGAAGACTGCCCCAGCCAGATGGGTTGAAATGCACTTTAACTGAAACCTGCAGGAGAATGGAGAAAACCGCTCTGGCATTTGGTTCGGTGGAATCATAACATCATTTTCTCAGGCGCCAGATCAACGGAAACTCCTACCAGGCCACTTCCGCAGGTATTTTAAAAACCCAATGGCTCAATAGTTTGTCACGAAATATGCCTTGGAGCTTAGCACTGCACTGCTGTTTGTAATGACTTGGATGTGTTGTGTTTTTGCACTTATTGATTCTCACATTAACCCCCACAAATGTGCCTTTCCAGGCATATCTTTGTGAATGAGGAGGACTGCCAGCATTGGGAACACAGGCAGGTAAAGCAACAAAGTGATGGAAGGAATACTTAACTTAATGCCAGCCATTGGCGATCGTTCAGGAACACATTCCAAACCATGGTTTTTCCCCCACTGTGCAACTCTGGACAGAGACCTGCCAAATGCAAAACAGTTTTGGTCCTATTCCAATGGGAACAGTCGAGTTCAATCTGCCATCCCAGGTACCTGCATACGGGAACACAAAGACCCCAGACCAGTTTCCACCTACTTTGACCTCACTGAACTGTTGTTGTTTTTATATTTCTGTCTTTTTATCTTTTATTGCTGTGATTACTGCCAGATAAAGATTTATGTACTACTATACTATACTATACAACTTAGATCTCACCAGTGTGGCATACCGTGAGTCCTGTAGCACAGTCAGCATGGGACTCACGTGTGACATAGCCCTTGCTTTTACAGCACCTACTGATAACATGATAGAAGCAATACTTGAATAGCCGAGGCGTAAAAATTGCTTTTCCCACTCCAGTGAGTGCAACAGTAGGGAAAATGTTGGATAGCAGAGGGGTAAAAATGACTATTCCCACTCCAGTTGTTGCAACAGTAGGGAAAGTGTTGGATAGCGGAGGATGAAAAATTACTATTTCCACTCCAGTGAGTGTAACAGTGGGGAAAATGTTGGATAGCAGAGGTGTAAAATTAACTATTCCCACTCCAGTGAGTGCAACAGTAGGGAAAGTGTTGGATAGTGGAGGGGTAAAACGTACAGTTCCCACTCAAGTTAGTGCAACAATAGGTGAAGTGCCTTGGCTAATTTGCTTCTTTTGTCTGATTTCTTTAACGAGCTCCGTTGAGCCTGCTTTTTTACACTGAAACTAATGCAGGTGATAAAGGGTGTAAAACAGAGGTTGGGCAGAAGATCGGCATGGCATTTGATTATCATTAATTATTAATCAAATGCCATGCCGATCTTCTGCCCAACCTCCGTTTTACACCTGTATCACCCGCATTATTTTTTCTGTAAAAAGGCAGACTCCACGGAGCTCGTTAAAGACTCAGAAAGCGAGCATGAAGTCCCCAGCCCCCAGATCCTAACTGGTTGAAGAAGTTTTGGATGTTATGGTTGAGCAGCTCCTATTGTAATCCTATTCTAACAAGATGTTTGTTACTTGACTTAATATGCCAAATATTTTTCAGACTCAGCTTGTGCGCCGGCTGTTAGAGCCCACTCTTGACTCCCCTCTAGCTCAGCCCTCCCTGTTAATTTGTTGTCTCACTCTCCTCTACTCTGAAGACACACTGTCAACTGAATGCAGCCTCGTTTCCGAGAACCCACTGACCTCTGCCTGAGGACTCCTCGATATTCATTATACTTCCACGAGGCTCTGCTGCGTCAGCTCTGAGGACACACTGTCCTCTGTTTGACTGCAGCCTCAAGTCTGAGGCCTCCTCTCCACATGTCTTGCTTCCACAAGGCCCTGCTGCCTCAGCTCTGAGATCCCACTTACCTCTGTCTGTGGCCTCCTCGGTTCTTGTCATACTCCCACAAAGCCCTTAGTCTCAATTTTGAGGACACACTGTCCTCTGTTTGACTGCTACCTCTGTCTGAGGCCAACTGAGGCCTACTCGGTGCATGTCATGCTTCCACGTGGCCCTGCTGCATCATCGCTGAGGACATGCTGTCCTCTGTCTCGTGCACCTAAAGAGCTTCAAATGGTTGCCTCAGAATACCAGATGGACCTTCATGCAAGCACTCATCACCAGCAGGCTGGACCACTGCAGCAATCTCTGTGCAGGAATCTCTAAACAACTCCTTCACAGACTCCAGACCATCCAGAACACTGCTGCAAGACTCAAACTCACCTTCCCACGCAGCACCCACATCACACTGCACCTCAAGAAGCTTCACTGGCTCCAGGGGTAAACACACCCAATTTAAACATTTTACAAACAGATACAAAGCCCTACACAACATATTAACAGAATATGTATTGTTTCTCATTTAACAAGTTTTTATTAAACAACTGTTATATTTTTGTTTTGTTACAAATATGATTATAGTACCTTCATTCTTCGTTGCATCCCAATTAATTTATGGAAGACAACAGGAAGTACTCCCGAGGTCGGGCTTACATCCGCTCCCACCCGCCCAGCGGTACGAAAACGGTGGGGAGCCACGGCCAACTGCCGATTAGGTCAACGGAGCCACAGGTAAAAAAAGTTTGGGACCCACTGGCTTAGGCAGAGTAAATTGTTTGTACGAGACACATTTTGGTAGGACAAAAAATTTTAGTGGAGACACCATTACACATAAGAAGTATTAAATAAAGAGCTGTATATGGCGTACAACAAGTCAACGGCATTTCGATCCTTACAGAAGATATAGGATCATCATCAGGACATTAACAATGGTATGCCTGTATACATTTTACCTATTCAGGTCAGAGTGACTTGAAGGAGGTTTGTTTCAGACGAAGACCAAGTAGAAGTCCAGGCCAAGTACAAGGAGAGTAAAGGATGCAGACAGACGCAGCCACGGTCTGTGCAGTTGGATGCTGGGTCAGTGTCAACTTAATAAATGCTGTAGCAGCTTAAAGGAGGCGTTTGAAATGTTCGCACCGCAGAGCTGTCTCGAAATCAAAGTGGCCTTAATAACCCGGATCCCGACAGGCAAGACATGCTATAACAGAGGTTGTTAACAGATTGGCCTCAACCCCATTCCTTGTCACTAGAGACCGTGGACGTGGCTAACAGGTTACTGGCTTGCCGTCCCTGATATACAGCAGCCCACTGCAATAGGCCACTCTGATTTCAAGAAAGGGAGCTCAAGCTGCAGTTGGCCAAAATGAGACTACAGGCAGGGATAAAAAAGAATGAGAGAGCCTTAGCCGAAAAGAATATGTTGCTGGAGCAGGAGAGAAAATGCAGGGGCATGACCACAGGCCCTGCACGGATCCTGTATGGTGCATGGGTACAGACGATGCAGCAGACTGAGAGGGAGACAAAGTCAGGCCCAAATGAAGTCCTGCAAAGTCCAGAGTGCCTAGAGGGTCGTAGTGCAGTGGTGTCTGGTTCAGAATCTTGTCCACGTTGAATCTAGGGTCCTACAGCCAGATAAGCCCTTAAGTACCCATGGGAGAGGGTTGGAAAGATTAAGGGGGCCCTCCCAGGAGAGAGTCTGGACAGAGGAGAGGTTACTGTGGTAAATAAATAAATAATACCCTATTTTTGACTAGACATATATCATAACAGATAGCTCAATAAATAAGAGTCAAGATTCGAGGTAGTAGGAGTTTTGCAGGTTTAATACAGCATAAGGACAGGAACAGGACAACCTGCATAGGAATAGGATGACAGGGCCCAGCAGCTGCTGGGGCTGGGTCTGGGATGAGCGCGCTAACTTTTAATAACAATACACGAGCATATATACATGGCGCAAACACATAGCATTACATTGCAGTAGGCGTAGCAGTGGGTGGAGCAGAAGGCGTGACGCGTAGCAGTCGCGAAAGATAAGAGTAAAAAGAGGTGTAACTGGGCGTATACATAGACATGTGGTGCAGACGTAACAGGATATGTCATGAATGGGGCGGAAACATAGGAGGGGGCTACCTAAGGAGCCGGGACCTCTAACCTGATGGTGCGCGCAAACTGGCAATGACGTGTTACGAGGAGAAGCTGGGGGCTATGAACTCTGTGCTAGGAGCAGAGACTAAAGTCTGGAGGGTCGGAGCGACATGTACCTAAACCCTATCTGGTATCTAATGTTTAGGGAACATGTTGATATAAACTAGAAGTCATGAGGGGAAAAGCTAACTGACTCTAAGACTGGAGCATGCATTTATTCTACATGTAGTGCGTGATGAAGAATATTAAATGACCATTAAATACAGTATTTCTCTTAACATGGAGCCGCATAGGCTAGACAATGACGGAAACTATTGATGCAGTTCAGTAGCTTAGGAATGCAGAGAAGGAAGACTAAACTGATAGCTGGAATCATAACATAGTCTTGGCAGACTCAGAGGCAGAGCCAAGCTGCACCGGGCACTGCGAGGCAGGAAGTAAGTGAAAGGTCGAGGATACAGGTGGGGGCTGTATCGCTCCTTAGCGAGGCTTCAGGAGACAGGAGCTGAATCTGATGTCCGGGCCCTGTTGAGGCCTGGAAACGGGGACTTTATAATGAAATAACGTGCACACTGAGAAACGTGGCAACGTAGCTTTACATAGGCCTGGTATTCGTAGTATTCACGAGGACTGGAAACTGGCATACTAGAGGAGGACACAACTATAATTGCGTCATTAATCGGACATGGGGAATAACATATGCATATTGGTCATGCACACATAACATATGATAGATGACACGTAGGGACACAGAACATGGCAAAATTTACTTTTCCACATTCCCTCCTTGTCACTACGTTTCCATCAGGAAACATCAATACTCATGATACCATCTATCATTTCATACAGTACCATTTGTTCATCTCGAATTGTCTTGGAACGGGATTTAGAACGGGGCTTGGGACTAGGAATACAAGAGGTAGCACACATGCCGCAAATCGCAGGGCCACATTGTATACAGAGGCAGCAGCTGAATATGATCGCTACTGCGATACCTAGAAAGGACAGGACTTTCCATCCCCAGGCGGAAATTATATTCCAGAACCAACCGGACCATGTCCAGGTGCCTGGATCTTGGTGTAATAGATGGGCTATTTTATGGAGTCTGGTTATAGCTGAATAAACAGACGGCGCGTTATTTGGAATGAAAATGCAACAACTGGATCCGATGACTCTACAGGCCCCGCCCCTATCGGCCAGTATGACGTCAAGGACGAGACGATTCTGGAGCACAACAATTCTCATAAAGGATTGCTCTTCGGTTAAGTTACCTAGAGCGGAGGCAGTCTCATCTACTACAGCTTCAAGGGTTCTTGTTAACCTACGAATTAGCTTACTATTTACAACTGTGCCTAAATAAGGGAACACACCTTTATCAATATCAATGAATTGCTCTGCAGCAGTTTCAGTATAATCGACAATCGGGAGGTTTCTCTTGTGTCTAGTATGTACTAGGAAGGAATTCCTATGGTAGTCAGGTGGGGCTAGAAAAACAGGTGGCAGTAGGAAGGCAATGTAACAGGTTCCCTCCCAATCGAGGGGCAGACGAACATATGCAGTATGACCACAAACGAAATAAGAATGACGTGAAGCTTTGAAAATAGATTTCCCACTGTCACTATACTGGATAATAGTAGTACAATCACTATGTCCTACATGTACGGAACCATAATTACGAACACATAATTCGCCTTTGACTGGTAATACTGAAATAGCGGGTAAGTCTGGAGTAGTATCAGACTGAACATTCAGGACCATGAAATTCGAAGAATAGTTACCTAAATTATACACTTCATTTTCTAGATCTAAACCTGTTCTGTGAGGGAAACCTTGCTTGTCTGGGAAACATGTACTGTTAAGAAAAGACATATCTGTTGAGGATGACGTTAACGTGGACCATGCTCCACACGAACCATTATGTGAAAAAGGATAAGGAAAGAGTGGCAGAACTCCCTTCGGTGTCTGGAAAGGGGGGAGTCGACCACACACCCAACAATTAGTGGCATTGCTGGTCTGGTGTGAATAATGTAACATGCGGATAAATGAGTTATTACGCATAGCGAGGCGGTATGAATATTCGTGAGGAGGCAGATCACTAAACATGTGTTCTACGGTAACAGTAGAATGCTTATTTACATGAGGAACTGGAAAACACAGGAAAAATGCGTAACTAGTGCAGGAAATCATTATGCTGATGAATAATATGAAACTTAGAAAAACGATACATCGAATTGAGTTTTGACTAACTCTCTCACTATGGGGGTCTATTTTATACATGTCAGAAACAGTCTAACCGTTTCACCTAGGGGAGGACTTATACAATCAAACTGACTGACTTATTTTACTAGACCGGAGTTTTTGCTTATACTCCTGCTGCGGAGTTTTCTCTAACAGGGAAGGGGTTGTGTCAATGTCATTTGCGGGACAGTCCTTAGGAACAATGTTTTGACAAGTCTTGATATCCTGGGAAATGTTTTTAAAGACCGGCTTTAATCCGTAGAATTTCTTGACGTGCGAAAGATGCACCCAGCCGCGGCGTCCTTCCAACTTCACGGCTGTACGGGTGGTGAGGAGGACCTGACGGGGCTCCTTCCAACGTGGCTCCAGCGGACTTGATCTGTCAAAGTTCCGGACGAGCACCATCGAACCTGGAACGATTTCATGCGGTGCCACCTCGGTATTGTCTGGAAATGCGGCGGCAACCTGTGAACGACATGAGTTGAGGGCAGACATCAAGGAAGCTAGGTAATCTGTCAGCATATTACATGAAACATCAGTAATACTTCGGGGTCTAGGAGTACCCCACATGTTAGGGGGGCGGCCGAAAACGACCTCATACGGGGACAGACCTGATCTGGAATGTGCGACCATGCGCATATAAAACAAAGCGACTGGCAGAGCTACTAGCCAGTCCACACCCTTATCTTTACACACTTTGGCAATTCGAATTTTCAGAGTCTGATTATGTCTCTCGACTAGACCGGCTGCTTCAGGATGGCGTACACAATGAAACTTCCACTGGTACCCTAACAACAGGGAAACGTGCTTCATCAACTCAGATGAGAATGGCTGACCGTTATCAGAATATACGACTCTAGGGAGTCCATATCGAGGGAAGAATTCACGAACCAACTGTTTGGCAGTGGTCGCGGCTGTGTAATCTGGGACTGGATATGCTTCTGTCCATCTGGACAAAGCGCATACAACTACAAGGACATACTTGAAACCTCGACATCGCTCCATCTGAATATAATCCATCTGGAGGACCTCAAAAGGGTGGTCAGGAGGCTGGAATCCCCCTTGTTCCACCGGGACACTTTTACCTGGATTAAACTGACAACATATCATACAGGTACGGACTTTCTGCTTGGCTGCAGCTCGTAAATGCTTGTTAAACCAAATGTTCTGGATACTGTCTAACATTGCTTTTTCTCCTAAATGTGCTGGACTATGTGCGGTATTAATAATGACTTGAACCATAGAGTCGGGGAGAAACCATGTGGTCCTACCCTTTGTTAACCATCCTTGATCTGTCTGGACCCCTCCTTGTTCAGACCATTTCTTGATTTCATCGGGAGTAGCATGTAACTGGATATCTATGACATCTTGAGTAGGGTCCTTAACTGTCATACATGTAATCGGATCTGGAGTGTGTGTCATGTTAACTGGAATGTCTAGAGTCTGTGCTGTAAGCTTGGCTGTGCGATCTGCTAGATCATTACCTTGGGAAATAATGTCAGTAACTTTCGTATGTGCTTTGCATTTCATGATAGCAATAGATGTCGGTAAGTGTATGGCATTTAACAGAGCTTGAATAAGGAGACCATGCTGAATCTTGGTTCCATGAGAAGTCATGAAACCTCTCTCCTGCCAGAGCACTCCAAAGTCGTGAACGACTCCAAATGCGTAACGTGAATCTGTGTAAACATTAACTTTCAGGTTCTTGGCGTGTATACAGGCTTGTGTCAGAGCAACTAGCTCTGCTGCTTGAGCGGACAGGGTATCAATACGGTGTGTTTCAATAACTTCGGTGTCAGTAGTCACTGCATACGCGGCGACTAGTTCTCCTGTACTAGTTCTCATACATGAACCATCCACATAAAGTGTCAGGTCAGGATCTGGTGACGGAATATCTGTCAGGTCTTGTCTTGGCTTTGTCGTAATGTTGACTACTTCCACACAGTCGTGTGTGGCTGGATTTGAATTAACTGATGGTAACAGTGTAGCAGGATTCAGGATGTTGCAGCGTCTAATATCTATGTGTGGCTGAAACAGTGTCAATTCATAACCTGTTAAACGTGCAATTGTCAAGTGCTGTGTTTGTGTTCGGTTTAAAAGAACTTCCACGGAGTGTGGGACTTGTACTGTCAAGGAGTGTCCTAAAACTATGGAATCACTTTGTCTGATAGCTAGTGCTGTGGCTGCAACTGACTTGAGGCACGCAGGCAACGCCTGGGCGACTGGATCTAGTGTGCTAGAAAAATAAGCACAGGGCTTGTATTGTCCTGCTTGATCTTGTGTAAGAACAGATAATGCTGTACCTTCACGTTCAGTAACGAAAAGTGTAAAAGGCTTACTGTAGTTCGGTGTAGCTAGAACTGGAGCTTGACATAAAGCTTTCTTTAACTCGTTGAAACTAAGTGTATGTTCAGATGTCCAAGGGAGAACAGTCGATACGGCTGCCTCCTGTGTCGTTAACTGTATCAGTGGCTTGGCTAGAAATGCATACTGTGGAATCCATTGTCTACAATAAGAAGTAAGGCCGATAAAGGCACGTACCTCCTTCTGGGTCCTGGGCTGAGGAAGACTCGCTATTAACTGGATACGGTCTGGTGTCAACTGCCTACCCCTCTTGGACAGTAAGTGTCCTAAGTAGACCACTTGCTGGACACAGAATTGAAGCTTCGAAGGGGACACCTTGTGCCCCATCTCGGCTAGGAAATACAAAACCGTCAGTGACGCTCGCTCGCAGTCACGTTCAGAACGGGCTGTGATCAATAGATCGTCGACATACTGGAGCAGGGCAGTGTCAGTTGGCATGTGAATGTTGTCTAGTTGTCTCTTGAGTGCTTGACTGTAAATACTAGGGCTTTCTGTGAAACCTTGAGGAGCGCGTGTGAACATATAGCTCCTTCCATTTAAACAAAATCCGAAAAGAAACTGGCTGTCTGGATGGATGGGAACACTAAAAAATGCGTTCTTGAGGTCTATGACAGTGAAGAACGTGGCTTCGGAATCAATGGCTGTCAATAGGGAAGAGATATCTGGGACAACTGGGTACTGCGGAATAATACATTTATTAAGTTCTCGTAAATCAATCACTAATCGATATACTGGGGGTGCATTTGGATCAGTACGTTTCATGACTGGAATGATCGGAGAGTTACATACGTTGGAGTCAGTTTCTACAACTACTCCTTGAGCCATGAGCTCGTCTATAATTTTGGATAAGGCTGCTACAGCCTCAGGTGGCAATCTATACTGTCTGATTCGTGGTAACACTACACCTGGTTTGAGAGTCACACGATGGGGTGTGATTTGCATGTAACCTACATCAGTTGGACCTTGCGCCCATAAATGCTGCGGAACTTTAGACAGTCTTGAATCAAAATCTCGTAATACATAGTGACCCTTAAAGTCACGTAGGAACAGACGTATTCCCTCTGGGGAACAACATATAACTGCACCTAACTCTTTCAGTGTTTTAATGCCTAATAGATTTTCTGGACATGACTTAGTAAGTAACAGATCAGTAGTGCGGGACAATGGACCTACTTCTAGAGTGACTGGCTTTGAAATCTCATTAACGATAGGCTTTCCTGAAAATCCAAGGGAAACATTTCTTGAGCCTGAGAGCGGAGCCCCTGGAACTTCGGCATGACTAATTGTGGTCCTACTTGCCCCTGTATCAATCAAAAACTTTCTGTCTTTCCCTAATACTTGACTGTGAACATAGGGACCTTCTTGATCTACAGGTATCTCGATGAGAGGCAAGCCTACCTCCCTCTCTAGGCTGTTTCATGAATATGGCTGGTACTCTGGATACTCAGACTGTGCATACTGGTACATCTGCGATGTGACATGCTGTGTTGCAGCAATAGGCTGCGGTGCTGTAACTGTCTGTTGTGCATTCTGTGGCTGAGGAGTCTGTGAAACTTGTTCTTGTCTAGGCGGACGTGGTCTTTCTTTAGTCTTACCAGTAGCTATGTTATGTTTCAGAACTGCACACTCATTTATAAAATGACCTGGCTGTTTACAATAATTGCAGTTCCCTTTAACGGGAGCTGCAGGATGACTGGCTTGATTCGGACCCTTCTTCTGACTGTCTTGAGGAACAGATTGTGCAACTAGTACTTTCATCTTCGTGTCTTTCATACGTTTTCTCTCGTGTTCTTGTTCTTCTCTGATTCTATTCTGGTGATACTGGAGCATCTGGAGCATCTGGGACGGAGTATTTGCTTGCCAGGTGCTTTCGACTTTCAAAACTCGGTTTTTAATTGGTGGACTTGAATTCTCGACTAATTTAGTAACGAAAAGGTCAGGGTATGACTCACTACTTGTCTTGAGACCACTGTTGATACTAAAACACTTTTCAAACCTAGAATAAAAATCACTAATATCTTCATCTTGTTTCTGTTTACAGGCTGAGATTGCATCCCAGTCTTCTTTTCTAGTTGTTAATAATCTGGGTAAAACTTGAATTAATAATTCTGGTAATTCTTTACATTTCTCTCCAAGACCAGTACCTGGTACACGTATCTTATCTTCTGCTTCTAGGACTGCCCAATCGATCTTTTTCTCTCCCACCTCCCATTCTTTTTCCTTTAGCTTTTCATACACCCCCGCGGGCAGCAGAACCTTTAACATTTTAATGATATCTGGGTAAGTGTATTCTCCCATACGGAGCATGTCTTTTAATTCTCTATGGAACCCTGCTGGATCTTTGTCATGACAGGGAATTAATTTCTTCATTTCGAGGAGTTCCATCTTTGTGATCGGAGTGTATACAAACACTCGTTGCATTTCGCCACCCGTTCCTCTGACTGGGTGGACTTCTCGTAACGGATTCTGTCTGTCTATGTAGAATGATTTACTTTCTGGGGGTGAAACATGAACAAAATGCGGGTTCAAGAACGTTCTATATTTATGGCGCTGTTCTAGAATAACACTAATTAAATCGGTACCTAGACCTCTCCATTTATACTGGAGTAATTCATTCAGGATATCGTGTAACGGACCTGGATCAGAATGTTGACCCTCATACAGAGTAATGAGGTGCTGAATCATATACATACCCACCAGTCGCTGCTCGGCTGGGGGCATTTTCAGAAACATTTGTGCCACTATTTCGTCTGGAAAAGTGGTAGAATCAGTAATCCATCGGACTGCTGATCGGACTAGTTCTTGTTCATGCATGGTACTTAACTCACTATAACCGATTCGTGATTTCAGAATGTGATCGGTAGCTTGAAATACTTGTTCTAGGGAACCTTGTTCTGGTGCTGAATGATGGAAAATAGACTTGTGTTCTAGACGTAAATGGCGATCTGGAAATCTGGGTTTTCCTACATACGCTATTCTGGCAGTATTCTCATCGTCTTCCTCTTCAGGATCAGAGGTACTTTCTTTCTCGCTTACTTGTGCTGCTTTACGCTGTTCGTGTATCTTTATTATCTCTCTACGGATTTTCTTGTACATACTCTCCATGGCACCAATGGTATTGTGCTTTCCTTCGGCTATATTATCACTCCACTTTGTTAGAGTTTTCATTTCTTCCGGGTCTTTAGACGGGTAATCCTGTTCTCTTATTAGACAGTTAATTAAGAACTTTAATATCATGCGCTGAATCTCGGCTTTCCTTTGAGACATGGCATCACTAATACTTTGTGGGTCATCCCCTGTACGGATGAAACGATATATCCTGTCTAGATCTTCTTTCATATTCGGCAGGGTGACTAGATACTCGGTCACTCTCCTTACGCGTACGGAATATAAAACCATATTAAACTCGCCTGGAACTGGGTCATAGACACATTCGCCAAGGGTTTGCCTGATTTCTGCGACAGACTTATTACTCTTGGGAGTACGCTGTGATGCTTGAGCATGTAATTCGAGTGCTGATAAACGTTTGTATGGCGGCGGAGTTTGAGGAAGACCTCCTCCTGCGGCCCCTAGACTGGAATCATCAACTAATGCTTTCCGTCCTGGCAGGGTCGGTAATTGTAACGTGGGCTGGACTTGTATGGCGGGCTGACCCAGGGGGGCTGTTAAGGGCACCCCGGTATCTGGGGGAGCAGGAATTACCTGATTTACAGGGACTGGCGGAGCGCGAACAGGATTTGCATATTCGGGGACTGTGTCGTCCAGATAGGACGAAATAAAAATATCAGCTGCGGTCGGTTTGTGACGTAGCTTGGTCGGAACTAATGGTGGCGGGAAATTACTGGATGCCTCCGGGGTCGCTTTTGGCAAGCCCTCAGCAAGAAGAGGATACATACCCTTAATGAGGGCATTCCTCTGTCTGTCTGATTGCTCAGTTCTAACTCGTTCACCTATCTCGATTAATTCTCTTTCTTGGGCTCGTTCTTGGGATTCTCTACTTAATTCTGACTTTCTGATTTCTTTTTCGGTTCTTTTATGAGCTTCTTTGCGCCATAACTCGATGGCATCTTTCTGTGACTGTCTGGCTTTCTTTTTCCATAATGCTTCTTCTACTCGCATGATGCATTCGGCATCCCATGTACCCGATACGGGCCATCTATACTTTTCTTCTAACTGTTTGGTATACTCTACCCATAAATCTAGATACAATATGGCACTTATGCCATGTTTCTGATACATAAAATGACCTGGACTGTCCCTGGGCGGGACGGGAACTGCTGCTTCCAGCAGACCCTTTCTAGTTTTTAACTGACGTAACTTGGAAAATATGGGCATGACTGAACTGTAATCTAGACACAATACAATACACAATAAACACGATACTTATTTCCCATTCATACCACGACATTAGAATACATGAAAAACATTTAAAATAACAGTTCGGACAGAATACTACCTGAAAATACTGAGAACAGAACACGTGAATTTTCTCGAGAACAGAAACTGACTAGAACAGAAACTAGATGCACTGCTGAAACAGTACGAAACTTACCGGTCTCTTAAAGAGACACGTCAGGACCCGTATCCACCGAAGTGAACACTTCGTTTGTGGGACTGTGTACCACCAACCCACAGACCAGAGTCAATTAAATTGACCCTGTCTAGATACCACCCCAGTAACGGTACTCACCGGGCAGCAAGAACGGAAGGCCTCGGACTGGACTGGACTGCTACGACGACGAACTTCGGACTTCAGTTACAGGTGGACCTCCGGATACCTCGGACCTTGGACTCTTGGCTTGGGCTCTGGTCGGGACTCGCCGCGTTCCTCCACCGTCTCGTCTGGATGCTGGACCGCCTCCTCCGTCTCCTCCGTGGGCCTGAGGGATACTTGAGCAGAAATATCTGCCACTGCGCAGAAGAGTTCCGTCACGACTGCAGAGGGTCAGGGGGTCGGCGTGGCTTCACCGACGCGTGGGGAAAGGGCAAGTCCCTGTTCGGGCGCCATTATGTGGTAAATAAATAAATAATACCCTATTTTTGACTAGACATATATCATAACAGATAGCTCAATAAATAAGAGTCAAGATTCGAGGTAGTAGGAGTTTTGCAGGTTTAATACAGCATAAGGACAGGAACAGGACAACCTGCATAGGAATAGGATGACAGGGCCCAGCAGCTGCTGGGGCTGGGTCTGGGATGAGCGCGCTAACTTTTAATAACAATACACGAGCATATATACATAGCGCAAACACATAGCATTACATTGCAGTAGGCGTAGCAGTGGGTGGAGCAGAAGGCGTGACGCGTAGCAGTCGCGAAAGATAAGAGTAAAAAGAGGTGTAACTGGGCGTATACATAGACATGTGGTGCAGACGTAACAGGATATGTCATGAATGGGGCGGAAACATAGGAGGGGGCTACCTAAGGAGCCGGGACCTCTAACCTGATGGTGCGCGCAAACTGGCAATGACGTGTTACGAGGAGAAGCTGGGGGCTATGAACTCTGTGCTAGGAGCAGAGACTAAAGTCTGGAGGGTCGGAGCGACATGTACCTAAACCCTATCTGGTATCTAATGTTTAGGGAACATGTTGATATAAACTAGAAGTCATGAGGGGAAAAGCTAACTGACTCTAAGACTGGAGCATGCATTTATTCTACATGTAGTGCGTGATGAAGAATATTAAATGACCATTAAATACAGTATTTCTCTTAACATGGAGCCGCATAGGCTAGACAATGACGGAAACTATTGATGCAGTTCAGTAGCTTAGGAATGCAGAGAAGGAAGACTAAACTGATAGCTGGAATCATAACATAGTCTTGGCAGACTCAGAGGCAGAGCCAAGCTGCACCGGGCACTGCGAGGCAGGAAGTAAGTGAAAGGTCGAGGATACAGGTGGGGGCTGTATCGCTCCTTAGCGAGGCTTCAGGAGACAGGAGCTGAATCTGATGTCCGGGCCCTGTTGAGGCCTGGAAACGGGGACTTTATAATGAAATAACGTGCACACTGAGAAACGTGGCAACGTAGCTTTACATAGGCCTGGTATTCGTAGTATTCACGAGGACTGGAAACTGGCATACTAGAGGAGGACACAACTATAATTGCGTCATTAATCGGACATGGGGAATAACATATGCATATTGGTCATGCACACATAACATATGATGGATGACACGTAGGGACACAGAACATGGCAAAATTTACTTTTCCACATTACTCCCATGTCCTTTGTCCATTTTCATGCAAGAGTGGGAGCCAGGACTGGTTTGAACTGGGCTATGCACCAGGACACCAAATGTGCCCCTCATGCAGATTTTCAGTCGCTCGCAAGCGCAGCCATCCAGCTTTAATACACTAAATTCTGTCTAGGAGATGGTCAAACCTCCCTGTTACAGGATGACTATTGTACTGCCTTCCCTTGCTCGAGCTTGACTCAGCAGCAAGAGATGCAGAAATGTGTCTCTGGTCAGCAGCAACCATTTTGTGCTGTCCGGGACTAGAAGGCTGGTACCAGTAACACCAGGGACCCCACAAAGCTTGCTTCTTAGGGGTGGAATCATACCTCCCATACTGGTTACCACTGTGGGGTATGATTCCAACATGTGTGACGCCAAACACGATTGATTTTGTTTCAGCCGTTTTAGAGTTGGTCATCACATGGTCGCATAATGCCCCTCTATATATGGAATATGGCTGCTTCACCGACAACCCGGGAGAATGGACTCTGTAGGCTGCAGGGGTGCCCTGCTCATGCAGGAGCACCCTCTCACTTAGAACCAAGCACCCTGCCTTCAGGATTGTAAACGCCTGCAATAGGGGTCACTTATAGGTTTTAACACCTTCGCTGCGGCGGCAATTCCTCCGCAGCGCTAAGGGGGTGGGGGGACACGCGGCACGCCTATGCTGGTGACGGAACCGCTCCATCACCAGCCTCGGTTGAGCTGTGCTGATGACAGAGTGGTTCCGTCATGGCTCCGCCCGCTCAATAGAACGCTCCGCAGAGGCGCAAAACCAGCGCCACGCAGGCGCGTCGGGCGGGCCATGACGGAACCGCTCCATCATCAGCACAGTGCCACCGCGGCTGATGACGGAGCGGTTCCGTCATCAGCACGGAAGTGGTTAAGTGCAGTGACCCTTAGCTACAGTTAACCTATATCTTAAGTATGTGGTGCATGCACCAACTTATATATTGCAAAGAGAGAGGCCCCCTGCTAAAAGTGTACTGTCTCTTATACCAGGGACTAATCAATCTAGTGTACAAACTTAAGGCAACACAATTATAAACATTTCAACAATTAATAACAACCAACATGGATGAAAGGAGAACCCACAATATATGAATATGTTTTACAAAATAGACATCATTTTTAATTGATGATAGTATAAGAAAATCCATTTAATTAAAAAGACATGGTCCCATACACACTCAATCATTCATCTTCATTCATACTTCAAAGAAACAGATGTACATTAAAAATTGCAACTTTTTTACATTTCAGATAAAAGCAATGATAACAATTTCAATGTTTATGAGAAAAAGATAGTGTGGCACACAAGTAATAATTTCTTGCGCTTGACGCACGTTTCGGCACAATGCACTCACACTGATCACCATGCACTCACACCATTTACCGTAGTGTAGTTCCTATATTCCCAATAGGCTCTGCGCATTGGAATAATATGAACAGCAGTGTAGACGTAGGACTGAGGTCGACTAGGTCTCTACTGACTATATTAGACTTAATTAGTTCTGCCAGCTAGCTCAGAGGTCACTAGAAACTTTCTCGAGTAAACAAGGAGGAGTTTAACTTCCCTGGATAGACAAGAAGGGATTAGCTTCTGACAACCATAAAACATGACAACTTTGCTCCCTCAGAATAAGAGTGTATCTCTAGAGTCGTGTGAAAACAATAGACAGCTATTTCACTCAGTCAATCGTGCATACTTAGTTTCACCAGAGTGCAGAGAAATAGAGAGACGGGCGTTTTCAATAAAAGGTGTTATTTATTGAACAGTCTTCTTTCTCATGCAAGAGAAATAAATTGCCATAATTGCAATACTTATCATAAAGTAAAGTGCGTAAAGTAAAAGGAGTATTATAAAATAATACTGTAAAAGCATTAATATGGTTTCTTAGCCATATGATACTTTAAAATAGATAAAATATATACATACATAAAAACATTGACTAACGTACTCAACTGGTGCTTCTAGATACGCCTACCCCAGTGTACCTGACCTAAGCCTAATACTTGGGAAGGAGTAAGTAAGTAGCAGTTTAAGTTAAATTGGTTTTGCCAAGGAATCTGAATCAAGAATTCTCTTTAAGGGTTTAGTCAGCTCCGTACCTGGGTAATAGAAAGCAGGAGGTCGGGTATCTCTTTCTCAGGACTCGATATCCCAGCAACCCCCAAGGGCGGCTGAAAACACCGGAGCTGGATTTTCTCGGCTGGAGAAAAAGACAGCGTCTTTCTCAGTGCGTCAAAAGGGAGGGGCGGTGTCCGTGGGCTCTCGCATCAGCTGGGCTCTCGGGCAAGTAGATAGCCGCTCTGCTCCAAACCACCGTGTGTTTGCTTAAGGCAACGTTGGTATATTTATACCTGAAAGGTGCCGGGTTTGACGTAAGGTTGGACATAAGACGTCAATAAAGATGTCACTAAGAACTGGCCGTTCTTTCAGTGCTCGCAGGAGTTCTAGGATAAATCAAAACAGAAGCATGGGGATTTCCCAGGTTGCTGGAGGTTTGGTTTGTTTAAAGAGCGCGTTGTACTTTCTAGGAGTCTAGGGAAGTAGCCTTGCCATATTTGGACTGCATGGGCTATTACTAAATATGGATATGATTCTTATGCCTTTATAAGGATATTATTTATTATAGCCATACATGGGCATAAATCGGGAATATCGAATTAGGGTCCTAGATAGAAACGCAACACCCACTCCACGATCTAATGTCCATCATTACTAAAACTAAGCAATAGTAAACATATACCGATGCATGTGTGTTTTCCAATCCACCCCAAAATACATAAATCGCATTTGAAATGGTATATGGTAATTACACGAAAATTAGTACTGGTACTGTACGCTTTTCAAGCAGTGGTATCATTCAGTTAAAAAATGCATATATATATATCAGCTGAATGAATTGCGAAAATTACACATGAAATGGCTCTGAATACAGAAGAGAAGGTCGAGATCATTCCATCACATATAAATACAAAATGCTGTACATATGCTAGAGGTTGAGGTAAAATATTGTCTCTAGAGTTCCTAAATTAGAAGCTCTGTTCTCTAAGAAAAGTTTTACTTTAAGCAGAGTACTCTGTGCCAAAAAAAGGTAAATATTTTGGAAGTGAAAAAAAATGTATTTCGCTTTCAGGGAAAAATTGTTCCAAATGTTTTCAGTAGCTTTTGTTTATCAAAGCTGAAGGCTGAATTCAGAGTTCAGGGAACGCTGTGTGCTTGCTGCTTAAAAAGTTATTTCCGTTGTTCAGGGGAGAACATCATTTCAGACAGACTTGCAAAAAATTGGTCTACAGCATCAGGTGAAAGTTCGACCAAGTTTGAAAATGCCCTAACAGTGCAGTTGTGAGAATGATTGCTATCATCGATGTCAGGATCAGCAATGCTCACTGAAGGTTGTACCTGTCTGATGCTGCTCTCATCTCATACTCCACTGCCACATACTCGTAGTGGTGAAGTCTCAACGAATGCCGTCATCAGAATAGGTAGCTGCTGGGGACAACACGATGCATGAGTAGTTACCGGACCTAGCAAGGTATCTGTATCCATTTGTACTGCTGATGGTAGTGTAAGACAGACGTCCAACACGCATTCTTCTCCGCATAGCATACATCGAAGCACAGGTAAGATGCAATCTTGCCAGATTGGTCTGACTGAAAGAAACCAGGTCATATTCAGATCTCTTAGCCGGGCTAATCCGAGGACTTTAGTTATGCGGTCCCGGTAGCGTATTGCTAGGATCGTTTCTTCCATCATTGGTGGAGGCAATGATGAGGCTTGGCTTGCCATATCGGAGCAGAAGAATTAAAAATAAAATTCCTGCTCGAGTCCCAATAGTAGAGGTAGTGCGCCAAAGACAGAATGGACAAAATTGGGGAAGATGCCCAGAACTGTTTCAACGGGTGTTAACAGTCCCGAAAAAATTGTCTTAAATACATGTGCGATGCCACTGGTATATGACATGTTTAAGATTTGGCTCAACATTTCTACTAAATGCACGGGGCAATTTGTTGATAATAAGGAATATATCTCTGCTGTTGTCCTTGCGACTTGCAGATCATACGTTTCTTTAGACAAGGTCAAAGGCACAGTTGTTTGTAAAAGAATGGATTTCATTCTGCTTAAAGTATCAATTCGAATAGAAGAGATATTCAAATTAGGCCATATTGCCGCCTCCATGTCTGGAGTGCTGTTTGGATACAATACTTGCATCCAGCAAGTGACCATGGAACTAACGCTGACGAGATAGGCTTTTCCTGGCACCATGCCACAACAGCTGTGGTCATTTATTAGAACATAGCTGCCGTTGGAAAGCTGTCTGAAAAACGGCTCTATCTGTTTTGCAGGAGTGCCGTGCAGGTGACATGAAAGGTTATTTATAGACCCTTCGCAGGCCCCATGCAAGTTAATACCTTGACACAGAAGTGTACCGCTTAGTGATTTTTTACAATTGTTACCACTAAGAAATATCTCCTTTTTCTTTTCATTATAACATTTGTGTGTGTATAAGGTAATTTCCATGTTGACTTGATGTAGCCTTTACCCAACCTTTCATACTGGCCCACTGGTATATACTCTTGGCAATATTTAAACTGGAAAGTTGTTATAGGAATTGTAATTATCCCGTGTATTATCCATTCAATGACAGGTCTTTCTGACATTGTCATTGGTAATCTCTCAAGTTTTTCAATGCTCAGAATCGTATAGTCTGCTCCTTTTTGTGCCAAACTGATTTGTTTATCAGTAAGGTTAAAGATAGAGAATAATGACGTTGTGTTGATTAAACGCCATGGCACGTAGCCTGAACGCAGATTTTGCAATGTCCAGCCAAGCTGGACAATAGAACGTAATTGGGACAGACCATGTTGTAACATTAGCAAGACCTGCTCTATTATATCAGTAGCAGATGATACAATACTGTCCAGTGAATATATTCTGGAGGACAGAGTCGTCAACCCATTGTCCACAACAGAAAGTGATTTTTCCAAATTAATACGATCAATTTCTCGTATTATTTCTGCTGTTTCAATTTGCATTACTTTCCAAGCCTCGTTGTCGGCAGCGTATATACCGGCCGCTATGAAACGTTTTTGACGCTGTTTGCGTGGTCCCAGTATGAAATCACGCAAGTCAGCACCGTCTTTAAGTAAAGTCAAGTGTTGCTTAATTTCAGCCAGTGTGGATTTCTGTAGCCATTCGAGGCATAGTTTCCCTACACTATATGTTGTAACTATCCCTGAATGTTGTCTCTGGGAGTATCTAGGGTCTGGCCTGGTCATTTTGAACCCCTGTATTTTGTTCAGGAATCTATCTTGACAGTTATTTTTGTCTGTGGGCTAGATCAACCATTTTTTCCAATCAGGATGCGTTCTGTTTTGGTGTAAAATATGGGATACGACTATCTCCACTTATGTAGTGCTATTACTATCAGGTATGGGCTTTGCAATAGACGGTTTGTTTAAGTCTTTTATCTTAGCTAGGCCAAGACAAGTAGTCTGTTGAATGGTGTCATTCAAGAATATTAATTGTTCTGGGATCATGCAGGCTCTAAATAATGCTTCTAAACCTTGGACCTGCCATTCTTTTGTACCCCAGATGGTTTTTGTTTCAATGTTGTTTTTCCAGAATTCAAAACCAAATGTAATCATTTTTTCATAAAATGCTTCAGAATAAATCAATTTAGTATTTGTCAACATTGTTTTCATTCCTGTCTTATTTAACATTTTAAAATAAAATGCTTCTGCATCACTTGTGTTAAACCCTGAGAAGTATGGGAATTTCTCATAAAATGTTTTCGAACTGCTTTTAGGTGGTGTTGCACAATGTTCCCATTGGTTATAATCAATGAATTTTCCCAAACAAAGAACCACGATGAGCCAAAGCAGGAGAAAAAGTACACCTAACCCAATCCAAAATTCAATCCATGGAGAAATCATATAGGTTTCTTTTAGTTGATGAAAGAGTTCAGTTGCTTTGTCTTTGAAATTTTTTTTTGCTGGCGTTTCTTCATGTTCACTTGGATCATCAGAAAAGTCATTGAAATTGATGAAGTAGCCAGATGCAGTTCTGTCAATTGTTGGAATTGTTTCCGGATTTTCTTTAGTCTTTGGATCTTTCTTGGAGACATTAATATAGTCCGATGCTACATCATTGTAGTCAGGTGTTTCTTGACGAACTGTTGCAATTTGGGTTTCAAGAGGCACAAGTTCCATGTCGTTGTTGGATAGTCCTTTTTTATTCACTGCAGGCTTATCAAATGTGATTAGTCTCTCAGTTTGAACCTCTTGGATTGTAACAAATTTTGGTGTTCTGCTATTTCTTGGGATTCCACTGGGCCTACTACTTATTATTGGCCACATGATTGTGGTTTTACCAGGTCGATGGATACAACTCGGTTCTCCTTTTTACCAGCAAGGGGCGGTAGTACAACTGATCTTGTTCCGCTGACAGCTAAGACAGGTACTGCTTTTCTGTAAGAAGGCCCAAATTCCTTCTTCACCGCGATCTTCTCTCTGACCAGATCCCCAATCTTTGGAATCCAGACAGGTCTTGCTGGGACAGGTGGTTTTTCTTCAGTGGCTGTTGGCTGTTGCTTTAATGTTATGTTACTCAGGTTTCTTCTTGTTTCATTTAATTCCTGTAAAACAGCCAAACGGTCTTTGATATCAAAGCATTTTTCTTCTAATATCTCTGTTTTAATAACAATATTGTGGCGGAAACACCAGCATGTACAGAAGCCATCCCTTCGTGTGCCGCTGTAATTAGTCCTAACCTGTGTTCCATGTTTGGAATTGCCCTATCCCCCCCTCCAGGGATTCGCGCAAAAGGAACATTATACGCATCAGTTATGTATGAGTACTTTACTGGAAAGCCTTTCGGGAGTGTTTTTCTATCTTTTTTTACTGAGGCACTGACAGCTTGCAATATATCGCTGTCTATTTTTGTTTTTGACCGGGTGATAGCAGCTACGGAAGCCGTTTGCACAGCTGCCTTCGTGGCTTCATCAGCCAATGAATTCCCCGCAACGTGAACGCCATCACGTTGATGACTCAGTGTATGTAAAAGAACTACTTGTTCCCAAAGCGTTTTATGCTTGATTGTGCCACCTTTTGCATCTTTGAAGCCGTTTTGAACCCAGTTCTGCAAGTATTCATTATAAGATTGAACGCAGTAATATGAATCGCACACTATTAGTGTGGGGAATTCGCGATCGGTATTTTCAAGCGCCATCTTAAATGCTAGTAGTTCAGCTCGCTGAGCTGTACAATCTCCTAGAGATTGGGTTTTAGTGACCAGTGGTCTAAATTTTCCTTTGTGACAACGACCTTTAACAATCGCGCATGCAGCACTGTAAATGTGTTTACCCCCAACTGCGGGTTGTGCTGATCCGTCTGTATATATTATACAGCCGTAATGTTCTAGAGGCAGGATTTCGGTCGGCAGAGGACATTCATATTAATATTGGAGAAATTCTTGTGTTTTTAAATTAGGATCAAATTCGTATACTACGTCTGTTGCAGCAAGAGAATTAACCCATTGTATCCATCTCGGATGTAGCGCTTTAGCATTCGGAATGCTTGCTTTTGTTACTGCTTCTAGGGCAGGTACTGGTGTTACGATTATTATTCGTTTACCTTGTGCTAGGGCTCTTTCTTTTGCTACCGCAGTCTGAACCGCAGTTAGAATTTTTTCAGTAGAACTGAATTTCATTTCAGCTTGTGTGTACAAGTGTGATTTGTAAGCTATTGGTTCCGTTTCTCCCTCATTAGGGGTCAGGTATGTGAATCCGCATCTTCCTGGGATGACTCGGATTACAAGGTTGCGTACGTTTTCGCGAGTTTGTAATTTTGTTTTAGCTAACTTGTCTGTTTGCATTGATCTTATAATTTCTGTATGTTTCTGAGTCCAATGTATTGGTTTGAAATCAGGTTTTATTAATTCATAGAGCGGTTTAACCCTCTCTGCATAATTTAGAATGTATGTTCTTCCGAAATTCAGGAAACCTAGTATTGATTGTAAGTTCTTCAGCGTTTTAGGTGCTTGGAGTACAGCACACTTCTCTAAGAAGTTGTCTGCTAGGCTTTTGCCTTCACTTGATAATTCATATCCTAAAAACAGGACAGTTAGATGGGCAATTCGTGACTTTTTAAAGTTGAATTTGTAACCCTCTGCTGTTAACCCAAGTATTATGGTGTTCACTCTTTTCAAGTGAGTCTCCAGGTCATCATCTGTGAGATAGATGTCGTCGACATAAGATAATGCTTCATCATCATATATTTGTGGTAACTCTGTTACTCTTGCTGAGAATAATCCTGGGCTATTCTTGAATCCCTGTGGGATTCGACAGAAGTGTTCATGTGACCCCATTATTGAGAAAGCGGTCAAATACATGCTTTCAGGTGCAATGTTTTGACAGAAGAATCCATTAGAGATGTCTAATGTCGTTTTGCGTATTTTTTGCGCACTATGTTATTCATTAGTGCTGCACTGTGTGAGTTTTGTACTGCAAATGTTTTGCAACAGGAGTTTAAGTGTCTGTAGTCCAAAACTAGACGATATGAATCGTCTGGCTTGAAAACAGGAAACAAAGGATTGTTCACTTGCTTTTTAGCTTCTTGTTTAACTGGGTACTGCCTTTGTGCAGTAGGTTGCCATTTTAACTGGATTTTGTGAGGAGGAGAATCCTCATCCCATACTACATGATTTTTATATAATGCAGGAGCTTGGGCCACTGCCCATTTTCTTGCATATATGGATTTTTTATGAGTTGACATATGATTTGAGAAGGCAGGTATAATCATTTCTTCGCCATGAGGGCACTCCCTGACAAACTCTTGTGGCCAGTCTTTCTCAGCTAGAAGGATGTCATAGCCTTTCAAAAGGTTATCCCAAAAGAGACCCCTTACTTTCTTGGTCTTGTCCCGCTCTATACGCAGTGTTACTTTGTATATTTTATGAGGTTTGCTAACTCTGGTATCTGCAGTTTGCACCTGAATGTATTCATTCGTGTCCACTGTCTCCAGAAGATTCATAAAGATCTTGCGAGCTATGGTCACTTCTGCTGCGCTGTCTAGCATTGTTTGGGCCCACTCTCCGTTTTTCAGTTGTGTCCTCAGTATCCTCGGCATGTTTAATTATTTTAATACTAGCTACCTTCTTTCTTGGAAATTGTAATTTTTTACTTTGATGAGCAAGTTCCTTGTCTTTGGACTTGACATGCTCTTTCCTGTGTTCTGACCTTCCTCTTCTTTCCGATTTCTGTGAGGAAGTCTGAAAAGATCGAGAGGGACGTGTATCAATATCTTGATATCTATCAGGTTTTTTCAGATTATCCCTATTTCTAAGGTTGTATCTTTTCTCAGAGGGCTCCCTCTGGGGAGACTTGTTTCCTTGCTCTGGAGATCTTTCTCTCCGTTGAGGAGACCTTCCTCTGGACTGGAATCGTTTTTCTTTGGGAGTGGATTGTTTATTACCATCCCAACTCTTTTTTGGAGTATTTAGATTATTTTTAATAAAGGTTTTTTTCAGGATTTTCAGTTAGTTGGGGTTTTACTGGTTTCCCACCCAAACTATCTCTTCCTAGTTCTTCATAGGATTTTTCTATGATTCTGGCAAGTTCAAAAGGTTGTTCTGCTATATCTGTTTCTTCCAATTTCTGGTGGATCGCCACAGATGCTGCTTCTCCTTTTATGTTGGCTAATAATATAGCCGAGACCTGCTTAAAGTCTTTCAGTAATTTCATACTTAGAGTTAAAGCAGGTTCTGGACCGTATTCATTTTGAATCTGTCTTAGTACCTCTGGTATAACCGCCATGGACGGAACACCATGTGTTTTTGTGTAAATCGAAGCAAAGACTGTGCCCCAAGTGTCACAGTCCTCCACATGTGGTGCGATCCCCATTGGAAGACAGATAGTCAGAATTCTGTGTTTCTCCGTAGGTGTGGTATCAGGAAATACTGCCTCTATTTGAGTGATTTTTTGTGCTAACCAGAATGGAATTTGTTCCCGTTTTGCGGGTATTTTACCAAGACATGATTGTATATTCTGTGGTGTAATCTTGTTTGTGTTCCCCTGGTGAGGGGTCAGCCGTGGAATGTTAATTGCTGGTTGGACTGTTGAAGTCCGCATTACATATTGGACCAATTGTCTATGTATTTTAATTAGTATTTTTAGTTGAGCTAAAAGTTCCCGGTCTGACATTTTATCAATGTCTGGATGTGGTGTGTAGCTGGCTAGAACTGGCCACGTTGCTCCTGGTGTACCTAGTGGACCGAGCCTTGTGATGTGATTTTTATGTTTTAGGGCGCCTTTAAACCAGAGCAGGTGCTCTTGGTAAATTAGATGGATTTCAACCTCCTCGAAAGGAGTGTATTCATCCGGAGGTTCCTCTATTTTGTAATAGTGGAATTCTTTTGTTACAGCGTTTGCTGCTGGAAAGTGTATCCATGAATAGAATACCTCTGTCTGCCGATATTCATGGGCCTCTACCACGAATATGACTGTACCACCTCGTGATGTCAGTCCATTTGCTATAAGTTTAATAGTTATAGTTCTTCTTATGTTGACCGGAATGAATATAGCATTCGGGTCATTTTCTTGGAGACTCGTGTCATCCACTTGGAGTTGAGATGCTGTAGCATCTCTTTCTTCGTCACCCTCCGGCATTTTACTGACAGAAAGTTTTTTTGTTGCAGATCAAGTTTCAAGGAAACAAAGATTAGGTGCACAATATTTTGGAACACTGTATCCTTCAACGTTGACTAAACCAAAAACTATACAAAGGAATCTCTTCCTACTAAGTTCCGGCGGATTTTAACCTTTTACCCACTCCAGACGTCTATTGGAGTTTTTACGGGAAAAAGGGTCTGTGTGAAAAAGCTCGACTGAGTTACTCTAGTGTCTTGCGTTAAATTATCGCCTTACCAAACGTTGGGCGGCATGTAGTGTAGTTCCTATATTCCCAATAGGCTCTGCGCATTGGAATAATATAAACAGCAGTGTAGACGTAGGACTGAGGTCGACTAGGTCTCTACTGACTATATTAGACTTAATTAGTTTTGCCAGGTAGCTCAGAGGTCACTAGAAACTTTCTCGAGTAAACAAGGAGGAGTTTAACTTCCCTGGATAGACAAGAAGGGGTTAGCTTCTGACAACCATAAAACATGACAACTTTGCTCCCTCAGAATAGAGTGTATCTCTAGAGTCGTGTGAAAACAATAGACAGCTATTTCACTCAGTCAATCGTGCATACTTAGTTTCACCAGAGTGCAGAGAAATAGAGAGACGGGCGTTTTCAATAAAAGGTGTTATTTACTGAGCAGTCTTCTTTCTCATGCAAGAGAAATGAATTGCCATAATTGCAATACTTATCATAAAGTAAAGTGCGTACAGTAAAAGGAGTATTATAAAATAATACTGTAAAAGCATTGATATGGTTTCTTAGCCATATGATACTTTAAAATAGATAAAATATATACATACATAGAAACATTGACTAACGTACTCAACTGGTGCTTCTAGATACGCCTACCCCGGTGTACCTGACCTAAGCCTAATACGTGGGAAGGAGTAAGTAAGTAGCAGTTTAAGTTAAGTTGGTTTTGCCAAGGAATCTGAATCAAGAATTCTCTTTAAGGGTTTAGTCAGCTCTGTACCTGGGTAATAGAAAGCAGGAGGTCTGGTATCTCTTTCTCAGGACTCGATATCCCAGCAACCCACAAGGGCGGCTGAAAACACCGGAGCTGGATTTTCTCGGCTGGAGAAAAAGACAGCGTCTTTCTCAGTGCGTCAAAAGGGAGGGGCGGCGTCCGTGGGCTCTCGCATCAGCTGGGCTCTCGGGCAAGTAGATAGCCGCTCTGCTCCAAACCACCGTGTGTTTGCTTAAGGCAACGTTGGTATATTTATACCTGAAAGGTGCCGGATTTGACGTAAGGTTGGACATAAGACGTCAATAAAGATGTCACTAAGAACTGGCCGTTCTTTCAGTGCTGGCAGGAGTTTTAGGACAAATCCAAACAGAAGCATGGGGATTTCCCAGGTTGCTGGAGGTTTGGTTTGTTTAAAGAACGCGTTGTACTTTCTAGGAGTCTAGGGAAGTAGCCTTGCCTTATTTGGACTGCATGGGCTAATACTAAATATGGATATGATTCTTATGCCTTTATAAGGATATTATTTATTATAGCCATACAAGGGCATAAATCGGGAATATCGAATTAGGGTCCTAGATAGAAACACAACATTACCCGCTCACCCTGCACTCACAGAGATCTCACTGCACTCACAATGCACTTGCGCTGTTCACCCTGTACCTCACCCTGCAGTCACACAAGCACACTACTCACCCTCACTCATGTAACTCTTCACTCACCTGTCCCAATCACTGCTCATTCTGAAATCACACTCAAATAAGCCCATCACTAACCATGCATTCATTCATCCCACTCTGCACCTACATCGGTACCCAAATTCAAATGGTCACCTCACTCCCCCTGTAGTCACTCCTCTTACCCTACTCTCAAACTGTTACATCGCTCACCGTGCACTCACATGGGCACTCCTGCCACTCACACAGTGCAGAGGGTTAATGTGTCTGCTATAAAGAATGTGTACCATGCAGATCACAGAACTGAGTGAGTAAACTATGAGTAGCACTATAAACAAGCATTGGCATAGCCAATAGGTTTCCCTTTCAGACCCTATAAGTATTTAGTTATGCAGCAGAATATCCTTGCTGCAACAACACCAACTGCTGCATAGCTAAACACTTATAAGGTCCCAAATGCGAGACCTATTGGCTATGCCAATGCTTGTTTCCTGCTTATGTTTATAAAAGGTTTCCAGAATTGGCACCATTGAGTAAGGGGTTGCATCTTGTGGGCTTGCCTCCCTCAAAGCCTCTCCACCATACCACTCAACTAACAATTAAGAGCAATTAGTTGGAAACTGAGAGGAGAGAGGATGTAGCCTTATGGCTAGAGCGGTGGCCCTCGAAGCCGGGGAATCGGGTTCGAGTCTCTGCATTGACCCTCAATATCCTGTGATTCTGGGCAAATCACTTAATCTCCAAGTGCCTAACAAAAATGAATGTTTTCGTCTGTAATGCAACTGGTGTTCATGTAATGTGCTCTGATACCTGATATCTTTGGGTCTAGTTCGCGCTTTATAAAACTCTAAATAAATAAACTAAAGGACTGTGGGTTAAGGATGTTTCTCATGTCTTTTTTTCTCAGTTATAGTGAGAACCCAGAATGCTGAGTCCTTCACACTAGAGGGTGGTAGAGGAGGGTGAAGACCCTCCTCTCTTATAGTTTGAAGTCTATATTTAGGTTGGTTTTTAGAAGAAACAGTCCTTAAGATGACATTTGACTGCCCAGTGCAGATAGTTTTAATCTGTCCGATGCTTTTCCTGTGCTGCCATTAAATCTAAACATGGTATTATTAAAATAGTTCCCTAAATCATGGATAGCCATAACTTGCTGGCTTCTCCATGCCAGAGAGATGTTTTCAGTTTACTGAGACCTGGTAGTATTTGTGTAATTCTGAATGAACAAACCAAAACACATGGAATTCACTTTTTTCATCCATTCGGAAGAATAACTATGGGAACATTATGGATTTGAGAACTGAGACAGGTGTAGGATTGTTTTCCTGAAAATGAATGTGGAAATCCTAGATCTTGTGGTGACTACAAAGTTAGAGTTGCGTTCGTATTAAGATGTCACATGGTTCCTTTGCTGGTCACAATAAGTTGGGATTGTGCAGTAAGATATAGAGATCTGTGTGCAGAGATTCACACTTTTGCTGAATATATATGGTGTTCTTCTCCCTGTGCCCATACAGGTCATAAGCGATGCTGATCCCTGTAAATTGCGTTTAGTGATTAAAGAATTGACTGTGCCTACATCTTTCTTTGTGATTGGCTTGGGTGTGAATGAGGCTTTCATAAGGGGCTCAGTATACCAGAGACTTAAAGAGCAAGGGCCTTAGTTAGAGTTGAGTGTTAATTGAGAATCTTTTGGAGTTGAGGAGGAAGAGTTGAATCATATTTCTGTAATCGGACACCAAGAGGATTCGGCTCCCACGTTGGTACTGTAATGAAGCCAGATGAGTAATGTATGTGTAACTGATACCTGGTCATGGAAAGCGCAAGGCAGGAGAGAGACACGTGTGATTCCTGACAGCATGAGAGGATCACAGGGGTTTGCCAGGCCCTGGCAGTTTAATAAAAGTACTTAAGTGAAATGGTGATGGTGCAGCACGGCTCCAAAAAATCTTCATAAACCATCACCTTAACCTTACGGAGTTATTCACTAATTTCTCACAAATGGGCCCATAACTTCTACTATTCATTCGTTCACACATTTATTCTGCTCCAAGGATTCAGTGAGGGCAAAAGGAGAGCCACAGTGCTATAGCGGCGTGCCTACACTTAAAATGTATACATTATTTACACCTGCAGTTTTTATTCTAATAGTCCCTGCGCTATAAGAAAAATTGCGCAGATCGACAGCATCTCGGGGTGCAAAGGTTAAGTCGAAAAGCAAGCTCTTTTCAAAGTCCCAAAAGTCCTCTTTTATACCCTTTTTCACTAACTTATCTATATACCTTTGTAACTCTTATGTCCTAGAATGTCCATGATTGGTCAATTTAGAGTTGGATGAGCATCACCTCATCGCTTTACTGTTCAATTTATGCAGAGACATCATTATGACTAAAAAATAGTGGTGCTATTGTTCAAATTTTACTTCCTTCGAAGTGTCCTTCAAATTGTTATCCGGTGTCCCATTCCCACGAGTTAACTTGCTGACTTCAACAAACTTGGCATGTACTCCATGTAGCGGGACAAGCTGTCCTTGACCCATACTGCTCAGGCACAGGCAGCTCGCGCTTCCAGTTGGCGCATGCGTACTGAGACCGCCACCTCGGAATCACAGTCAGCTTCCACTTTGTTTTGGTCACACAGGCCTCAATTTAGGAACTATTACAGAAACAAACACAAATAAACGTAAATTTACGAAATAAAGCCTTTCTGTTTACCTCCCCCTTCTAATAATCTCCCAGTTAGTATTTACCTAGCTTTAAGCAACACATATGCATGATTTTACTTACCAATCTTCATGATTTATGCCACAAATAAACAGACAAAAAGCACATTCATGCAATTTTCAATTCAATTTTATCAAATGCGTACCTTTTATGACACGATATATGACGAATTAGTAAATTATGCTTGGCTATTTCATGCAAATTAATATCCCACGTGTATTTGTGTGTGTGCATTCTATTCTATGTTGGTTAATTTCAAAACCACACGTTTAGTACATATTATAGTTATGGAAAGTTACTTTCACAAGGGGTATACAAACATTTTTGTTTCCACCTTGCTCCTTCAGTGTCAATGAAGTGATAGTGAATGGTGGTACAAAACGTGGTACAGCAGGATGCTTGTCGGGGTTAGACAGCTGTTGTTTGAAAATATGAAGTTGTGAAGAAAACCGTGCGATAAAGGATACAATGATTAGGGGGTGATGTTGATGAGTTAAAAATGTAATAATCTGAATGAGATAAACAGAAAACTGCAGAGACGCGCCACTTTGAAGATGGTGAGACATCTGAATGAGACCCATTTGCTCTGCCGTCTCTCCTATCGCCTTTATTTCTGCCTTGATATTTCTCCTAAGCTTTGTTCGATACATTCTTGTCCATTAAGGGCAGATACCAAGTTACTGGGTTGAGTACTCCTTTACCTGGCTTGGTGGAGTTATCTATTTCTGTATACTGAGTGCATGAAAAGACACATTTCCATGCTCCCACAGGACATCCTGCCTATCTCAAGCTGAAATAAGAGTAAAAACAAAGCCTCCTCTTATCAGTTCATGGAGCCAGTACAGTATTGTAATGCGTCAGCCGTACCCGAAGTAATACAAAATATCAAACCACATTTTTAATCCGATTCATCCAAAATGAATTCTGTTACTTAAAAAAAACTGCATCAAATTGAAGAACAAGATGTTCCTCCATCATGAACTCAAGAGACAGAAGAGTCAATATTTCCTTCATCACTTTATTTATAGCTAAGGTAATGTTTATTTAGTTGTAGTGCATATGCAGGTCTAGTCACTTATAAATTGTGAGCTAGTGTAGACCAGATTTAGATTATAAGAGCCTGCATACTTGGGACAATACATATACAGGGAGCAGGACACTAGATAACCAGCATCTCCTTTTTGTTCGACTCCCTGTGCGGCAACGAGACTAGCTTCAACTTCTAACATATTCAAAGTAACCTCTTATGTAATCCATAGCCTTCAATATCATATGTGCAACAAAGACCCGGCTTAAAAGAAAAGGCTGGGGTAATAAGAGAATACGCTTTTCTTCACTAAGAACATTCTCAAACTAAGACTGATGAATATCCAAGATTAGTAAAACTCATCTAACTTTCGAATTCCAATCACACTGGCCATAATGTTAAAACTAGACAGTTGCATCACCCTACCTAGGGGCCGATTATGATGTCGGCGGATTCCCCCCGCCAGGCTGGCGGTAGCCACTGCCAGCCTGGCGGGGGCAATCCGCCCGACATCCTCATTTGTTTTCCCCCCCGCCATATTAGTATGGCGGGGGGACCTCGGTGGACGGAAAGACCGTCCGACGCTTTTCCACCCCAGTCGCCTTGCGGCCGGGGCAGAAAAGGAATAATATGGTGGCGGTGTCTATCAGACACCACCAGCCATATTATGATGGGCAATTGTGGATGCCTTTCCGTGGCGGCATTGCGGAGAATCCTTGCGGGGGCCCGTTGCGGGACCTCAGGGACTCCGGGGGCGTGGGGGGTGCACATGGGTGGGTACCAATGGTGCCCCCCAGCAGTTCCATGCACAGCATGGCAGCCACCACACGGTGCCTACCATGCTGTGCATGGAAGTGCACAGCATGCTTTCCTGCCATTGTGGCGGGCGGTGCTAAGTACACCGCCCGCCACAATGGTAGGAATGCGGGATGTAGCCGCCACTGTGGCGGTCGCATCCTAATGCTGCCGACAGGACCCCCGCCCTTATGGCGTGCGGTCCCTACTACCGCAAAGATGGCACGCGGGCAAAGTCCGCCCGCCATCCTAATGGGCCCCCTAGTCTCTCCCTGCATGGATAGTGCCTAGCTAAAATTTCAAAACTAACACCAGGCATCTTTGGCCCAGTAATCCATGACCTTATTAATATATTTCCCTCAAAGCAGGGTTGTTGGCATTGTCATTAAAATCCCAGTGTCCTCTACATCTTGAAGAAAAAATTCTCACTGGGCCTATTGAGCAAAACCGGTATCCAACGCACCCCTTATAGCAACATGCTTGGAAATAAAGGACCACTAAGAAATGTTCTTGCAATCCAGTCATACTACATGATAGGCAGTCCATCATAGGAAATACAGTATGGAATTACTTCAAGCCTGCAACAGAGAATACAAGGCATCCAAGGAATAAGGCGAGACAAAAACTCTAAACCTCTTCAATCGTTCAGCAGTCTTCAGAACAGAGGGTGCAGCAAAATTTTAAAATGCATTAAAAAGTGGTGGAGTTAGAAGTGACCCCCCCTCCCCACGCCAATGTTTTCTTTATTTCTTCTCCAAATAATCACTTCATCTACGTTCCCTGATCTCAGTTTACTCGGTAACCACTGCATTTCCCGCTAGGTTCAAGCTCTGTGTCTCTGACCTGTAACCTCGTTCATCGATACATTTACAACTATCACAGCAACTGTGCAAATCTTTTATGCAGTAAAGCAGTCAAACAGCAAATTCCCCAAAAGCATGCAGGATGTTTGCAAGAATCATTAGATTGGATGTACATTAAATGTCTGTATGAAGTAAAGCAGATTGGCAGATTGTCGGAGCATAGGTACTATGGGGCTTATTTACAAGGCCCTTGCGCCACTTTTGCGTCACTTTTCCCATGGTATAAATGACGCAAAAGTGGCGCAAGGGCCTTGTAAATGTGCACCTATAACTTTACCAGCGTCGCCCAGATTTGCTTTCAAGAAATCAATCCAAAGCTAGTTAACAGAGTTCTGTTTTCCGGCATCGTCTTTGACCGTTCGTTCCTTCCGGGTGCGCTGTTGCAGGCTGTGAACAGGTGCAAACTGTGGGAAGCTGTGTCTGACTGTTTTGGTTGGTACTCTGGCAGATACAGAAGGAGCTGGGGTGGGCACGTATGTGGTGGCGGTAGTGTGATTAACTGCAGTGTGGGGTGGAACAGGACCAGACAGGCAACTAGAGCCAAATGTCGCGGGGGGCTGAAAAAGATTTGGGGGGGGGCTAATTCTTCCAGCCGTCACTAGAGTGGCCGTAATAAGGTGGGAACGCACAACAAAAGCCTCACTTACAAGTAAACGGTTTTTTAAAGACCTGTTAAGTACTCGGGTGCGGCTGCAATTAATGCTCGCCAGGGGATTAGATATCGGAATCTGTGGCCGCGAGAGCTTACATTGCCAAAATATGAACGTTGCAGCAGTAAGACAGTCTCAAACAGGCTCTGGCACCCAATATTATGCTTTCAACACTGGACGTGCCTAAACATATTCGGAATCAAAGCTGCGTTTCCGTGATCAAAAACCACTGCCTCCACGGCCTGTCTGCAAGGCCTGCTGGTGCTGAATGCTGAGCAGCGGCTGCCTGTGTCTGCACACAGCCGAGCCCCTGAGACCCGGGCATGCCGGCGCGTGTGGACCCTGTTGCCATGGAGCTCCGACACGAACTGGCAGAAGCCACAGACATCCAGGCAAAGGCCCGCACGCCCAGTGGTGGAAGCCGAGCGCCGAGACAGGTTTCTGCCAGGATGTATGTCTCAATTAAACAAGCATTGGCCACACGGCCGTAAAACTAACAGCCGATCGGCCGTGAAGGCGAAAGTGATCGCTGTGAAAGTGATCACGAGGACGCGCTCTGTGGAAGCTGTGCACGTCGCCCACGCACTTGTACGCATGATAGCAAGTCGGTGTCCGGCCTCTGGATAGCACTTTCAAAACCCAGTTACTAAATGTCTCGCCAGAGTAGCGCATGCACCGGCTCAGGCGAGACCTAAAAATGAAGTGATAGTGAGAAAAGGTGCTATAGAGAGGGGAGGTGCATGGTTGGTGAGTGGTAGTGAGGGAATCCATGGAAAAGGGAAGAGTGCCAAAAAAGACTGTTGCATTGTGTGCGACAAGTGTTAGGGCCAGCCCTGGCTGGGAGTGATAGCCCCCCTCCCCCCAAAGTTCAGGTCTAGTTGTGCCCCTGGTCCTTGTCATAGCGAGCGGGGAGAGCTCAGGCATTGCCCTCTGTTGCACACTTGCACGCTCTCTGGATATCTTTCTGCTCTCCCCATATGATGACAATGACCACATCTAACCGCTATACATTTAGTCCACCATAAAGAAGCTGAAGTGACCTCATGGAATGGTTTGTTTGAGGGCACATGACGAATCCCAGTTACACTGAACTAACCACTAACATTGGATTCCAGAGCAGCGCACTGCCGGGTGTAAAGGCTTCAAAGCCTCGTCAGGAGTAGCAAGCGCTATATAAATGCAATTACAAGTACAACATGCCCATACATCTTCAGAAGTGGCATGAATACACCCATCACTACAGATGATTGTATCTCTAACAACCCTTCCCGAACACAGGGCATTTGAACCTGGCCCCCCTGGTGGTCAAAGAAGTGGGCTTCTGAAGAACTGGCCCCATGCACCCCTTACTGTGTGATCAGCTTCCTTTTACCTCTAAATAAGATTTTTCCAACTCAAGACTATTAACTCTTTCCCTTCCCTTTGCCAGTGCCCCCTCCCATCTCACAGGGGGGGGGGGGCTTGGATACCCTTGGGCCCCTGGTTCTTTTCTACTTCTGAAGGGGTGTGTCCCTGCTGTCACTACTGGGGAGGCAGGTCACGGGGAAAACTGCAGGCGCATGTAATCAGGGCACATACAAAGCAAAGCCTAACACCGGGCACTATAATAACAGTAAGGGAACGCTCACACAGGTTGCTGGTTGGGACCGGAAGTCACTAGCGACCCCGGCCCATTTATTTATAGCTCTCTGGCCACGCCTGGCCAGAGACTGATACATTGTGCGGTGGTGCTTCCGGTGGCTCGCCCCTCGAGGCTAACCACTAGAACGCTACATCCCTTATCAGGTTGGATTTTGAAACGAGATACAGTTATTATGATCGAGCACAAAAAGTCCGCTGGTCTTCGGTTGGGCTGTGGGTTCGGCCGGAGGCCATACGTGTGGTGGTGCATGTCGCGATGGGCATGGGGACTGGGCCGCATGCTGTTCGCTGGTCGTTGGTCTGGACTGCGAGTTTCGGGCACCTGTGGCTTCCCTGAGGTGCAATGCGCCTCGATATCACTTACGTGGTCAATGTCCTCCGGTGCGGCCTCAGACGCCTCTGCTGGGCCTGCTGGGGTCTGGTCTCTGGTCATGTCCAGGACCTGCTTGAACCACGATATGTTCCTTGTCACGGTCTCACCGTTCCGCTCCGCCGTGACAGCCGTTCTGTTCGTTGACTTTACCACCCACACGCCGGGTTCATAAGGGGTTCGGAACTTTCCAGTGTTCCAGCGGTTCCTGATCAACACTAAGCATCCGGAGTCCAATACCCGGGCTTTCGCCTTGCGCCTTCTACTCGCATTGTCGTTGGTATGATGTCTTCTTGTTTGTGTTTTCATCGGGTCGTAGGACTGGTGGGACCATCTTTCAGCTCTGGGAAGCATGTCTCTGCGTGGTCCGGCTAGCATGAGCGACCACGGGGACACCTGAGTTGTGCAGTGAGGTGTGCTACGATAGTCCCTCAGGAATCGCTGCAGCGTGCTCTCAGGATCCGTGCCTTCGGCTGTTGCGATTCGCAGTACCTTGTTGATGGTTCGCATGAACCGTTGTACTTCGCCGTTTGCCTGCAGCCACTGGGGTGTCGCGCGATGGTGCTTGATTCCAAGATGTGTCAAAAACTCTCGAAAATCACTCCCTTGGAACGAGGGCCCGTTGTCAGTTCTGTTGACCTGGGGGATACCGAACAGAGCAAAGGCTTTTTCCAGTACTGGTTGGAGGTTGTTGAAGGACGTGGATGAGAGTACTTCCACCAAGGGGTATTTGGTGTAGCTGTCCACTATGACGGCAGTGATTCTCCCGTCTGGGAAACTCCCAAAGTCGAGACTCAGCCATGCCCACGGTGACGGAGGCGGTTCATCGGTTATGACAGGTGCTGGGGCCTCTGGGTTCCCGGTAATTTGGCACACTCGGCAGGTGCGTACCACGGATTCGATGTGGTCCTCTAGGTCTGGGAACCATAGCTTTTCCCGAATTCGGGATTTCATCCGCCCCGATGCCTTGCTGCCCCTCGTGGGCTAGGATTGTTGCTAGTTCCTGTAAGCTGAGTGGCATCACGATGCGCAAGCCTCTTAGGATGATCCCATCTTCTTTTGAGCTGAGCTCATTTCTCACCTTCCAGAGTTTTCCAAGGCGGCTGCGGTCAGTCTCGCTCCACCCATGGAGGTCTCTGAGGAATTGGGTCCATGACCCGCGGTTCAGCGCATTTGACACACGCTGGAGGCAGACGTCTCTCCAGAGGTTTTTTTCACTTCTTCCAGTGAGAGTGCCTATAGGCATGACCACTGTGACACCATGTTGATGTAGTCCTCCGTTAACACTTCCTGCTCTGTACTGGTTGCGTGCTCTGCCGCTGGGTGGCGAGACAGGAAATCCGCTGGGTTTTTGGGCGCCAGGCCGGTAGACCAATTCCATTTGATATTGTTGCAACTGGATTGCCCATCTTTCAATTCTTGGTGGGGTGTGGTGCTATCCCTTTGAAAAGCGAGAGGAGCGGCTGGTGGTCCGTGACCACTCGAAATGGATTTCCGCTTACGTACAGGTGGAAGTGATTGCAACCCCATTTAATTGCGAGTGCCTCTCGTTCTATTTGAGAGTAACGGGTTTCTGTCGCTGTGAGGGATTTGCTCACGAACGCTAAAGGGACCCATGTCCCAGGTTCTGTCTCCTGGGTTAGGAGCGCCCCTAGACCAACTGGGCTGGCATCCACGATTAGTTCCGTGGTGCGAGCCGTGTCGAAGTACGTCATTGTCGTGCTGTCCAGCAGAGCTGTCTTGACCTGGTTGAAGGCCTTCTCCTCAGTTGCAGTCCACTTCCACGGATTCTCTTTTTTTGTTAGGTTGAGCAGTGGCTGTGCGATAGTTGCTAAGTTTGGAATGAAACGACCGCAGTATGTTGCCATCCCCAAGAAGCTCCTCACTTCCGATACATTCTATGGTGCAGGGGCGTGGTGTATTGCCTGAGACTTCCGGGGATCTACCTGCACTCCGTCGGCATTAAATACGTAACCAAAGAAGTCAATGGTTTTCTTGAAAAACTGCCACTTGTCCTTGTGGAGCGTTACCCTGTGCTCTGCTAGCCGCTGGAGGGTGGCTCTAAACCATCTGTGATGTTCCTCAATGGTCTTGGAGTGTATCAGTATGTCGTCACTGACATTAAGGACCCCACTCAGCCCGGATAGAATGTCTCGCACTGTGTTCTGAAAAATCTCTGCCGCAGACGATATTCCGAAGTTGAGTCTTTTGTATAGCCTGAGTCCCAAGTGTGTTGAAAAGGTAGTTATATACCTGCTTTCCTCCGCTAGAGTGAGCTGGTGGTATCCGGCATTGAGATCCAGTTTCGAGAACCATTGAGCCCCATTGAGGTCAGCTAGGATATCATCCACAGTCGGGGTTAAATGTCTTTCTCGTTTGATCGCCTGATTTGGCATCCTCATGTCTATGCATATTCTGATCTTGCCAGGTTGCTTTGGTGACACCCACGGGGTTGGGCCTGTCACCTTTTCAATGACTCCTTGTCGTTCCAGTTCTTGAAGTTCTCGCTCGACAAGCGGCCTCAGATGAAACGGAATCCGACGGTGTCTTAACGCCACTGGTTGCATGGCTTTGTCGATGTGCAGCTTTACGTGTGGTCGTCGTATTTTCCCTAGCCCCTTGAACAGCTGTGGGAACATTTCTAGGATGTCATCAACCTGTAGCAATTTGACTGCATTGGCAAAAGCGATCAAGTGTAAGTCTTCTGCAGTGTGGCTCCCCACTAGTATGTCCGCCTCCCGATCTATGACGTGGAATACTGTCGTCACCTCATGATCTTCTGTTTTCACTTGGACTGTCATCTTCCCTTTGAGAGGGAGAGGCGTCTTGCTGCCATATGTTAGTATCTTGATTTTCGACTGTGTGAGCATCGGTCTGGGGCTTAGTTTCTTGTAGTGCTGCGATCCCAAGACGTTGACGGTCGCTCCGGTGTCTATTAGGCCCGTTACTTTGGACCCGTCGATCTCGATATTGCATTTTGGCTGCGGCCGTCGCCTCTTCTTGAGATCGCTTGCGAATGACACGAAGTAACACTCTTCGTCATCCTCTGTGGACAAGTCATCAAGGCGCTGGGGGCACCAACTTGATCCTCTTGGCGGCTTTGTTGTAGTGGAATCTTCTAGCGTCAGGTTTCTCACTGCTCCTGTCAGCGGCTTTCTTCCTGTAGCGCCTCTCCCTCTTGCGCCTCCTCGGCATACACTTGCGAAATGATTGGGAATTCCGCATTTTGAGCATGATTTACCTCTGGCAGGCAGCTCTCAGGGGGATGTTCCTCTCAGTCACACCATCCACACGAGGTTCGCCTTGCGGTTCTCGTCGGCCATCTGCCTCTGATTCCTCGCGTTGGTGTTCGGAGGGCATCAACTCGCTCTGTCTTGATACTGGTTGCTTGATCGGAGTGAGAGGTGAGCGCTGCCTCTATGGCTGTCGCTCTCGCGTCTGACAGCTCGTGGGATCTGGCGAGAATCAGTATCTCTTCCAGTGTAATCCGTGGTTGGCGGAGTATCAACGTCCCCAGCGTCTTGTTGCGACATCCTTGTATTAGCTGCGCAGTTACCTCCTTGGCTTGGTCGTCCTCGGTGCACGTGCTCGCTAGTTCCCTGAGGCATGCGTGATATGTGTCCATTGACTCTCCCTCACGTGGATGTATGACAGTACAACGCGTACCGTTTTAACGCGTGCCTTTACTACCCGTCTTTAACAACGCAAGTCGTTAGAACGACTTGCGCTGTTGGGCGCGGATAGTGAATAGTATAATTTACTATTCTAACACCAGTCCCCGTGGATAGTAGGGAAGGTGTTGGAATAGTAAATATACTATTCTTTATCATTTAGCGCCCTCCAGCGCAAGTTGTGGTTACGACTTGCGTTGTAAAGGACGCGTCGTAAAAGCACTGCGGGGTAACATCCGTGTTGAAAAGGATGTTCCCCCCCTCACGTTGCCTTGCGTGCCTGAGCTTAAACCGTTCGTAGCGTGGATTGAGCTGGGGGTCAAAATGCGCATTGAGCGCAGTGACGGCGGTGTCGTAGTCGTTGGCGGCACCAGTATTCGGGACGTGTTGAAACAGTTTATATATTTCATCCTATGCAAAGTGCAAAAGTAATGACCTTTTGACTGCCTCGTATGTCTCTCGGGTGGCTATGAAGTAATTGTTTAGACGGCTGACCCATACCTTCCACATCGGTGACGGTGTTGCCGGGTCAATGAGTTTGCTAAATGGGGGTAGCGCTGTGATTTGGGGGTGCCCTGGGTGTGCTGCCACTGGTGGGGCGGCTGGCTGCTGTGCTGCGCCTCCTGGATTTGCTGCGCCGCCCGGATTTGACATGGTTCTCCCTCAGTGGCTGTTTCTGTGCCTTGTGGTTTGCCAATGCTCATTTGTTGTGTGTGTGGCCCTGGTGGGTACCCTCTTCCTGATGTTGGGGCGTCTCTCTCTGGCCAGTAGTGTGCCCCAGCTCTTTGTTTGGCCCTGTATGCCTTTCTGTACCGGCGCCTGGCGGTCTGCGCACTGGGGCACGTAGTTCAGGGTGTGGCCGTGGACTTTCTGCCGCATAGTGCATGCGCGCGCTGTCTGCTCATCTGCGGAGTTGCTTAGCAGAGCCTCGGGCGCTCCGGGTAAAGCACGGGACGCTTCCTCCGGCTTACCGGCAACTCGCGCCGACGTCGTTCTGCTGCTTCTCCCGGTCTGCGAGAATCGGGCACGCTCATCAGCCAACGTGGTTGCTGTGGGTAGGTGGACCGTCGTTTCTTTGGCAGGATCACCAACTCGATCCCACCCTCGTCACCGGTGTCGCGACTGGGGAGGCAGGTCACGGGGAAAACTGCAGGCGCATGTAATCAGGGCACATACAAAGCAAAGCCTAACACCGGGCACTATTATAACAGTAAGGGAACGCTCACACAGGTTGCTGGTTGGGACCGGAAGTCACGAGGGACCCCGGCCCATTTATTTATAGCTCTCTGGCCACGCCTGGTCAGAGAGTGATACATTGTGCGGTGGTGCATCCGGAGGCTCGCACCTCGAGGCTAACCACTAGAACGCTACACCTGCAGCGCCCCCTGCTGCCGAGAAGGGTGAAGTTACAGATGTGATGTCCTTCTAAGATGCCACTTCTTCTGCCCCTCACCCCGCCCCCAGGAGTCTTCCCCCCCTAGCCCCCACCCCTGCTGTGGGGCTCTGACACCCCCGCATCAGCCCTCGGCAGAGCCCCCCTGTACCTGGGGCGGGGCCTTGGTTCACTGGAGGGGGGGAGCGGGTCTCTGCACCCACCTCCCGCGCCCTCATCACCAGCCTCAGACCCCCATGTTATGTTATGTTATGTTAAATTTAATTTATACAGCGCACGTACGCCCATGGGCTTCATGGCGCTATCGAAACTTTTGGGAACTACAACACAACAGCACAACAACATGAGAGTCAGAAAACTAATCTAAGGATATGCCTGTCTGAAAAGCCAGGTCTTAAAGGCGTGTCTAAAATTGAGGAGACTATCGCTTTGTCTCAAGGAGGAAGGCAGAGAGTTCCACAAAGAGGCGGCCAAGAACTGAAACGAGCTACCACCTTGACGCTTCCTCCTAACTAAGGGGATAGTTAACAGATCTTTGTGAGCAGATCTAAGATTGCATGAAGGGGTATATTTAGACACCAGGTTGATCATAAATTTGGGGCCTTTCCCTTGTAAAGCCTTGAATATAATACAACTGGTTTTAAATATAGCTCTCTGACCTATTGGTAACCAGTGAAGGTTGACTAGTCCTGACCTGATAGATTGCCATTTGGGTAAATTATAGATAAGCCTAGCTGCCCTAGGTACAGACTGTTAGAATAATCTAGGCGGGACAAGACTAGGGCAATGACTGCTTGAATGAGGGCAGAGTGGGTCAACAAATGAGAAATTTTTTAATCTTCCGCAGTTGGAAAAAACTAGAGGATACAACCGTTCCAATCTGGGCTTTAAGAGATAAATTGTTGCTAAGAGTAACCCCTAGACTCTTGACAGTGTTAGATTTAGTCGGAGGGGCACCCAGGTCAGGAGGCCAAAAGTGAGGCCCCCAGCTAATTTCACTTTTCCCAGGCAGGACCAACTCTGTCTTGCCTGGGTTAAGTTTCAAGTGGTTTAGATTCATCCATCTCTGGATGTGGCACACGACCTGTTGAAGTTCCGACACGGCATCATGGGAATTCAGAGGAAACACCAGTTGCAGGTCATCTGCGTAATTAAAAATAGTGACCTTATAATTTTTCAAAGAGTAAAGTAAGGGGCGCAGATACAAATTAAATAGAAGTGGAGACAGAGACGATCCCTGAGGCACTCCGCAGGTGGACTTTCTCTTGGGGGCTGTGAATGTTCCCAATCTCACAGCTTGAGTGCGGCTGGAGATGAAGGACTTCAGCCAGCACAAGGCAGGCCCCCTGAGGCCGGCCTGTTCGACACGGTTGACCAAGATGGCATAGTCAACCGTGTCGAACGCGGCCGACAAATCCAGAAGTACCAGTGCCTGGTGGACGTCCCTGTCTGCGTTGCAACGCAAGGTGTTCTGAACTGCCAAAATCACTGTCTCTGTAGAATGATAGGGACGAAACCCTGCCTGATTGGGTTCAAGATATTCTGTACTTTCGATAAAGTTGGATAAACAGTTGGAAACATGTGCTTCTAGGATTTTCGACAAAAAAGGCAACAAGGAGATCGGCCTGTAACTTGAGGGATCATGAAGATCCAGGCCAGGTTTCTTGATCAAAGGGATCAACAGTGCTTGCTTAAAACTATCAGGTACCATGCCTTGTTCAAGAGATTTATTTAAGAGTGGGAGAATGCTTTGGGGGATAGCCTGTGCTATCTCCTTAATTATGTAAGGTGGACAAATGTCATCTGGTGATCCTGACTTAACACGTGCCATCAGTTCAGATAGTGTTCTGGAGTCGATGGGGGGAAATACATAAAACGTAGAGGGGTTGTAAAAAGTGTTGGCCAGAGGTAGTGGGGTGGGGGAACTCGTGATACTCTGTTTGATGGTCACGATTTTCTCAAAGAAGAACTCGTTCAAGGAATCACAAAGTTTTTGCGTGGGTGCTAATGACGGGGCGGTTCGATTGTCATCACAGAGCTCATTCACGATGTTAAAAATATCTTTGTACCTATTCGTAGAGTTCAAAATTTTTGCAGAGAAGTAGTTGGTCTTATGTTGATGCAAGGTTTTTTGATAGAGTTTCCTTGCCGAACAATATATTTCTCAATCTTGTGACGAGTAATTTGCTCTCCACTTCCTTTCCTTTTGTCTAATCCCCAATTTAAGTAATTTTAATTTAGGGGAAAACCATTTGTGGGCGTCATTCCCTCGTAGATTTGGAAGGCTCACCACGGGGGCATGAAGGTCGGCTGCTTGAAGTAGCCAGTTTGAGAGCACCCCTTCACTAGATTCTGCGTCCTTGCCCAAGGAAGGAAGGGTAGTGGTCAGGGTCTTTAAAAAACCAGGAAGGTCCAAGGACTTCCATTTACGAAACTCTTTGGCCACTGGTGGCCTGGTTTTGTTTGGTCATCCCTCCCATTCTGAATGAAAAATGGATAAAATAGTGGTCTGACCAGATGCAGGGGGAAATAGAAAGTGTGGGAATAGGTAAGTTATGTGCCCAAATTTGATCGAGGCTGTGACCTTTCTGGTGGGTGGGGAGATGAATGTGCTGGGTCAGATTCAGGTCCTCCAGTAGGTCCTTAAGCTCAGCAGCCTGGGGGTCTTCTCCCACATTGTCGAACCAAAACTTTAGGTCTCCTATTAGAATAGTTTTAGAATAGTTGACGACATACGAAGCCAACTGTTCTATTAGGAGTGAGGAGAAGTTAGCCATGTGTTGGGGTGGGCGGTAAATTAGTACTAATATCAGAGCCCCGCTCTCGGAGTCCAATTTAATAACTACATTTTCAGTACCTGGGAGAACTAGAGGGGACAGTTCTCGGAACTGGTAGGTCTTAAGGATAATGGCCGCCACTCCGCCCCCTGTTTTCCCAGGGGTACGGTTAGCTGTGAGAATCTAATACTCCGAAGGGAGTGAGGCAAGGATATCTGGTAAAGAGTTGGGGGTAATCCAGGTTTCAGTCAGTAAAGGGATATCCGGCTTCTCCTGGGTCAGTAGGAGAAAGATATCCGAACGTATGGGAGTATTATGTTTGGGATGAGCAATCAATGGAAGAGGTTTAAAAATGCCCAAAAATTGAATGCGTTTTAGCGTGACTGATGGTAAAGGCAGTGGATGTCCGAGTGGAGGTTTAAGAGTCATTAAGTCCAGGGCGGAGTATTTAATAAGTTGGCCAGGGGGACAGGCCCCGGGTCCCGGGTGTGCGCAGACGGGCGCAGATGGGCTTACCTCTGGCGCACCTCCGGCGCGCCATTGTCGCGCCCGCTGCGCTCCCGTAGACACATTCAGCTTTATACGAGAGAGCCTGGGCGACTGGACCGCTAACTCCGGTCCTTCAGCCCTTCAGGCTCCTCTCAATATGGCGCCCAAACTCCACCGGACCGGCACGAAGATTCCCTTCCGCCATTTTTAGCGGCGACTAGGCGCTCCCACGCGTTAAAAATAAAACAAAGTACATGTCACAGAAGGCTGTGTGCTTGCACCCAAAACTGGTACTATAAGTCCGTGGGCATCTTGAAGCACAATCTCGGTGACTTCTCATAAAAAGGAAACAGACATATAATGTTCACACCTGCGGCTGCAATAGCTGAGGATATAGGTCAGTGGTAGAGCATTTGACTGCATATCAAGAGGTCCCTGGTTCAAATCCGGGTGTCCCCTACTTTTAGAAAATATTATTTTTTGATGCAAAACATTAGTTTAAATACAAGTTAGTTCCTTGCTTTCAAAAGGGACATTTTGTAATAACAGCCTATTTTTCAATTCACGTTTAACAGGAACGAGAGGGAGATTCTAACTTTTAACATTTGTGACTCTTTGTTTTCAGATTAAATGCACATTTTGTCTGCATTCCTCCATTTCCATACTTGTTTCATTAATGCGAACCCATAACATGTATGCAAAGGTAAAAGTGTGCCTCACTCTGGAAAGGTTTTGTCGTGCTCCTTTTCACTACAGTATAAACTGGATCCGAGGGCAGCAGGTGCAGGAATCTGGAGTGAGACCCCTCTATCAAGGTAATCAGAAGCGACACCTGAAGCGTCGAACAAGCACCAGTCGAAGTACAATAAAAACAGTTTGGTAACAGTCATCCTAACTGCAATGGGGGCGGGGTCAGTGATTTGAGGGGGGCGTGTGGGTGGGGGAGGCAAAGGTGTGGCTAGAAAGAAAAACAGATTCTGTAACTATTTTGAAGTAACCGAAAATAAATAAATGCACACACATTAGATGAAGAAAGGAAATGCAAGTTAAACTGATTAGTGAGAACAAGACAGTGGAACAGTGTTTCTCAAACTGTGGGTCACAGCCTCTGGTGGGTGGCCCAAGTCCAGCCAATACATAACGATGGCTTTAAATTCCGGATATTTCTGTCCCATTTGCCGAGCTCCCAAGACAGAGGTCAAAGTGCAATCTATATCTTCTGCCGCTTATTTTTAGGTTTTGCCTGGCGAAAGCTGCGCTCTGCGCAGCTTTTTCGCGCAGGCGAAAACCTAATGAGTATAGTAGGGGGGACAGGAACGGCCCCCGTCTTTCATTGGCTAGCTCCATAAATGGAGGCTAGCCATTGGAAGACGGGCCTGTCCGTCAATGCCGGACCAGATTCGGGGGCGTTCCCGAGAATTTTTGGCTTTTGGCTACGTCACGCTACGTCAGCCAAAAGCCGGGAACGCCCCCGAATCTGGTCCGGCATTGCCGGCACCCGCCTTCCTGCTCGGAGCCGGGGAGTTTCGTGAAAAACACCCAGAGCGCTTCATAGCGCTTTTCTGCCCTAGCGAGTGCTCACCTCGCTTTTTTGTAATTAAATTGTCCCCTGGCAGGCGCCCAGGGACCTTGCCGCTATTGTTTATTTTCACCTCGAGGGAGCCCACCCCTCGGTGAATTCACTCCCCGCCTGCAGTAGCTGAGACGGGCCGCCGCGCTGCCCGCGACGACCCGGAAGCTGAGGGGGCGACCCGGAAGTCCCGTTCCCCCAGCGCGGACAAGGAGAAGCAGCTGCACCCACCGGCAGGGCTCCATGGTGGAAGAGGAGCCCCGCCGCCGCCCGTGAGAGCACCCGGCCCCAAGAAGCGGGACCGGGTGAGGAAGAGCTGCAGCGTCCAAGTACCGGTGAGTGCGGCCGCAGAGAAGGGAGGGGTGCCGGGACACGTCCATTACCCGGAACTCGCTACATGGACGCGCGGACCGGATGCGTCTTCTGACCTTCTGACTCAGGTGAGAGCCATCCCGTCCACCCGATGCTGACCGCAGTAGCCCCTTATTATCGCTTTCTGACCTCATTCTTAGTTTCCCTCCCAGGTCGCATCGAATAGTTCTGGACGCACCCGTCCAGTACAGTACTCCCACCTTTGGCACGGGGTGCCCTGGTCGTTTACTGTACTTTTTACCACGTGGCCGGCTTTGTATCCAGTAGTCGCCACCACGGTAAGACCCCCTGCCACTGTCAGTCATCACGCCGCTCGCACTCTCGTCCTCTGATAATCACCCCGTACTTTTTTTCTTTTCTTTAGTCTTCCGAAGAGCACCTGGACATCCACAGAGCGCAGCAGGTGAAACGTGCTTCATTTTACATTCCTTCCGACTAGCGGTTCTTCCATGATTTCCTCCCCCCCCCCGCCCTCCTCTGTGACTTGTATACCTTTGTGGGGTTCTTCTTGTGTTATTGACACACGATATTAATATCCTCTTTCTATGTAGACTCGACTAAGGTCTCTCCCAGAGACTGTTTTTAGACCATGCACTACTTGAGCTTCTTACATGTCACTATATGACACTATATTACCTTCTCCTACCACTCTCCAGTGTCACCTGCGTAACTGCCTTTATTCATTCTCCAGTGTGTTTGTGTGCTTAATACACGTATCATTACGAACTCTCGTCCTTTTCATTTACGTGACCCCCTTCTATTTGCCTGTAACTACGCTTGGGCTCGGGCTTGCAGTGTGTGTGGGGGCTTGCAGTGTGTTGGGGGGCTTGCAGTGTGTGTGAGGGCTTGCAGTGTGTTGGGGGGGCTTGCAGTGTGTGGGGGGGCTCGCAGTGTGTGGGGGGGCTTGCAGTGTGTGGGGGGGCTCGCAGTGTGTGGGGGGGCTCGCAGTGTGTGGGGGGGCTCGCAGTGTGTTGGGGGGCTTGCAGTGTGTTGGGGGGCTTGCAGTGTGTGGGGGGGCTTGCAGTGTGTGTGGGGGCTTGCAGTGTGTGTGGGGGCTTGCAGTGTGTTGGGGGGCTTGCAGTGTGTTGGGGGGCTCGCAGTGTATGGGGGGCTCGCAGTGTGTGGGGGGGCTTGCAGTGTGTGGGGGGCTCACAGTGTGTGGGGGGGCTCGCACTGTGTGTGGGGGCTTGCAGTGTGTTGGGGGGCTTGCAGTGTGTTGGGGGGCTTGCAGTGTGTGGGGGGGCTTGCAGTGTGTGGGGGGGCTTGCAGTGTGTGGGGGGGCTTGCAGTGTGTGTGGGGGGCTCGTAGTGTGTGTGGGGGACTCGCAGTGTGTGGGGGGGCTCGCAGTGTGTAGGGAGGCTCTGTGGGTGTGTGGGGGGGGCTTTGTATGGCTGTGTGTGTGGGGGGCTCTGTGTGGGTGTGTATGTGGGGGGCTCTGTGTGGGTGTGTGTGTGGGGAGGCCTCTGAGTGTGTATTGGGGGGGCTCTCTGTGGGTGTTTGTGTGTGTCATTTGCGAGAGATAAAGCTAGTGGCATTGTAAATGACAATGCCATTTATTTATGTTAAAAAAACATAAATAAAAATATTGTCAAGAGCAATGCCAATAGCTCAAACTTTAACAAAGGCAAAACCATTGCATTGTAAATGCTTGTTTTAACATGGAGACTGGTGTTTACGAATTCCTCTCACTTTGCAGTCAGGAAAAGAAAGAAAATTATCTTACAACCCTGGTGGCTACACAAAGTGTAAAAGGAAAGCTGGGAGATGTAATTTCCTCCTAACTCACAACAACATGGAAATAAACTTTGCACTTCAGCAGTCAGGAAAGAAGATGAAGCACATTTTTGTTATAATTCAGAGCCTGCGGGATCTTCCTCAGCATAATAAAAGTCAACTTCATCCTCATAATAGTCACCCATTTCGACCAGAAAAGGTATTATAGCCCAAAGGAGGAGAAGTTATAAATATCAACACCCAAAGGGCAATGCAGGGGGAGTGTACACCCCAAAGCAAGCCAAACACAGCAGGAGAACCTGTCAAAATTGGTAAAGTGTGGAGGGAGGGCTTGCTAAAAAACTCTAGGCAAAGCCTATTCCAAAATTTTACAACCCTAGAACTATTAGAACCAGGGCGTGAGGGGCCTAACGACCAGGCAGGTGGGCAAAAGGCAGAAGCCAATTCACTTATCTCCTGAGGAGAAATAACTGGAAACGCGCAGGAAAAAGCAACAAAGTCTCTCCAGTGAAGCGCAGTTCCTCCGTCGGCCGCTGAGGCAACAAGACGGGCGATACTGCGCATGCGTGACCAGCGAGCCTGCCGAAAATGAGAGACGCGCGAGAAGGATGCACGTCTCTCAGCCCCGTCTCCCGCTCCACCAAGTGAACAAACAGATGCCGAAGGCAAGCCTGCAACCGGGGGGGTAAGCACACGCCCCCGAAGCACACCGAGCGCAAGCGGCGAAAAAGGCAATAAAGTAATGCGTACAAAGCAGCAATTGAAAGCGCAAGAACCGGAAGGTTCAGAAATTAGCATATAACAACAGCGCTAAACAGAGCAACAAAACGCGTTAATAAAAACCAATAACAATTTAGCACAAATGCAAAGTAGATGAAAAGTGCACTTAACTGGCTGCGGAGCAGCAAAGAAAGAGGAAGTTGGGACGTCTATGGTTCTTTATATACTGTTTATGTACTCTATGGTTACCCAGGGTTTATGGGTAATGTAGTTTTTCGTTTTTTCTTTACTGTATCTTGATTGGCTGCTGTATTTCAGTAAAGAAATTGAGATAAGCATAATCGGAGCCTCCGTCCTGACATAGAATTATAGCCTTCACAAACGTGGATCAGAGAAACAAGAGCTTAAACTGTAACTGTCCCCACTTGTACAGGTATAAACACACCTCCTCACCTCGAAGTCACCACTAGTTGTATGAACTCCTAGTTCTAAGAAAACCCGGAAACAATGTGTCCAGGATCACACAGTTCATGGCGTTGACGCAAAAGTCTACAAAAGTATCCGTGGTCAGTGGCTGCACACAACATACACCTGTGGTAACCGAGCCACATGTGCGAGCTCCCCAGAGCTGGTCTGGAAAGGACGCCTTAAAACAAAAACACTCTAAAGATTAACACCTGTAGAACCTGTCTCTTTTTTATATGCCAAACACTTGTCTGCCGTGTGACACTACACCTGCATGAATGTATAATTTAGCATAAGTTTTAAAAAACTAAAGAAGGAATTTAAGCACTACGTATAGGATAAAATGTCACCTTCCCTGACCGGGAATCGAACCCGGGCCGCGGCGGTGAGAGCGCCGAATCCTAACCACTAGACCACCAGGGAGTGTGGCTTCAAGCATAGTGACATTAAATACCTGCAGAGTCACAGCTGTGAATAGTAGTGTTTACATAATCAGACACTGGTAGTTTTAATATAGATTTTACCGTCTTGCTGCCTGAACCCCAGAGTTACATCAACACTCAGCACAGGAGCAGCCCCTGCACAGTAAAGAAGGAGCAGCAGGAATGAACCCAGCGGCGCGCGGAGGCTGCGCTCAGAATACCCGAGCAGAAGCCAATGCCGCCCATCAGAGGAGCTGAGAGAGAAATATCCACGGGTCGCGGGTGTCTCAGACAGATCACACGTGTTAAAGGAGAATGCGCGAATAACCAGAGCACCCCCAGTAATCAGGGCTCGCGTCTTTTTATTACAATTCACATCTTATGAAAGAAAAGTGCGCGCCCATTACAGACACTTAAAAGCTCATTTCTGTCTCGAATCTTTTGTATTATGAAGCTTATGCATTTGTTACATCAAAAGCAGCGCCGTGAAGACGAGCCACAGCGAGGGACAGGAGGGTGAAATACACAGTGAAAGTGGGGGGTGCAAGAATGGACATGAAAGAAACACTGCAAGGGCCCCGCCCGTGGAGGACACGAGCCTCTTCCGGGGGTGGGGCGGGGGCCGAGCCCGGGGCTCCTGGGGGGGGGGGGGGGAGAGCAGCTCCTCCAGCAGAGACTGGATGGGAGAAGAGCTGGTTTCTTTTCAGCCCTTTGAGGGTGAGGGGGGGGGGGCTGCTGTGGAGAGGAAAGACTCCATTGGAGGGTTGGGTGTTCTCTCAAGCCCTTGATGTGGTGTTTGGAAGCAGAATGCCGGGCTCCCTGCCCGCTCCTCATGCCATATAGGCCTTGTCATCCCAACCAGTCTAGCCTTCGATAGCTCAGTTGGTAGAGCGGAGGACTGTAGTGGAGTGTCTGTCATCCTTAGGTCGCTGGTTCAAATCCGGCTCGAAGGACTTTTGCAAACTCTACACTTTTTTCTTCTGCTTTACAATAGAAAGCGCCTCTTTCTCAGACCCTCGCACGCCGGGGCTTCACCTTCACAACTCAGCTCTCTCCTCCTCTGGAGCAGCCCTGGGAGCTGGTGGTGGTGACTCTGGCCTCAGGTGATGCTGCTGAGAGCGTTTGCTGGGAGGCGAGAGGGAGGAGTGTGTGTCTATTTGTTGAGCCTGTATTGGTGTCAAAGAGCTGGGAAAATAGAAAGATCAGACATAGACAGGACAGGGCGGCTTGAAGTCTCGTTAAGGAGTTGCTCAGCAGACAGGTGTTCATCTGTTCCTCGTTAGTATAGTGGTCAGTATCCCCGCCTGTCACGCGGTAGACCCCCGACGGGGAGGATTTACTTTTATTTTTAAAGTCAGCTCTATTTTTAAAGCATGACAATTCTACCTCGTTTTTAAATGTCATCTACAATGTGACCCCCCTGCTATTGTGTACTGACGCTTTTCATTAGTGACATCATCTCCTATAGGTAAAAGATTTACTATTGCAATCTCATAACTTTTCAAATCAATCACGGGCGATTTTTAAGTCAGACACTTTTTGGGAAGCATTTCTGCCTTTTCATGTTCAGCTTCTGTGTACTTTATTGCAAAAAGAAACGTGCACTAAGGGTTATTGTTGACATCAAAATCAAAGGACTACATGATATATAAAATGCAGTTATGCTACTATCTTTCTTTCCACGCTACATAAATGAAATGATGGATCGGACTCTAAATGACGAATTGTTTTATAAGTCGATGAAACTTTTTTTAATCTCTATTTCAGTGCACTGGTTTACATCTTACAGGCACATTCTGCAAGTAAAAGTACCACTGGTCTGCACGTGCACTCCCCACCATCCTCATCAGAGATTTTATATTCCCTAAATCCAGGCATGAGTACCAAATCGCTTTCAGGTTATTGCAGTGTATTATGGGACTTGTAGTCCTGTTTCTAACACTCTAAACTCAGGCCGAGGGGAGCCAGCATCCAAAGTCACCCCCTGGGCTGGGTGAAGCGTTCATGCTCGTATCTGGGCTAACTTGAGAGCTTTGTCGAGGCCTCGGACGAGCTGAAGGGATCCCCGAGAAGGGCAGCTGCCCTCTTGCAGGGTTCCCTTAGAAGAGGCGCTGACCTAGAACTGTGACTGGTATTTTTCTGGATGGTTATAATTGGTTCTTGCTGTTTTCCCTCTCCAGTTCCTTGTGTCTTCTGAAGGTCCCTTGCATCTTCCAGGAAGGATACTCTCCCGAGTTCTGAGTCTATTTAAGGTTCATTAAATTCTCAATGGCGGAGGCAAACATTATTGTCATCCCCAAAGATGGGAAGGACCCTCAGTTCCCACAAAACAACAGGCCAATCTCCTTAATAAACGTGGATTGCAAAATCTATGCAAAAGCAATGGCAGCAAGACTAAATGCATACCTTCCCCTCCTCATACACAAAACACCAGTGGGCTACCTGAAAAACAGACTCTCACAAGATAACACCAGACTACTCTGCCACCTAATAAACCGCACCGCTAGCAGCACGGAGAAGGCCGTCATGATAGCACTAGACGCGGAAAAAGCCTTCGATAGAGTCTCATGGCCATTCCTAAACCAATGTATGCGCAAATTCGGACTAGGGGAAAAATACAGAGGCACGATTATGTCTCTGTACAAAAACCCACGGGCTCGAGTAGTGGTCAACGCAGCAACATCAGAAACACTCAACCTAAGCAGGGGAACGAGGCAAGGTTGCCCTCTATCACCAGGGCTATTCCTACTAGCACTAGAGCCACTCCTCCATATGATCAGGACAAACCCGCGGATCACAGGGGTGCAGGTAGAGGGCCAAGCCTTCAAACTTGCAGCATACGCGGACGACATCCTGATCACCACAAGCAACCCACAAGAGTCAATAGAGGCACTCGTACAGACAATAGAGGAATACGCACAAGTCTCAGGGTATAAACTTAACAGGGAGAAATCTGAGTGCAAACCAATGAACTGCCACACCACCAGAACAGTCCTAGGCACGTCCGGGTTGGCGTGGTTAACAAAACCCCTAAAATATCTGGGCCTTCTCTTCGGGGGGGACCTCAGATCAACCTTAGACCACAACGAGGAAGCGATACTGAAAAAGATCAAGACGAAACTAGACACATGGGGCCCCAAATTCGTCAGCTGGTGGGGAAGAATTGAGACAATCAAGATGATGATCACCCCTATGCTAAATTACCTGCTGTCCATGCTGCCACTAACTCTAACCACAGACTTCCACAAACACATGGACAAAGCCATCAACACGTTTCTATGGGGTGGGAAAAAAACAGGGAATAAGCCTAGCGAAACTCAGACTTAGAAGAGAACAGGGCGGACTGAACCTCACAAACTACAAGGCCTTCCAAATGGCATGCCTTGCCAAGCAGGGACTAGACTGGGTTGCCCCAATCCCAGACTACATGCCAGTATGGCTGGACCTGGAAAGGGGTATTCTAGGAGGAGCTGACCCGATCATGGCACTTACGGCTAACAAACACCCAGAAGTCAAAAACGCGATACTACACAACACAAAAACAGCGCTACTGAGGGTAGACAGGGAACTAGAAGTAAGCATCAGAGGCACCAAATGGGAATCAATATGATACAACACCAAAATCACATACATGGGCAAAGCGCTAGAGAGCAGAGAATGGCTCAGGAGAGGTATCACAACGCCAGCACAACTAGAAGTAGGGAACAACCCATTCACCTACAAGGCACTGCAGCAGACAACCAGGCTACCAGACAAGGAATTCTATGAATTCCTAAGACTCAAAGCAGCCATCACCAAAGCAAACCTTTCCAAACTCAAACCCACCATCCTACAGTATGCACAGAGCTAAAACAAGACAGGCCACCAAACAGCGCAGATCTACAAACTAATCACACCACGCACCACAACTCTTAACAACAAAACATTAGCCTTCTGGGAAGAAACCATACAGAGACCACTAAACGATGAAGAGAGGGCCAAATTATGGACATCATAAAATACTGGATCCTACACAGACTACATTGGACACCAGCGAAACTAGAAACAGTGGGGGCAAGCGGCAGCAGCACCTGCTGGAACTGCCATAAAGCAAGGGGTGACCTAGCCCACATGATATATGAATGTCCCAGAGTCAAAGCATTCTGGAACAAAGTATATAACCTCATAAACACAATCACGGGTTGCCAGATACAACGGGGTCTAGCAGGGATTGCCACCAGCTTCCTAGATACACAGCTTCATTCCAAAGAAGTACGCGACCTAGTCGACATTCTACTAACTGCCGCAGTGAAAACCATCCTGGGGAACTGGAAGAACATCACCAAAACCACCTTCAAACGCTGGTTCAACTGGGTAACATTCCTTCGAGGGGCAGACAACATTACCGCCAAGCACAAGGCGGCAAACCACACAGGCAAAGAAGACATGTGGGAAGCCCTCGATGCCTATCTAAAGAAGTGACCAGCAACCCCCCCCCCCTGCTTTTCTCTCTCTCTTCTCTCTTTCTATCTCTCTCTCTGGCTCCACTAGGCCAAAGTACATACAAAGTGCACACTATAAGAGCAGCCCAAACAAGACAACTGTATGTTTTTTTGTATATGTAAACATTTATTTTCAATAAAAATATTCGAAATAAAAAAAAAAAATTCTATGTCAGGACCGGAGTCTCAGATTATGCTTCTCAATTTCTTTACTGAAAATTCTCAGCAGCCAATCAGAAAGTAAAAACAAATAAACATACTACAATACCCTACAATACCCATAAACCCTAGTCGGTATCACATGACAACCATAGAGTAGACCCCTATATAAGGAGCATAAGAGAATAGAGCATCCTCTTTCTTTGCTGCTCCAAAGCCAGTTAAGTGCATTACTATTTCATTTATGACTGTTACTGTTTGTAGTTAATTGGTGCTTATTAGCGAGATTTACTTGTTTTTTGTATGCAGATTGATGTCCTGCACTTTATTGTTGCCCGCATCTCGTGCTAATGTGGGCTTTCATTCTTCTGCTTATCGTGCTTTTCCTGTGACCTTTCCCGTTGCTAGCGAGTTTGCCCTTGTGAGCGCTTTTCATTTCAGAGCGCGGTTCGTGCTGCAGCGGGTGCCGGTTTCGATTCCGGTTTTCCGCTTTGTACTCGCTTTTGTTTTGTTTTGTTTGGAGCGCTCTCAGCCTCCGTTAACCAGGCGTGCCGTGCCTTGGTTGCCTCAAGTGGAGTGGGAGAGTCGGGGTGGGGTCGTGCGTCGATCGACGCGCAGTCCTCTTTCTTTTTCTGCAGTCAGGCCGGCCTGCGCATGCACGGCAGCCATTTTGTCTCAGAAAATGCTGGTTTTTTTTCGTGTTTGGAGCGCGGAAGCAGCGCATTAACTAGCTCAATACCCACACGACTGCTAGAAAACCCCAAAGGACGCTCATATCAGCTTTTTGGCATTTGGGCAGTAAACTAATGCATAGGCTTTGCCTAGAGTGGGTTCTATAGGTAATCCCTCCCTCCACATTTAATATTGCTTACACACTTTGACTATTGTGTGTTTTGGCTTGTCTGGGGTTGCCTCTCCCCCTTATTTACACTGTCACTCCTGCTAGTGTTTACTGTTGTTCTGTGTTGACAGTGTATTTTGGCTCCATCTTCCTGTTGTGGGTTTATCTGACATTTCTAAGTGTCATCATGTCAGAATACTATTATGAGGAAAACTATTTTGAAGAGATCCCTTCGGGGTCATTGGAGCATGAGCTTGTTGAGGCTCTAGATGTTGGAGTGCAGCACTCCGTTAATAAGGCCATGGTGAAGGCCATTAAACCATTGAAGAGACATTTATGTAATTATGCCCTTCAGCAGGGATGGCTTCAGGGCTCTAAGTCCCATTCTGCTTCTGACGGTAAGGGTTCAAAGAAATCCACATTCTTCAGATTTTGCCAAGCTGGCTAAGACCTTGTCTTCTGAACACTCGTATGGGTCTTCCTCCAAGGCCGCACCTTCTAGTTCACCTCTAGGGAACGACACCTCTTCTTCCTCTGATACTGTGTCTGAGCCGGAAGTCCCCCCCCTGCAAAGAAACAACGCAAAGAGTGTTGTGTAGATGCCCCGTCTCACTCAAACTTGCTAAATTTTGACCCCGCCGAAATTGTCCACCCTAACTCTTCCTCCTGGCTTCCCTCTACGGAGGTTGCTGAGTATGTTCAGTACAGACTGCGACAGATGTTTGATAAAGATGTCAGGGCGCGTTTGCGCTCAGAATGTCCACGACCGGATCTTGCAGACAAGGTGGCGCCACTCCTGAAGTGGATCCATCAATGTTAACGTATCTTAATAAGTACACGAAAGGTCCAGAAAAGGGAATTGATTGTGCCTGGAGATCCTGTCAGTATCGGTTGCTGGACTTGACGAGCCCTTTGACCAAAATTTTGGATTTGGGTTTCAAGTCAAAATCCACTGGCCAGATCATAATCGGGATGATCTGATAGGATGGGCTCAGCAAGCCATCTGTCTTTTGGGCAATGCCAATTGTGCTATGTCCTGTGAGCGGCGTCACTCTATTCTTTTGAAGCTCGATCCCAAGTTAGCTGAATTGTCGACCTCTGAATCCGGTCCCTTGGCGCAGGGCCTCCTTTTCGGACAACCTTTCCTGAAAGAGTTGACCAAGTTTGTTGCTACATTCAGTGGCCTTGACAAGGCGCAGGGTTACTTTAAACGGGCGTTTTGTCCGATTTTTCGAAGGGCCAGATGACATAAGGGGTGGTCGCTCGGCCGTGGTTACCAACAAGGCACCCAAAGGGGCAATAATTCCCAGCGTGGGAGATATCAAGAATCCAACTCCTCCGCCTCCTTCTACCCCACGCGTGGATCTCGAAACAACAACAAAAAAGGTCGATATGGAGGTAACCAAGGAGGACAGCGTGATGCCGCAGCTTCAGGTAAGCCTGATTCCCTTTTCAGGAGTTCAATTGAGGGGTTGAATCCAGTTTTTTCTCCACAGTTGGCAAGGGATCTCGCAAGATGCATGGATCCTGGATACAGTGCAAGGTTACAAGATAGAGTTCCTTCACTCTCTCGCTCAGACTCGTCCTCCTAGTCCCATGCTTTTTTCCCTTCAAGATCAACTGTTCATTTCCAGCGAGATCGAGTCTCTGCTTCAGAAAGGGGCCATTGTGCAGAGAACTCGTCACCCTAAAGGCTTTGTCAGCAACGTCTTCCTAGTTCAGAAGAAGGGGGGTGGTCAGGCTTGCTTTAAATCTCAGGGAGTTCAAGGGATGGGTTGTATATTGTCACTTCAAGATGGAGCGGATCCATCTTCTTTGCGATCTTCTTCAAGAAGGGGACTGGATGGTCCGCATAGATCTGAAAGATGCCTATCTGTCAGTGCCCATTTACAGACCACATCAGCGTTTTCTTCAATTCCAATGGCTGGGGATATGGTACGAGTACCGAGTCATTCCTTTCGGCCTCTCGCCAGCCCCTTCGTGCTTCACGAAGCTTCTGAAGCCTGTAGTCGAACTTCTTTGAGCCCGAGGTGTTCGCCACATTATCTATCTGGACGACATCCTCATCATGGGTCAGTGTCCCCGTCTTCTAATGCAACATCTTGCCTGGACTATAGATCTGTTGCAGAATATGGATTTCTTGATCAATCCTCAGAAGTCCATTTTGATTCCCTCTCAGTCTATCGAGTTCCCTAGTTTCCTAGTCAACTCCATCACTTGTCAACTCCTCTTGCCCACTCAGAATATCGGATCGATCAAGAGAGAGTTGATGTTGATTTTGAACAGGCAGACTGTGTCCTTGAGGTCTGTAGTCCGGGTCGTCAGATTGTTAGCTTCATCTATCCAAGCGATCTTCCCGGGGCCCCTTCATTACCGAGCACTCCAACGACTCAAAATGTGACATCTCCAGAAAGGCCTCAAGTATTCCGACCAGATTCCTCTCTGGGAGGAGGCGAGGTAGGGGATGTTGTGGTGGCTGGAACATATGGAGTCGTGGAACGGTCGAGCCCTATTCGGCACCACTCCAAAGGTGGTGATCGAGTCCGATGCCAGTCGGTGGGGCTGGGGAGCCTGGTGGGGTCAACTGTCCAGAGGCGGTCAGTGGTCTCCGGAGGAATTGGATCTCCACATCAATTGCCTAGAGCTTCTGGCGGCATCCCGTCAGACGAATTGTTGCATTCTTCTCCGCATGGACAACGTGTCAGCGGTTCGCTAGGTGAACAAGTTGGGTGGGACCCGGTCCCGACTGCTGGTGGAAATCGCCAAGGACTTTTGGCATTTTTGCCTGCAGAACAAACAGTTTGTAGTGGCGGAATATCTTCCAGGGTGCAGCAACCAAGTTGCCGATTAGAATTCCCGACATCTCCGGGACTTCAGCGACTGGAGGCTTCACCCTCGAGTGTTCCGTTTGTTGACCAAGATGTAGGGCCCTTGCCAGATAGATATGTTTGCCTCCAGACTCAACAAACCGATTCCAGTGTTCCTCAGCTGGCGTAAGGATCCGGAAGCTCTAGCCATGGATGCTTTTCTGCAGGTGTGGCCTCCAGCGCTTTGTTATGCGTTCCCTCCGTTTGTGATGATTTCGAGAGTCCTGGCCTGACCCAAGTGTTAACAATCAGAATTGATTCTGATCACTCCTCTCTGGAGGGCTCATGTGGGGTTCCCGGTCCTTCTGGAAATGTTATATGTGATTCCAGTCCTTTTTCCCCAGAGGTGGAATCTGTTGCTGGACCCTCTCAAATCTCTGCATCCCTTGATGACAATGGGTCAACTCATGCTAGTTGCCTGGTGAATTTCGGGGATCGTTGTCAAGTCCCAGGCCTTTCAAGAGAAGCTTCTAGATTTATCAGCGAGGCTTGGCCGCCCAACAGACACAAACATGCATGGAATCGATAGTGTGATTAGTGCTCTCAATGGGAGGTGGATCCCTCTGCAGCAGATGTCTTCTTGGTAGTGAACTTCCTTGTGTCTTTCGCCGCTTCAGGTCTTGCTTATCGTACTGTCAATAATTTCCACTCGGCCATCTCGGGGGGTCACACACCCATTGACGGTAAACCACTTGGTGAACACCCATTATTAGGTAAATTACTATGGGGTATCCGGTTGGTAAAACCCACTCGTGCTACATACTCAGAACTTTGGGATATCTCCACTGTCTTGCGTTTCTTGGACTCCTGGCCTAGTAATCAATGTTTACCTCATAAATAGCTTTCTGCCAAACTCGCTTTGTTTCTTTGTCTAGTATCCTGTAAACGCCTGTCTGATATTCGTGCTTTGGATCTGGCTGGTTGCAGATTCTCTCCGGAGGGTGTTACTTTTTTGGTCGCCAGACGCACTAAGTGTAACACCACTTCTGACACTTATCCCGCACTCCCTGACAATCCTAAATTGTGCGTGGTGCAATGTATCTGGGATTACGAGGTGAGAACGGCAGATTTTCGTCAAGATATGGCAGGTCAATTGTTGATTGCTCCACAGAAACCTTTTCGCCCAGTGACCCCAGGTACTCTAGCAAGATGGGTGCATTGGCTCATGGGCGAGGCTGGTATTGATGTTTCCAGGTTTGGTGCCCATTCTGCTCATGGTGCTATGGCCTCTAAGGCTTTTTCTGTGGGGGCAGTCTATTAGACATTATGAATACAGCTGATTGGTCCTCTGAATTTACATTTAATACTTTCTATTATAAACCTATTGTGAATGTTGCATCTGTTGTGGTGGCGGAGCTTTAAATAAGCATAATCGGAGCCTCCGGTCCTGACATAGAATTCAAAATTTGCGAACATTCGTGACAAGAATTTTCAATTCTATTAAGGACACGGAGGCGAGGATTATCCCACCCATATTTCAGTACTATGATGTCTGTTTTGCATTTTTGATATACTGCAATGTATACTTATGCTGTTTTTTACCCTTCCCTTTTAATATGTCTCCTTTTGGGAGTGTGGTATTATGGCTTTGTCTTCCAATTTCAGGTTCTGAGCTCAAGTAAGGTTTGACGACGTTCACCTTTACGGAGCGTCTTCGTGGTCTCCAGCAGGATGATGTTTCGCTGAAGCTGACTTCAAGTTTTCGTTGCTACCCGTTGGCCGGTGGATTTCCTTATGAAGAATGGATTCTTCTTCCTGTGATTCCAGATTTCAGACTGTGTTTATTATTATTGTTTGGACTTAACTGTTATTTCACACAAAGAAAAAGGGATGTACTATTCTCTTATGCTCCTTATATAGGGGTCTACTCTATGGTTGTCATGTGATACCCATTAGGGTTTATTGGTATTGTAGTATGTTTATTTGTTTTTACTTTCTGATTGGCTGCTGAGAATTTTCACTAAATAAAATGAGAAGCATAATCCTCGCCTCCGTGTCTTTAATAGAATTGAAAATTCTTGTCACAAATGATCGCACATTTTGAATTGTTTTGTTGGGGGTGCCTCAAAGCAGTATGCTTTCTGTGTCTGTTGCTGTTTTCCTAAGTTTAGTAAACAGTAGGTCGACAGTGTTAGGTTGATGTGTATTTTTTCTGCCTTCCGAAATTCAAGAGCATACATTGCCTCACACTGTGTCTTGGAGCATGTGCTCGGAAATTGCTTTTGAGTTCCTCGGTGGTTTAGTGATTAGTATACAGAGCTCACACTGCTGCGGCCTGGGTTCGATTCCCAGTCAGGGAAGGTGACTTTTTCTGTTTTCAGGGCGAGCTTTAGGGTTCTCTATGGGTTTTATTTTAATCGTATCTAAACACACTTTTTAAGTTTTTATATCTCAAAAATCCTTCATTACATGCATTTCTTCTTTACTTGAGTTGCCTCTTTTTAATAAAACATGACCTTTCAAGGACAGAGACAAAGCACTGATAGAAAAGTGAATGCTGGTTTTCAAAGCTTATTCTTCACAACGGATGTATTACCACATGGAACAAGCATTTGCAATGCAATAGGTCTGGCATTTACGCGAGTTTGAGCTATTGCCATTGTAAATGAGAATGCCTTTTATTTATGTTTTGGTTTTTAAAACATAAATAAAACGCATTGTCCTGTCACTGGTGGGGTGAGCGGGTCCGGGGAGGGGGCTCCGGCACCGACCTCCCGCGCCCTCATCACCAGCCTCAGACCCCCAAGTCTAGGACTCATTGCCCCTCCCCTAGAGGATTGGGGGGGGAGGGGTGACATACCACCCTCACCACATTCCCTTCTGCCATTTTAGCGGCAACTAGGCGCTCCCACGCCTTAAAAATAAAGCAAAGTACATTTCACACAATCTGTTTGCTCGCAAACAAAACTGAAAACAATAACTTCGTGGTGCACCTTGAAGCTAAACCTCTGAGGCTCATCAGGAACAGGAAACAGAAATGTAATATTTCACAGCTCCACGTGCTACAGCTGGGGGTATAGCTCAGTGGTAGAGCATTTGACTGCAGATCAAGAGGTCCTCAGTTCAAAAACAGGTGTCCCTTTGTTTTAGGTAATATTTTTTTTTCAGCAAAACATTATTTTCAATACAAATTCCTTGCTTTCAAAAAGGGACATTTTGTTATAACTTAGCCTATTTTGCAATGCACGTTTAACAGGAACGAGAGGGAAATTCAAACTTTTACTATTTATGACTCTGTCTAAGATTAAATGCTAATTTTTTCTGCATTGCTCCATTTCCATACTGGTTTCATTAATGCGAACCCATAACATGTATGGGAAGGTAAAAGTGTGCCTCACTCTGGAAAGGTTTTGGCGTGCGCCTTTTCACTACCGTATAAACTGGATCCGAGGGCAGCAGGTGCAGGAATCTGGACTGAGACCCCCTCACCAAGGTGATCAGAGCTACACCCTAAAGTGTCAAACAAGCACCAGTCGAAGTACATAAAAAGCAGTTTGGTAACTGTGATCCTAAGTGCAATGGGGGCGGGGCAGTGATTTGATGGGGGGGCACGAGGGTGGGGGAGGCAAAGGTGTGGCTAAAAAGAAAACAGAATTCTGAAGATGTTAGTTTATTTCTGAATAGAACATTATAGGTTCCTTCCTGTCTGGGCGAAGGATGTAGTCGACTCAGATGAAACAGTTTCAACATTTATGTACAAATGTACCTGTAGTTCTTCCTCTCTAGGAAGTTATACAATTTTAGGCAAAGCATGCTTGGAACATATTTGTAAAGTCATTGTCAGGAGATGGTCATCCTAGAGTCACTATCCAATGGACAGGCTTGTAGAGAGTTGAACGAGGAACATTTCATCAGACATAAAGAAAAACTGTACTATAAAAATGAACTGTGGGGAAGTGTTTGTCGGTTCGTTCATATGATTGGTGGCCTGACCCTGCGTTTGTGGTATGCTGTATGCTGTGCGGATTCCTGATTCTCTGGCTGGCGTATCCTGCTGGAATCCTAAGAGACTCTTCCTATAGACTTTGCACATCATCGGCTGGCGATGCTGCTCGTGCTATACCCTATCGGCTGTGGGGTCAGCCTTTCCAACGGATTGCACGCTGTGCATTAGTATTAGCACTGTCTATGCAGATGTATTCTCTCTCTCTCTCTCTCTCTCTCCCCTATACCTGATGTTTTTATGATTTTGATCATTCAAACTTATGCTTGTTGTGGAACTAACCTCTAACATTGAGAACTAAGCGATGATAATGTACTCTGAACTCGTGATTTACTATTTATATTTTGAATAACAAAGAGAAAAAATATTGAGAAAAAGAACAGTGTTTGTCTTTATTCATGAGTTATTTGACATATTACGGTTGTTTATTGATGTATAGGTTAGTCTTTCATTACAGGTCCTCGTGAGAGAGTAGCTCTCTGACTTTCATTACTTAGTTCCTTTTAGCTCTACCAAAGATCCTTCAGAGGACCTTTGATACTGCTCACCGAATAATAATAATGACTTATGGGCCCGTCATTAGAGGGACATTTCCGATAGTGTTATAGTACTTGGTGTGGGTCATAAGATGATTAAAAAAACACCTTCTTCCGCTGCATCAGGTGCCTTGACGCCTTTTGGTAGATGTGCACTCGATAAATTTGTTTTTATTTCTTTTCATTTCAAACACATTTAATTTGTTATACCCAGGGATCTCCTCCTGCTGTGATTCAACATTGGTAAAAGGCCTCTGGTTCAGGTTACATGTTAGTGCAGTCTACTGTTCCAAATGATGCTGGTGATGCCGAAGGGACAACCAAAATAAACCCTGAGTAACATCCGGCCATTGGGATCAAAGATTCCTACCTCTGCCTGAATGGATGGAGGGCTGAAATATTCTGAGTTGTAGACACAGCATTCAGCGGCCACCGAAGTTGGTAAATTGTCACACTGCTTCCCCAGCTGTGACACATCTCAGAGTATAGCACACAAGATGATGGACCGAATGTTGCACAATGGCAAAACATTCACCCCCAGTCACAGATCTGGGTTTAATCCATCGTTATTTTGCTCATCAAGCCACCCCAGTTCAGACATGGCCATATGCAAATCAGTCTTGACCCTGTGCCTCATGGGAACAGTCCAGACCGAACTGCCAAGCCATGTCTTCCCTGGACCGGAGTCAAGCATCCTAGGACCGGTTTCTGGTTATCATCCGTCTTCAGCCAGGATAGCTTGACTCCAGTGGCGTAGTGAGCACAGGACCCACGTCTGGGCATACCCTTCCCACATAGGGTGAACAGCAAAACACACAAGATGATGGACCAAATGTTGCACTGTTGACTGGTAGTGTTTGATTGGTTCAGATGCTCCGTCCATCACCACCCCCTTTTGTACCACTTTGTTCGCCATAAGTTGGCAGGGTATGCTCAGACGTGAGTCACTTGCTCACTTTGCCGCTGGATTCAAGCAAGCCGGGCTGAAGACGGCTGAAATGCATGAAACCGGTCCTCGGAAACTTGTTTCCAGTCCAGGGAAGGCATGACTTGGCAGTTCGGGCTGGACTGTTCCCATGAGGCACAGGGTCAGACTGATTTGCATATGGCCATGTCTGAACTGGGGTGGCAGAGTGGGCTAAAGTCCGAAGATGGATTAAACCCAGATCTGTTGACTGGGTGTGAGTGTTTGATTGGTTCAGATGATCCGTCCATCACCACCCCTTTTTTAACACATCTCAGAGTATGGCACAGTGCTATCATTTGACCATCCAATCACAGTCCATGTTGATGTGTAACTATATAGTTTACTCCTGTCCAGTTTTGCAGGGACAGTCCCGCCAACTAGTATTGCAGAAACTGTTCATAATTATCACACACAGGTACGCAAAAAACAACTTTCTATCTGCAGCAGCCCTGTGCTGCAAAGTGTCCCGGGAATCTTTTTTCAAATGTTGGCAACTATGTAAGTATCCATCTCATGTTCTAGGACAGACTGCCTCGGCTCCTTGAAAGATGCTGCAAGGGATTGAACAGGGCTTTGGTGTGGTCCAGGCTGGATTACTGCCGCATTGTCTCAGCAGGAGCCTCAAAGAAAGAGAGGCTGAAACTCAGGAAATGCTTCTGTGTGACAATTGGCATCAAAGAACTCCACAGCCTCCCCGGGGCTCGTATGACTGGGACAATCTTCTCGGCACCATCTTTAAAGCCCGGGTGTGCCACAGCCTTAGACATGTTCTGCCCGTATTTGGGAATCAGATGCCGACAACTAACAAGGTGCTCAACTTAACAAGCCTGCTCAGCAGGCGCGGTGCGTCCATTGGGGCGTGGGGGCGTAGCCCCCCCCCGTCCGCCCATAGCCGCCCGCAGCTCCCTCGGCGTTTCTGTTGAAAGACGCCAAGGCAGGAGAACTGACATTCCAATCATGTCAGTCAGCATGACATCACATCGCCCACCCCCTTCAGAGTGTGAAGGGGGTGGGCGGGGTGGCGTCATGTTGACTGAAATGATCATGTCACCAGGGCAAGCAACACAAGTGCGCATAAGTGGGGACGGAGGGTGAATTTTTTACCCGTGCCCACGCATGCGCACCTGCGTTTGCGCTTTTTTGTGCATGCCCATTAGGAGCCCTTTGGGCTCCTAATGGGCGTGCTGTGGGTGAAGAGAAACCTGTGCCCCAGGCGCCAGGATTGGCTGCGAGGGCTGCCAGTCTCCATTTGTTCCGTAAGGCGCCAAGGGGTCGGGGAACAGAGGTGGCGTGGACCCGGACCGGCGGTAACTGAGGTAAGTTTTTATTTTTTATTTTTAATATTTAATTTCCCCCCCCCACCCCCCGTGCGACATCCACCCCCACCCCCCACCGCCCCAGCTGCGACTGCTGGCTATGATGCTTTGTTGTGCAATTGCGAAACATACTGTAACTCTGCAATACTGAATGATGCAATAATACTTGAACGCGTTTCGCTGCTTAGAAATATTGTGTATGGATCGATTCGCTCTAATGGCGTAGGCAGTGTGTGTAGTAGAAATGTATTGCGTGCTGTTATCTGACCCCGCTGCCCCTGCTTTTTGCATGCTCGGTGCAGAAATGGCAGCTTCCTTTTGGCACTGCTTGCTTGGAAACACGTGTACTCAAGAGAGTGCTTCTGTGCTGTCTCTAAACCTCTGCGCCTCACTTGCATCAGAGCTCCGGGCACAGCCAGTGAGAGAGGCCAGTTGTACAGCACAAAACCGTGCTGCACATCCCCGCCTCTAGGCGCTTTCATTGTCAGGAGGCCTTCTAGTTATGCTTAGACACATCATGGCAACAGGACCCCCCCACCCCACACTTAGCATGCATCCCGCAAATAACACACTAGACACCAGTGTTAGATTGGGAAGAAACTGCTGCAGGTTTATTTTATTACATACAACGTTATGTAATCATAGTGGGTTATCTTACGGGCAATCCAAGGGCAGGCCGCATTCTCGCCACCTGCCCGCCTGATGAGCCAGGAAGCACCGTGGCGAACCACCATGTGCTGCCCCTTATGATAAACATTATACTCACGCCCCTTGCGGGGCGTCCTAGGCAAACCCCCGGTTGCACAGGCCCACAACCGCCCGAAGGACAAATGGGGCACCGACACGTGTTCCCGGAACCTCCCATGAGGCCCCACGTCTTAGGCTCTGGCACTCCTATGTGCCCGCTGAGGTCCAGTGCTGAACTTCTCTGCTTCCGGATTGCCCTGTAACTCCGCCACAGCCCGGCCGGCGGCAACTGTCGCTGGCCGGGCCCCCCACTACCTAGCCTCCTTCCTACCTGCAACCTTTGTGCATATGTCTTGCAATTAACGTTTCTCAGTTAGCAGTGTCACTACTAAGGTATCTAGCATAATTTAATTTTACTATCGTAGCTTTACTTGCTTACTCGCAGCCATCAAACCTTAGCGTCCACAATTGGCACAGCCTTTAGACCAGACTCGTCCAAAACTCTAGTGGATGATTAGTGCATTGAGCGCGTCCATACTAAAAGGGAGAACGCTGTTGGAAGTTCTGTTTTACAGGGAATGCACTTTAAGGTTTCTGCAATAAAACATGTAGGGAAAGCTACAGGGCCGCTGTCCCAGCTACCCCATGAATTACATGTCAGATCAGCAACATCAGTAACGTGCCTCCGCCGTGACCTATCCATCCCTCTGATAATTAAGGAGTTATGGTTAAAACGAGGAAATTACCATGACTATCAGAAAGAAAAATTTCATATTTCTGCAGCACATAGAAGAATGTCGGATGTCGGACTGCTGCTGGTCTTATAGTAAGCGACATTGCTATCTTACTCCTTAGTCTATAGGAAAAATAGGCTCCCACTTGCACTCCGTTCACCTGGCAATTCTAGCCTTCTGCCATACCACTGCGTAGAGAACCAAGTAGTGCCCAACACTAAAGCTTAATAGTGAACACAACTTCCAATAACTGGGGAGTCTGTACACCCCAAGTTGAATTTACCTGAGAATTACCCCAGGAAGCCTGCTAGATCCCCTGTGGGACCCGTCAGCGGAAGCCCGCACTAGGCACGTTAGCTGCCGTTTGCCGGCCTCTCCAACTATCAAAGATGCGAAGGACATGTTAAACAACGCAGTGCGTGTTTCCCGGAGTACTGGGATGCCGCTTTTCTCATAAGACTTTTGTATCCTAGCTGCCTCGCAAGCTGCCATGGTTCCAAGTGAACCTACGCTGTGCAAGCCTATGCAGTCCAGCTGACAAGTACGGTCAGGGGGGGAGATCTCAAAGCCCAGGAAAGGGTGCAGCTGAGTACAGGCCTCCCTGTCTTCTAATCATAAAGGGCACAGGCCGCCAATACTGCCCCCACACGACAGAGTACAGATTAGTTGTGAGATCTTGTTGTAAGAGAGTCTGACAACATGTCAAGTGATCTCCTACCAGTGTAATAACTCGTAGTGACATACATTTATTACTAACCTCTAGTAACCGCTATGTGCTACTAAAGCAACGATTGGTTACTCAACAAGCACCAGTGACACTAACGCATGCGTAACCATTCGTTCCTGGGTAGGCATGTCTACCAGCAGGGAGGGTTGGGACCACCAAGTGGCCCCGGGACCCCTCGGAGAAGTGGCCCACATTCCCGGCCCACAACACGTATTAAACAGCCAAAGGCTGTTCACACTGGGCTCATCCATAAGATATGCTCGATACCTATCAAATGTGTAACGCTCATAGGTGCAGGCACCGGAGAAAGCCAAAGCGCTGCTTATAGGCGGGAGAAGTGAGGAGAGAAAAGTGGCCGAACGCCGTAGATCCACAAGTGGAGCCTGCCAGGCCATGCGCTTGGGAGAATTAGCAACTTGTATGCATAGGACTACTCGAGACAAGTAAAAGGGGGCATGCCTCATCACACAGTGCGCTAATCTATAACCCGCCATCACTGCGATACTCCCTGGTGCAGCCTTGCACAGGTAGCTAAGGTAGCTATTCTGTATTAACTCAGTTCTATTGGTTATTAGCTTGAATGTGCTGTCATGGCGAAGGATTGACTGTATGGAAGTCAGTCTAGGCTGTGCTAAAATTAGGATAATTAAGCAAATTCTAGGTCTTGCCCTTTGCTAATCGGAGCCAAAATAACCCCATGCGCATTTAAATCTCCTGGGGCCTTAACCCTGAGATGCAGTTAAAGTCTTGTTATCCGAAAAAGCCTGGGACCTGCACTATTGTTTAACTTAACCTATGAAAAGAAAAGGTCATATGACAATGGTCAATTCGCTCTTCCATGATACTGCTGTAGTCTGTCTGCTTATCCAGGCTCTGGAATCCGGAAGGCAGACCAACTGCTGTGCCATCAGTTTAGGAGCACCTGCTGCCACTCAGTAGAATGTACGGTCTTCAGCCTGCAGTGTTAAACTCATTTCACATACAAGTGGAGGAACTGTTGCAACCTCAGCCTGAGCCTGGACTGCCAATAAAATACCTGAAGGAGTAGGTCCCTAGAAGACTCACGATATGAAATTGCTCAAGAGTGATTTAACTGCTGTTAAGAGAACTCAGAAATAATTCTCTTGGTGAAATAACACCTTTGGCACACTGATTCCACACTGTTGTGGCCTACATACATTCTGTTATTGCAGACGCAGCACTTACATGTTTAGAGGCAATGTTAGATGTAGTCCAATAATACGCTCCAAATGGCCTACCAATGCGCATGAGCAGTTGTCCATACACATACATGAACCCTGAGCGCACAACTACGCGTCTATCCTGGACCGAGCAGTCATTCCTAAGTCTGCTGTGCACACAAGACCCATTGCTCGGCACCTCTCCTGCGGGTGACAGGCGCTCCTTCCCATGTACGCTGGGCACCTCACACAGTGTCTGTTCCATGCACTCTTCTGCATGGCCACTCATTTACATGCCCACATACCACAGCATGCAGGGTTTGGTGCGTCGCACATCCCCTACAACATGCACTCAGTCACATGTATACAGAGATCATGCAGTGGACAGCTTGCTCTAGTAAACGTCCACAAAGATGGGCACTCAAACCCATATATAGTTTAGCCACAACATACAATGTGTGTACGCTGGTGGCCTGAAGTACTGCACATCCCCTGTACACCAGCAAACAGTTATGTGTACCTATTGTCCACCCTATGCAGTAGCATTTGCTTGGCTGGTGCCTCGCACTTGTCTTAGGACTGAATACCAGGTCGCATGTACATAATGATCCCCTCATGCAGTGTTCGCATACCGCTAGTTTGAATAACCCAAATCTCCTAGACCCAAAATTGTCCCCCATGCTAGCAAGATCAAACCTGAATGTCCGGTACGAGAGCTAGTTTGTCCAAATAAATACTTGGAGGGAGTGGGGAGGGACAAACCCTTGGGAGCGCAGGGCTATTGTTTATACGTGTCATGCAACCGAGTTGCTAGAGGTATGCTAGGACAGGGGAAGACCCTAGCACTAATATGTTTTAGATAGGAAAGGTAACTATGTACTCTTGATAACACACGTATCTCCATACGACAGTCTCGAGGCGCTGAATAACAGAAGAGTCTTGTTACCCAACTCAATGGTACTCGTTTATCGACCTCGGCTGTATGCAAGGCTGGGAAAACCCGCCGGGGATAGAACCGGTGACCGTGAGGTCGGCACCGACCCCTGGCGTGGATGCGTAGGTCCACTGCGCAACCAGCCCCGGCTTCAGGTCCGTTCCTATTGTGAAGCGCACTGACACCTCCGGGTGGCAGCAAAATAAAGCCTGCGGCGAGAGGCAGCAGGGAGGGGAAAGAAAACAAACCTCATCCCCATAAGTCCAAACCAACAGACAGAGTAAGACAGGGGCACCTGCACACACTGAGAGCATCCTCCGCGAAACTTACGACTTGCCCAGGTGCCAGCAAAGCCTGTAACACAAGAGCTCTGTGGACAGAGCAACTACCAGCATTGCCGTGAACTAACTAACAAGGAACGCCCAGGAACGTGAAGCCTGCACAATGAGGAAATCCTCCTGTGCCCTGAATGCCAAGAGACCTGACGTCTACAGAAGCTAAAAAAGGAATGCCCAGTTGTACCAATATGAGGAGTAGGCGGTGCTGAACGTTCGCCTGAGAAGAGGGCACCAAGAGCAATGCACCCGATATCGGGAAAGAAGAAACACGCAGCCAAAACCCTGGCGCGTCCCCCCCGCAGTCGGAGGAGAACAACGTGCAACCGTAACTGTAGAAGGTCCGGACGCTGGACTCTGCGTGAGACGTCTGCAAGCAACCACCGCTGCACTTCCCAAATGGGGCTACGGCCCCCTAGTGGCACAGCCCCAGAAACCTCCCGTAATTAGAACATGAGAGGGCAGCATGTGCTAACGGGAAGTTGATGTACAAACGGCTCCCCATGAAAATCGCTGCAACCACCTGGGCGTAGGCATCATAGGCAGTTAGCCAGGTCCCCATCTGCATAGGGAGCCCGCCCTGACACGATAGCAGGTATTGTGTCGTCACAGTGCATAGGGGAAAATAGGATCGCTGGCTTGAACAGAATCAGAAAAGCAGATTACATATCCAGCCTCTGGACTGTAATTCGGCTCGTGTGGACTTCCCCCCCTCCCATTGGAACTGAAGAGTAAGACTCTCTGAATACCCTGCCTACTTAAGAATCCGAATCCTACAAGAAATCGCCTAAGCCTAAAAGTGAAAGCGTCACATGTCTAAAGGCTCAAGACATACCCCGCGAGAGGCACACTACGTGCGCGCCACTTCACCACACTCCCTGCCCAGTGCACCGGCCGGGACCCGAAACGTCCCCCCTCAGCGCTGGAGAGCCCAAAGAATGTAGGTAGTGACCGGAAAGGAAGTCCACGCAAAATGCCAGAAGCCCCAGGTCTGTGGGAGAGGGAACCCACCCCCCCAACGCTGTCCCCGCACAGCCGAGTGCGGGCCGCCCCCGCGCCTACACCTCAGGCCCCTGCCCTCTCCCCCTCCCCCCCAGCTTGAAAAGTCCTCGGACCGGGGGGGGGACTGTTACGCACATGTGTGAGAAGTTGGCCTGATGTGCAGTGCTCACTATTCTAGTGATCACTATATATCAGTCCAAACAACCCTTATTGATGATTGGTTGTAAGTCAACCTTATGACCAGCTATCCTAGTAGCATGGATACGAGCAGTCTAAGGCTAAGACTCTAGAGGGCGTGTTAAGCCAGCTGTTTTACCATCACATTACCCCTTGAACACCAAGTGAAAGGACACCACACAAGTTGTTATGAAAATAAACAGTGTATTTATTTATAACAAGACTACCCTGGCTCTTTATGAGACAGGGGGCTAAGCACACAACAAAACTCTTATGAAAATACTTTAAGTTGCACAATTTACACAAATGCCCGAGGGGCACGACAAACCATATACTCTAAAAGTGGAATGCGAAATTACTAGCAGGTAAGTACTGGACTAATAGGCTTTGGAATCGCTAGGACTGGACTACTGAACCCTTAGATTACGAATAGGAGGCCTAGGGGACTCGGGTGCAGAGTGTGCACTCTCACGCGGGAAGCGGGACAAAGTCTATGGAGGCTAGTAAAGACAAAGTTAGTGTTCTCGGGCAAACCCGACTAGGTAGGTCAAAAACGACAGTGGATCTGGACCCTTGGATAGTGAGGCTATGCTGGGGCACCGAAATGCCGAAGTTACCTAGCCCAGGGGCTGCGGCTGCATAGGTCTGAAAAGACGTCGGGATTCTCCGTTGACGAACCAGGAGCCTGAAGAGAAGGAGTTGCTGGCAGGCGACCAGTGAAGATTGTTAGGGTGATCCAAGCCTGGATCGAAGATGGATGACACCTGAAAGCAGAGGGGACCAAGTTCGTGACTACTAGCCAGTAGTCAGGTGGCACCAGGAGGGCACCGGATGGTAGTCACCTCGACTAGGTGAGTGGGCGACGCTGGGCTCTGCAGTCTCACAGACCAGGAGGCGTTGGCGGCGACCAGGATGGAGGTGCGAGCTGTCCCACGATGGCTGATGCTGTCGACGTCGCTGGACCCAGGATTGGGGCAACAAGTCTTGGCAAATTCAAGCCCACGCGGTGGACCTAAAATGGCGTCTGGAGTGGACCAGGAGGGTCCGGGGTGCTCCTCTCTTGGAAGGGATCAAGGGCCAGTCTGGAGCAACCAGACCAGCAGCAGTGATGTCGTCGGGCGTCGTTAAGAAGGCCACAAGCCAGCGGGCTAGTAGCCAAACAACGCGGTGAGCAGCCAAAAGCAGAAGGGCCCCACGCAGATCGTGGAGATGCTGGGAGGCTGAACTTCGGTGCCGGGGCTGCTCAGGGTCGGGGCTTCTCGGACCCCAAAGCACTCACCAGAGGATCCCTCGGCGGTCGTGCTAGAAAGAAGTCGTGCAGTCCTGAGGATGGCCGGTCCCTCGAGGTCTCGTCGCACCCACGGTTCTCAGCTTAGCTGCAGAGGTGGGTAGAGGTCAGAGGTGCCAGGGAAGCCGGTTCTCGTCGAGCTGGGCAGTCGGATTCCTGAGGAAGGACTTGCAGCAGACCGCAGTGTTCTTAAGATGGTGCCTGCGGATGCAGGGTGACTACTCCTTAGTCACAAGGGAGAATCTTGAAGAAGAAATCTTGAAGTCCTTTCGTAGAAAGTCGTGTCTTGATTCCAAAGATGATCTAATTTGGAAGGGGGCCTGCTCCTACCTTTATCCTGCAAAAGGGGGCTGGCACGCGACTAAGTCCTGCCCTATGGGTGGGACTAGGAGGGGGGTGGTTACACCCCTCTCCTTTGGCGGGCTTTCCCCAGCTCAGGGTCTGGTGTGCCCCTGGAACTGGTTCAAGCCGGCCTATGCACAGTGAGCCGGGGTGCCACTTGCAGTCACCTTCCTCTGAAGCCCTGCCTACCTAGAATACACAAAACCCTGTCTGGGACGGTGCTGGCACCGCCCCTGGCAGGAAACCCTTTGTCCTTGCCTCCTTCTCTGGGAGGACTCCCAGCAGCAGGAGGGCAGACTTGCGTCTCGGTGGCAGCATCCATTTTGTGGAGCTAAGGCTCTGTCTGACTTTAACCGGGGTTATAGGTTACATACATGTCGTGTCCCTCTAGAAGGGTGGAATGCTAACCCCGTCGCCAGAATTGGCGAGGGGTTAGTATTCCAATTCGTATGACACCTTACTCGACATGTTTTGATAAAGCGATACCAGAGTTGGCATATAACCGCGAGGATTATAATGCACTTAAGAGTATATGGTATGCGATATCATGGAAACGGCTAAGGGATAGATCCCGAAAGCCGCAGACAGGCTCAGCTCATGCCAGAGCACCATCTCACACGATTCCAAGCACTCTGCCTTCAGGATTGTCAAGGCCTGCCATAGGAGTGACTGATAGGAGATCTGTGTGTCCATTTAGGGTTAGATATAGGAATACTATATCTAAAGCAAAGGGTGATTACACCACCTTGCCCCAGCTGTCAAGCAGCCAGTTGTGTCTGTTTAGTTAGTCAGCCCAGGGGTGGCATAACACATGCTGCAGCCCCTGGGAGACTTCTGGGTACACCTCAGCCCTGGGTACAGGGACTTAGAGAGGGCCCAGTGCCAATTCAGTACCTGAGTACAATTTGGATAGAGAGAACAGCTAGGCTGTGGGTCTGATTAGCAGGCCCACAGCCCGGGAAAGTCGTAAACCAGTGAAGCAAAAAGCAAAAATCTGGGTGATCATAGGATTGCAGACCCTACTCTCCTACAACATGACACTGGCAAAGAGGAAGGGGGCAAGACGGACAGCTGCCGCTAGCGCCAAGAGAGCCTGCCCTTCTCGACCAAAACCAAGCTAGGCAACCCCGGGCCCCGCAACAGGAAAAGGCAAGGGGCGGACTAGGGCGTGCGAGGGCAGACGACGCTGAAAGGACCGCAGGGGGGGGGGGGCAAAGGAAAAATTACTGACATCCCGAGACACCAAAGCGTAAGGCGGCACCATATGGCAATTTACAATGGCATGGCCGGCACGGTACAAAGGGGCAATACCGTCTCCCTCCGCTCCCGGTAAAAGGTCTGTAGCAAGGAAGTACAATCGTGCGACCAAGAAACGCAACCATCGTGGACTGCGCTTGATAAATAGAACACCCGTAACACTAAGGAAGGACACACGGGATAGTCCAAAACCGCGGAAGGTGGACACGAGCTATAAGGAAAACCTCCTTAATATAGCAAACACCCGAAAAAACTAGGCATGACTCGGTCACTGAGGAGGCAAAATGGCTGGACCATGGCGCCCATGTCCCCGTGGCATGGGGCTGCTGGTGTCTCCAAGATGGCCGCTACCTGCCGCCCTTGCCCACCAGAGCAGTGACCAACAGCTGCCTTGGTCACTAAAATGGCCGCGACATAGCGCCCATGCCTACGTAGGCAGTGACCTAACGCTGCACTGGTCGCCAAAATGGCCTCAGCGTGGCCCCGATGACTGCGTGAAACTGAAATGATGGCCCGTTATGTACGCTTGAAATACCCAAACCTCAAGGCCGCAATAGACACTGAGGTCGCAATAGGGACAAAATGATACAGCCCTCATACCCCCAGGGAAAGAGAGGAGGGGGCCTCCGCTACAACCAACGTGCATGGACTCTCCCCAGTCGGTCACACCAGGTCCCATGAGACTTCCCTCGGACCATTCTACCGCACTGGGGTCGCTAATAGGGACAAAACGAAACAGCCCTCATATCCCCAGGGGAAGAGAGGAGGGGGCCTCCGCTACAACCAACGTGCCCGGACTTTCCCCCGTCGGTCACCTCAGGTCCCAAAAGACTCTCCTCGGACCCTCCTCTGCACGTCTGGTGCAAGGCCGGCGGACCGGCAGAGCACCCGGTGGGAAAAGCACGACCTAAAACCCCGTTTGCCAGAGGTTGCTAAGATATATAAGCAGGCATCATATTCCCGCACCACTACGTGTCCCGCCAGATGCGCGGCTCGACTCCGGGCCAAACCCCCCACCCCCGCAGCAGACACGGGCTGTGGAAAGGGAATAGAGGACTTGCCCCACAACAGCGGCCCTAACCCGACAAAACATACTAAATACACAACACTGGTGGCAAGGAAAAACGATGCCCAGGCCGAGCATCACAGTGGTCGGAGCCCCACAAATAGTACAGGAGAGAGCCACCCGCCGTGCCCAGCCCGCCCCAGACAACCACAAAGGAAGGCACAAAACAAAATGTAAATCGAGCACCGCATTCCCCATACACCGGACATTCTGGAGAAAATGCGCAAAAAATTGACCGCATCGGGCCCCTACCCACAAGCGCCGGTCATTATCAACTAGTGCTCATAAAAATGTCCGAACACAGTCGCCATAAACTACCTGGGTCGCACAACAGAAACAAGCTGCCCCTACCAATGTCCGCACTGGGCGCCATCGTCGCGGCGGAAGTCGGGCCCCTGCTCCGACCACAGCTTCCAACGTCCGCCACAAACACACACCAGAACTGACCCCCGGCACTGACAGCAGTACGCCCGGGCCCAACATTCTGTGCACAGCTCTTAGCGCCCATGCCGAGACCCCGCCGGGAGGCCGTGCCCCACGTATCCACACACGCATGAAGAGCCACAAACCCCGAAGGTACCAAAGAAGCAAAGCCCACTCATCCCTGACTCACCTAATGGACCCGACGAACAAATGGCACAACAACCCCCGGCATAATCGGACAACACGTCCAGACCGAAACGGCGTCAGGGTGAGGGGACCAAAAAGTGTGTCCCCGCCACGAGGTCACTACGACGCGTCCTGTGCGGCAAAGAGGCAGAGAAAATGGCGAGGGGGGCTTAAGTACCCCTCGCCCTGCCTGCCGCACTGGACGTGCCACTCAGCTCCTCCTAGCTCCCCTCGGGACTTCGCCTGCCCGGGGGAGGAGAGGGGCTAGAGAGGGGCGGGGGGAAGCCCTCTGTGTGTGTCTAAGGGGCCGCCCTCCTGATGGCCACTGCGTGGCCTCGGGCAGCCGCATTTCAACCAGCAGAATCCTGCGTGTGAGACACAGCTGGTTCTGTGCACTAGTGAGGGACCTTGTGTGCAAAGGAAGGAGTTCACACGGGCGCGGAAGTGGCACAGAGGTTATAAAGAGTGTGCACTTCGTTCCAGATCCTCCATGCACTGCCACCCAGCATGCGAGGCCAATCGTGTGCTTTGCTCTGCTACCCCGTGAATCCGTGTACAAGCGGTGAGAGGTGCCTGCCCTAGAATATCTCCTGGGCACAGCCTGGCTCTACAGTAAGCACTTTTTTCCCATGGCAGGCCTACTCTGCAACCCCTGCCCTTGTCCTGCGAGCCAAGAGATTACAATCTTTACTGCAAGGGGGTCAAAGCACGTAATTAGGTTGTTTTAAATAACTCTCCACAGCAATGTTTTCTACCCACATGCCGTGCTGTCCTGGCTGAAGAACTTCTGGCAGCAGGGTCGCGAGAAGAGCAGGACTGGGTCTGCTTACTCTTTATTTTTATCAAAACAGTCCTTCATGCCTGGCTAATATCCCGAGTTTTCAGCAATCCCTTGTAGCATAAATAAATAGGTCAGCATGGTTATTCCAGACATGCCAACCCTCCCGATTCAGGCGTGAGACTACCGATTTGAAGGCTAGTCTCCCGCCTCCCGATTCCTACAAGCAAAAACCCGATTCCTCGGGGGTTTCAGCTGACAGGGCTTGGCATTGTGTAAAGTGCTAATTCTTCCAGCAAAGAGTGGCGATGCAGGGGCTCTCAAAGGGGTGAAAAACCAACAAAACGCCATTAACAAGGGAATTGTCTTTTAAAGACCTGCGAAGTACTGGGGGGGTAGAGCTGTTTCAGCCCGGGTTGCCACAGGGGGGTGGGGGTATATGCCCTGCCAACAACCTGCCAGGCCAGTGCCCAAAACTTGCATTACCCTCTCTGCCTGCCATTATGCTCCATGCTTCTGAAAGGTAAGAAACAAACGTGCATTTGCGTTTTAAATGTCCGATCCTACAGCAGCACGCTTCCAAAGCCCATACATGCCAGTAACCCGATTCAAAGCCCCATTCTCCCGAAATTTTTTTTTTTTATCTCCCACTTTGCTCTCCTGAAATGTTGGCATGTATGTTATTCTATTGCCACTTTGGTCATGAGGTATTCATTCTATGACAGTAGTGAGGGTGCATTGATATGGGGGCACTTAAAAAGAACAATCTGTGACCCAGACAGGTACAAGTTAATGCATCGAGCAAGTCTCAACATGTAAGGCTGCACTGTTAGGACCATGTTATGTCCCTTAGTTAGACCTTGCAAAAACCCCTTGTAGGTTGTTCGAGCTCGCTTGCTCGCCGTACTGCAGTATGACAATTTTACGCCTCACCACTTTTAAAGTCACCAGCCACCACTGCTGCTCAGACAGTTCATATTCCATCACAAGACCCATGACGTCAGAAGCATCTGTCTCCAGGGAGCCCAGCTCTGTGTAGATGGACCTGGAAGGGAATATATGTTTCACGTTGTTCATTCATTGCAACGGAAGAACTACTTTGTACTAAAGTCCCTCACTTGAAAGTTTAATGTTGGAGACAGAATGCTTTTTGGGGTCAGAATATTTAAGTGATTAAAAGCTTTTTACTCAAATTTAAAAAAATGTAAAGGCTCCAGCAAGAATTGAAATTAACTCCTGGTTTACAAGAGCAGTGCTCTAACCCCTGAGCTATGAAACCCTACACAACTGCCGGGGCACTCTATATTTCCTTAATATGAAGTAGGTGTTCTCCGGGGGTGACTATGGCTGGATGTCATATCAGATCAGTTGCAAAAGAGAACGAAAGGAAAACGTATAAGCTTCCTCTCTTCAAAGACTAGTCATTCCCGTGCAGTATAATTCAGAAACAGGCTCCACTGAGTATAATTAAGCAAACAGCACATGCAACACATTTAAAACAAACTGTTACCAGCCTGGGCTTAATGGCCACAGTCCTCAGAATAAAAGTATTCCAGTTCACGTTTTTCCATTATTTGCCGGTGTAAACATAGCCCAGACTTCATAACCTATCCTAAGGTGTAGGTTTAAAAATAAGGTGACAATTTTAGCCTTCACAGACGTGCATCAGAGAAACAAGAGCTTAAACTATAAATGTCCCCACTTCAACAGGTATAAATACACCTCCTCACCTCGAAGTCTCCACTAGTTTTATGAACTCCTAGTTCTGAGAAAACACGGAAACAATGTGTCCAGGATCACACAGTTCATGGCATTGATGAGGGATCAACCAAAAGTCTACAAATGTATCCGTGGTCAGTGGCTGCACACAACAGACACCTCTGGTAACCTCGCCGCAGGTGCAGCTCCCCAGAGCCGGTCTGGAAAGGACGCCTTTCGGCTGAAAAGATAAAGTATAATCGAATGTTCTATTAAATAAAACAAAAACATTCTAAAGATTACGCTCCTATACAACATGTCCCTGCACCTGCATTAATTTATCATATGCTTTAAAAAGCGTGAAGTGTGAGGAAAAAAATCAACTTCCCTGACCGGGAATCGAACCCGGGCCGCGGCGGTGAGAGCGCCGAATCCTAACCACTAGACCACCAGGGAGTGTGGCTTCATGCATAGTGACATTAAATACCTGCAAAGTCACAGCTGTGAATAGTAGTGTTTACACAATCAGACACTGGTAGTTGTCATACAGGTTTTACCGTCTTGCTGCCTAAACCACAGAGTTATATCAACACTCAGCACACGCGCAGCCCCTGCACAGTAAAGAAGGAGCAGCAGGAATGAACCCAGCGGCGCGCGGAGGCTGCGCTCAGAATACCCGAGCAGAAGCCAATGCCGCCCCTCAGAGGAGCTAGGAAGAGAAATATCCACGGGTCGCGGGTGTCTCAGACGAATATATGATTTTTCCACGAAGACAAGTTCCACGCATGGCATTACCACGCGAACTTTAGTTCGCATGTGTCTTCACCACGCAGCATTTGACAACGCATGTTTTTACTCCGCAAAATTAACGTTACGAAACATCTCACGTCTCATTTAAATTTACATAACGATGCTGATAGGCTACATGCAGTATGAAGGAAAAGATCGATGTTTTAAACAATTAAAAACAACAGATTCCCTTACATTTTATTTTTATTTTTTTCATAATGCGCTTAAATAATACCTTAATTAATAAAGTTTAGATTCTTATCTGACCCCTGTACGTCTTTCCCCATCAGCCCTTTCTTCCACCGACCACGGAAACAAGCGTCAAAACACGTCTATCAAAACTGTGAAAGGACTTCAATTATGACGTACACGTCTCCTTGTTGGTGAGGCTATTTCCTTGTTCGTTTTTTAAGTTTTCTTATTTATTTATTGTTATCCGCTTGTTTTTTTTTTTTGGGGGGGAAACCCCCCCAACCCCCCCTAGCCCCCCCCCCCCCCCCCCACCCAAGCCCACGCAGATCGTACAGGCAGAACGACACGAAGGAATACCACTCGCGTGGTAAAGACGGACGTTGAAAGCATACGCGTGGAAAAGACCTTTTCGTGGTGAGTGACTCGTGGTAAACGTTATGCGGGGTAATTCCTTCGTAGTAAATGATGTTTCCCGTCTCAGACAGATCACACGTGTTAAAGAAGCATGTGCGAATAACCAAAGCACCCCCAGTAATCAGGGCTCGCGTCTTTTTATTACAATTCACATCTCATGAAAGAAATGTGCGCGCCCATTACCGTCACTTGAAAGCTCATTTCTGTCTCGAATCTTTTTATTATGAAGCTTATGCATTTGTTAAATCAAAAGCAGCGCCGTGAAGACAAGCCACAGCGAGAGCGCTAGGAGGGTGAAATACACAGTGAAAGTGGGGGTGCAAGAATGGACATGAAAGAAACACTGCAAGGGCCCCGCCCGTGGAGGACACGAGCCTCTTCCGGGGGTGTGGGGGCCGAGCACGTGGAGGACATGAGCCTCTTCCGAGGGGGGAGGGGGGGGCGAGCACGGGGCTCCTCCAGCAGAGACTGGATGAAAGCACAGATTGTTTCTTTTCAGCCCTTTCGAGGGTGCGAGGGGGGGGGGAGGGGCTGCTGTGGAAAGGAAAGTCTCCGTTGGAGGGTTGGCTGTTTTCTCAAGCCCTTGAGTTGGTGTTTAGAGACAGAAAAGTATCCACATGGCTGGCCTCCGTGCCCACTCCTCATGTGATATAGCGCCTTGTCATAATTTCCTATCCTAGCCTTCGATAGCTCAGTTGGTAGAGCGGAGGACTGTAGTGGAGTGTCTGTCATCCTTAGGTCGCTGGTTCAAATCCGGCTCGAAGGATTTTTGCAAACTCTATATTTTTTCCTTCTGCTTTACAATAGAAAGCGCCTCTTTCTCAGACCCTCACACGCCGGGGCTTTTCCTGCCTCCTCTCTTCACCTTTACAGCCCAGCTCTCTCCTCCGGCGGGGGGGGGGGGAGGCTTGTGGGAGAGTCTCCCGCCCTCCCTGTGTGCAGCCCCCGCTGCAATGCCCCCTCATCAGACAGAGCCTGGGGCCCCTGGGCTGAAGAGCCAGGCCGGGCCCCGTCTGGAGCAGCCCTGGGAGCTGGTTGTGGTGACTCTGGCATCAGGGGATGCTGCTGAGAGCGTCTGCTGGGAGGCGAGAGGGCTGCTGTGAGGTGTGAGGGGGGAGTGTGTATGTGTGTGTGGTGGGAGGGAGTGTGTGTGTTTGTGGAGCCTGTGGCCCCCTGCGTTGGTGTCGAGGAGCTGGAAATGAGAAAGATCAGTCACTTGCAGGGCAGGGCGGGTTGAAACCTCGACAACGAGCTGTTCAGCTGTCAGCACAGCGAATCCTCGTTAGTATAGTGGTCAGTATCCCCGCCTGTCACGCGGGAGACCGGGGTTCAATTCCCCGACGGGGAGGAAATATTTTATTTTTATAGTCACCCTATTTTTTAAAGTATAACGTCTATATATTTTGTTTTTATTTTAAATCTTTATGAACGTCTATTTTAAATGTAATCTAGAATGTGACACCCCTGCTATTGACTGCTCACGCTTTTCATTCAAGACATCATTTCCTTCAAGTAAAAGATTTACTAATGCAGTCTCATAACTTTTAAAATCAATCACAGGCAATTTTTAAGTCGGACACTTTTTGGGAATGATTTCTGCCTTTTCATTTTAAGCTTCTGTGTACTTTATTGAAAAAAAAAGTAACGTGCACGAAGGATTATTATTCACTTACAAATCAAAGTACCACATGATATATAAAATGCATTTATGCTACTATTTTTTTTCCACACTACATAAATGAAATGATTGTTCGGGCTCTGAATGAGGAATTGTTTTTTTTGTGTTTTTTTTTTAATTCAAAAGATTTTATTAGAAGAGTTTTGTACAGTACAGATATGGTGAAGGCAATATTGGTGTAAGTGTACGCCGGTGGGGTTACAATTGGCGTCACGCTGTCCAGCTTGTTCACGCAATCGGCTGATAGACATTGTCATTGGTTAGGCTTACTACGACTTGGCCGTGTTTGTATTGCCCTCATAGGGAGGAAGAGAAAAGTCAGAAAAGAGAGACAGAGTAGCGGACAGGTTGGTTGGCGCTGCTTGCTGAGTGCCATTCTATTGGAGTTCACCTTATGTATGTGAGGGGAGTGCGTGAGAGGCCCGGTCTCTGTAATTGCCTATGGTGGTTTGTGTGAGACCAGATAGTTGTCCAGGGTGTGCCACATCTCTCCCTTCGTGGTAGAGTTGGGTGTGTGTTTTGATGTTATGTTGTCTGCTCCTCTAAGGAAGGTGATCCAGTTAAACCAGCTTTTGAAGGATGCTTTCCCCGTGTCTTTCCAGTTTGCAAGGATTGTTTTGACTGCGGCTGTGAGTAGGATGTCTATTAGCTCGCTGTCATTCTTGGATTGAGTTTCAAGAGTCATGAAGGCAGCGACTACCCCTACAAAGTCGGTTTGCAGTGGGAATCCCATTATGTTTTATGAAGTCTCTTATTTTCTTCCAGAATGTTTTGACTTTGGAGCAGTGAAAGATAAGGTGAGCTAGGTCTCCTTTTTGTTCGTGACAGTTCCAGCATAGGTCGTTGTCTCGGATCCCTACGGCCGCTAGTCTGGCCGGAGTCCAGTATGCTTTGTGGAGGAGCCAGTATTTCGTCTGTGCTAGGATTGGGGTGACTTTGTTTGAGCTTACTGAGTTCCTCAGGTGAATTTTTTCCCTGTCGCTGAAGCACCTATTTTTTGGCCTAACCAGTACTCTAGTGTCTTGGCGTTTAGTTTTGTTGAAGTTGGGCTTAGCAGTTTGTAAAGGTGCGACTTTTGGTGGACAACTTTATGTAGGTTAGCCGAGTATTGCAGGATTATTGGTACTTCTTTGTTCAGATCTGCCTTGGTGATTGCCACCTTTATTTTTAGAAAACTGTAGAATTCTATGTCTGGTAGGTTGTGGAGGTGTTTTAGGGTGTCGAATGTGAGTGGAGCGCTGAGTTTTTCTAGTTGGTTGGGGGTGGAGATGCCCCGTTCATACCAGGAGTTCATATTTAGTATCTTGTCATTGTATTTTATTTTTGAGTTGAACCAAATGTATTCCCACTTTGTGTTTTTTATGCTATTCTCCATTCTTTTGTCCACTTTAAGAAGGGCGTTCTTGGTGTTTTTGAGTATGGTGTTGTTATCTTCGGGGTGTCTATTGGCTGTGAGTAGGGGTAGGGGGTCAAGACCTTTTAGGATTGCTCTTTCTAGCGTAAGCCAAGCCGGTGTATAGTCTTGTCTTGGCGAAAGCCAGTGTAGCCCTTGTTTGGCTAGGCACACCATCTGGAATGTTTTGAAGTTAGTGAGGTTGAGACTGATGCAGCGCCCCTATAGAAAATCTGTCTCAACAACACTACCCAACACCATGATACTCACCATTAATCATATAACTCTCACAAGGCCCATAAACTACAGAGACAAAATTTGGGCAGCTGAATCATGTGACCTAATTAATCAAAACTATTCATAAACTATTTACACATTTATATACAACTGCAGTGTATCATTTTTATCATGGAATTATAACACAAAACATTTTAATTAAGTCACAAAGGTAAATGGATCAACTGATGGTAACTAGTTCATGAATAAACAAGTCCAGCTTGTAATTTCAAAATCTAATTTATTAGCTTTATTATTCAAAGAAAGAGCATTTAAAAGTATGAATCTTTATTTATTAGCAATAAAGCAGCATTTTATTGAGGAAAGGAATATTAGACCGACATTTCAATGCTCGGTACAAAAGAGAGTCGGTCTGAGTTACAGGTATATTAATATCATACAATTCTGTAATCATTTAGTTTAACACACAATCACCATCAAATTAGAATTGATTGAAAAGAAATTGTGAATTATTCATTTCATTATCATTGGCATTTATTTTAGCAAAGTCAATGTATGATCAAATTGCAGCCAACTGGTTCCTAACAAACAATAGAAGTACTAATATGTAATTGTAAAATCATTACATTCGGTATTCGAATTAGGTGCTCTCAGTGAAGAGGGAAGGGTAAGTGAAAAAGTGAGGGGGACAGGGTAAAGGTGTTGTGACATAGTTATAGCATCAAGTTAAAAATAGCAAAACCTCTACAAACAAATTAATGAGCAAAGGTTCCCAAATTGCATCACACATAGACAAGGAGAGTTAATCTCGTATTTAAATCCTATGGTGTGTGGAGAAGCAGCGTAGTTCTAAGTTTCGACCCCTGGTTACGCTAAAAGGGTGGTTTACGGCCTCATGGTGGGGTCTTCATCAGGAAGGAGTGGAGAGCCTAAGAAGTAATATAAATTTGAATTCAGTATATGGGCGGTGAAATTGCGTGATTCTATTCAGTGATAGATGTGGAAGTTACCTACATCATGAGACGGTCACCACTTGTCCCGTCTAGAAATGGGCTCGCATCAAGCTCCAAAGATTGCTGAAAAAATAAATGAACGTGCCATCAGGGCCCTTGTTCAAATACTATGAGTAAAAAGATTCCCGGGGGTGGGGACGAGAGACTTACTTTCGTGACGTGCTTGCCGTCACTGGGCCATAGTGCACAGGTAGTTCAATCCTCTCAAATGGGGTCAGGAAGGGTTTCTTACTGTGAACAGAAGAAAGGCGATGCGTCAGGTTAAACCCATCAGTTGGTAGTGAAATAAAATGACCATGCCAGATCGTGTCTGAACAGCCGCCTGGTGGGCTGTCTCAATAGCGGGGCCGTTTTCAAAAGGTTCAGGGTGTATTTACCTTTCGTTATGGAACTCCCAGGAGGGATAATGCTCCGCCGGCGTGCTGCATCGGTGTGCGCTCGCGGGGCCGGCGCTCGATGCTCGTAAGTACAGAAGGGGCTCGACTCCCGTGTCCAATAGGAATGGAGACGTGACTCATGCGCTACCGTCCTGGAGGGAGCGTCTCTAAAGATTCTATCAAATCTGTGTGGAAGGCTGACAAGGGGTTGCGTGACCCTGGTATTCACGAGGGAAAAGGTTGATTACACTAATAACCCTCGCTAGATCATGAAGAAAAAACCTTCGCTCCAGAATCAATATAAATAATATAAGCAAACAGTTAAAGCGGTCAACAATTTCAGGAGACAGCAAATACAATTCACATCAAAACTCAATGTGTACATGTAACAGGCAGATTGAATGTAGGCTGCATACGTGAAAAGTTCCCTGTTGTCCCAACAATTCGCCTGAATGCACATTTCAGAAACAACACTTAATCACGAGTTGGATAGACATGTTAAGTTAAACAAGTGCAAACGCATAGGAAATGGTCTAGTCTGAAACATAGCAAGGGGAGAATTGTAATTGTCCATAGTCTATTCAGGATTGAGTCCCGCCATCTGTGAAAAATTGGCATCGAGCTCATTCAAACCCTTACTTATTGTTTGAAATTTCTGCATCCATTTACATTCTCTTGTGTTGAGGATGGAAGTCAAATTACCCCCCCGGGGACCGAGGGAGATTTTTTCAATTATGAGCCAACGAAGGGACTCAGGTGTATGTTTTTTTTCTTTAAATGGTCTACCAACGGGGCCCCTGGTGTGGTGCAGCGGATCCTGCTGCAGTGTTGGAAAATGCGGCTTTTTGCTGTGTCTGTCCAATGTACATAAGGTCACACGGACACAGGATCGCATAAATCACCCCACTTGAGTTGCAGTTGGTCAGGGACTTCAGGTCTATTGTCAGATTGTTGTATCGTACTTGCTTGGTCTCCAAGCACATCGGGCATGCTTTGCATTTGGTGCATTTGAAGTGGCCCACCAGCTCCGGTAGATTCCATAGATTCCGAATTGTCGGTGACGGGGGGGTTTTTAACAGTGATCGCACCACCGAGTCTCTGACATTCCTAGATCTTTTGAAGGCGTTCATGGGCGGTTCAGGAACCTTGAGAGTGTCTGCTACCAAACCCCAATGTTTGTTTACAATTTTCCGTATGGCATTGCTTTCAGTGCAGAAGTTGGTAACGCATATCATCCGCTCTTGTGATGTTGTTCTTATTCTTGGTTCGAGTAGGGTTGATCTATCCTGGAACCATGCTCTTTTTCTTGATCTCTTGACCAGGCGTTTTGGATAGCCTCTATCTATTAGGCGAATGATGAGGTCATCTGATTCCTTAAAGAAGTCCTCTTTTAGGGAACAGTTTCTCCGGAGGCGGAGAAACTGTCCAAAGGGCAGATTGTCCCTTAAACCTCTCGTGTGGTGACTAGTGTAGCGTAGGAGGGAGTTTCTTTCCGATGACTTTCTGTAAAGGGTGGTGTAAAGGTATCCCTCCTTCTCCTTAATACTAATATCCAGGAAATCAATCGATTCTCTGTTCAGTTGCATGGTAAACTTGATGTCTTCCGATTGATTGTTCAGCCAGGTTAGAAATGCATGGAGAGATTCCTCTTGACCAGTCCATACCATGAGGACGTCGTCGATGTATCGATGCCATGATGTGATCATCTCTCTATATGGATTGTGATGTGAAAGGATACAATCCTGTTCTAATTCCGACATATAAAGGATGGCCAAGTCTGGAGCAAAGGCAGCGCCCATCGCTACTCCTTTGCTTTGTTCGAAGAAGTTGTTTTGAAAAATGAAAAAGTTTTTGGTCATTGCAATTTCTAATAATTCCACCAGGAATTCAGTTGGTACTGGAATGGGTTGCTCACGACCATTAAGTACTCTCCTCATACAATCCAATGCTGGTCTCTGGGGGATACTAGTGTATAAGGAGACAATGTCCATGGTTACCAGAATCTGCTCATGCTTGTTAAATGCTTTCTGATCAATGAGATTGATAACCTGCATGGTGGCTCTTAAGTAGGAAGGGGTGGCCTCTGCTAGGGGCTTCAAGAAGACATCGATGTACTTGCAGAGTGGTTCTAGCAGGGAGCCACATCCGGAAATGATGGGTCTGCCGGGTGGTTTGACTGGGTTCTTATGAACTTTCGGTAAGACATATATAGTAGGTGTTCTAGGTTGATCCACATTGAGGTACTCAAATTCTTTTTTGGAAAGGAAACCCATCTCTAGTGCCTTGGTTGTGATAGCTTTAATGTCTGTGCGGATGTCTTTAGTAGGATCCCGCCTCAATGGTCTGTAGCTGACACCATCGGTTAGTTGAGATTGGATCTCCGCCTTGTAGTCTTCCACATCTAGTATAACTATCGATCCGCCTTTGTCCGCTGGCTTGATCACTACTGCCATGTTGTTCTTTAGTGATTCCAATGCATTTCTCTCGCCAATGCTGATATTTTGTCTAACATAATGTTTCTTGTCAATAGTTCTGAGGACATCTTTCATAACTACACTTTCATATGTTAGAATGTCATGTGACACTGATGACATTGTGGGCATGAAGGTTGACGGAGGTCGTAAGTTTGTGAAAGCCGTCATGGCTGTTGTGGGTTTATTCCTGAAGAAATATTTCAACCTCAATTTTCTGAAAAACCTGGTTAGTTCTGTCTGTATATTGAATTTGTTGGGGTAAGAGGTTGGCACATAGGATAGACCTTTGCATAGTATACTTCTCTCACAGTTTGTGAGTGTATATTTGGATAGATTCAGTATGGGATTGGTCTTGTCGAGTGTGTCAGTTACCATCTTATTCATTTCATTATCATTCGCATTTATTTTAGCAAAGTCAATGTATGATCAAATTGCAGCCAACTGGTTCCTAACAAACAATAGAAGTACTAATATGTAATTGTAAAATCATTACATTCGGTATTCGAATTAGGTGCTCTCAGTGAAGAGGGAAGGGTAAGTGAAAAAGTAAGGGGGACGATGGAAGACAGCAAGGCAATACCCCCAAGCAAGTCCGTTTCCAACAGGAAGATCACGGGGAGAGGAGTACCAGGAGGAAGACCTACAGATGGTAACTGACACACTCGACAAGACCAATCCCATCCTGAATCTATCCAAATATACACTCACAAACTGTGAGAGAAGTATACTATGCAAAGGTCTATCCTATGTGCCAACCTCTTACCCCAACAAATTCAATATACAGACAGAACTAACCAGGTTTTTCAGAAAATTGAGGTTGAAATATTTCTTCAGGAATAAACCCACAACAGCCATGACGGCTTTCACAAACTTACGACCTCCGTCAACCTTCATGCCCACAATGTCATCAGTGTCACATGACATTCTAACATATGAAAGTGTAGTTATGAAAGATGTCCTCAGAACTATTGACAAGAAACATTATGTTAGACAAAATATCAGCATTGGCGAGAGAAATGCATTGGAATCACTAAAGAACAACATGGCAGTAGTGATCAAGCCAGCGGACAAAGGCGGATCGATAGTTATACTAGATGTGGAAGACTACAAGGCGGAGATCCAATCTCAACTAACCGATGGTGTCAGCTACAGACCATTGAGGCGGGATCCTACTAAAGACATCCGCACAGACATTAAAGCTATCACAACCAAGGCACTAGAGATGGGTTTCCTTTCCAAAAAAGAATTTGAGTACCTCAATGTGGATCAACCTAGAACACCTACTATATATGTCTTACCGAAAGTTCATAAGAACCCAGTCAAACCACCCGGCAGACCCATCATTTCCGGATGTGGCTCCCTGCTAGAACCACTCTGCAAGTACATCGATGTCTTCTTGAAGCCCCTAGCAGAGGCCACCCCTTCCTACTTAAGAGACACCATGCAGGTTATCAATCTCATTGATCAGAAAGCATTTAACAAGCATGAGCAGATTCTGGTAACCATGGACATTGTCTCCTTATACACTAGTATCCCCCAGAGACCAGCATTGGATTGTATGAGGAGAGTACTTAATGGTCGTGAGCAACCCATTCCAGTACCAACTGAATTCCTGGTGGAATTATTAGAAATTGCAATGACCAAAAACTTTTTCATTTTTCAAAACAACTTCTTCGAACAAAGCAAAGGAGTAGCGATGGGCGCTGCCTTTGCTCCAGACTTGGCCATCCTTTATATGTCGGAATTAGAACAGGATTGTATCCTTTCACATCACAATCCATATAGAGAGATGATCACATCATGGCATCGATACATCGACGACGTCCTCATGGTATGGACTGGTCAAGAGGAATCTCTCCATGCATTTCTAACCTGGCTGAACAATCAATCGGAAGACATCAAGTTTACCATGCAACTGAACAGAGAATCGATTGATTTCCTGGATATTAGTATTAAGGAGAAGGAGGGATACCTTTACACCACCCTTTACAGAAAGTCATCGGAAAGAAACTCCCTCCTACGCTACACTAGTCACCACACGAGAGGTTTAAGGGACAATCTGCCCTTTGGACAGTTTCTCCGCCTCCGGAGAAACTGTTCCCTAAAAGAGGACTTCTTTAAGGAATCAGATGACCTCATCATTCGCCTAATAGATAGAGGCTATCCAAAACGCCTGGTCAAGAGATCAAGAAAAAGAGCATGGTTCCAGGATAGATCAACCCTACTCGAACCAAGAATAAGAACAACATCACAAGAGCGGATGATATGCGTTACCAACTTCTGCACTGAAAGCAATGCCATACGGAAAATTGTAAACAAACATTGGGGTTTGGTAGCAGACACTCTCAAGGTTCCTGAACCGCCCATGAACGCCTTCAAAAGATCTAGGAATGTCAGAGACTCGGTGGTGCGATCACTGTTAAAAACCCCCCCGTCACCGACAATTCGGAATCTATGGAATCTACCGGAGCTGGTGGGCCACTTCAAATGCACCAAATGCAAAGCATGCCCGATGTGCTTGGAGACCAAGCAAGTACGATACAACAATCTGACAATAGACCTGAAGTCCCTGACCAACTGCAACTCAAGTGGGGTGATTTATGCGATCCTGTGTCCGTGTGACCTTATGTACATTGGACAGACACAGCAAAAAGCCGCATTTTCCAACACTGCAGCAGGATCCGCTGCACCACACCAGGGGCCCCGTTGGTAGACCATTTAAAGAAAAAAAACATACACCTGAGTCCCTTCGTTGGCTCATAATTGAAAAAATCTCCCTCGGTCCCCGGGGGGGTAATTTGACTTCCATCCTCAACACAAGAGAATGTAAATGGATGCAGAAATTTCAAACAATAAGTAAGGGTTTGAATGAGCTCGATGCCAATTTTTCACAGATGGCGGGACTCAATCCTGAATAGACTATGGACAATTACAATTCTCCCCTTGCTATGTTTCAGACTAGACCATTTCCTATGCGTTTGCACTTGTTTAACTTAACATGTCTATCCAACTCGTGATTAAGTGTTGTTTCTGAAATGTGCATTCAGGCGAATTGTTGGGACAACAGGGAACTTTTCACGTATGCAGCCTACATTCAATCTGCCTGTTACATGTACACATTGAGTTTTGATGTGAATTGTATTTGCTGTCTCCTGAAATTGTTGACCGCTTTAACTGTTTGCTTATATTATTTATATTGATTCTGGAGCGAAGGTTTTTTCTTCATGATCTAGCGAGGGTTATTAGTGTAATCAACCTTTTCCCTCGTGAATACCAGGGTCACGCAACCCCTTGTCAGCCTTCCACACAGATTTGATAGAATCTTTAGAGACGCTCCCTCCAGGACGGTAGCGCATGAGTCACGTCTCCATTCCTATTGGACACGGGAGTCGAGCCCCTTCTGTACTTACGAGCATCGAGCGCCGGCCCCGCGAGCGCACACCGATGCAGCACGCCGGCGGAGCATTATCCCTCCTGGGAGTTCCATAACGAAAGGTAAATACACCCTGAACCTTTTGAAAACGGCCCCGCTATTGAGACAGCCCACCAGGCGGCTGTTCAGACACGATCTGGCATGGTCATTTTATTTCACTACCAACTGACGGGTTTAACCTGACGCATCGCCTTTCTTCTGTTCACAGTAAGAAACCCTTCCTGACCCCATTTGAGAGGATTGAACTACCTGTGCACTATGGCCCAGTGACGGCAAGCACGTCACGAAAGTAAGTCTCTCGTCCCCACCCCCGGGAATCTTTTTACTCATAGTATTTGAACAAGGGCCCTGATGGCACGTTCATTTATTTTTTCAGCAATCTTTGGAGCTTGATGCGAGCCCATTTCTAGACGGGACAAGTGGTGACCGTCTCATGATGTAGGTAACTTCCACATCTATCACTGAATAGAATCACGCAATTTCACCGCCCATATACTGAATTCAAATTTATATTACTTCTTAGGCTCTCCACTCCTTCCTGATGAAGACCCCACCATGAGGCCGTAAAACACCCTTTTAGCGTAACCAGGGGTCGAAACGTAGAACTACGCTGCTTCTCCACACACCATAGGATTTAAATACGAGATTAACTCTCCTTGTCTATGTGTGATGCAATTTGGGAACCTTTGCTCATTAATTTGTTTGTAGAGGTTTTGCTATTTTTAACTTGATGCTATAACTATGTCACAACACCTTTACCCTGTCCCCCTCACTTTTTCACTTACCCTTCCCTCTTCACTGAGAGCACCTAATTCGAATACCGAATGTAATGATTTTACAATTACATATTAGTACTTCTATTGTTTGTTAGGAACCAGTTGGCTGCAATTTGATCATACATTGACTTTGCTAAAATAAATGCCAATGATAATGAAATGAATAATTCACAATTTCTTTTCAATCAATTCTAATTTGATGGTGATTGTGTGTTAAACTAAATGATTACAGAATTGTATGATATTAATATACCTGTAACTCAGACCGACTCTCTTTTGTACTGACCTACGGACCCAGGTCCTGAGTTCTAAGGGCCTACCCCTTCTACACTCGACATTTCAATGCATCACCATTCAGCATGAATTAAAGTAAATAAACAAGTTTCCTAACCCCTAAATTCTATTTCCCTATCTTAATCTCACTTCATCTAAAAGTTAAAGTCATTAAGGCCTATTATCCTTACGTGCGCCAAATGTCCGTCAGCACGACGAGCTTTCAGGATTCGGGAAACAAGCAGCCCCCTCCCGTTTTGGGGCTAGGTTTTTATACCTTTCTAACTAGCTAATCTCACTGAAAAAGTATACTTTTCTTGACTGTCCAGAGTTCGGATTGGCTGACAAATGTCAGCCCATATGGTGTCATCCTTTTTCCTGAAGCCTAAATCAGACTTTTTCTTTAGAGTCCATTGTCCCTTATTTTCAAGTCACGCAGCTTCCTTAAATCGAAACATTTTACATTCACAGGCTGTGACTTCCTTAACTTGGCAGACTTTGCCGGTTCCTGTCCTAGGTTTTGGTCCTTCCATGAACAAGTATAATACAATTCTCAATTGAGCTTGCAAATATTTTCAACGTGATAAAACTTTCCACGCAGGGCTCTTGCTCTCTAAGGACAGGACTCGACAACACCATCTTTTAAAACGCTAGGCCTCAGGCATTAGGCCTCTCTCACGGAGAACTAGTATTCAAAGAAACACAAGACATCAATTAATTAGAGTATTGAAAACCCTTCTGTTACCCACCCCCTTTGCTAATTATTATCCCATTAATTTATGTTAACTAGCTGAAAGCACACAAAGCAGCTTTTCATTTCTCCACGAACTTATGCCACATAAAGACGAAAAGACATAACATAAGCACACAAAATAAGCAAATGCCATTAGTTAAACAGCCGCATTTAATTCTGACAAAGTCAATAGACAAGGTTAGTTTATTATTTTTCAACGTACTGGCAAATGCAACAAAGAGCACATTTATTAGTCCCTTGTGTCGTGTATGCACTTTAATCTAGGTTGATTAGTATTTTTCACACACAAATTCATTAGTACAATTATCATTATGGAAGTTTGACTTTGCAAGTTTGAACAAAATTTTGTTCTGCACCTCGCTCCATCAACTCCCTCATCTGGTGATTTCAAAATCACCAAACTACACCCAAAAATTTTCAGCAAAAATGTTAACCTTTTAAACATGTTTTGAATCACAATGTTAGTATTTCTAAACCCTTGACTCAGCTGTTTGTCTGCAACTCTCATATTGAGTCCTACGAAACTCTTCCATCTCAATCTCTCTCTCATGTTCCTTTCTAAGTTTATAAATCCTTTTCTTTTCCCTTAAATACTTCTTACTCTTGTGTAACATGCAACTGATTTTCAACAAAAGTATCACAAAGACTATGACTAGTAAAGGTGTCAATACTTTGCCTAGAATTGAACTACCAATCTCTTGAAACCAGGTTTTGATTGCTGCAAATCTTTTGCTCAAACGTTCTAAAAAATCCTCATCTTCTAAGGGTACAATTTCTGAATGTATCTCTGAAATGTTTTTGATATACATCTCAATATTCTGGCTCTTGTCTGGGATATATGTGCAACAATGTTGAACATGTAAAATTCCACAGACTCCTCCCTCTTTTGCTAGCAGAATGTCTAAAGCAAGACGGTTCTGCATTACCATAGATCTTATGGCAATAAGTTCAGTATCCACTAGCTGAAATCCACTAGCAGTATCAGTAGACAGCCTGTCAACAATCGTGGATAATTTTCTGATTTTGACTGCATTCAGGGTTATACCCACCAAAGGTATTACTGCCTCAAAAATATTTGCCAAAATTTCTCTTTCTCTTTTGAATCTATTCAGATGATTACTGATCTCAAATGAACCCTCTGCATTTCTGTCAACATGAAAAATTTTTGGAAAAACTAAACCAACAAAACAAGTCCCATACCAGTGATCAGGGAGATTGTAATAGGCTTTGTCCCCACATACAAAATAAATTCCAGGGAATATTGGATCTTTGCCACCTTTAAATCCCCATCCACCCAAGATTTGATAAGTATCCTCGCATTGACTAGCACCCACAAATTAATTATCAAAAAGCGTATTGTCTCTTCTAATGCAAAGCTTACCACTAACAGGTTTATCTATGTGAATAGCAACATTCTCTGATGTTTTACCATTAAGTTTCTCGTCCTCAATTTGCCAAAACGTAGATTTGGTTTGTTTCAGCATTTCATTTCTTTTATAAATTGCTCTTCTCTCTTCAACTAAATTCAAGAAAGATTTTTCTTCAGTTCTCAACTTACAAGTTAAATTGTTTCTAAAAGCGTACTCATAGGTGAGTTCATTAGTCACAATGAAAAATTCCCTCATCTGTTAAGCTTGTTTGTGCTTATTCAAGCTTTTATCAATTTTCAAGTTTGCAAAGATTTCGTCGTAATTAGAATAATTTTATTTTATTTTTTATTTTAACGACTTGTAGAGCGCCTGGTGACCCGAAGGCATCCCCGCGCTGTAATGATTTTGATATCCAGATGAGATGGAGGAGAAAAAAAGAAAAGGGGGGGACGTTATTTCGGAAATAGAAGTGTTTTCAATTTTTTTCTAAAAATAAGATAGCTGGGTTCCAGGCTGAGGGTACGGGGGAGTGAGTTCCATCCGGTGGAAGCTTTCACAGAGAAGCGTCGGCCTCCAGTGCGTATCTTTTTAAATTTGGGGATGTTGGCTAGATTTTCATTCTCGGACCGCAGGGATCTGGGAGCTATATAAGGAGTTACCAGGTCGCTGAGAATCGGAGGGCCAGCTCCATTCATCAGTTTGTAAGCCGTGCACATGGCTTTGAATTCCACCCTTTGACGCACCGGGAGCCAGTGCAGGGCTTTGATGGCAGGTTTAGCTGACACTCTGGAGGGAAGGTTCATGAGTAGTCGGGCTGCAGCGTTCTGTGTTCGTTGTATTTTAGCCAAGGTGGCCTCTGGGGCACCCAGGTAAACCATGTTACTGTAGTCCAACCGTGACAGTATTAGCCCTTGGACTAGGAGTTTTCTGGAGGTGGGCGGGAGTAGGGGAAGAATCTTGCGGGTGGTGCGCATAAGCCCAAAACAGGTTCCTGCAGTTTTGGCCGCTTGTGTTTTCATTGAGAGCTCGGGTTCTAGCCAGACTCCTAGGGTCTTAATTTCTTTTTTCGGGGTGGGAATTTCCCCGAACACGTCTGGCCAGGCTGATGGGGGGATGGTCACCCATTGCTTTCCCATGAGCATCACTTCGGTCTTCGACCCGTTTAATTTGAGTGATGATTCACACATCCAGCCATAGATTTTCGTAAGGCAATTTGCCAAATTGTCTGGGTGGTCGTCTAGTTTGGATAGGGAGACGACCAGCTGTGTGTCATCCGCGTAACTCACTATTTTGATGTCGAAGGGTGTCACCACGTCTTCAAGGGGGGCCATATAAGCATTAAAAAGCGTAGGGCTTAGAGATGATCCCTGGGGGACCCCGCTCGTGAGGGGGAGGGTGGACGAGTGGTGATTGCTGTCCCATACCTGGAATGTGCGCCCGGCAAGGAAGGACTCTATCCACCTGAGCGCCATCCCGGTGAGCCCTGCTGCCGCCAGCCGTTAGAGGAGGACACGATGGTTGACTGTGTCGAAGGCTGCACTAAGATCCAGGAGGATCACTGCCACTGACCCTCCTGAATCCAAAATGCGCCTTGCCTCCTCGATAACGGCCAGAAGGGCGGTATCAGTGCCATGACCCGGGCGAAACCCAGTTTGGGATTGCCGTAAGATGTTATTTGCCTCGAGAAACTGAGACAATTGTCCGTTGACCAATTTCTCGGCTACCTTGCTGATGCCAGGGAGGAGTGAGATTGGCCAGTAGTTTGCCATGTCTGCTGGGTCTAGCTGGGGTTTTTTAAGGAGTGCTTTCACGACTGCGCTCTTCCAGCTATCGGGGACAGATCCTTGGGCAAGCGAGCTGTTAATAAGCTCTGTGATCGTGGGAACTATGACAGGGGCTACGGTTTTGAGGAGTCTAATTGGTGCGGGATCCAGAGGTGATCCGCTTTTCATTTTGGCCAAGGTTGCATCTACCTCGTTGCAGGTTACTGCCCTTAATGTAGCTAGTTGGGGGCGCATGCTGCTTCCTGCTTGGCTGGAGGGTGATTCATTGTCCGTGTGACTAGAGGGACAGGGGGGGGGAAGGGATGTTAAGATTCGGGCAATTTTGTCATTAAAATAGGTGGCTAATTCGTTGCTTCGGTCAACAAGGGGGGCGTTGGAGGAAGGAGTGGTTGGTACTTTCAGTAGCTCTTTTACGATTAGGAAGGATTCCTAATAGTACTCTAAACAACCAGTTTGCTAAAACAAACTAGCTATTACACTGCAAGTGATGCCATAAGTAAGGGGAAGCATATTATAAGTCACCCCCTCAGAAACAGAAGCAGGTAATTTCACACAAATGTAGCAATCTTTGACTTCCATCACTCTAACATATTCCGAAAGAAGTCTTGAGAAAGTATTACTAGAAAAATCACCAACAGATCTATCTTGGTGGATCTCTGGCTTGTGATCAATAACTCTATTAGTTTTGCCTGCTGCGTCATGTTTATCTTCTTTAGTCATAGCTTTACTTGTCATATTAGCTTTATACGTCTCCTTGTCAATTCCAAAAGTGAAAATGACAGCTAAAATTAACCAGACCAGGATTAATAAAACCACACAGATCAAAGACATTTTGCAACGTCTCCTTAGTATCGAACATCTTGAGTTATTGTTAACAAAAGTCATCTTTTACTCAGAATAAAAGCCTTCCAAAGAAAACAAAAATCAAAAATTTCTAAATATTTCTAAATTAATATTTCTAACACCCCCCCCTATTTTTGATTTTTTGTTTTAAGTAAAACCCTACTTTCTAACAGCTTTTCTTCGACCTTGCGTCTTACATCAATGTGTTTTCCCAGCTAACACAATTTCTTCGACCTTATGTCACCTAACACAATTTCTTCAGCCTTACGCCAAAAACAAATCCTTCAAAATTTACAGAGATTACTTCAATCATTTCCACTAGTGTCGTCTAAATCTTCCTGACTGCTACTATTCACCTCCACCACAGGTGGGATGATTATGTATGTCCATTCAGGAGACTTGTATTTCTGATTAGGCTTTACAATTCTCTTTGCTCTATTACTAATTACTTCTATTTTCTTTCCTGCTTGATTTTTCTCAACTTTTCTGACTAGAGTTCACCTGCTCTTTTGATCTGTTCACCAATTTGAATTTTAATCCCTCATTTTCATTAGGCCAGTTATCACCTTTTCTTGTCAATTTCTTCTTTGGTTCAGATGTGTTACACTCTGCTCTCCAAGCTCTTTTTCTGAAATTTCTTATTTGAGAATCTTCATCACTTTCATCAGTTTCACTGTCAGAAATTTTAATTCTGGACTCAGCTACTTCTTTACTCGGCAGCTTCACTCTGTTAGGAACTTTATCCTAATAGCTGGTACTTGGTAATTCGTCTTCTTCTTCTTCTTCAATTACCTTCAATTTCCCAGTTTCATAATTTTCATTCCTTCCTCCAGAGCTTCCAATCTGCTTTTCAATACCGTCCTGATCTTGATTCTCTTCTTGTTCAGACTCTTTTTCAGCTTTCTTTTCTAAGACGACTTCATCATCTTCAGAATCTAGTATCACGATTTCTTCATTATTTTTATTCAATGCTTCATTCGCAATTGAACTCTCCAGATGTTGACCTTCCTGTCGATCTTCAGGATCTGGATTTCTTTCAGGTTCTTCTTCAGAATCTGAATCAGTTGTAGTGTCACCTTCGTCAGGATTTTCAGGTGTTGGCACACGAATGATGTGACTAGCGTGGATCCACCTTTTCAATCCTTTGCACTTTACTGCATTTGTTGTGACAAGAATCACCTGTCTTGCTCTCTGCCACCTGGGTACTAAACAATTTCTTCTCCGGTGTATTTTTGTCCTTACCCAGTCACCTGTTAACAGATCATGAGCTTTTTCTTTGTCTCTTGCAATTATATCAGTTCCCACCTGATGCAACATAGAAGTCACGACGTCAGAAAGATTCTTACAGTATTCCAAAATGACGCTATAATTTATACTCATTAACTTTCCAACTGGTACAAATGCTTGTCTCATGACTCTTCCCATGACAATATCATGAGGACTTAATCCTGTCTTTTTATCTGGAGTACTTCTCAAAGACATCAAAACAAGTGGAAGTGCATCTGTCCACTTTACTCCTGTAGCTAAACACATCTTTGCTATTCTATTCTTGATAGTACCATTTACTTGCTCAACCACACCTGATGCTTCTGGTCTGTAGGCACAATGCAGCTTTTGTTTAATATTTAATGCTTCACAAACCATTTGTAATAGTCTGTTTTCAAAATGTGTTCCACGATCAGTTTCCACAGTCACTGTAAAACCGTACCTAGGTATGATCTCCCTTAAAAGTAATTTTGCTACAGTAACTGAATCATTGTGACGTGTTGGGAACACTTCCACCCATCTTGAAAACAAACAGACTATCACAAGAACATATCTCAACTTGTTATGGGGTGGCATGTCAATGAAATCCATTTGCAATCTGGTGAAAGGACCACCCTCCCGTCCTATGGTTCCCATGCTCACAACTGTTTTTCTGTTTGGGTTCATTTGTTGACAGACTAAGCATCTCTGACAAAAAGATTCTGCAATTATTCTGAATTTTGGGTTAAACCATGTCTGCCTAAATAACCTGATCATAGAATCTCTTCCTATGTGTCCTGGACCATGATACATTCTAGCCATGTCAGCAATCATGCTATTTGGCAAAACTGGTCTGTCATCTTTATAAATCCAAATCTCATCTTCCTCTCGCTGTCTACAACCTGCTCTTAACCATGAGTGTTTCTCCTCATCATCTGCCTCATCTTGTAATTCCTTAACTCCTTGCTATGTCTCAACTACAGATGTTAGCATAAGTGAATTTAAAACATGTTCATTGTCTTTTTCCCGATTGATTGAATAACTGTTTATTGCACAATGTTTAGCAATCTCATCTGCATAAGCATTTCCTTTGGTTATGTAATCATTGCCCTTTTTATGTGCTGTACATTTCACGACAGCAATTTTCTCTGGTAGCTGAATGCCACCGATCAATCTTTTGATCAATTTTGCATTTCTTATTGGTGATCCCGCAGAAGTTAAAAAACCTCTTTGAGACCAGAGTTGGCCATAGTCATGGACTACACCATATCCATACTGACTATCAGTCACTATGGTAATTCTTATTCCTTTAGCTCTTTCACAAGCACGAATCAAAGCAATTAATTCTGCTACTTGAGCTGAACGAATTCCTTCAAGACAAGAAGCTTCAACTACATCTGCAACTGTGCAGACGGAATATGCTGCTCTCAGAAAACCCTCATCCGTTCTCAAGCACGATCCATCAACAAAGTAAATAAAATCTGACTCTGACAATGGAACGTCCTTAATGTCCTGCCTGGGTTTGGTACAATATTCTAAAACATCCAAGCATTCGTGATCAATGTCATTCTCATTCCTGATTTCTGTTACAGTACCATCAGGCAACAATGTGGAAGGATTTAGATTCCCACAACTTGCTATCGAGACGTTATCTGATCCCAGAATAGTCTTTTCATATTTAGTTAACCTGTTACTTGTCAAATGCTGTGTTTTGCTTCTGGTAAGAAGAATTTCAACAGAATGGGGTACATAGACTTTTACAGGAAACCCTATTATGATTCTCTCACTCTGCTCAAGGCTTACACTTGTTGCAGCTACTGCCTTTAAGCAGCCTGGTAATGCTTTTGCAACAGGATCAAGAACTGCTGAGAAATATGCAATTGGCTTTCTCAGTTTGCCATGTCTTTGAATTAATAAATAATAATAATAATAATACCGATATTTATATAGCGCGAACAGCTACCTCGCGTGGAGGTGTCCCGGCGCTGAAAAAGAAACCGCAGAACCCAAGAGGAAATGCAGGGAGAGGTACTAGGCTTTCTGCGCAAAGAGCCAGGTCTTTAGGAGTTTCCTAAAGATGGCTTCTGACGAGGCAGATTGGATGGCAGAGGGTAGGGAGTTCCAGAGCTTCGCAGTGCCTACCGAAAAAGATCTGCCTCCGAGTCTCGCCCTTCTCGCTCGTGGTACGGCCAGTAGGATCTGCGAGTTCGAGCGCAGGTGTCTCTCTTGGTGGTAGCGGGGGAGTCGGAGTTTAAGATAATTGGGACAGTTCCCTTTTTGTGCTCTGTACGCTAAGGTGAGCGCTTTGAATTTTACTCTGCTCGCCACTGGGAGCCAGTGCAGCTCGTGAAGATGCGGAGAGGTGTGATGTTTAAAAGGCACGTGTTTTATCAATCTCGCAGCCGCATTCTGCACGCTCTGCAGGCGTTGTGTCAGATATTTCGGAAGGCCAAGATAGAGGCCGTTAGAATAATCCAGTCTGGATGTGACTGTCGCGTGGACCACCGATTTGCGACAGTCAGTTGGTAAAAGGGAGAGGAATTTTCGGAGGTTGCGGAGTTTATAGTGGCAGCTACAGGTGATATGTTGTATGTGGGATGAGAAAGAAAGCGTCTCGTCCCACCACACACCCAAATTTTTTGCCTTGGTGCCAGGGGTGGGAGCAGGACCCATTTCAGTGGGCCACCAGAGGTCAGGGGGGGTGGAGTACTTTTCCCAAAGAATAGGACCTCGGTTTTGCTAGCATTCAGTTTTAGCTTGTTAGTGTTCATCCATCTGGCAACGTCACTAAGACATCCTTTTATTTTGCTGAACGCTGCTTCTGACACCTCAGCGTATGGGAAGACTAGTTGTGTATCATCCGCATACGAAATCGCCTTGACCCCCCATTTGGCGATTAAGGTAAAAAGTGGGGCCAAGTAAACATTGAAAAGTAGCGGGCTGAGGGCGGACCCTTGCGGGACGCCACACCACAGTTGTTTAGGTTCAGAGGAAAAGGCGCCCAAAGCTACTTTCTGAGAGCGGTTAGTCAGATAGGAGTGCAACCAACTTAGTGCCGTGTCCTCTAGGCCAGTATCCTTCAATCTGAGCAGCATTCTACCATGATCCACAGTATCGAAGGCGGCAGATAGATCCAGGAGCACCAGCATAGCCGATGCTCCTGAATCCAGTGACCACCTGATTGACTCAGCCACCTCAATGAGGGCCGTTTCAGTGCTGAAACCGGCCCTAAAACCAGACTGTGTTTCGTGTAGTATGCCTCTTTTTTCGATGAAACTATTGAGTTGGCGTTGGATGAGTTTTTTAAGCATTTTTCCCGGGGCTGCTAGTAGGGAGATGGGTCGGAGATTACTCAGATCATCGGGGGCGCCATTAGGTTTTTTTTTCAATGGAAGAAGAGTGGCATGTTTCCAGCAGTCGGGGAACGTGCCAGTCTCGATAGACGTGTTCCAGATGTGTAGGAGTGGCCCTGCCATGACGTCCGACATCGTTTTCCATAGTTTGGGGGGACAGGGATCATCAGGAGCACCAGATTTGCATTTGAGTAGTTCTTTCACTGCATCCTCGTGGGTGATTGGGAGGAACCGAGTTAAGGGAGGGGTCGCCATCTCAATGATATCATGGTCTGCCATAATTGTAGGTTCGGAGGGGGTGAAGGAGTCATAGACCTTCAGGATTTTTTGGTCAAAGAAATCCGAGATATCCTCACAAAGTTTACTAGACGGAATAATTTCAGTTTCAATGGCCTTGGGTTTGAGGAAGGACTGAACTATTTGGAAAATCTCTTTGCTGGGTTGTTCCGCTTGTTGAATAGAGGATATAAAGAATAGTTTTTTTGCTTTTTTTATGGAGTGATGAAGGCTGCGCAGGGCTTTTTTATAGCAGATTTTTGCAGATTCGGAGTAGCTTGCCCGCCACTGACGTTCTAGTCTTTTACAATTGCTTTTCTCAGCTATCAGTTCTGCAGAGAACCAGGGAGCAGACGGGGATTCTCTTCGAGAAGTGGCCATTTTGGGTGGAGCAATAGAGTCTACTGTACTGCTAATCCAGTGATTCAATAGTATTGCATCAGAGTTCACATCTGCTGATAGTAAAGGGGGGGCAGATGTGAGCGCGGGACATAAGGTCTCGGAGGATAAGTTGTCCCAGTTCCTGCGCACATAAGTGCATTTTCCTGTTGTTCGAGAACAAGCAGGGAAGGAAATTAGGAAGGGGACGAGAAAATGATCTGACCAAAGAAGTGGTAATGGGGGTTTAGTTGTGGTGTCCGGAATGTTGGAGAAAATAAGGTCCAACATATGACCTGCCTGGTGCGTAGTACCGGAGGTGATTAAGGCTAGATTTGCAGATTGAAGTGTGCTAATAAATTGGGAAGCCAGAGGGCAGTCAGATCTGTCAGCATGAACGTTGAAGTCACCAACTATTATATAGTGTTGGTGAGAGAGGGTGTTTTGGACTATGTAGTCCATAAGTTCATGGGTCTTGGATGGAGAACAGTACGGGGGTCTATATATAATCAGGCCAGCTAGGGACGTTTGAGGGTTAATTTGGAGACAAAAGTGTAGTCCCTCTATGCCGGCGAGAGTAGTAGGAGTGGAGGAGGACAGAATATATTTATCTTTGAAGATAATCGCTACTCCGCCGCCTCTTCTATTCTTCTCTCTATTAGAGAAACTTAAAGTAAAGCCGAGCGGGACAGCTAGAGCAATGGAGGCAAGGTTTTCTTCGTTGAGCCACGTTTCGGTGAGAAATAGGGCGTCCCACTCGGAGTCAGCTAGCAGCAGATAAATATCATCTGCATGTTTAGGAAGGGATCTGCAGTTCAAAAGCCCCGCTCTGAAGGGGGAGGAGGGAATGGTGGCCGAGCGATTGTGCGATGCTTTTGGGTATGACTTTATTGAGGCTGAAACGTCACACAGAGGCTTATTACACCGTACGCAGGAGGGGGGAAGGGCCATGGTGGAAAGGTCGAGCCTGGGAGCCTGACAAAGATTGGCAGGGTTAAGTGATAGAAGTTCGCTGCCAGACCAGACTATCCTTCTAGTATGGGACAGGTCACTAGCAGCGTGGCCGGCGCCGGGCGCGTACCGGTCGCGGAAGGGCGCAGACGTGCTTGCCTTAGGCACGCCTTCGGCGCGCAGTCGGCGCTCCCGCTGCGCTCGTCCGCTGCGCTTCCGGGGGAGGCACATTTTATAGAAGGAAGGGGGGGGTGTGGCCAGATGGGGTGGGCGTGAGCGCTATGGATTCCCTCAGCTGGTGTCAATGAGGGTGTGTTCCCCTCGTCAGCGCTGAAATCCGCTGAGCAGGAGAAGGCAGATAGTTTTAAAATACACAGTATTAGTCACAGGTAAAGTTTAAAACATTACAAAGTCAAGACAAGGTTTCTCCCGGCTTCCGCCTCAGGAGCATGCAATTTCTTAAAGACGCGCTCGAACTCAGCGCGGGGTTTAAATACTCTTGCAAGGGGGCGTGGCCAGATGGGGTGGGCGTGAGCGCTATGGATTCCCTCAGCTGGTGTCAATGAGGGTGTGTTCCCCTCGTCAGCGCTGAAATCCGCTGAGCAGGAGAAGGCAGATAGTTTTAAAATACACAGTATTAGTCACAGGTACAGTTTAAAACATTAAAAAGTCAAGACAAGGTTTCTCCCGGCTTCCGCCTCAGGAGCATGCAATTTCCTAAAGACGCGCTCGAACTCAGCGCGGGGTTTAAATACTCTTGCAAGGGGGCGTGGCCAGATGGGGTGGGCGTGAGCGCTATGGATTCCCTCAGCTGGTGTCAATGAGGGTGTGTTCCCCTCGTCAGCGCTGAAATCCGCTGAGCAGGAGAAGGCAGATAGTTTTAAAATACACAGTATTAGTCACAGGTAAAGTTTAAAACATTAAAAAGTCAAGACAAGGTTTCTCCCGGCTTCCGCCTCAGGAGCATGCAATTTCTTAAAGACGCGCTCGAACTCAGCGCGGGGTTTAAATACTCGTGCAAGGGGGCGTGGCCAGATGTGGTGGGCGTGAGCGCTATGGATTCCCTCAGCTGGTGTCAATGAGGGTGTGTTCCCCTCGTCAGCGCTGAAATCCGCTGAGCAGGAGAAGGCAGATAGTTTTAAAATACACAGTATTAGTCACAGATAAAGTTTAAAACATTAAAAAGTCAAGACAAGGTTTCTCCCGGCTTCCGCCTCAGGAGCATGCAATTTCTTAAATTAGAACTGATAATGCATAACCTTCCCTTTAACTGCGAAACAGCTCAAATTCTTTCTCATAATCTGGCACACCGAATGCAGGTGCTTCACACAAACTCTTTGTTAACTGCTCAAAAGCTTCTAACTCAGTTTCTGTTAGAGTAATCGGGTCTTTTATGTCTGCTTTTGTCAGTCTCTGCAGTGGTTTTGCAATTACAGAAAATCCACTAATCCATTGGCGACAATAACCAACCATTCCTAAAAACATTCTGACCTGTCTCCGTGTTTTTGGAGGTTGCATTCCCTGAATCATTTTGATTCTTTCAATTGTTACTTGCCTGATTCCTTTTGCAATTCTGTGACCAAGGTATTTTACGTCTTGTTTGCAAAACTGTAATTTTGCAGGGGACACTTTATGTCCCTCATCTGCCGGATGATTTAACAATGTAATGGTATCTGTCACACAGTTATCTCATGTTTTTGCAGCCACTAACAAGTCATCTATGTATTGGACTAATGTTGACTTACCAGGTAAATCTAGATTCTCCAAGGATTTCTTAAGCAACTGATTAAAAATAGATGGACTTTCTGTATACCCTTGAGGGATACGACACCATGCTAGGATGCGATCCTGGAACCTGAACGCAAAAATTTGCTGGCTATCTGGATCCAATGGAACAGTAAAGAATTCGTTACAAAGATCAATGACCGTATACCATTCTGCATCATGCGGAATCTGATATAAAATTACTGCTGGGTTTTGAACGACAGGGCAACATGGAACAACTATCTGATTAACCTTTCTCAGGTCTTGAACAATCCTGAAAGTAACGTTTGGCTTTTTAATACCCATAATCGGTGAATTACATGGACTACTCTCAATTTCTTTTAGAACACCCTGTTTTATGAATTTGTCAATTACAGGTATAACACCTTCAATAGTTTCTGCTTTCATTTTATACTGAGGAATGTTTGGAAACTCCACTCCTTGTTTCACTGTGATTTTTACTGGATCAACATTTTCCATTAAGCCCATTTCACTTCCTGTTAAATCCCACATTTTTGCATTAACTGTTTCTTTTAATTCTTCAGGCAGAATATCTTTTTCAAATGCAGGAAATAATTTACTTTCCTCTGCTTCAACCATTAACATAGTTAATTTGTACAACCCATCTTCTTCAAGTGTTTGAAGCTCTATACCATCCGGTGAGCAATATATTTTGCAATTCATTTTACACAAAATATCCCTCCCTAAAAGGTTTACAGGACTGCTGTTACAAACTACAAATCTATGTTTGTCTTTAAATTTACCAATTTCAACTGTAACTGGTTCTGTTAAATCTGGTTTAATTTGTTGATTAGCTACGCCAACTACTTGGATGGTGTCCCCAGAGAGAGTCAGGTTTTCTATTTCCACTGATCTAACAGTAGAACGGGTAGCACCTGTGTCCACAAGAAAAGTGATTTCTACATCATTCACTTTACCATTTACAAATGGACCAGACTGCTCTACCTCAAGAGTGGCTCCAAGCACACACTCTTCTTCTTCTCTCAGGCACCGTCATAAGTAATCTTCAGAATCACTCCCTCCATTATCATTCAACAAATATTGTTGAGAAATATTTGGCACATTCACTCTTCGCGGTATGTTTACCTGATCACCACCACAGAATCCCGTCTCTGTATTGTATCTCTGTACATTCACACAATTTGGAAGTGGCGATTGTGGAATCTGATTCTGCTGATTCACTACCTGTCGCTGTAGCTGCTGCTGTAGCTGCTGCTGTAGCTGTTGCTATAGCTGTTGCTGCAGATTTATCTCATTCTGCATCTGTGGATTCAATGATGCATTTTTAAAATTTCTGGGCGGATTTTTACATTCGCGCTTCCAGTGTCCAATTTCGCCGCAATTAAAGCATGGGAGTTTTTGTTTTAACTCCTCAATATTCACATTAAATTTCGGCTTGTTATAATTACCCTTAAATTTACCTTGATTCTGATTAATATTTTTATTTTCCGAATTTGCAATTTGTTGTTCAGCCACTTTCACTTGTGCCCACATAGCTTTTTCCTTAAGCTTCTTCTGTTTGGCATTTATCTCATCACTACAGTATTTTGCCATCAACTGAAAGTGATTGCCAACCAACGATTCCGTTTCTAATCATATCACCAATTTCAGGTCTTAAACCATAAACAAACCTATAAATAAAGTGGCTCATGTCCTTCTCACTTAATGTTTCATAGCCACTGTATTGTTTAAAAACCAGCAATAATCTTTCATAAAATGAATGTACTGATTCTTTTGGCTCCTGATTTGTTCTGTCTATTTTAACCCAATCAACTTCTTTCGGGGGAATCTTATTCTTCAACGAGTAAATTACTTTATCATACAGATCCATAACATCTGCTGATGGAGCACCTGTTATACTATTTCGAGCAGGTTCTTCTTTGGGCCAACTTACAGAAACCTTACATTCTGTCCAAAGATCAGACGGAACAACAATGTCAAAAACTCCATCAAGATCAATCCACAGAACTTTTGAAACTTTGATAAATCTATCCACCTGTCGATACCACTCTACAGGTTTCTCTCTCAGCCGAGGTAAATCATTTGTGAACAATAGAATGTCCTGTCTTGTCCAAGGGACATGTACATACCCACCTCCTGCTATTTCTCTCATCGGGAATTGATTAGCTTCCATACCTCTTTCTCTCCTTTCTTCCTCTCTTTTCTTTGTCCATTTAACTCTCCATTTACTTAAATCTCCTAATCTCTTTAAGTACACAATCAAATCTTTAATATGCACTATTCTCCCACTAGAATTCAAATTTCAAATATCCTTTTCAGTAAAATCTATTCTGTAATGTTTTCCCAAATTCTTCTGCCTGCTCAAATCAATTTCCAGTTCAACAGCCAATTCTTCTAACTGTTCATACTTATTTTTAGTTTTCAATTGTATGCTTTTACAAATAAACAATAATTCTTCATGCTGATAATGCTTATAGGGCCCGATGTAGGTGGCAAATACCGGTCGGAAACGGCCGAATTCGGCCGTTTCCGACCGGTATTTGGCATCTTGAGATGTAGGGGGCAAGATTTTACAGATTCTGTAAATTTACAGAATCGGTAAATTTACAGAATCTGTAAAATACCGAATCGGTATTTTTACCAATTCGGTAATTCCCAGATGTAGGTGGGACTCTTCTGAGTCCCAAAGGCCCTACAAATTCGGTATTTTACCACCCAATCCAATTGGGTGTTAAAATACCGAATTCAGGTGTGCATGCACATGTGTGCATGCACACCTAGCCATGTGACAGACAGACATGCCCTTAGGGCATGTCTGTGTGCCACATGGCGCACATGCCTATTTTTGGGGTGCCAGAGGGTGTCAAAGTGACACCCCCTGCACCCTTGCAAAATTCGGTATTTACCGATTCTGTAATTACAGAATCGGTATTGCCCATTGATTCCTATGGGCTTTAAGGCCCATAGGAATCAATGGGCAATACTGATTCGGTATTTACAGATTCGGTAAATACCAAATCTTAATGATTCGGTATTTACAGAATCTGTAATACCTACATCTCCCCCCCTTCATATTTACCAACTCTTAAATACCAAATCGGTAAAATTCGGTATTTAAGAGTCGGTAAATATGAATTACCTACATCTGGCCCTAAATTGTCAGGTCCAATTGTACCAATAATTAATTCCTCCAAATCTGCTTTTAGTTTTGCCACATCAAGTAATTTATTTTCTGGAGTCTTTGGGGTATGCGTTAAATCTATTTAATTTATGCTCCTTTCTGGAGTTCCAGTATCAGATTCTGCACCAAATGGAGTTTTACATGGTGATCCTTGATCAAAAGTTAAGTCAGGCATTGTTTTTTCACGGTGTATCTCTGATAATTCTGAATACAATTTTTCAGCTACTTTTTGAATTTCTGCATTTAATGGAATAGTCAAAGCTGAGTGTCTAATTTCCCTTTGATCAAATACAGGTTGAACAGGAGCAATCGTTACTGGTACCGTTACTGCTTCCATGCCTTTAGTTAACTGTTGTATTAACTATTCTTTTGCTCGAAGATATTCTGAAGTATTTGGCATTTCATTACATCTTTCTCTTTCTGGTCTCATTACATTTCTCGGGGCTTCATTTCTCTGCTCTGGAGAAATTTCAAAATCATTTCTGGGAATTTCAATATAATTTCTGTTTTCTCCTTATATACTAGAATTAGACCTTAACTCTACTCTTTCACGTGTTTTTCCATAGCTTTGATTTGACATGGTAGATGTCTCATCAATAATTTCTTTTGGAGGAGGAGGAGCACTCGGGAAGACTCTTGGTGTGACTGGAATTCTTGGGGTAGACCATGAACAAGCTGGTTGATATTGGTAAGCTGACGGGTTCGGTTTTGTGATATAAATCTCTTCTAATACCGCATCTTCTAAATCATTTTCTTCATTAATATTATTTCTTTTTTGGGTATTCTTTTGACCTGGTACTTCAGTAACCATTACTCTTACTGGGTACATGCCATCACACATGTCTGCACGTCTCCATCGACGCATTCTATCCTCATGAGTTTCCCTATTAATATCTCATTTTGGACCTTTTGTTATTCTTCTGTTTTCTCGTTCGAGTTCAAACATCTCATCCTCCCATTCAACTAAAGCTTCAAATTGAGTGGGTCTAGGCTTTGGCACAAGAGCCATCATTTTTTCTCTCAAATTTTTCAAAACCTTAATATTAAATGACCCATCTTCCGGCCATGCTAATACACCATCATCCTTGGTATAATCCATCCAATTATCCATCCAAAGACAAGTATGATAACCATATTCACCTTCCATATAGGCTGCAGGTGTTTTGTACTTATGAAGTAACTTTCCACCTCGTGTTTCAATTTTCCTGTCAGGTTTAACTATATTTTTCAATCTCTGAAGCCATGTAAGCTTCTTTTCCTCTTTCTTGTAGAAATAAGCCATGTTTTTAATCAAATCCGCTTAATTCCAAATGATCGTAAGCGTTTCCTTGTTGTTCCGCAAAACCAACCAATCCGTGCGCGAAACTCACCAACAAGCCAATCAGGTTAAGCCACGTCACCACCTTGCTCAACCAATAGAATTGCTATTTTCAGAATAAGCCAATCAGCTGTCAGCTCGTCTTGGTCACGAGAACCAATCAGCGCGCTAGCTGTGGCGTATGTTAGCCAATCACAGCGTGCTAGCTGTGACGTACACTGCCGCTGCAGCTTCGCTGTCTCTCACTCCTTGAACTAGCCCCTCCTTTACAAAATATTTTTCACGCCGCCATTTTAACAATTCTTTTCAAAGGAATTCAGTTAATAACTACAGAAAAACAAACCATTTGTCTGTTTCGCTAAAATAAAGTGATAGCTTTTACAATCATTCAAGTATTCTTTGCATGGAGTAGACGACGCTATTCTCACAGAATATTAAAATTTGTTGATAAAGTAAGTCTACTCTACCCTTCTAGTAGGTAATGACGAACTTGTTTCCCTCTGAATGCACATAAAGTAGCAATTCAAAGTTTTGACTCGTTCGTAATTACAAAATCATTTACGCACTTTCAAACGGAAAGTATCCCTAACCATACATACATGAAATCTTGGTAGGACTTTAACCAACCATTGAGATCCACATTTGTCAGCAAGATAGACAACACTTCCTTACCCTTCACACAAGCTTGGATAAATTCTACTACTCTTTTCACAGTGAGTTTTAAGACAGGCTCCAAGTCCCTATACTTCGAAAGCTACAATTTCATAGACTATCCTCACTATACATTTAACCTAGCACGCCTAAGATCCCTAAACTTGTGCTGTACGTCCACAACACTAGTGATATATGTCAATACCACTATTTTGAAACAGAACAAATGCACTGTGCAACTTCACTTTTCACACTATTCTTGTACCGGTACAAAACCAGGATTTTTCACACTGCTGGAAAAAAACCTTTTCAACAACATATAACAACTTTAACGAACTCAACATATGTTAAACATTGATCCTATGTAGTTACCATGTAGCATGTCAGTTACCATAGTAACCGTAACTCTGCTACCAAGGAATTGATGCAGCGCCTCTTTAGAAAATCTGTCTCAACAACACTACCCAACACCATGATACTCACCATTAATCATATAACTCTCACAAGGCCCATAAACTACCGAGACAAATTTTGAGCAGCTGAATCATGTGACCTAATTAATCAAAACTATTCATAAACTATTTATACATTTATATACAACTACAGTTTATCATTTTTATCATGGATTTATAACACAAAACATTTTAATTAAGTCACTAAGGTAAATGGATCAACTGATGGTAAATAGATCATGAATAAACAAGTCCAGCTTGTCATTTCAAAATCTAATTTATTAGCTTTATTACTCGAAGAAAGATCATTCAAAAGTATGAATCTTTATTTATTAGCAATAAAGCAGCATTTTATTGAGGAAAGGAATATTAGACCGACATTTCAATGCATCACCATTCAGCATGAATTAAAGTAAATGAACAAGTTTCCTAACCCCTAAGTTCTATTTCCCTATCTAAATCTCACTTCATCTAAAAGTTAAAGTCATTAAGGCCTATTATCCTTACGTGCGCCAAATGTCCGTCAGCACGACGCGCCTTTCAGGATTCGGGAAACAAGCAGCCCCCACCCGTTTTGGGGCTAGGTTTTTATACCTTTCTAACTAGCTAATCTCACTGAAAAAGTATACTTTTCTTGACCGTCCAGAGTTCGGATTGGCTGACAAATGTCGGCCCATATGGTGTCATCCTCTTTCCTGAAGCCTAAATCAGACTTTTTCTTTAGAGTCCATTGTCCCTTATTTTCAAGTCACGCAGCTTCCTTAAATCGAAACATTTTACATTCACAGGCTGTGACTTCCTTAACTTGGCAGACTTTGCCAGTTTCTGTCCTTGGTTTTGGTCCTTCCATGAACAAGTATAATACAATTTTCAATTGAGCTTGCAAATATTTTCAACGTGATAAAACTTTCCATGCAGGGCTCTTGCTCTCTCTGGACAGGACTCGACAACACCATCTTTTAAAACGCTAGGCCTCAGGCCTTAGGCCTCTCTCATGGAGAACTAGTATTCAAAGAAACACAAGACATCAATTAATTAGAGTATTGAAAACCCTTCTGTTACCCACCCCCTTTGCTAATTATTATCCCATTAATTTATGTTAACTAGCTGAAAGCACACAAAGCAGCTTTTCATTTCTCCACGAACTTATGCCACACAAAGACGAAAAGACATAACATAAGCACACAAAATAAGCACATGCCATTAGTTAAACAGCCGCATTTAATTCTGACAAAGACAATAGACAAGGTTAGTTTATTATTTTTCAACGTACTTGCAAATGCAACAAAGAGCACATTTATTAGTCACTTGTGTCGTGTATGCATTTTAATCTAGGTTGATTAGTATTTTTCAGACACAAATTCATTAGTACAATTATCATTATGGAAGTTTGACTTTGCAAGTTTGAACAAAATTTTGTTCTGCACCTCGCTCCACCAAGACCTCCTAGGTTTTTGCTCAACTTTAGTTTCTGAAGACTTATTCTGGGTTTCTTGTCCTTCCATAGGAATTTGTTTATCAGGGTATCTCGTTTTTTGTGGAAGTCTTCTGTAGTTATTAGCGGGAGCATGCTGAGTAGGTAGTTAATAATGGGTGCTATCATAATTTTTATTGTTTCAACTCTGCCCCACCAGCTGACAAACTTTGGTGTCCACATTCCAAGTTTCTCTTTCACTTTGTTTAGGAATGTCTTTTCATTGTGATCCAGTGTTGTTTTAAGATCTCTCTCATAGTGTAGCCCAAGGTATTTCAGAGCTCCTTTTTGCCATGCTAACCCTGAGTTCCCTAGTACTGCCTTAGTGGTGTGCACGTTTAGAGGTTTGCATTCTGATTTGTCCCTATTGATTTTGTAGCCCGAGACTTGTGCGTATTCCTCAATGGTGACCATTAGGGCCGCTATTGAGTGGCCTGGGTTCTCTGTGGTGATGAGTATGTCATATGCGTAAGCAGCTAACTTGACTGTGTTCCCCTCGATTTAGATTCCTTTTATTTCTGGGTTGGTCCTAATCATGCACAGCAGTGGTTCTATGGAGAGTAGGAAGAGTGCTGGGGATAGTGGGCACCGCAGTCCCGTGCCTCTTTCTAGGAGTAGTGTCTCTGAGGTGCACCCATTGACTACTACTCGGGCTTTTGGTTCGTTATATAGTGCCATCACCATTCTTCTATAGTTTTCACCTAGACCAAACCTATGCATGCATTGATCAAGGAAGGTCCACGACACTCTGTGAAACGCTTTTTCGGCATCGAGTGCTTTCATAACTGCTTGTGCGCTTTTGGAGGAGGCGTGGTTTATTAAGTGACATAAAAGTCTTGTATTGCCTTGGGACAGCCTGTTTTTGAGATAGCCCACCTGAGAATTATGGATTGTGGTTGGAAGTAGCACATTTAGCCTTGCTGCCAAGACCTTAGCATAGATCTTACAATCAACATTAACTAGAGAGATGGGGTGGTAGTGTTGTGGGTCTTTGCCATCTTTGGGGATGACTATTATATTGGCCTCTGTCATTGAGCTAGTCATTTTCCCTTTGTGGAAGCAGTGTGTGAACACCTCCTCCATTGTGGGCTTAATTAGACGGAGGAACTGTTTGTAGAATCCCGCTGTATATCCATCTGGCCCGGGAGCCTTGTTGTCTTTGAGCTCTGCAACTGCTCCTTCTATTTCTGTCCCCGTAATTTCTTGTCTAATGACGTTCTCTGCACCTCCGTTAGACTGGGTAGGTTTAGACTATCTAGGAGGCTGCCCCCTTTGTCTACTTTGAGGTTTTTGTCTTCTTTGTACAGGCATTCGTAGAAGCCTTTAAAGACCTTGAGGATCTCTTTGTTTGACGTTTGTGATATCTTATTGCTGTCAGTTATCGCTGCAATAGTGTGTTGTCTCTGTTTACTCTTAAGGTATGAGGCTAGTGCTTTCCCTGCTCTGTTCGCTTTACATAGGTTTATAGCTTTGTATTTATTTATCCACATACCCACCCTTTCGCTTAGTATCTTGTTGAGCTCATATTTTTTCTTGGTTAATTCTGTCAGGGTGTTTTTGTCCTCTATGTTCGTACTGTGGCCCTTTTCTAGGTCCTTAATCTGAGTTTCGAAGTTCTGTTACTTTTTTGTTCCTTTCTCTGTTCATTCTTGACTTAATGCTGAGTATTTTCCCCCTGACTGTGGCTTTCAGGGCGTCCCAAAGGGTGCCTCTGTCAGTGCTTGGGCTGTCGTTGAAACCTAGGTATTCTTTTATGGTCTCCTCTATTTCGGCAACGTTATTCAGGTTTTTAAGGATGTCGCTATTGAATCTCCGCCTCTGGCTAGCCTGTTCGTTGTGTCTCCCGCTGAGTGTTAGACTGATGAGTGAGTGGTCTGGTATCGTTCTTGGAGCAATTTCTGTGTGATCTATGAGGTGAGTGTGTGGTGCGGAGATGAGGATGTAGTCAATTCTACTATATGAGTTGTGTGGGTGAGAGTAGGCTTGTTCGCCTGGATGTTGCAGTCGCCATGGGTCTTTTAGGTTGAGCTTGACGCACAGATTCCCTAGGGTGTTTTGTCCTGGCGAGCAGTGGCTGGGTCTTTGTGGGTTTCTGTCTATTGTGTTGTCTAGTGCTTGGTTGAGGTCGCCGGCTACTATTAGGAGGTCGTCTTGTGGAAGCTTACCCAGTCTGTTCTCAACATTACTCCAGAATTCATTGTCTTCTGAGTTGGGTCCTGTTAGACCTGGGGTCACCAGTCTACATAGGGTAGCTTGGCACAAAGTAGGAAGGTCTATTCCAAAGGCAAAAAGTGTTTTGCTTGCGTCGCACCCTTACAGTAACACAGCGTCCATCCACTCAAAAATGACACTACACTGTAATTTTATAAAAGTAGAAAAGTTTATCTTTTCCTCTTAAGGTTACTTTCATTTCTGTTTGTCTTTACAGCTCATCATACCACATGTAATATTCCATGTATATATCTCAACAACAATCCTGCGATACTAGGAATTACTACTTATTCCTGCCATTAATCAATAGTTTAGTTGCAGGACAAACCACATATCAAGTCTGGTCTTACTTCTGGTTACATGTGTTATTAGCTCAAGAGTGAACTAGTGAATATCCACACCAAATCTCCTTAGCAATAATTCAACAGTGCAAAAACCATTCATTAGTTACGGTCCAGGTTGACAATAGGATCTATTTATCTCTTAAACATATCACTCTTGTTTTCTTTTTTTTAGCCATATACTGTGACCTTTTCATATATCTAGCATACACACTGTTTATAAGTGGGATCCTAATACATACATTCTGAACAGTTGTGGCGTATTTTTCCCACCCCTCTTCATGAAAATCTGCCTTAGCTGGTTTATTCCACGTTAGAACAGTATAGTCTAGTTAGTTCATTAACTGTCCCTTGGTTTGCCAAACTCTCCTCAAAGAAAAGGGGCAGTCTCCTCTGCCAGTTCTGCCATTAACAATCTCTCTGCCCAACCCACTGTCTTTTATCAAGGGCAGGAAGCCTCGTATTTCAGCAGACCCGGCAGAAGGTTTTATGAACCAAATTACCCCCCCGCCCCCCTTCCAGCCCCCTCAGTTGGAATCCCTGCTTACGTTACTTTTGGACGCTGTTCTGCCCAACCTGGCCGATGGCTGCTGGCTGGAAGGCCGGGGTTTATCACCTGGAGGTCTTAAATGAAAATGAAGTTCAATGGTTGTGGGCCTGAAGAGGCAAGACCCGACCTTCACTGGAAGCTCCCTGTTGTCAGCTTCCGTCACCGCCCCTCACGCCGCAGGAAGAGAAATCTCCTCCCTCGGCCAACTCCAGTCACGCCTTACTTCCTCAGGAGCACTCCTCTCGTCAGCGCCGAAGCGGGTCCCTTCCTCGGATTTTCCCCGCTACGCAAACAATCCCCCGAGGCAGCTCCCCCCTCACCAGGCGCCGCCGCCCTCCGCACAGGCTATGCCTTCAGGGACCGGCCGACGGGCGGGCCCCGTCACCCACTTCCGTCTCCCTCACACGTAAATGAATGCCTGACAGGCGGCCGCGGCCGGCTCCGTTCCTCAAGCTCCTCGTCTCTGCTGGCCACAGGAGCCCCCCAGTTCAAAGGCAGCGGCACCACATCAGCATAAGGAGCCCAGGGAATTCCGAGGTCCACAGAGCGGAAAGCCGGTAAGTTCACTTTTGCGATGGCTAACCCAGGTGGATTTTCTCGTGACTTAGCTAGCCCAGGGGGAGGGTAGGTCAGCAAGGCAGGGGTCTTATTCTGCAAGCGCCTGACTTCAGTCAAGAAACAGTCTCGGACACCCTCACCTCCGTTTTCCGCCAACGTTGTCCTGTCTGCTCCACCCAAGCCAGTCACACTTGGCTCTTATGTAAAAGAAACTGAATAACAATGTCTTTGCTGGGCCAGGTCAGTAAGGGAGGGACAACATCCAAAAGGGGGGTTCAGCAACCCCTAGAGGCAATCAGTTCCCCTCTCAGTGCTCAACCTCCTCGCCCCACAGCCTTCACTCCAGCCAAGTCAGTCTCCTTTTCACGACCTAAAATGGCTGCCTAACATTCCCCCTTATATAGGCTGACCCCAGAGTGTCCAGAGAGGTCCAGAAGGTTCTGGAAGCCCTCATAATGTCCTATGGCCCTAGGTCCTGAGGTGGCAGTTATGGCAGTTACTGGCCACCATTTTGTGTGACTGAGTTTTCACCAATTTTTAAGAGTCACCTAGGCTTAAAAAACTATAGGGTCAAGGAGTACCTAACCCCTAGGTCAACACCTAAAAAGTCCAGTGGACATAAAAAAAACAGGTTAGGAGGCAGAAAGGGGACAAAAATAATTAAATAACGGGAGGGACTACCTAAAGGCTGACAGGTCTAACACGCCTCCCCCCAGCTGAAAGTGGGGAGAGCTACCCAATCCCTTGGGAGTTCTCATCACTAAGGCGGAAATACCCGGAGAGACCGTCTGCATTGGCGTGGTCCACTCCTGGTCGATGTTCCACCGGGAAGTCCATTCCCTGTAGGGACATGGACCATCTCAACAGCTTGGGATTCTCCTCCTTCATTTGCATCAGCCAACGAAGGGATCGATGGTCGGTCTGAACCAGGAAGTGTGAGCCAAACAGGTATGGCCGCAACTTCTTCAGAGCCCATACCACTGCAAAGGCTTCCCGCTCAATTGCACTCCACTTCTGTTCCCGGGGAAGCAGTCTCCTAGACAGGAAGACAACAGGCTGATCCAGGCCCTCTTCATTGAGTTGCGATAACACTGGCCCAATGCCATGCTCTGATGCATCTGTCTGGACAATGAATTCCTTGGAAAAATCCGGGGCCCTTAGAACTGGAGCAGCACACATTGCTTGTTTCAAATTTTCAAAAGCTTGCTGGCAAGCCTCTGTCTAGACTACCCGTCGAGGTTGCTTCTTGGATGTGAGCTCAGTTAGGGGTGCCACAATAGTGCCATACCCCTTCACAAAGCGACGGTAGTAACCTGTGAGGCCCAGGAAGGCTCTGACCTCAGTTTGGGTCTTGGGGGGCTCCCAGGCCATGATTGCCTCAATCTTTGCCTGGAGGGGCTGCACTGCTCCCCTGCCCACCAAGTGGCCCAGGTACATAACCGACCCCTGCCCGATCTGACATTTACTGGCCTTGATTGTCAAGCCAGCCTGTTTCAGGGCCTGGAAAATAGCTTGTAAGTGACACAAATGGTCCTCCCAACTGCTGCTGAAGACGGCAATGTCATCCAGATAAGCAGCGGAAAAAGCCTCCATCCCAGAGAGGACCTGGTTCACCAGCCGCTGAAAGGTGGCAGGGGCGTTCTTGAGCCCAAAGGGCATTACACAGAACTGGTAGTGGCCCTCAGGCGTGGAGAAGGCTGACCTTTCCTTTGCTCCATCTGTAAGGGAGATCTGCCAGTACCCTGAAGTGAGGTCAAAGGTACTCAAGTATTGGGCAGCTCCCAGCCGGTCAATAAGTTCATCCGCCCTAGGGATCGGATGGGCATCAGTTTTGGTCACTGAATTTAGAACCTTAGTTCTGGAGTGGTGCCCGGTGGGGCAGCTTTTGGTACCAGAACCACCGGACTGGACCAGTGGCTACTAGAAGGTTCAATTACTCCTAGCTCCAGCATCTTTGTGACCTCACTGTGGATGCTGGCCTTCACCTTGTCTGACAGCCGGTAGGTCTTAGACTTCACTGGTGGGCTGTCTCCTGTGTCCACATCATGGGTACACAGGTGGGTCCTTCCTGGGACAAGGGAGAACAGCGAGGAGTACTGCTCCAAGACCTGGCGGCAGTCCTCTCGCTGCTCAGGAGTTAGGGATGGGGAGAGAATTACTCCCTCCACCGACCCATCCTTTTCCTGAGACGAAAAGAGATCAAGGAAAGGCTCGCTTTCCGCTTCCTCTGCTCCATCAGTCACCATCATCAAACTGACCGAGGGCCTCTCATGGTGGGGTTTGAGACGATTGGCATGAAGCACCCGTAGGGGCTGTCGAGGGGTCTTAAGGTCCACCAAATAAGTGGCCTTACCCTTCTTCTCCATCACCTCAAAGGGGCCTGTCCAGCGATCCTGGAGGGTACTAAGCTCTCCGGGCTCCATCACCCACACTTTCTGGCCAGGCTCCAACTCCACCAGGTGAGCGTTGTGGTCATACCACTCCTTCATCACTGCTTGACTGGCTTCTAAGTTGTCAGAAGCTTGGTTCCACAACTTAGCCATTTGGCTCCGGAAGGCCAGCATGTAGCTCACCACATCCTGGGGAAGCTTCCTGGGAGACTATTCCCATCCGTCTTTCACCAGGCAGAGAGGTCCACGCACAGGGTGCCCATACAGAAGCTCGAAGGGGCTGAAGCCCACTCCCTTCTGTGGAACTTCCCTGTAAGAAAACAACAGACAGGGTAGGAGGACGTCCCATTTCCTCCGCAGGCTCTCAGGCAGACTTCTTATCATGCCTTTTAAGGTCTTGTTGAACCTTTCCACCAGACCATTGGTCTGTGGGTGATAAGGAGTGGTAAACCGATAGGTAACTCCACACTCCTTCCACATAGCCCGCATGTATGATGACATGAAGTTGGTCCCTCTGTCGGACACAACCTCCTTGGGGAAACCCACTCGGGTAAAGATCCCCATCAGGGCCCTAGCCACTGCAGGTGCAGTAATGGTCCTCAGAGGAATTGCCTCTGGGTACCGTGTGGCGTGATCCACCAGAACCAGGATAAACCTGTGACCAGCTGTAGTTGGTGGATCCAATGGCCCCACAATGTTGATGCCCACCCTTTCAAAGGGGGTGCTAATAACAGGAAGTGGTTCCAGGGGAGCTTTTAGCTTCATCCCTGTTTTCCCACTGGCTTGGCAAGTTACACATGCCCGACAGTATGTGTCGGATGCCACCCTCATCTGAGGCCAATAAAAGTGGGGGACAAGCCGGGCAAAGGTCTTGTCCTGTCCTAAATGTCCTGCCAAGGGTATCTCATGAGCCAGTTCTAAAACAAAGGCTCGGTAACTTTGAGGGACAACCAAGGCCCGTGATGAACCGTGCACGGGTGCCTTAGGTTCACTGTAGAGGAGTCCATCCTCCCAGTAAATATGGTAACTCCCAGTAACGTTCCCTGCTGCCTGGGCTTCAGCCTGTCGCCTCAGTCCCTCATGGGTAGGGCACTCCTTCTGGCCCTTACAAAACTGCTCCCTGGTAGGCCCTCCTTCCACATGCCACTCAGCAGGGATAGGTAAGTTCTCCAGGGAGACAACTTCCCCCTCCACGGACTCCTGGTCCACCACCGCAGGTGGCCTATCTGTCTCATGGGGCGTGGAAGCCGAGGCAGGCTTCTCCTGTCCTCGGTTCTTTACCTTTTTGGCAGCTGGCTGGGCCCTTGTTCCAGGCTCCAGCCCAAGCGAACTCCCCCTCCGGGTAGTCGCGGACCTTGTGCTAGCACAGGCCCAGTCAGGTGTACCCAGCATCTCAGAATGAGTCCAGTTTTCCACCTCCTTCCAAGCATTGTGCTCCATATCATTCCCCAACAGACAATCGACTGGCACAACAGGGCTTACGGCAACTCGAAGTGAACCTGCAACCCCTTCCCACTCAAATGGAACCTCGGCCACAGGGTAGTGGCCCAATCTGCCGTCAGCCTTCGCGGCGGGGTGGAGTACATGTGGAATAACCTGCTCTGGAGACACCAGTTGACTCCTTACCATAGACATACTGGCTCCTGTGTCTCTCAGAGCCTCCCCTCTCTGGCCATTGATGGTGACCCACTGCCCATACTTTGTAGTATTTGAGGGCACCTTGATCTTAGGAACCATCTCCCGATCTCCCAGGGACACTAAGGTGACACCCGCCCACTCCCCCCCTTATCTAAGGGCAACTACTCCCCGAGCACCACACTAGCTACTCCCGGGGCCTTTCCTCCAGTGGGAGGGGGTGGTCTCTTTGGGCACTTGACATCTCCCTTATAGTGTCCAACGCCACCACACTCAAAGCAGTGGACAACCCTTGGCTGCTGACTTTGTCCAGGATGAGGGTTTCTGGGCGGGTTGACCTTAGGGGTGAATCCTGCTCCCTTTCCCTGGAAACTGTTTTGGGGGCCTTTTGAGAACTCCCTCTTTTTATCTCCCCCCCTCTTTCTTCTGGGGGGCGCCCTGTCCGGTCCTTTGGGAATCCCCTCCAGTCCCCTTTGAGGACACCCGGGTACTAGCCCAGATGTCTGCCTCCTCAGCAAGCTTCCGGGGGCTGGTCAGCTTGCTGTCCACCAGGTGTTGACGCAGCTCGGGAAAACATTTCTCGAGTAGGTGCTCCTTGAGAATAAGGTCATACAACCCCTCATAGTCCCTCACCTCGCTGCCTTGTACCCAACCCTCTAATGCCTTCCTTGCGTAGTCCAAGAAATCCACCCAATTCTGTGTGCCTAGTTTGTGACTACCCCTGAACTTCTGCCGATACTTCTCTGGGGTCAGTCCAAACTTCTTGATCAGCGCCACTTTCATGGTGGGGTAGTGGGTCTGCTCTCCCTGCTCTAGGGCCAAGAGTGTATCCCTTCCTGCAGGAGGCATGTATTTATACAAGCCACCCCCCCCAGTGTTTCTCCAGTATCCCATGGGCTCTTAAGGAGACCTCATAGGCAGCCAGCCACTTTGCGATGTCATCCCCTGCGCTGTAGCTGGTGACTACGTCCTTTGGTAAATAGGGTCTGGGTTCCCTGGTCAAGTCCTTAGATTCGCTGCCACCATTAGGAGTACTGGGAGTCCCTACTTGCAGGGCCTTAAAGTCTAACTCTCTGAGACTCAACTCATGAGCTAACCTCTTCTCCTCCCTCTCCTTCTCTAATTTTGCCAACTGCCATCTTAACTGTCTCTCCTCCCTCCTGTCCGCTAGTTCGGCTTCAGTCAAACTTCTCACGGAAACACTGCTGCCCTCCCTTGAGAGTGTTCTGAGACCGGTCAGTAGGTTCTCCCTCTCAGGTTGGTACAACACATCTACCCCGATGACAGTGTCCCGGTCTGCCTCCTCCTCCTCCTTCCCATCTGGGTGAGCTGCCACCAACGCCCTCAAGCTGGTTTGAAGTTCCCCCGGAGGTTCTTAGCACCACGCTTGAAGAACACTCCATATTTTGACAAAATTCTCGGAGTTGAGCCACAGTATAGGTCTCTAATTCTTCCAGAGCAAATTCCATTTTGCCAATGAGAGTTCGGGACAGCCACTTGAAAGGAATTAGTTTAGAGGGTAATTAGAAGCTACCTCCACCCACCACCAGGAGTAAATGTGGAAAAACAAAAATATAATTAGGGAGTCCGCTAGGAGAAAACTCCAGGTGTAGGTCTGTGGAGTACACTACGTTACTATTGAGTGGACGCAAGCACAGTTCTCATCCCACCGCTAGACACAAATTATGTTAGACATGGGGTCACCAGTCTACATAGGGTAGCTTGGCACAAAGTAGGAAGGTCTATTCCAAAGGCAAAAAGTGTTTTGCTTGCGTCGCACCCTTACAGTAACACAGCGTCCATCCACTCAAAAATGACACTACACTGTAATTTTATAAAAGTAGAAAAGTTTATCTTTTCCTCTTAAGGTTACTTTCATTTCTGTTTGTCTTTACAGCTCATCATACCACATGTAATATTCCATGTATATATCTCAACAACAATCCTGCGATACTAGGAATTACTACTTAGTCCTGCCATTAATCAATAGTTTAGTTGCAGGACAAACCACATATCAAGTCAGGTCTTACTTCTGGTTACATGTGTTATTAGCTCAAGAGTGAACTAGTGAATATCCACACCAAATCTCCTTAGCAATAATTCAACAGTGCAAAAACCATTCATTAGTTACGGTCCAGGTTGACAATAGGATCTATTTATCTCTTAAACATATCACTCTTGTTTTCTTTTTTTTAGCCATATACTGTGACCTTTTCATATATCTAGCATACATACTGTTTATAAGTGGGATCCTAATACATACATTCTGAACAGTTGTGGCGTATTTTTCCCACCCCTCTTCATGAAAATATGCCTTAGCTGGTTTATTCCACGTTAGAACAGTATAGTCTAGTTAGTTCATTAACTGTCCCTTGGTTTGCCAAACTCTCCTCAAAGAAAAGGGGCAGTCTCCTCTGCCAGTTCTGCCATTAACAATCTCTCTGCCCAACCCACTGTCTTTTATCAAGGGCAGGAAGCCTCGTATTTCAGCAGGCCCGGCAGAAGGTTTTATGAACCAAATTAACCCCCCCTTCCAGCCCCCTCAGTTGGAATCCCTGCTTACGTTACTTTTGGAAGCTGTTCTGCTCAACCTGGCCGATGGCTGCTGGCTGGAAGGCTGGGGTTTATCACCCGGAGGTCTTAAATTAAAAGGAAGTTCAATGGTTGTGGGCCTGAAGAGGCGGGACCCGACCTTCACTGGAAGCTCCCTGTTGTCAGCTTCCGTCACCGGCCCTCACGCCGCAGGAAGAGAAATCTCCTCCCTCGGCCAACTCCAGTCACGCCTTACTTCCTCAGGAGCACTCCTCTCGTCAGCGCCGAAGCGGGTCTCTTCCTCGGATTTTCCCCGCTACGCAAACAATCCGCCGAGGCAGCACCCCCTCACCAGGCGACACCGCCCTCCGCACAGGCTCTGCCTTCAGGGACCGGCCGACGGGCGGCCCCGTCACCCACTTCCGTCTCCCTCACACGTAAATGAAAGCCTGACAGGCGGCCGCAGCCGGCTCCGTTCCGCAAGCTCCGCGTCTCTGCTGGCCACAGGAGCCCCCAGTTCAAAGGCAGCGGCACCACATCAGCATAAGGAGCCCAGGGTATTCCGAGGTCCACAGAGCGGAAAGCCGGTAAGTTCACTTAGCTAGCCCAGGGGGAGGGTAGGTCAGCAAGGCAGGGGTCTTATTCTGCAAGCGCCTGACTTCAGTCAAGAAACAGTCTCGGACACCCTCACCTCCGTTTTCCGCCAACGTTGTCCTGTCTGCTCCACCCAAGCCAGTCACACTTGGCTCTTATGTAAAAGAAACTGAATAACAATGTCTTTGCTGGGCCAGGTCAGTAAGGGAGGGACAACATCAGGAAGGGGGGGTCAGCAACCCCTAGAGGCAATCAGTTCCCCTCTCAGTGCTCAACCTCCTCGCCCCACAGCCTTCACTCCAGCCAAGTCAGTCTCCTTTTCGTGACCTAAAATGGCTGCCTAACATTCCGCCTTACATAGGCTGACCCTAGAGGTTCCAGAGAGGTCCAGAAGGTTCTGGAAGCCCTCATAATGTCCTATGGCCCTAGGTCCTGAGGTGGCAGTTATGGCAGTTACTGGCCACCATTTTGTGTGACTGAGTTTTCACCATTTTTAAGAGTCACCTAGGCCTAAAAAACCATAGGGTCAAGGAGTACCTAACCCCTGGTCAACACCTAAAAAGTCCAGCGGACATAAAAAAAAAACAGAGGTTAGGAGGCAGAAAGAGGACAAAAATAAATAAATAACGGGAGGGACTACCCAAAGGCTGACAGGTCTAACAGGTCCATATATGTTTGCAATGTGTATCGTGTCCTCCCCCCTCTTGAGACTGGTTATTAGGATTCTCCCATCTTCGTCAGCGTAGCTATCCTGTACTATCAGTCTAGATTTTTTGTTTATAAGTGTAATAACTCCCCTCTTTTTGTGAACCGCTGGTGAGCATAGTGATTGACCTATCCAGTTGGCCTTGAATCGTTGTGCATCTTCTACTGATAGTTTAGTTTCTTGGAGCACGCACACATCACCCTTGGTTTTGCTTAGGTATTCTATGGCTTTTCTCCTTTTGACCGGGTGATTGAGCCCTTTAACATTGAATGAGACTACCTTAATGGTTGTGGGTGTTTGGTTGGTGTCATTCCTTAGCTAGGGTGTCGCTAAATGTTGTGATGCTGTGATGTGTTCTTGGTCGCCCTGATTGGTGCCCCTGGCTTCCTTCGGTTGTTACTCCCATGTGGTGCACACTTTGTCTTGTATGATGGCTTAGTAAATCTTGTGTCTGTCCGCAACTAGGCTGGAGAGGATAGGGAAAGAGAAGGAAAGACGGAAGAAGGAAAGCATGGAAACCACAGATAACTGCATACGGAGGACTCCCCACCCTCCCTTACTCCCCACCCTACCCACCCCCCTGTGATGCATTGCGAGCGTGCGACAGCAAAGTTCCTCCCCTCCCTTCCCCTGAGGCTTGAATTGAGCTAAGTCCAAACTTCCTATGAGGCTGACGACAGTGCTATACACAGATAGCTTAAAGGATATGTGGGGGTTCTTGTTGTGCTGCTTCTCCCTGCGGTCGCCACGTTGCACTTTTGGTCCTGTCGTTGAGGTAGGTTGCTGTGAATTGAGGTAGTTCAGTTGCGATTAGTCTTAGCCTTTCCCTAGTGTGGTGTTTCCTTCCGAATATCAAGTTGTGGTCTGTTACGAGGTCTTGTTACCTTAGTTCTCCTTAGCACCTTCCGCTTTAATGTTGCATGATGATGCTCAACTTTTCCCTGTACCAGTGTTTTGGGCTTCCATATCTTCTGATGGTGGGCCTTGGAGATATCTTCTCAGGTCGCTGGGATCATCGAAGATCTGTGTTCACCATTTGTCTGTGATTCTTACCTTGGCTGGGCCCTCAAAGCTAAAGGTGGCATTATCCTTTCGCATTCTTTCTCTTAGCGCTAGGAATCCCTTTCTGGTTTCAACTGTTTGCCTTGAGAAGTCTTGAGTAATTATTATTTTGTGGCCGTTCCATCTTAGATTCGGGTTTTTCCTTGCTACTGCAAAGATCGCCTCCGTTTGATTTGATCTTAGGGGCTTGCATATGATTGGTCGTGGGCCGCGGCCGTGTGGTGGTTTGGTTGCAGGCACTCTGTATGCTTTGTCAACTTCGAATTGTCTGTCAAATTTGATGCCTGTTACTAGCGGTAGCAGTTCTTCTATTAGGTTTGTGCATGATCCAGGCTTATCTTCTTCTCCTTCGGGGATCCCTAGCAGTCTTATGTTCCCCCTTCTGTTATGGTCTTCTTGTTCTGCTAGCTGCTTCTGTAGTGTGGATGAGGCCTTTGCAATGGAGTGTAGGCATTTATTCATTTGTGCGTTGTCATCTTCTATGTTGCGGATGCGCTTCTCCGTTTCATCGATCCTACAGTTTGTTTTATGCTGATCCGCCCTTATGGCTGCTAGCTCCAGTTGCATATTGTCTATAGTCTGTTTCGTTGATTTGCCCAGTTTGTTGCCTTCATTGATTTTTTTGAGGATCAAATCCAGGGTTATCTCGCTTTTTTGTTTTAGTGGCGAATCGGGAATGTCTTTGATATATTTCTTGATGTCGTTGGTTAATTTGCTGTCGTGTCCTGCCATCGCTGCAAAGCCTCTCTTGACTTGATAGCACACTAGTCTTCCGTCTTTCTGTTGAGTGCTAAGGGGATTTGATGGAACCATTTTTGGGATTGGCTCTCCTCTGTCTGTGTCTTGGCGGTTCAGCCTGAACCTGCTTGGTTCCCTGATGGTTCTAGTTCTGCTCTTCGCTCCTGCCAGTTCTTCTCCTGTGACACCGCCCTTTCCTTGGCTAATCCTTTGCTTCCTTTGTGAAGGACGATGATGGGAGGCTTAAGTTGCAGTTTGACCATTTGGTTAGTTGGCTTCCCGCCCTCGCGCGTGTTGCCTTGCTTGGTGGCTGGAGTTCCAAAGTACCCTGGCTGCCTGTATCGGCTTTCTTGCAGTTGATGGCACAACGCTTGTTGGTGAGCGGGTGTGTTCTACCGCGCTCTTCTCAGCTCCCTTGCGTGTTGTTAGCCGATCACCACCCCCTTTTGTACCGCTTTTGGCCGCCATAAGTGTGGCAGGGTATGCTCAGACGTGAGTCCCTTGCTCACTTTGCCACTGGATTCAAGCAAGCCGGGCTGAAGACGGCTGGAATGCCAGAAACCGGTCCTCGGAAGCATGTTTCCGGTCCAGGGAAGACATGGCTTGGCAGTTCGGGCTGGACTGTTCCCATGAGGCACAGGGTCAGACTGATTTGCATATAGCCATGTCTGAACTGGGGTGGCAGAGTGGCATAAAGAACGGTGATGGATTAAACCCAGATCTTTTGACTGGGTGTGAGTGTTTGATTGATTCAGATGCTCCGTCCATCACCACCCCCTTTTGTACCGTTAGCCGATCGTGAGGCACACCGTTTGGGTAGATGTGGCTTCTTGTTGGTTGTATTATGGTGCTCTTTGATAGCTGCGTTGTTTGCTGGAGCAGTGCCGAAATTGCTGCCAGTTTTCGCGGCTATCACAGCTTACCGTCGGTTTTCTCTGCTTTTCCTGTGAGGTGCAAAATGGCGGCTCCCTTTAGAGCACTTTCAGTTTCGTTTTGTCTCTTATGCTTGTAATCGCCCTTTTCTGGCTTGCCTTTTTTCTGGAGCGGCTGCGTTGGTTCTGTCCCGCTGCTTAATTTCTTCTTCGGCTGCGTTGGTTCTGTCCCTCTGCTTAATTTCTTCCTCGGCTTGACTGGGTGCTTGTTTGGCGGTCTACAACCTTTGTGCGCTGCTCGCAGTTTGTGGGGTGGGATCTAGAATTTAAAAAATGGCGGCCACTAGACGCGCTTTCGCTTCCCTCCTCTTTATGTGTTGCGCGTTTTCGAGTTTCGCTTCCTGTGTTGCTTCACCCCCTCTGTCGCGTTGCTGCACTTACTTGGCTGTTGTGTCAGTGCCTGCGAATATAGCCGCTGAGCATCCCTATCTTGGGACTTCCCCTGCCTTTCCCATTCCCTGGCGGTGGGCGGGGTTCAAGATGGCGGCCCCCAGTAGTGTCCTTTCAGATGTGGGCTTGTTTCCAACTTCTTCTTTCAGTTCAATGCCGGTCTTCCTAGTTGTGCCCTCAGCAGAGTGCCTTGTTGTTAGCGATCACAGCGTATGCACGCCGCTTGCCTCTCGCTTCAACAGCCTTCAGATTGCGGGTTGGTCTTTAAAATGGCAGCCCCCAGTCGTGCTTTCGCTTTCTCTCTACTTTTGATTTTGTGTTGCGTACATTATGCCACTTCAGCTCTCTGTATTGCTCTTTCGGCACTTACTTGGTGTGGAACGAAGCGACCGGGGTGTTAGAGATCACCCTGCGCATCTCTTGGGTCCACTGGTGGTCCACACCGCGTCCGTGCGCCCTCATCCGGGTCTGTTCGGCTCTTCGGTTTTGTGTAGAGCGCCATTTTGGTCGTTCCTCACCCAACCTTCCTTTTGGATAGTGTGCTGGCCAAAACTTCTGCGATTTGCTACTAGCTGCCGTTCTTGTTGATCTTCGTGTTACCCCAGTGTTCCGACGTCTTTTACCGGTCTTTTGTTTCAGGACCTAGTTCGTTTCGCTGTATTATTCGTTGTTTTGCGCCCCAGGGATACGGAGGTAACGGACCTAGGCGCCCGTCCTCATTGCCGTCCAAGCGAGGAATTGTTTTAAGAGTGGATTACACTTTTTTTATCTCTATTTAAGTGCACTGGTTTACATTTTACAGGCACATTCTGAAAGTAAAAGTACCACTGGTCTGTACGTGCACTCCCCACCATCCTCATCAGAGATTTTATATTCTCTAAATCCAGGCATGAGTACCAAATTGCTTTCAGGTTATTGCAGTGTATTCTGGGACTTGTAGCCCTGTTTCTAACATTCTAAACCGAGAACGAGAGTACCCAGCATTTAAAGCAAAACCCTGGGGTAGGTGAAGCGCTCATGCTCGGGTCTGGGTTAAGTTGAGAGCTTTGTCGAGGCCTTGGAGGAGCTGCAGGGATCCCCAAGAAGGGCTGCTGCCCCCTTGAAGGGTTCCCTTAGAAGAGGCGCTGACCTAGAACAGTGATTGGTATTTTTTCTGGATGGTTATAATTGGTTCTTGCTGTTTTTGCTCTCTAGTTCCTTGTGTGTTATGAAGGTTCCTTGCATCTTCCAGGGCAGGGATTGAAACTCGCCCGAGTTCTGAGTCTATTTAAGGTTCAGTAAATTGCTTTGTGGGTGGGGGGGCAGGGAGGTGGTGCGCCTCAAAGCAGCATGTTTTCTGTGTCTGTTGATGTTTTCCTAAGTTTAGTAAACAGTAGGTTGAGAGTGTTAGGTTGATGTCTCTTTTTTCTGCCTACTGAGTTCAAGAGCATACACAGCCTCACACTGTGTCTTGGAATACGTGCTCGGAGAATTACTTTAGGATTCCCTGGTGGTCTAGTGTTTAGGATTCGACGCTCTCACCACCGCGGCTCGGGTTTGATTGGCAGTCAGGGAAGGTGGATTTTTTCTGTTTTCCTTGTGAGTTCTAGGGTTCTCTATTGGTTTTATTTTAATCATATCTAAACAAATTTTTTAAGGTTTTATATCGCAAAAATCTTTTATTACATGCATTTCTTCTTTGCTTGACTTGCCACTTGTTAATAAAATGTCACCTTTCAGGGACAGAGACAAAGCACTGAAAGAAAAGAGAATGCTGGTTCTCCAAGCTTATTCTTCACAATGGCTGTATTACCACTTGGAACAAGCATTTGCAATGCAATAGGTCTGGCAATGCCTTTTATTTATGTTTTGGTTTTTAAAATATAAATAAAACGCATTGTCATTTACTATGCCAATAGCTTAAACTTGCATAAATGCGAGACCTATTGCATTGCAAATGCTTGTTGATTTAGCAGCATCAAGCAGCCTGGGAATGGATTTACATCATCAGACTTCGAGCATGTCGAACAGTGCTAGGTGGGATGGACGGCTGACGCGATCCACGCGCGCCGCCGTTGTGCTTCCTGTCGCACCGAGGCTCCGCCCACGAAGGCAATGTCGATCGAGATGCTGAAGCTCCGTATGGCGGCTACTGCTGAATGACTGCCTTAATGACCACCGTTTAAATCTCTCTTACTCTCCTTCTGGGCGAGGGAGTGACCCCAAGCTACAGCGATCCAAAAATGAACCGGATACCGGATACCGCGATCCAAAAGAAATCAACCTGCAGCAGGAGCTGACGGCAGGAGCTGACGGATATCAGGACGGTCGGATGGGGAGACAGGATGGGGACGCCTGAGCAAGGGCGTGGAGGTTTTGAAGGGGTATCAAGCTTCCAAGGTATTGAGGGGGTATTGAGGGATGCCCGTATCTTGGTTTCCTGGTCCTTATAGCCTTGCCGATTTGCCTTAGCTCACCTTTATTCCTCCACCTGTTGCCTGGTTTTTCGCACCACGAACGTGCATTTTCGTGAACTTATCGTGTACTTTCCTGCTCCACTGCTTATACACTGCTTGTACTACCTGTCCTAGTCCTAGTCCTGCGAGCACGGCGCAGTGCGGCGTCCCTCTGATGCAGGATTGGTGTTGGATTGGCCCCCCCCCGCCGCCGCTTATACAGTCATCAAGCGGTCGCCGAGTGGGGGGGGGGGTCATAGTGTCCAGAAGACTCTGGGTCTCTACACCTACCATCCACCCACAGTCCGCTTCTGCCAAGCGATATCTACTAGGCGATAGGTGCCTAATAAAAATAGAAATAACCACGCAGCTCATACCCCGCCATGTCTGCGAGAGCAAAGGGCAAGCAGGCCTAGCTGGAACAGGTAAAAGAACTGTTGAAATCTGTCAATAAAACCCCGCCTGTGGTCAAAGGGGAGAGAAAAAACAGACGGAAGTTCCAGCAAAAGAGCGCCCTGAGACAGAAGGACGTGGAGATGCAACCAGGCATAAATAAATATAATGTTCTGAGAGAACAGGATGAGGAAGATGGAGAGGTCAATGAAGATGACCAGGAGGAGGGCGAGGGGGGCGAAGATCCTGAAATCCAGTCACTTCCTGAACATTCAACAGTATCGAGCTCCACTGTGGCTGCCGCTGTTACTGAGAAAGGCGCCAGGAAAGGTGAGAAAGGAGAGAAAGGCGAGGTGGATATGGAGAGGAATAACAAGGGAGCTAAGATGGGCCAGGTGGATACAGCGCCAAACAAACCATTGTTAGCCCATGGGACTGGGAACCAACTAAAGCAGTACCCCCTTTTCTCAAAACCCCTCCTCCAACAGGGGCAACAGGGGCAACTCTCGAGCACCCCCATGCGGGGGGGGGACGAACCAGGATGTGAAATACGACATGCTGGTGCAAGAGGTTCTGAGCGCTGGAGGGGTGTCAACTAGCTCTATTATACCTGAGTTACCAGAGTCAGCGCTATCGGTATGGGCTGATCAGGAGGACCTTGAGGAAGTAAGATCTGCGGCTCCAATGGTACCTATAGCATCGGCTCTGGACAACAGCACAAGCCCAAGCCCAAGCCATAAGCGCACCATGGGATCTCAGTCAAGAACTAAGCCTACAGACATCTCAAGCATCTCAAGAGAACGGCTTATTTTCCCTTCCGAATACCACAAAAACAAATTCCATCGAAATACTGCTTGGAACCAACCTCCAGGAGTTAAGAGATTGTAAACATTCCCAGGCCCAGGAGATCTCACAACTACACAGCAGGCCCACGAAAATGGAAGAATGCTTTGGGAGTCTTCCTTCAAAGGTCACCAAAGCTGAAAGCAGGATTTCATCCCTGGAAGATTCGCTATCAGCAATACAGAAAGATCTGCTGGTAGCCAATAGAGAAAGAGCCCAGCTAGTAGAAAAATTACAGGACCTTGAAAACTATAACAGGAAGTCAAACCTACGTCTGGTAGGCATTCCAGAGGGACTGGAAGATAAGGATGTAGTTAAGTGGTCAGAGTCCCTCTTGAAAAAAGCCATACCCGAGCTCCAAGGGGATTTAACAACTACAAGAGCACACAGAGTCCCAGTGTATAAACCCAATAATCTGAAATATCCGCGCACAATTTTGCTTAACTTTTCTGATTTCAGGGTGAAGGAGAGAATCTTAAACACTGCATACTCCAAGAAATCATTCAACGCGGAAGGTGTAAATAATTTTCGAATCTTTTCAGATATGTCGGCTGCTTCTGCTCACAGACATAGAGACTTTGTTAAGATGATCGACTCTTTTAAAAGCAAGGGAGCCCATGCTATGATCATACAGCAGTCAAAACTTAAAGTATTGGCCAAAGGGAAGTTTTTTATCTTTACAATCGTACACAAAGCCCAGACTTTTCTAGAAGGCCTAGGAGTATAGTTTATAGCTGATTCCCATTCTGTCTCATATTTTCTAGTATATTTAGGAGTATAGCCTATAGCTGACCCCTGTTTTGATTCGCAAGGCGGGGCTAAGGCGATGACAGGAAGCACACAAGGATGCAATGAAATGGCATCCAAAAAGAAGAAACTAAAGAGAAGGACGGTAGTGGAACACGGGGAGGTTCTGTCCACTCTAGGGGGAGTTGGGGGAGTTGTGGTGGTGAAGGGAGGTGTTGCAGTGGAAAACAAGAGAGTTCATATATTGAAGAATTGTTTGTTCTATTATTAAGATTAGCTCAGAAACTTCATAGACAAGATCATCTGCCCTTGACATGTCTCGAATGTGGATAAGGTTCTGGCATTTTTGTAAAAGGGGTATGGCTGAGGCCCCTGTTTTTTAGGTTTTTGTGTTTTTACACATGGAAGGATCTAGACTGCTGCTATTAACATGTATACTGCTCATTTGCTTAGTTTGCACAAAGAAAGGGTTTGCTGCTATTAATACCTGCACTGTTTATTTGCCTATTTTGCACAAAGTAAGGGTTTGCTGCTACCTATATTTGCTGCTATTACATCTGCACTAAGTATTTACTTACTGATGTACAAAGAGCTTTTGTCTACTTGCCTATTTGCACAAAAGAGAGGTTTTTTGATATTTATTATATTACTGTACTGCTTATTTGCCTATTTTGCACATAGTAAGGGCCTGCTGCTACCTATATTTTCTGCTACTATATTTGCACTGAGTATTTACCTATTGACGTACAAAGAGTTATTGACTATTTGCCTATTTGCACAAAGAGAGGTTCTTGATATTTATTACATTATTGTACTGTTAAATAACCCTTTTAGCATACGTACTTATTATATCCATTCTTTAGCATGTTTTTAACTATGGCCTTTTTAAAAAAACGAATAGCATGCTGAAGTTTATCTCTTTTAATGCAAATGGCCTGAACAATGTTCGGAAAAAAAACGCTATTGAATGCTGGTTAAAAAATCTAAACCCTGATATTATATATTTACAAGAGACCCATCATAGAGACCATGTCGATGCTGATAAAACATTCAAGAGCTGGGCTGGCCATACGATATCCTCCTCAGCTGGATTGACACAGAGAGGAGTATGTATACTGATAGGAAAACATCTGGGTTTTACTCTGGCAGGTACAGTCACAGACCCCAGAGGTAGATGGGCAGTCGCCCATGGTAAATTACATAATGTAAATATAATCCTTGCTACAATCTAGGCTCCCATCTTAGACGATTTTCAGCCAATCCTACAGTTAAAGAATGCTATAACTGGCCTTCCCGGGTTAATAGTATGGGGAGGTGACTTAATTTTTTGCAAAATACTGTATTGGACTCGTCTAAAAAAGATCGCCCTCAGAATAAACCCCAATCTGTTTTGGCGATTCAAAGTTGTAAATTAGACCTTGATATCATGGATTATTGGCGAGCTAACAATCCACTCAAACGAGAATATTCATGTTTCTTGGCAAAGTATAATTCCGCTTCAAGTTTGGATTTTTTTTTAACCTCCCATGAGTTAAAGCTACATAACTATGTTCATCTACCAAACGCTTTTTCAGATCATGCGGCAGTCTCTATGGAGGTAAATCTGGGACCACAAGACATAAGCCCTATAAAACGATGTTTTTTTAATAAATCTAACCTTCTAGATTCTCAATGGTGTGCAGAAATTGAAGAATTCATCGAGGAGTTCTTTACACGCAATAGAGGTACAGCCCCATTAAACACGACTTGGGATGCATTTAAGGCCACTCTACGGGGGTTAATTACATCTAAAGATATACCAAAACATAAGGCAAGAAAGGAGGAGAAGAGCAAACTACAAACAGATCTTACAGAGGCAATCCAAGTACACTACAGGGCCAGATCAACATATTCTAGCCAAAAACTCTCTGAGGCTAAGAGTAGGATGAGGGACTTTTATTATGCCCTGGGCGAAACCAATTACAATTGCTATGCCCAGAGGATGTATGAGGATAGCGAGTATACAGGGAAGCTCCTGGCTTGGCAAACTAAAGAAAAACAGGCTCGCAACAGAATTGTCTAATAAAAGAGAGGGACCCAATAACCCAAAGGAGCAGGGTACCAAATGACAAATGTCAAACAATGTAATGCCCCTTTGGCAATTTCAAACCTAGGCATACACACAGCTCAGGAAGCATCCATGCAAAAAACCATCCTTGCACAAAACACAAGCACCGGGATATGCAAAATTATACGAAATGTGAGAAAAATATATATCTCTATATGTGTGATAAAACCATACAGTTTATTAAAAAATAAGTTAAGACCAGCTTAAGCTCATAAACATCAATCAATGCAGATATACATATGAAGATGCATCAACAATATACATAATATAGAAAACAAAATAATTAAAAACAATCCTTGGGACAGAAAGAATAAAGGAATGATAATTCCTAAGCATTAGGAGAGAACTAAAAGGGTAAAAATAGAGATCAGTCCTGATTCTTGAATATACAGCTTATATCAGGTTCGTTGTCCCCCAACTTGACTCAAGGTTGTTCTCCCTTTCTCGTATCAACGCGTTTCGGTGGGCAGTTAATTTGTAGCCGACACCTTCCTCAGGATAATTAATAGTACCATCCCATTAAAGAATTAAAAACCGGCAAGAGTATCATAAAAATGTATAACTCGTACTCCGGACAAATAGTTATGAGCGAACCGTGGACAGATGATTACGTCCCTTTGAAATAACTGCCATTGCATTAAGCTACTTCTGATAACGACGATGAGCTTTACAGAAGTCTCAACATTTTTGTATCATATGGTGTTCAAGCGTCCTCAAAAGGAGGCTGTCAACGACTCGATTGTTCAGTCGAACACCCGGTAGAGTATACCTGTCGGTGTGGAATTAGCGAAAAGTGTATTTGTCCTTACACGCGACACCCCGCATCCGGAAGTGTGCACTGTATGCAAAGTAAGGGACGATCGGGACTAACGTCTACACGTCATGCGGACAGTGTTTTGTGCAAGGATGATTTTTTGTTTGGATGCTTCCTGAGCTGTGTGTATGCCTAGGTTTGAAATTGCCAAAGGGGCATTTCATTGTTTGACATTCGCAACAAAATTGCCCAACTAACTGACCCAATCACTAAAATACACGCCAAGACCACAGCCTCAATTGGTGAGTGGTTCCTGAAACATTATGAGGGAATCTATCAAACAACAGAAGAGACCTCATCTGATTCAATAGGGGAGTTTTTAACTCAACTTACAATTCCCAAATTGGATGATGAAGACAAGAAATGCCTCATCGACACCTTTTCAGAGTCTGAGTTAGATGAGGTAATTGGCTCCCTCCCCAATGGTAAGGCAAACGGAGACGATGGTCTTCCAATTGAGTTTTTAAAAAAATTTGAAGGAACCCTACGTAAAGAACTTTTAATTTTAGTAAACGATTTGCTCCAAGGAGGATCCCCCCCGGATTCTTTCCGCTCAGCTGTTGTAGTTAGTATTTTAAAAAAAGGAAAGGATAGGGAGAATATAAACTCGTACCGACCCATAAGTCTACTAAACACAGACTATAACATTTTTACCAAGCTCTTAGCAAATCGATTGAATAAAATAGTGGGAAGTCTGGTAGCTAATGATCAGTGCGGTTTTATTGCAGGTAGACAGCTCCATACAAATACAAAGTTTGTATTGCAGGCACTAGATTTTTTTTAAACTAATAAAGTGAAGGCTCAAATCTGGCTCCTAGATGCGGAAAAAGCCTTCGATCTAGTGTCCTGGGACTGCCTATTTGCTATTTTGCACAGTTTTAATTTCCCGAATGTTTTTATTTCTCTTTAAAAAAAACTATATTTGAACTCTAGGGCACAGATTATCATCAATAATTCTAACATCGGTACATGCAAGGTCACTAGAGGTACCCGACAAGGCTGTCCCCTATCGCCAATATTATTTGCATTATTTATTGAACCTCTAGCGATCGCGATTAGAAATATACGAACTAATACAGTCCCGGTAGCTGGTATGACTAATATAAAATTATATGCCGATGATATTGCCCTGTTTTTAGATTCTAACCCCCTAAATCAAGCGAAAATTTTAAAAATATTTTCTGACTTTCAAAAACTAGGGGGTTATAAAATTAATGTTAACTAGACGGAAATTATTCTATTAAACTGCACTGTAGACACTTTAATACCAGAATTTAGGCAAATCTATAACCCAACGCCGAAGAGATATCTGGGAATATTTATATCGGACAATTTAGAAGACTTGTTCTCACTTAATTATTCACCGCTGCTAAAAAAGGTTGAGTCCCTTTTAGAACGCTGGAATTTCTTACCTCTGTCCATAATGGGCCGAGCAGCATTGATACGCATGTCGATATTACCGCTTTTTAATTTTTTATTTAATGCAGCACCCTGTGTTATTCAGGTTTCCTTTTTTAAAAAAATGGATTCCCTAATATCTTCATTTCTTTGGGCCAAAAAGTCTCCTAGACTCGCACTTAGCACTTTATACTTTCCATTTGCACAAGGAGGGTTATCCCTCCCAAATATAAGAGAATATTATTTTGCGTTGTTTGCACATCATAGTTTTAGGTTTTTCTTTTTAGACACGAACGAGGCAGACAATTTTTTTATGAAGAAGATGTTACCAGAGGTAAAAATAATTGACATGATTAGAGTCAATAAAGATCCAAAGAAAATCCGCTACAAGTCCCTTCAATGGATTTTTAGACAGAAAACCCAGTTTCTGAAAGCCCATTCTATCCCTAGGATAAGTAACACAACGGATTTGAACAACCTCAACCTAGGGGAAGAGGGATGTATGGACAGAAAAATAATAAACCTCTGGAAAGAAAATGGTTTTGATAAAATGGATGACTTCTTGGCCGGCAACAGGTGGAAGACATGGGATCAAATTGCCAGCCAGGTGAGACATTCTCATTCCATTCTGAAATGGTGTTTTTTTATGTTGAATCCAATACTCAAGGAGCTGGATATAGGAATTTTGTATTTTAAGGAATCTATCTCTACAGCACTGAATAATAAAACTCAAAAAAAGATGAGTATTTTGATTAAAATACTAAAAGAGGACAAGAAGCAGGAATCCTCTAGTAAGATTATCGAGAGGTGGAAAAAAAGGGAGGATATTGAAATCAATCAACAAATCTGGGATAAAATAAATAAATTTAATAAAACAATGTTCCTCGGCGCTAATTTTAAACGCATGCAATTTTATAATAAATGGTTGATTTACAGAACCCCCTCTCACCTCCACAATACCCCTAGTTGTCGATAAATGTTTCCGATGTGAGGAAAAAGGTACTTGGAAACACATTGTCTGGGAATGTCCTAAAATCCAACCACTCTGGAGGGAAATTGAAAAATCTCTCTCCTTTGAGCATAAAACTCCTATAATATTCGAAGATTTAGTCCCTGTTCTAGGCTGCTCAGCGACCAACACCCATCATGACGAATTTCTTTTCATAGCTTCTCTAATATCCAAATCACTTATATTGCAGTCCTGGAAAACCAACCAAGTACCGACCTTCAGGCATGGAAGGATAAATTATTACGAACCCAGGGCAGGGAAAGAAAATATGCGCTTAGATCAGGGGCGCTCAAAAAATATGAAAAGTTTTGGAGTGTTTTTGAATTGTAAAAGATACCTTCATAACCACCAGTCTACCTATATGCACTTTTAAGCACTTTTGCACTTTACAATTACTTTTTGCACTTTATAATCATGTTGTGGACACCTGATCGCTGATTACTTATTTATATCCATATGCCATGTACTGTACTAAAGCTTTTTACAAATGTATTCTGTAATGCTGATCTTGTTTTTATGAACTCTCAATAAAAATAATAATAAAAAAAAGCAGCCTGGGAATGGAAGTTTTACTTTTGTATTTTAGTCTAGCCTACAACTCCCTACATGCTTAGGGTTGGTGGCTGAAACACTGTGGCTCGTAGGAATGCCCCCTCGTGTGGGTCCATTTGACAGCTACAAAAGTTTTCGTTGTGAGGATGTTCAGCATATCATGGGCATTGAAGTGACATCACTTCTAGGGGCAGTACATTAAATTAGGCATCCTTAAACTGGGCATTAGTAACACCTATTATTACAGCACCTAGAAACTGAAACGTGTAGTATGTAACGCTATACAAAACAAGTTATTATTATTGGAAGTTTTCTGTACCGTGTGTATAGCTGTCCACCTAGCACAGAAGGAGTTAAGACCTGAAGTGGTCCGTTCTGGTCTTCCTGCCCCGTGTCCTTTGCGCGTGGCTTTGCAGTAGGTATGTCCTTCAGAAGCTGTCATCTTGTGCCATGGGCGTGATTCCCTGGCTGTTGCAGTTATGATGAGAGAGCCCCACCGATTAGTGTTCAGTGATTAATGACAAGTCAATAATAAATAATGACCGTACCCAATGCAGGGAACAAGCATTACATTGTCTCTTACGTTCCTTACATACCAGGTGTATATGTACAAACTCCTCTGTACTTCTTCCATCGACTTTAGAAGGATTAAAGGGTGAGTCGGCCCTGTCTGGATTGAAATACGTGGCCTTCAAATTACTAGTGCTCAGCAGCTGCTGAGTTACCTCGCTTGTAACTCGCTGCCTGCGCTGCTTGGAGCTGAAACCGGAGCCTTGCGGAAACACTCCTTGGTTTCGAAGCACTCACTTCGGGCTCCGGTTACACGCTGAGACGAGGGTGTGCCGGCCTGAGGCAGCTGCTACCCTCTTTTGGAAAGGCCCAGCCTGGCTCCTGATGCATACTGCTACAAGGGGTTTAGGTTTACCGGCCACGACGAGATGAAGGATAGAGAGAGGAGGGTGTAGCATCGGGGTTGGCAAACAGATGAGAAATGGGACAGGGTATGATGAAGCTGTAGATTTATTTCATAAGCACAAAGCGCCAAGGACCCAGGGCGATCAAAGCTGGCTGCTCAAGTCAGGAAACAGTCCAACTGCGTTCTCTCGATCACGTACAATAAAAACTCCATAAGAGAACACAGAATCAAACATCCCAAACATTGTAAAGATACAAATCTAACCTAACAGACCTTGCCGACAAAGAGGAGTGGTGGTGGGGGCAGGCACACGGAGATAAGGAGGCACAGCAGCTCCCGCCTTGTGCGCCGCTGCTCGCTCTCGCAGGCAAACGCCGGGGAAGTGAACCTTTTCAGAATAGGTGAGACATGCACCCACCTTTAGCTATTAGCTGGCTTTGATTCTGAAAAGACACACGCAAAAGCCAATCCATTGCGTGGGAGGAGTCAGACCCACACAGAGTAGAGAAGAGTAGAGACAAGAAGCCTCGCCGGGCAGCGCATGCGCGCTGCGGTAGGCTCGACCTAAAAAGCATTGGCAAATGCAGGTGGCCTGCTTCTTTTCATTTGTGGGCTTTGCTTAGAGAAACACCACATTGATGGGCACTTCATTGTAAATCAGGCAAACTTGGAGATGTGTAGCCAGAGCAACACAGAAACACTCCTCCCTGAACACGCATAGCAGCAAGCGCGCAGAGGGTGAGAGCCTGAAAGTGTCCACGCATGCAGCCCTAGAACCAGCCAGGGAGTGAACTATTGCAAACGCTAAGCATTCTTATTCCCCTTTTTAAAGTGTCTGAGAAGTGCCTGCTTTACAATAAAAAGTTCCTCTTTCTCAGTCACTCACACACCTTGGCTTTTCCTGCCTCCTCTCTTCCCCTTTACAACCCATCTCCATACTCCAGCTCTTCTCCCTCCCCACTCCCTGTGTGCAGCCCCCGCTGCAAGCCCCCATCATCAGGCAGAGCCGGGGGCCCCTGGGTTGAAGAGCCGAGCCGGGCCCGTCTGAAGCAGCCCTGGGAGCTGGTTGTGGTGACTCTGGCATCAGGTGATGCTGTTGAGAGCGTCTGCTGAGAGGGTCTGCTAGGAGGTGAGAGGGTTGTTGTGACGTGTGAGGGAGGAGGGTGTGTGTAAACGTTTTGTGCAAGGGAAAATGTGTGTCTTTGTTGAGCCTGTGCCCCCCCCACCCTAGCCCCTCCCCTGTTGGTGTAATGGTGGTGGTAAATTAATAGGATCAGTCACTGAGGAAGAACCGCGTGTTGAAGGAAATGATGAGAAGCTGTTCAGCAAGTGAGAATGGATTTAGTGCTTAGCAGTCAAAGTTGAACTGCAAAATAATCAGTCCACACACATTTTGTTGGAAAACAGTTTGCGGCAGGTTTATTTCATACAAGGAGTACGCCAACGTGGTGGTTTAACCTACGGGCGATCCAAGGACAGGCAGCAGTGATTACCCTAGTCTGCCCTGCCTGCCTGATGAGCCAATGGTGCTACCATTTATGTGGGGATTATCCCCCTTAAATACCATGGACCACCAGTCCATAACTTTACTCACAACTTTAGGGGCAGAGTGTGGCCAGGCAAGCCCCTGGTTGCTCAGGGTAACTACCGCCCAAAGGACTAGCGGGGTGCCGTCGCTTTTCAACCAGGATCCTGCCGTAAAGACTCCTGGGATTTTGGCATAAGGCGCTCCTATTGTGCTCCTGAAAGGGTACCCCTATGTACCAATCAGCCTCCGGATTGCCCTGTAACTCTGCCAATGCATCAGATGTGGCCGCCGTCCTATCTGGGGCCCCCCCCACCATGGCATGCTCCATAACCTCTTGCAACGCGTGTCCACGAGTTGTCCAGTCCTTTTACTGGACAACTCACCTCTACCTCTGAAGTCTCTGACGTGTGTGTGCCCGACCCTATCGGGGGTACCATGTGGTGTTTGCACTAAAGATGCCACACCTAATTACCAAGCCCTTCTTGTTCTATTTGATGTTGCATTAGAATAGAACCAATCCCTCCTGCTTGGTGGGCTTGTGCATGGCTTATTTACCTCGCCGTAGGAAAGTCCGATGGCCTCCCCGAAGTTGGGACTACTGTTCTCTGTTTAACCACAGCTTTATTTAACCATCCGTAGATAAACACAGTGGAGTTCGCCTCCAAGGCCAACAGTATATTTGTTAACAGGTTATTGATTGTGGCCAACTCAATACCCTTATCTCTACCCACTGAGCTCCACCTGTTTGGGAGTACAGTGCCGGCAAGAATGGCCCCATAGGGAATTCTTTTTTGTTTGTTTTTTTAATCTTAATTTTATCATTTTCAAGACAAGAAAAAACAAGCAGACAGAGGGTATCAGCACATGGTTCACAACAGTCATAAATGTCATATCATAGATAATCCATCAGATAGAAGATAGACAAGCATAGTACAGTAAGCACAAAGCCATGAATTAATGATACATAGCAGGGTCATCGTATCCAAGCATTTCAGGTCAATAGAACATTGGGACAAATAAAAAAAAAAGAAAAGAAACCAACACAAAACAACATGCATTTTAGAGGCCATACTATGCGATATTTCAATCTCATCATTGGGGAGGAGTAGGCTAGCTAGGGAGCTACCTCCGAGAAGAGAACAGCAATAAACTGACATATAGCAGGCAGCCCATCCCCACAGGTCTGTTAAATTGGCCTAGCAGTATCACCTTGCAATGCATCACCTACAGCTTCCCCATCCTTCTCACCACAAGAGAGAAGGTAGGTTGTCAGGGGTCCCCAGACATCTCTCTGTGTGCAGGATACAGGTTGTGTTTCAGCAAAAATCGCATTTTGTTCCTGACAATATATAACATCTTTGAGCCAATCTTTGAATTTCGGGGCTCTCCCCCGGCCCCAACGACATGCCACTCTCCTTTTAGCCAGCAAGAGGGAGATATCAATGAGTTTTCTGTAATCCTTAGGTATAAGTAGTGTGTAGCCCAGTAGCATCATTAAGGGGTCAGGAGCCAAGGAATTTCCCACCATGACATCCAGTGCCTCGTGTACCTGTTGCCAGTAGTCCCTAACGCCCGGGCATTCCCAGGATAAATGAAAAAACCCAGCACCTTCAGCATGACATCGCTCACATCTATCATTATCAGTCAGGCGGTATCTGAGTTTCTTCTGTGGCGTGTAGTACAATCTTTGTAGGACCCTATAATGAATGATCTTTAGTCTACAGCTAGTTGTGATTGTGGCTGTGATGTTGCAGCAATAAAACCACTGTTCGTCAGTGACATCAAGCCCTAAATCTTCCCCCCAATACAGACGAGCAGAACCATCCAGACCTTGACGTTGCGTCCTGATCTGACTATATATGCTTGAAACCAGATGTGAGCCATCCTGCGAACCCAGCATAAAGTGTAGCGGAGCCAAGTTGTCAGGCTCCTGCGGGTAATCCGGCAAAATATCTTTCATCCCCTGTCGCAGTCTTATGTAATAAAATGTATCCAGAGGTGTCGGCCTGTGATTCCGGAAAAATTGATCTAGTGTAAGAAAGCGCCCGTCCATAAAAAGATCCCCCCATGTTTTCACAGGGATGCGTTGGCATAATATCTGAAAGCCACGTTCCTGAAGCAACGCCAATTTAGGATGGTAAGTCAAAGGCATCCGCGCCGAATAGAGCAATGTACAGCACAATACTTTTGCTGTGCGCCGCCATGCATCCAAAGTACATGTGACTGTGGTATAGGGGGTGTCTATGACCGAGGGCGGGGCTTGTATAAGACCGCTCAGTGGCAGGGGATTGGCCACCCAGTCCTCGGCTGCAAGCTGTGGCATGAAGGGTTGGGGTATCATCCAGTGGTAGGCATAGTGCGCTTGAGCGCTCATGTAATAGATCTCAAAATCAGGAAGGTCAAACCCCCCTTTGTCATATGGTTGTGACAATATCGACCATCGGAGTCTCGGCTGCTTACCCCCCCCAGAACAGACATATCAATTCCGTCCTTAGTGTCTTGAAAAAGAAAGAGCCAGGATAGTATGGAATATTTAAGAAAAGATACAGAAACCGAGGTAGCACCACCATTTTGATGAGGGAGGCTCTTCCCGCCATAGACAGGGAGAGAGACAGCCATTGATCAACCGATGTAGTCAGTTTGGTGATAGCAGTGCCATAATTAAGCCAAAGCGTTTCATCTCTGTCTCTGGAGACCTGTATACCTAAGTATCGGAGATCTGAATGGCACCATTCTAGCGGAAAGTCTAAAGGGAATTCCGACACTGCATCAGTAAGGGGGTAAAACTGCGACTTGCTCCAATTTATCTGCACCCCCGACAACCTGCCAAATACAACAAACTCCCGCAACAGGGGATTTAAGTTGTGGAGAGGGTCAGTGACAAATAACGGCATGTCGTCAGCGTACAGTGACACCGCCAATTGACGTTGAAAACAACGAAAGGCTCTGTCTGGATGTAGTTGCCGAAGGTGGCAGGCCAGTGGCTCAATGGCGATAGCAAACAGGAGGGGAGAGAGGGGGCACCCCTGTCGAATCCCACGCGTGATTGCGATCGGGGGGGATAAGTGGCCATTAATAAGTATTCTGGCAGTCGGTTACGTGTATAGCAATTGAACCCAGGAGATGAACAGTTTGGGGAAGCCCATGCGCTGCAATACAGTAAAAAGGTAATTCCATTCAACCGAGTCAAACGCCTTGGAGGCATCAAGAAAAATCGCCGCAACGGGGAAGTCAGGGGCAACCGTCCGAATCAGTGAGAATAGTGTCCGCAGGTTGTGCGCGGTAGACCGCCCAGGGACAAAGCCAGATTGATCCGGCAATATAATTGTAGTCATCAGTAGGGACAGGCGAGTGGCTAGGACCTTGGCAAGGATCTTCACATCACAATTTAGGAGGGACAGTGGCCGATACGCATCACAAGATTCGGGCTTCTTACCGGGCTTCAGAAGGGAAGTAATCATGACTTCTCACATCGAGTGTGGAAGAATCCCCACTTCGAAGGCCTCTTCAAAGACTTCGCGAAGGACAGGGGCCATAATGTCGAAATATGCTTTGTAAAACTCCGCAGGGAGTCCATCCAACCCCGGGGCCTTACCATTCTTTAAGGACATAATAGCGTCCTTGATTTCGTCCAACTCAAATGGAGCGCCTAGAAAGGTCCTATGGACATCACTAAGCCAGCATAAGGCAATGTTGTTTACAAAGTCACCATAATGCACGTCTCTCGGGTTGTTGGTGGTATACAATGCAGTATAGTGCGACATAAAGTGTGGCTCAATGGTTACAGCGGCAGACCCTGATGCAGAGGTCTGGCCCGGGACCAGAGTTCAATTCCTGCCTTGGCTGTCTCGGCGGATCTTGGGCTCATAATTCCTCGGACCTGATTTCTCGCCTCGGTGCCTACTCTAAGCATGGGTCCCACGCTGCAACTCTGGGCAATAGCTTGCTTAGTCTCCACAACGGCCCCCTACAGCGCTAGGGATGCCTGGTTGCACCCTGGGGATGCCCAGGAGTGGACATTTCACGGGGAAAAACCAGGAAGGGTTCCCTAGCGGTATGAGTACAGCGCCAGGACACTCAGGAGTATCAGTGCGCTTTACAAGTACGGCTACATTTACATTTACATAAAGACACTAAGTATTCCCTCGGTATCCCTAACCACTTGACCATCTGGGGTGTCTATTTCCAGTATCGTGTTAGCAAAGTGCGGGTTACGAGTCAAGACCGCCAGCGCTCGTCCAGGTCTGTCGCCTTCACAATATTTCCTGGCCACCCAGTGTTTTCCCCTAAACTTGGCTTCTCGCGCAGCCTCTTCTTCGTATTGTGTTAACTTAGTCCGAAAGGATGCGTGCGCCTGTGCCACGTCACCGTCCACCATCTGCGTCTCTAACTCTTTCATTTCATGGTCAAGGGTGCGTAACGTACGTTGTATATCTCTCAGGACACCAAAACGTTTCGATATGCAATATCCGCGGACCGTTACCTTGAAGGCCTCCCAGATTACCTCAACATCATTGACCGATCCCTTGTTTCGAGGGAAAAAATCCGCAATTTCCTCCCCAAGCTCCGACCGGAATACCTCATCCAGCAATGCCGTAGGTTGTAACCTCCATTGTGGTCTGGGCTTATCCCAGCCAGGCATGTGTAAATGAATCAGGACCGCACTGTGATCAGAATATGTTCTGGGCAGGTGTGTCGCCCTTTCTAAACCCGCAAGGAGACCCCTGGACAACAAGAAATAATCCAGCCGCGCCCAAGTGCCAGTAGCAGATGTAAAGTGAGTGGACTTCCTGTCGGAGAGGGTAACGATGTCTCCAACCATCTATCAAGTCCCCTTCCTCCATAATCCCCGTCGCTTGTTTAACTCCCCCCCCACTTGGCTAGTCCCACATTTTAGGGGTTCCAACTGATAACCGGCCCAGCAGTGAAATATGGACTCCCCTCTAGAGGGTCATTGGGCGGGGACAGGGTAGGGCCAAATGACCAATGGCATCCCCCTGCCTGAGCTACGACTTTATACACAGCCCTCTCCCCATAGGATTCATATGACATGAATTTAATCTAAGTTGTTCCAACTCCTTTTGAGGATGCCAGGTGAGCCTCCCCACCTATACCAAGACAAAGGTAGATCTGACCACCAGGGTGGTGGGAGGGCCTGAGATCCCCTAAGAGTACTCCTAAATCCTGCTACATTTCAATGCTTATTGCCTGCAAAACCCCCAGTTTACCGTGATCTTCAGATGCTGAGTTGCCCTGCTGGTGTCCCCACCCTAGTGTAAGTAGCCCAAAGCTTGGTATTGCTAAAGGTATACCAATGTGCCGAAACAGATGCCACTGCCAATGCTTTTGGAATTGTGAGGACATGGAGTAACATATGAGCAATTGTACCAGCACATTCTTGAATATAAATGAAAGATGTGTTCCATTAATTGTCGCAATATGTGCTCTGAACCCATATTTCTCCACACTATTGGAGCCACAGCACACTTTTTGGAGTGACAAACTACGAGCCCACCATACTTGCTTAAAGGCAGGATCCCGTTACCCACACTCTCACGTTTACAGAGTGCACATCTTTTAAAGAAATGGCGAAAAGGAAACCTAATTAACCCACTCTATTGAAGGTTCCTGCCAATGTACCCTTCTGCCCAGGTATGGGCAAATGTAACGCCTATGGCATTGCAGGTCCCACTGCCCTATTGAGGAAAAGTGTCCTTCTTGTCGGCATTTATTTTGTGTCAGGACTCCATTATTCTTTGCATTGCCATTTCATGTCAAACACCTCTGCACGACCCTCCTGGTCATTTCTGCTGATATCTGATGAAACTCTAACTGTTATGACCAACCTGCCCTTCCTGCTCCGTGTGGTTGAGCCAATTCCGAAAAAGGGAACAAAGAATTGGCCTCACCACCCTCGCACTGAACTTCTGCATACCCCCACCCTGTTTCGCAAGACTTGGTCACACCACTGTCCCAGAGCTTGTTTCTTTCACATATCCTGCTGTTCAAGATCTGTCTGTTCTCTCACGTGCATATCCTGTTTTGCAAGATCTGTCCATAATCTTTTGCACCATCTGTTGCAGCACCGTCCTGCCTGAACAAAGAATGGCGTAACTATATTCTGACTCGGGGGCGCCAGGCCCCCATCCTAACTGGTTTCTCAAGGTGTGAAATTTGTATATAAGGCCTGTAAGCTGCGGAGTAAAGCAGCACCCTCCTCTGTCTTGTTTCTAATGTGCTTGGGACTCTGTACCATAGCCCGGGCTATTCGAATAAAACTTGGTTCCTCCTGCAGACAAAGGCTCCTGAATCTCCTTTTTCTATATAAGGAGGGTATGGAGGACTTGGGCGGGTCCCCCGCTGCCGAGACCCAGTAAGTGGGTATACAAGGTTCTTCTCTACCATCTAGTGCGATAAAGTGAAGGGGAGAAACCTGCACCTCAGTATTCGGCCTATTCCATGTCTCTATTGCTTGCAAGTCTCTCACCGTCTGACTGCGATATTTAGGAACTGTGTCCCCAAGCTGATGTCCCCACCCTGGCGTAGTCGTTCAATTTCAAACTTCTGCTAATGTATGACAGGGTAGTAAACAAAGAGTCATTCTGTCAGGTATTTCTTATTGGTGCGCTTAATCTTACTAATGCTTAAACAATCGTATCTCAAACACCTGAACACCAGATACAAATAAGTGAACAATAAAATCTGTGACACAAAATTGATGTCCACTGTTTTGTTTTATCTGGATTAAATCATTCATATATTCAAGGCTGTCAATACAAGGTGAACTTTACAAGTGGTGGATGATAAAGTGACATGTGTGCTCAGTGTTCAGTGGTGTACAATTTACACAGAGTGATTTAAATATATACATGTGGGGCATGGGCCAGATAATTATGAACATCCAATGACTCTACTGGAAAATAATTATTTGATAGTATGCAGAGCCTTGGTCAATCTGGACCTGGCAAGATCGTCGACGTTTCAACCCAAGGTAAGCTCCATTAGGTAGTCAAAGAAGGTCTTCATCAGGACAGAACGGGGATAGGGCAGTGACAGCCTAAAGTGAAGGTAAGTGCATATTAGGCATCTGTGGTTGCTACGTCTAGTGGAGATACGAATGAAAGAACTGGGTGATGTAAGATTAAGTGTACCAATAAGAAATACCCGACAGAACCACTCTTTGTTTACTAATTTATACCCAGGTTCTGAGGGACACAGGGTCACTCCATTTTTGTTTAACTAATGTATAACAGGGAGCAGTCAAGTGAGTGGGAACAGGAGGGGGATCCATATGTGCAATTCCCTGCCCTTCCTGGAATACTGGGAATGCCAAATGTTTTTTACTACCTTGTAGCCATTTTGTGCGCCTACCCAGTGTTCCCCAACCTTTGGATCGGCAGCACACTTGTTAGATGACAACTTCCACAACTCGCCTGGCGGCAGCGGCGATGCCATGGGTACATTATTAGCTAAATTGAAGTGACACTGATGTGGTATAAACTGCAATGACTCAGCATCACAGAAGGCCTCAGTAAAACATATGTATCCTGTTGCATCTTGTGATATGCCTCCGCTAACTGCGATAACTACTATGCTCCCTATCCTTGGTACTTGGTCGTCAATCAATGTTGTCAACAGCCGGGCCTTGCTGAGATCTTTAAAAATATTCACCTGCATGACACTTTGATTCCCAATTTGGGTGTGGGACCCCACACTACATACTAACCAGCTGTCCCTTTGTTGCTTAATCCAGCAATTCGAACCCTGGCCCCACAGTGGATGCAATAGTTCACTAAGCCATCAGACCCAGCCGATATCTCCTGGACGGCTGCTGATAAAACCTGTGTTGTTTAACAGCGCTGACAAGGTTCTTGGTTTCGGCATTTTATACACTATGGAGGCTCCGCCGAGGTTAGGAACATGGGGCTTCGAGCAAGGGTAGTGTAGGGTTTTGTTGCAATGTGACCCTTATTCTCTCAAGAAAATACACTCCAAGCTTTGACTGATGGTTCTGTTCACAGTTATCCAGAACGGTAAAATGTTAACAATGTGAGTTGTCCAATGGAATTAGCGTCGGAATCGAAGATTCCCAGTTTGTGTTTTAACGCAGCCCACCTTTTTGTGTGTCCTGTCTCACTTTAAGTAACCCAGGTACTTAATCAGCTCCCTTAAATGCTTCACCGCGGTGGACATTCCACTGCAGTGCCGGCCGATTTGACGCGTGTACAGACGCCCACCGTGACGTCGGACAGCTGGGGGCCGTCCAGCGCATGGAAAGGGTTAATGCCACTATGTCAGTATGTCACTCAGGTGAGACCACTAGCAGCACTTAGCGTCCTGCTGCTTGATGGGGATTCCGATCCGTTACACCTGACTCTAGAGAGACCTCTAGTAACATTAATATGGCCCGAAGTCATGTTATAGTTTTACTTCTGAAAGGGATATCTAACCACTTCAGGTCCTGCAGCTGTTTGAAATACAAAACCATTGCCTTTGCCCTTCATTGTTCATATTGTCAAGACAATCATATGCGATTGCTGTCCCCGGCTGCATGCTATGCATGCCGGGAATGTCATCCCATACGTACCCTGATAAGTGCAGCCTCAAGTCCAAGAATGCAACATTACGTTTGCAACAACACTGGTCGTCGAAATACCGTGACCACTGTCATTTGGGTTATGTGCTACTATTGTGTAGTTCCTATAAAAGCTATACATTATCTGCACGTTCCGACGACATACACTGTAGGATTGGTGTCAGACTGATTCTAAACACCCCCACCGTGTATGTTGGCCTTTTTGTATCGGCTGGCTCACAAGGCCACTGGAATCACCTCTTACCAAGGAGGGAATAGTTCTTGGCAACCTTCAAACATGACAACCCTGATCCCTCAGGACCGTGGAAAGAGTGTACTACTTTTCGCTCACTCACTCATGCTCACTTAGTCTCCGAGAGATACACAGAATAAACGGTCTGGACGTTTTTCAATAAGCATTTCTTGAACAGTCGTTATTCTAGTGTAAAATAGATGAGCTGCAACAACCACTAGACAGCAACAAAAGGAAATTATTAGGAGCACTATGAAAGTAAATGAATCATGAATACATACGAGTATATAAAATACATGACAAAAAAAGTGTTTACTCCTACGATGCCTCCCTAACTAGATGTACCTAAGTGTACCTAGCATGTGTGTGGGTGTTACAGTGTTAAGCCAAGAATTCCTCTAGGATAAAGTCAACCCCATTACCTTGATTGCGAGACTGTGGGACCCCGTCCTGGTCTCAGGTTGGACACCCTGCAAGGGAAGTTAGACCACTGAGTGCTGGAGTATCTGCTTGCAGGAACCTCAGGGTCTCTAGTCAGTGTGTCGAAAGGGAAGTTCTGGTCTCCTCTGCCTATCTTAGCAAGATGTGACATATATATATATATATATATATATATACACACCCCCCTAGGTCTCTCCGGGGGTTCTACCTGTATTACTTTGTCAGAGTTAGGATGTCGTTGGGATTGAACTTTGTACATAGATATTATACAGGAGAAGTGAGCCCTGCTGTGCTTCCAAGAATCCTCATGCATAATGTAAGAGGTTTTTGCGCGGGAAAATCCCGCGTTCTGAATGCAGTGTCATATCTAGGTAAAAGGTCAGTCCCTAAGAACCGTTATGTATGTAATGTAGGTAGGAATATAGGGGAAGGATTACGATGTTACCTGAGCCTATATTAGGGTACCTAGATGGAATATAACTCCCACTCCTCATCCGACTGGATGACATAGTTCAAATGCTAAATGTGCTACTAGGTTGACTAGGCAATGGTATGCAAATAACTATAGTAAAAACAAATAGTCATGCTAATAAAAATGTTTTAAAAATTCTAACAAAATCTTTAAAAAACATGAAAAAAATGAAATTGTCACTCAAGCCATAGCTCTAATATGTGTGTATGTATAGTTTGAACTACTACAAGCGTCTGAAAGCCATGCATATCCTCAAACAGTGTCAATTTGTTTTTGAGTTCAAAATATAGTTTGTTTTAAAAAAGGATGAATTACTTCCAGCACACATTGAGCTAAATGTTTATGTTTCCTGGCTGGTAGACGCAACATTACTGTTGCCTGCCTCAGCAGATGACGATCCCTATAACATCTCCCAGATTGCGTCAATTGAGCTCAGATGATCTTCCGTACTGCCTGCAGCCAATGCTGGGGCAGCCTGTGCACCGTCCAAGGCCTGGGTGTCAGTGGAGGAGCCGGTATCTATTCCGACAGGAGCCGTGACTACCTGTGGAGGCTCTAGGAATGCCGCCATCAACATCGGAATATACTGGGGACACTGCAGAACATGGGCCATTATCGGTTCCAGTAATGCATACATGATGGGAGTATCAGACAGAGATCCAACACGCATTCTTTTCCGCAAAACAGGCATCCGAGGACAGGTAAGATGCATGCCATCCAGACTGGTCTAAATGACAAGAAACAAGATGCACTTAGTTCTCTCAGGTGAGGTATGCCCAGATGTTGTACCATACGATCATGGACATGGACACGGATCGGTTGTTCTCCAAAAGATTTTTCAAGCAAAACGGCTTTGCAGAGCAATTTCGTAAGAGTGAGACTAGCGTCGAGCGAAGGAGGAGGGGACGCCTCGGTTGGAGTGCTCCCTTGTGGGTGCGCTTTTGGACGATTTTTTATTAAGGAGGCTGCGGGGCACGGGTGTTCCACCGCCCTGCGAAGGATTTATACCTTGGCTATAGACGTTGATGATTCGGCCGTATACATACGGGTGACTAATTAATGTCTTAACCCTGTCCTGAGGAGGCCTAAGAAGATGGTAGGCTGAAACATGGTCACGTCAACGAGACTGTTAAGGAGGAGTCAATATAAATATAGTGTGTTTCTAAATTATAGTGCGTCACACTGTAAACAAATTGAAGTAGTTGCTTGACCCATAAGTGTGCGTTTATGACTACCTCTGAGTGGTCTGTCCAGATATGTATGGAAGCCACTGCCAAAAATTTCATTATTCTTTAGGGTTAATTTGTTTTTCTATGTCGAGTTTATGTCCATGTACTGAATGTGATGATATGTCATTTTTGTATTTCATTGATTAAGTGTTATTGGCTACGAGGAGATAATTTTGTTCGATATAATCATTGTGAATTAGAAACACAGTGAAGGTAAATTAAAAGTACCTTCTTGTAAAATTGTGCAGTATTTATTCCTTCATACCGTTTTTTGTTTCTCCTAGTACCATACGATCACGGTATTTATGGTCCTTGAGTGCTTTTTCCATCTCCTTGGTGACTGGGACGTCTACTGTGTAGCAGAAAAATTATAATCATGATAACTGCTTTTAGAAACAGGATTAGCGGAAGTCCTCCAAAACGCTTCGGAATAAGGAGTATATAAAGTTTGGTATAACTCTGAGAACTGCTTAAAAGGTGTTTAAGAGTCCTGAACCTAGGGGCCTGATTCACGGAATGAACTTAAGACTCATCCTAAACTTACTACTATTTTGGTATTCACAGAATGAATTTACTACTTTTGGTATTCACAGAAGTTAGGATTTTGTCATTAGTTTGTCTTAAGACAGACTTAAGACAGACTTAAGACAGAATCCTAACTTCTGTGAATACCAAAAGTAGTAAGTGCATTCTGTGAATACCAAAATAGTAGTAAGTTTAGGATTGAGTCTTAAGTTCATTCTGTGAATCGGGCCCTATGTTCTTAAATAGGTGGAAGATACCCGTCGTATCAGACATGTTGAAGATATGATTTACCATATCTGCGAAATTGAAGGGTCAGTTCGTACGTATGAGTGCCTGCATCTCGGCTGAAGACCTTGTGATCTGGAGATCAAAAGTCTCTCGAGTGGAGAGTAAGGGCACGGTCTTCTGTAGAAGCATGGCTTTTATTCTGCTCAAAGTATCAAACCGTCTTAAAGAAACATTTAGTGAAGATCATAACGGCGCCTCCCTGACTGTATGTGTTTGAGGAAACAATACTTGCATACAGCAAGTAACTCTGGAGGTCACAGTTACCAGATATGCGATGCCCAGGAGCATCCCACGACAACCTTGATCGTTCAGCATCAAGTAACTCCCATTCAAAAGTAGCCTGAACACTGGAGTAATCATGGCTGCCAGGGCACCCCTCAAGTGACAGGAAAAGTTAGCTATTGAACCAGTGGAAGCCCCGTGCAGCATTATATCCTGGCATATGAGAGATTCACTCAAAGCGTTCTCACAGTTTATACCACTAGAAACACTTCTCGATCCCCACTCCAGCATCGAATTCTGTATGGCAATTCCCAAGATTCCTTGATAAATTCCCTACCCATTTCTCCAAATCTACCTGCCTGCCTGCTGTTGTTCTAGGCAATAATGAAATTGGAAAGTTGTGACCAGTAAAGGGATATGGCCATGGATTAACCATTCTGTGGACGGTGATTCTGCCACTGTAAAAGCTAATCTGTCCAGCTTTTCAATACGCAGCATTATATATTTTGCTCCTCTTTGTGCATTTTTGTTTGTTTCTCTGTCAGATTGAATGCAGAAAACAGAGACGTACCATTGATAAAACGCCAGGGCACATAGCCTGCCCACAAATATTGCAGCGTCCAGCTCAATAACATAATAGAACGTAGCTGTGATTGCCCGTACTGTAGTATGGACAAATCTTGTTCTAGTACATCAATAGCAGAAGATACAATGTTGCCCAGTGAATATATCCTGGAAGTTAACGTAGTCATTCCATTGTCAACTACAGCTAAGGCTTCTCTATGTTAATGCTATCTATTTCTCGTAACCTCTCCGCAGCTTCGTGTTGGGAGATTTTCCGGCTATCATTATAGACAGCATATCAGAAGCGTTTTTTTTTTTTTTTTGTGGGTTATAAACTTTTATTCGTCGTCAGTACACACACACAGCTTTTCTCCTACAACCCTGGGGCCGGCAGCAATGCAGGGTAACACAAAGACAGAGTGCAAAAAATGTAGGCCATGAAATCAGCACGCCGTCATCCCATGGTGCAGGAGACGCAGGACTTATATAGCACTACTTTGTGGATGTCCCGCATGCGCCGTCGCCCAACTCCCTGTCCCCTATGACCTCGGGAAGCGTGGGTACGTTGTGTACTATGCGGTAGCGATATTTGTGAGTGTGCTCGGCTGCCGGCGAAATCCAGGTCCACAACCACTCTTTGCAACAACCCCCCCCAACTCCGTCCCACCCCCCCTGTCTGCCCATGTGCCTGCTCCCACTACTTACCCACTGCTACGATGCCTCTCCACCCCCGCCCTAGTTACACCCTATCTACTTCCCCCCCCACTCTGCTGGATCCCTAACCCTTTAGGCCCCCCACAACTCGTGTGGCCCAATGTGAGTGTTCCCATATATCTAGAGTCCCGCCAGCCTCTTCTATGACCCAGGAGTCCCACCCCCTATCCCGCCAAGGCCTCCACGCTCTGTGCTGCTAATCCTCAGGGTCCTCCTCCCCTACATGACTCTGCTCGGTCTCCTCCTGATCCGGTACCGCGGCTTCCTTATTGGAGAAGTAAGTTAGATACAGGGCCCAAAAATTTTTTGGTCTACTAACAGGGGGTAGAAGTTCGCTATATAGCTGTGACTGGGTGCAACCGTACAGCATGTCCCTGGCCCATCTGCTTTTAGTCGGGAGAGGCCCCCGCATCCAACACTGTGCCACCGCTCGTCGAGCCATAATTAGCCCTATATCTGCCAGACGACGTATCACTGGGGGGAGAATTCTGGAATGTCCCAACAACGCCAAAGCAGGGTCTGCTGGTAGCTCAGTCTCGAGTATTTGACCCAGTTCCAGAAACACGTCAGCCCAGAGGTTGTTAATGCCCGGGCAAGACCATGCCAGATGCAGGAAGTCCGCCACCGGTGCATGGCAGCGTTCGCATTCCGACGACTGTCGGAGACCGTATCTATACAGGCGTTCAGGAGTGTAGTATACCCTTTGTAAAAATTTAAAATGAATGAGTCTATGTCGAGCATTAAGCGACACTCTTTTAGTATTGCAACAGCAGTATTTCCACATTGAATCACTTATCTCCACTTGTAGGTCTCGCTGCCATGCCAGTCGGGCTTTCGAGGGTGGCTGCTCTCCGCGTAGCTGTCCCGCCTTGTATAGTCGCGTAATCAGGTTGCTGGAGGACGGGGTTTTAATAACGTATGTCAGCTCCGGCAGTTTGGGAGGTTCCACCATAGTCGAGCCTAGCAAGACTTGAAGCGCTGCACGGACCCTGTGGAAATGGAAACGGTGCAGCAGCGTTACCGGGGTCTGGGTAGGTACAATGTCGTCCCAGGAAATCACTGTCCCATCCTTGAATAAATCACCCAGCGTAGATATTCCTAATTGTTGTAGTGCGCGAGTGACTCCCTTTTCCCTCAGTGGCGCAAGCCAAACTGCCCAGTCTATCGGTACAAGAGGGGAGTACAGTACTGTGTGAACTTGTCTTTTGGCCAGGGAGTGCCAGGCGTGGTTCGTCGCAGTGATGGAGTCCAAAGTACCCATCCGACGCGTAGCCTGCTCAAAGACAGTAGCCGGTGGAGGGAGGGTGTGTGTGAATATGGTCTCCAGGATCACGTGCGGGATATTACGATCCCCGTGTATCCAGGTATGTAAATGTGCCGCTTGGGCAACCCTATAGTACCTCTCTAAGTCCGGAGCCCCTAAACCTCCTTGTTCATACGGGAGCGTTAGAACTTGCCACTGTACCCTCGGTTGCTTTCCCCCCCCATGCCAACCGCGTGAGGGTCTGAGTCATTGTCTTGAAGAAGGCCTTCGAGAGGATCACCGGGATATTGTTAAAAAGAAACAAAAACCTCGGGAGGACTATCATTTTCATCAGCGCGATACGGCCCGTCAGGGACAACGGTAATTTGCACCATCTATCAACATCTTCAGACAACCTAGTATATGCGACTCCATAATTTTCCCGGATTAAAATATACGGATCCGGATGCAGTTGAATACCTAAGTATCGAACCGGATCACATGACCATTTTAGTGGATAATCCATCACAAACTCCCCAGTCACCGGAGTCAGCGGGAACGCCACCGATTTGCTCCAGTTCACTTTTAGTCCAGACAATGCTCCAAACTGCACCACTTCCCTGAGTACGGGGGAGAGATTGAGTTCCGGGTCCCTGACGTACAAAAGTGTGTCGTCCGCGTAGATGGAAATGCATATCTTGTATGTAGGGAAACTAATACCCTCATGGCTATGATATTCTCGAAGTGCACACGCCAGTGGCTCCGCAACAAGTGCGTAAAGCAGTGGTGAGAGGGGGCAGCCCTGTCTAGTGCCTCTACTTATGGCAAACTTTTCCGTGACTCTGTTACCTAACCGCAGTCTAGCCGACGGCTTATAGTACAACGCCCCTATCATTTGTAGAAAAGGTTCGCCCAGTCCCAGCTTCCTAAGCACTCTCGACATGAAGGGCCATTCCACAGAGTCGAACGCCTTCTCCATGTCCAGGAATACTGCCAACGCCTTATTCTCCGGCTTCACGTGCTGCATAGTCCCCAGTACCATGCGTATGTTGTACGTGAGGTTCCTAGAGGGAATAAAACCGGCCTGTTCTGGGGCTACTAGTTCCGGGGCAAGCAGTGCAAGCCGCGTCGCCAGCACTTTGGCATACAGTTTCGCGTCGACATTGATCAGGGATAGGGTACGACCCACACTCAGTAGGGGGCTTCCCTGGTTTAAGGAGAGTTACAATGAGTGCCTCCCGCATGGACGGAGGCATGCTGCCTTGTAAGCATATGTCATCAAACAGAGTGGAGAGGAAAGGAATCAACTGATCTTTAAAGGCCTTGTAGAAGCCAACAGTCAGCCCGTCAGCCCCTGGGGCGCTACCAGATCTCATGCTATCCAGGGCCTCCACTATTTCCTCCTTCTGAATGGGCATCATGAGGAATTCCCTTTGTGAGTTTGAGAGTTGCGGCATTTTAATATAGCTTAAGTAATCGTCAATCGCCCCCTCCATCCCCAAAGACTTAGATTCGTAGAGGGTGTAATAGTACCGTCTGAATTCTCCAAGTATTTGCTCTTCATCAGTGAGGACCTCCCCAGTACTCGACACCAGTTCACCCACTATAAGTGGACGCCTTTCGCTTCGGACTATTTTAGCTAGAAGGGAGCCAGGCCTCTCGCCCTCACCATAAGTACGAGCCGTGGCGTATTTACCCATGTGTTGGACCTCCCTGTCAGCCTCCGTATTATATTCTGTCACCAGTCGTTTAATCTGTTCTAAAGCATCCCCCCCGGGATCTGCCTGTTGTTTCTTCTCAAGCTCCGAAAGCTGTTTTTCCAGGTGGTGAAGCCTCTGTCTAATGGATTTTAGGACACTGGAGTGTTTGGCCATTGCTACCCCGCGTACATATACCTTAAACGTTTCCCATAGTGTTTGGAAGCTCTCCACAGAGCCCACATTAACGTCAAAAAAACTTTCAATTTCATTAGCGAGTTCCCCCCTGAAGACTTCGTCTAGTAGTGAATAAGGGGGGAAGCGCCACGTAAAGGGTGGGATCCTGTATGCCGGTGTCTCCAGAATCAGGAGGAGAGGGGAATGATCTGACAGCGTTCGCGGTAGTATTTGACAGTCCCTCACACTACTGGACAGCTGTTGCGATGCAAGCCAATAATCTATTCTGGTGTGAAGAGCATGATATGCAGAATAGTGAGTGTACCCTCCCCTGGAGTGATGTCTACTGTGCCACACATCTAACAAATCCAAGCGCACCAATTCAGAGTGGAGCACCGTGGCCGCCGCCGACGGGCTCCTGAGGGGACCCGCAGACCTATCCAGATTCGGGTCTAGCACCAAATTGTAGTCCCCACCCCAGAGCATACTGGAGTAGTCATGCGATCTGCATTTCTGGGCTAAGTCTGAGTAAAAGTCCGGGGAGTCGTAGTTAGGACCATACACATTCACAACCAAGAAATCTAGCCCCCTGCCCCTGCATCTACAGATAACGTATCTTCCCTCGGTGTCGGTCTCTAGAGATGTTAGTGTGAGCTTGGAACCAGGATTTACCCACGTGAGTGTCCCCCTCGAGTGTGTGGTGAAGCCCGCTGCGACACTACAGCCCGCTAAACCTTTGTGTGTGAGCATTTTGCTGCTTATCGGTAAGTGTGTCTCTTGCAAGAGAGCGAGGTCAATATGATGTCTACGTAAATAACTAAGGACCTTACGCAATTTTCTGAAGTCATTGAGGCCCCTCACATTCCACGTTAGCACTTTTAGGTGGGGTGAGGCCGAGCCCTTCAGTGACGTGGCGGCGTCAGCCGCAGCCCTGTCTGTCATCGTGTGTTACAAGGTTATCATGCAAAAATCGCTGGTGCCCCGAAGAGGCACATTCAAGCAGGTAGTGTGGTGTGGCACTAACAGCAATGCACATAGCAGAACCCCCCCAAAAGTTCAATTTCAGCACATCCGCAGACAAACAAAATAACAACAGGTATTCAAACACTGTCCCCAACAAGCCACCCACCGCCCACAGAAGACCCACCCCAATTCGGCCTTGCAGGGCCCCTCCCTAACACCCATTCCAATCGCCCCCTGTGCATAATGCTCGTGGGCAAAGGTAGCAAGCCAACTCGGTCTCAGAAGTAAAGCCCCAACTCTGGTGCCCAGCCCCCCTCCCCCGTCTCGCACCACCAGCTATGCGTTAACGCACCAACCACCACATCAGTATTGTTATTCTCCCCTGTTCCCCTGGCTAGTCCCCTCCACCCCTGCCACCCTATAGGCGACCCCAACGCTACACCCGTCAGCTACACCTCGAAGATATATAGTTTCTGCCTCGGACTGAGACCAATGTCTACAATAGTCTATGTCTATACCAGAACCCCAGCCCATCTTATCTGTTACATCACAGCCGCGGGAATCAGTTCCAGATCCATGTCACTCCAGCCCCTCGGACAGCAGAGTGGACAGCGTAAGTTCAGCGTGCGCCAAGCACCCTGCCAAGCCAAGCACCCTGCCACCAAATCAGTCCTGGTCATCTAGTTGTTGTCGATCTGGCTCCTTCTGGCCATCTGCCTGCTCTTCCGGCTTATCTCTGGCCCACTTTTTCATGGCTTTCTGCAATTCTGTAGGGTCCGTAAAGATATGGGAGCGGCCATGCCTGTTTACACGCAATTTGGCTGGGTATAACATCGCATAGTCGAGGCGTTTCTTGTGTGGGGCAAAATGCTTGCGTGCCTCCTGCACCCGTGCTGTGAAGTCCGGGAATATGGAGATCACCGACCCCTCGTAGCGTAGGTCACCCTTGGTCCAAGCCAGCCTGAGCGCCGTGTCTCTGTCTCTGTAGTTTAATAACTTTGCTATAATCGGACGGGGAGGGAGACCCGGATTGGGCTGAGGGCCAAGCGTGCGGTGAGCGCGTTCCACCACAAACATTGCCGAGAACACATCGTCGCCCAGCAGCGTGGTGAGCAGGCGCTCAATGAATAACTCCATTTTCCCTGTCTGAGTAGTCTCCGGCAGGCCAATAATGCGGAGGTTGCAGCGACAGGACCGCGCCTCCAAATCCTCCGTCTTATCGTGCAATGTTCTAATGAGTGTCTCCGCCCTGCGCCTCGCCGTGTCCAGGTCCGTTTGGGCCTCCTCCACCTCCGTGATTCGGCGTTCGGCCATATCATGTCGTTCCGTGTGTTTGTCGAGGCGCTCCGCCATGCGGTCCATTCTGTGGGACATGGCGTCCATTTTGGTCCCCAGAGCTGCTATGTTTGTTTGAATGTTTTGCTCCATGGATCTGAGCATAGATTTTATGTCCAAGTTTTCTTCCTGCGGGTCCCCTGCATTCATCTCTTCTTCTCGCTGTGGCAGAGGACTCTGAACCGGCAGCCTCCTTTGCGAGAAGGGGAGCTTACTCTGGGTCCTGTCCCCCTTCCCCATGTTTGGTATCTTCCTGTGGGGACTGTGTTCCTCTCTCGGTGGACTTCCGATGTCAAATACGTTGCTGACGCGCACTCAGCCGTCCAACCACTCGTGGGCCTTACCGACTGCACAACTTTAGAATTCCGGGGCCTGGAAGCCGCCACTGAACACCCCTGTGTTTCTGCAGGAACGAGGAAGGTGTGCGTCCGTCCCAACCAGGGCTCGGGTGTTCCTCAGGAGAATTATACTGTTCGCCTTGTGCTGCCTGGGCCTCGCAGGCCGACCCCGCAAAGGTACCTCCAATGTAGGTGAGAGGCCCGTGGGGCTGTGGAGCGGGGCTATGCAGGATCCACCATCGCCTCCGCTACCCTGTCTCCTGTCTTGATTGTCTCCGAACAGGAGGCCCCCCTGATGGAACGTGTAGAAGGGGGAAGGGGCAGCCCCCGGTCTGGCAACACCGCTGTCCTGCCGCCCTGCTCAGGGCACCTCCCGTGCAATGTCGTATCCGCTGCCCTGTCGGTCCCGGAGTAATGGGGCCACCGGTCTCCCTCCTCTCCCACTGGACTGGCTTACCATGTGTCTTTCTTCCCAGCAGCGGGAATCGGCTGGTGTCTCCGGCTACTCTTTGGGACCGCCGTAGCCCCCTATGGATTTTCAGCCGCCCGGGGCAGAAGGGCCGTCCATCGGAAGTGAGCTCGCCGGCCGCCTCCGCACGCCTCCTGACGCAGCGCGGGGCCGACTCTACGAGAGGCCGCGGTCTCCAGGCCCCCCCAGCGCTCCGGGGCGTTAGCTCACGCTCGCTGCTGTGCCCGGCGGGATCACCTCTAGGACGGGTCCGCCAGCTCCCTACCGGTTCCGCAAGCTTCGGTGGTGTCAGGGGTATCGAAATCTCAAGGTTGGTGCAGGATATTGTAGGATTTTACTGTGGCGCCGACGGAGCTCCGGGACTATGCGGCCATTTACGTCGGCTGCTAGCTCCACGCCCCCATCAGAAGCGTTTTTGACGTGGCTTTCTGGGACCCAATAAAAAATCATGTAGGTCCGCATCCTCTGTAAGTAAGGATAAGTGCTGTTTTACCTGTGTGAGTGTTGAGGTGTTTAGCCAATCTAGACATTTTATTTATTTTATTTTGAAAGTTTTATATAGCGCGAACAAGATCTTTGCAGATATCAGAGCGCTTTACAATGCAGGGAATACCAACAAGAGAGTGAATAACAGGTCATTAGGAATATCGAGATTATAGGTAGTAAGTGACATGGGTAGGTACGTGAGGGAGCATAATAGCACAAGTAAATCAGTAATGCAAGTAGAAAGTCAGTTAAGTGAATCAATAATACAGGTAAAACACAAAGTCGTAGGGATCGAGCAGAAAAATACAGGAAAAACAGATAGTCGTAGGGATCGAGCAAAATAATACAGATCGGTGCAGAGACTTTACAGATCCACGTTAATAGGTCAAGTGTATTTGGCCATGAGAATAGCTTTTACTTCTTTCTTAAAAAGTGTGACGGAGGAGATGCGCCTGGTTTCAGGAGGGAGCGAGTTCCAGATCCTGGGTGCCATTCCTGAGAAAGAGCGTTTATACGTTTTTTCCTTCCGGAATCTTCGAGGTTTTAGCAGAAGATTGTTTGTGCCTCTAGTGTATCTAGAGCCGCCAGAGATTGACAGCTTCTGCGTGAGGTATCCGGGAGAGCTCAGGTGTACAGCCTTGTGTGTCCTGCAGGCGATTTTCAGATGTATTCTGGCTTCAAAAGGCAGCCAGTTCAAGGATCTCAAGTCAGGGGAGATATGCGAGTGTTTTTTTTACCCAGTGATGAGTCTCGCTGCAGCATTTAGAGAGGCTCTTAGGGGTGCAGTAGTGGTTAGCGGGAGACCGCAGAGGGCGATGCTGCCGTATTCAATTCGTGGGATTACTAGTGCTTGTACTGCTGTTTGGAAGTCTTTGGCTGGTAGGAAGGGTTTAAGTTTCCTCAGGGTATTGATTTGGAAGTTCGCTCCCTTAGTGGCCTTGCTGATATGATGCTGCATGTTGAGATTGGAGTCGAGAGTTATGCCTAGAGATTTTGCTGAGTCCACGATGGTGGGTAGGACATTGAGTGCAGTTAGCTGTTTAAGCCAGGTTTGAGTGGTAGAGATCTTCGCGGGAGGTGAGATCAGAAGGAACTCTGTTTTCAGAGCATTGAGTTTGAGATGATTATTGGCAAGCCAGGATTGGGTGCTTCTGATCGTTGAGTTCAGGAGTAAAATGTCATTGGGGGATTGTAGTTTGAGATATAATTGGGTGTCATCTGCGTACATGTGAAAAAGTACATTGGATGCTTGTAGCAGGGTGGTGAGAGGTTCCATAACTAGGTTGAACAAAGTTGGTGATAGGGAGGATCCTTGGGGGACACCTAACGAAACAGGTATTGGCGAGGACATCAGGTTGTTACTCTTGAATTTCTGCGACCTGTTGTGTAAGAAGGAGGTGAACCACTTGAGAACCGTCCCAGATAGACCCATTCTTGTGTTCAAAAGTTCGAGTAAATTCTCATGTTTAACCGTGTCGAATGCTGAGGAGAGATCAAGAAGGATGAGGAGGCAGGTATCATTTTGATCTAGCATTTGTAGGGCGTCGTCGATTATGTGAGTCATAGCAGTTTCAGTACTGTGTCCTGCTCGGAAGCCTGATTGATGTGCGTTGAGGAGATCAAACTGATCAATGTGTTTAGTCAGCTGAAGTTGTGCGCATTTTTCCAATAGTTTGGCGAGAGTGGGAATATTGGTAATGGGACGGTAGTTGTTTAGGTCAGATGGGTCGGCAGTAGGTTTCTTTAGTAAAGGTGTGACTTGTCCAACTTTGAGGGAGTCAGGGATGGATCCTTGTTGGAGCTAGCTGTTGATAATTTTAGTCCACAGTGGAAGGAGCCATGGGGTGAAATCCTTGACAGCGTTGGCAGGGAGGGGATCCGAGAGGTGATTGGAAGGTTTCAAGGTGCTGAGCAGTTTGCCTATTTCTTCTTCGGAGTAGGTGTCAAAAGATAACCATGTAGCATTGTTTTTTAGTTCGGCGGGTGTTATGCAGTTGGGCGTGGTGTAGCGGCTTGCGTCAATGCGGAGATCACTCTTTATGTTGTCAGTTTTTTGGGTAAAGAAAGCGGCGAAGTCTTCACATGAGGGTGCTTTGCCCAAATTACTGAGAGGTTGGGGTTGTTCCTTGGCTTGTGTTCTGATTAGCTCAAACAGTTTTCTTGGACGTTTTTTTGCTTGGTCGAGCTAGAGGCTGAAGAAGTTTGCTTTTGAGCGCTTTATTTTCCTGAAGTAGGCGTTTCTCTTTTTCTTCAGGCTTTTCAGGTGCAGTGCAGAGGGAGCTGTTCTCCAGGTGCGCTCTGCCATTCGCATGGCTCGTCTATCTTCATTGAGACTCCCGTCGTACCATGGATTGGAGATTTTAGCGGAGACTCTTTTTAGCTGCAAGGGAGCAGCCTCATTAATTATTGATGTCATGGCGTTGAGATAGTGGTCAGTCAAGGATTGGACATCTGTAGCGCCCGTAGGAGGGAGCAGGAGGCCGCGGCTGTTCGGGGGAAGGGAGTGTGGGTTGAGTTTTTTCAGGTCTCTTTTCCATATTTTGGGTCTGGAGGATTGAGTCGTGTTGAGTTTGACTTTTTCATTGATGAAGAATGTGACGATATGATGGTCTGACCAGTCACAAGGTTGGATAGACTCAAGTTGAATAGCGTCCTCTTTGGCGATGATAAGGTCGAGGAAAGAACCTTTCTCATGGGTCGGGCTGTTGCATAATTGTGTGAGGTCCAGAGCGTTGAGGAAATTTTTAAGACTATTTACCACCGCATCATTGTGATCGTTCCAGTGGAGGTTGAAGTCACCAAGGTATATTTGGGTGAGCTGTCGTCTGGCGTTAGTTGAAATCATGTCCATGATTTGTTGGGCGAAGGTGAGGTTGTCTCTGGGTGGGTGGTAAATGCCGTGAAGAGAGCATATTGGTTTGCCCTCACTGATAATATCGAGGCAGATGTATTCGCAGGAAGTTGAGGAGGGTAGGGAAGGTGCGGAGACTTTCAGAACAGAAAGGTTGTTCCTGTATATGCATGCAATTCCACCACCTATCTTGCCAGACCTGTCAAGCCTAATGATGTGGTAGTTGGGGGGAACCAGAATGTCCATTATAGGTGTAGAAGATTCGGTTAGCCAGGTTTCAGTCAAGATGATTAGGTCAAGGTCCAATGATAGGATGAGATCGGCAATGGCGGAGGAGTGTCTAGAGGCCGATCTGCAGTTGAGGAGAGTGCATTTGAGACGGGGTGTGTCAGGGGAGGTAGAGGGTACTAGAGAGAGGGGGACTTTTCTAAGGTTATTCGGGACGGAGATTCTGTTGTTTAGTGTGGAGGGTCTACGGGGATTTGAGTGTATCGTGGGAATGGGGAAGTGCGTGGCGGTTGTGATGTTTAGGGGAGCTGGGTCGTAGGAACGGAGGAGGGTGAGAGTGTCGAGGTCCGAAAGAGGGTTGTATGTGCGACGGGGGCGGTTGTTGCGATTGTGGGCAGGGATCGCGGTCCAATGAGGGCGGCGGGTGCGGTTGTTGCGATTGTGGGCATGGATCACGGTCCTGTGTGAGGGGTGTAGCCTGGGAGCGTCATCAGGACGGGTGGGGAGCCAGTTGAGAGGGGGGGTGGTGGTGAGTGGGGTGTGTCTGGGGGGTGTGATGAGTACCTCTTTGATGGTGTGAATGTCTTTTTTGATGGTGTGAATGTCTTCTTTGAGCTGGAGGAGGGAGGACATAATCTTGTCCAGCGTGGGATAGGTGTTAGTGCTGGAGGAGGAAGTCATGGGTGAGTGGCTGACCTGGGAATTAGCGTGCGGGTGGGTGTTCATGCAGGGCTCCGTGGTGCCAGCGTACGAGTTGGTGTTAGGGAGGAGAGAGGGTATGGGGGCGATGGGAGTGGATGAGGTACGGAGGAGGTTGGAGGCGTGGAGGAGGGCATCGATGGCAGGCGGAGAGAGCGAGGTGGAGGTGGAGGGTATGTTGGTGGTGATGGGGGAGCCTGAGGGGTAGTGAGGGCTGAGAGTGGGAGGGGAAATGGTGTTGCAGATGGCCCTGTCTTGGGGAGGGGGAGTTATAATAATAGATGTGGTGTGCTCTGTGTGGTTAATTAGCGGGTGGTAGTGGGGACTGAGAGTGGGGGGAGCGGGATTGTGGGTGTGAGCTGTGGTGTCAGGGGAGAGAGGAGTGGGAGTGGTATGTGTGGGGGTCCACGTGTTGGTGTTAGGGGGCCGGCTAGTGTGTGAGGGGGAGAGATTTGTGACTGTGATTGAGGAATGTGGGGTGGTAACAGCAGGTGGGTGATTGGCTAGGGCGCTGGGGGTTGAGGTGAGGTGCGTGTCGTTCTGATGCTGAGCTAGGTTAGAAGGGTTGTGGGTGGGGCTGTGATGTCAGGTGTGATAGTGCTGGAGGAGATATGGGTGGAGGTCCGGGGATTGGAAGGGTGCTCTTTGAACTTGGGGAACAGGTTGTCTAGTAGTTCCAGGTTCTTGTCTGTGGATTGAATTAGGACAATCCCGTTGTTGTAGATAGTAATGGTGGTTCTGCCAGGGAAGAGTTGGGATGGTGTGATGGAGAGAGTTAGGCCATGAGCCGTTTTCCCTGTGGTGGAGACGGTGAGTAGGGTGAGGAATGCTTTTCTCCATTGAGCTCTACGTGAGGTGTGGAAGATGATATCAATGTTCAGGGATCCATTGACCGGTGAGAAGTAGGTGTCGGCAAAGGGGGTTTCAGGGTGGGACCTCAGGAAGTTGTGTTTAAAGCGTTTAGCGGCTTTTTTGGTGAGTGTGGATGGGTAATTTATTCTATATGTGTGCTTGCCGATGAGATCCATGTTGGGGTGGCTGTAGCGGTGGGTATGGGAGGGAGAACGATAATAATACAAGTGTGCAAAAGACAACTGTCAACCGTAAGTTACTTAGCACAAAAGTGACACTAGTGAATGGCCAAAAGTAACCATAATATAGGAGGTAGCAATCGGTGCAGTCAAGTAACGGTGAGTGGATGCAGCTTACAGAAATGTACAAGGTATATGAGGTAGCAGCCAGTTAAATGGGGCTAAAGTGACGTTAGTGAATAGCCAAAAATAACCAGAATTTAGGAGGTAGCATCGGTGTACTCCAGTAATAAAAGTGGGTGTGTGCAGCTTACAAGAATGAGCAAAATATATGAGGTAGCAATCAGTGCATAATAGGGATAACAGTGACCTGGGTGTAGCTTACAAATTATACAATATACAAATAGGAACCAATATAGGTGCAGAGAGAAGGCTACAATAGACAAGTATGACACTAATGAGCAGCCGGTACCATATGAGGTAGCGATCGGTGCAATACCGGTGAGGAAAAAGTGAGATGGGTGCAGGTTACACAGAGTGTATAAAATACAAGTAGAGGTATAATACTGCAATAGAATGCTCAGGGTGAAGAACAGGTGAAGAACACACTACAGGTGAAGAAAAGTGACATAGGTGCAGGGTACAGTGATACTAATGATATACTGGAACAAAATACAGGTGCGCACAAAGTGAAATGGAAAGAGTGCCGCTTACCATAAAGAAAAAGAAAAGAGAGATATATAAAAATATGAGGTAGCACTCGGTGCAATACAAAATAGAAAGTGCAAAGGGTGCAGCTTAAACCATGTACAATATAGGAGTATAATACTAATTATATACTGGAACAAAATACAGGTGTACACAAAGAGCTAAATGAGTAAAAAATGAGACTAGAAAGCAGACAGAAATATATGAGCTAACGATCGGCGTATTAAATACAAGTAGAGGTATAAAACTGCAATAAAAGGCAGACAATCGCTAGTTGAGAATAGACTAAAGAGGCCAGTTCTTAGGGTGTGGTCATATATGAATAAGACTACGCCATGATGGCCACCAAAGAGAGAGAAGGAGAGCCCAGTCTAAAATGGCCGCCAAATTGTGGTGAATACAGAGTTCAGTTTCCCTTTCTACTCTGGGTAGGTCGAGTTAGTCCATCTTCTATGTTGCTAGAAGGGGAGGATAGAGTTCAGCTTCTATGTTGCTAGATGGTGCGGAGAGAGGCTTATCTTTGTTTTGCATAACTTCCCAACACTGTATGACGCCACTAGCCCTGGATGTTCTCTTTGTACATAGCGTGGGTCTGGCCTGTGGATACTAAACCCTTTGGTTGTACCTTTGAATCTTTCCTGACATCTATTAGTGTCTGTGGGCCAACACAACCATCCCTTCCAATTGGGGTCTGATCTATTGTATTGCATTATGTCATCTAGCATAATCCCTTCTTGTGATGTAACATTAACCTCAGTATGTGATGGTGTTAGAATCCGAGGTGCATTCAAATCCTTATTCTAGGCTATTCCAAGACAGGCAGTTCGTTGCACAGTATCATTCAGAAACCTAATCTGCTGAGGAATGAGGCACGCTCTAATTAGCACTTCTGTTCCCTGGACTTGCCAGTCTCTAGAACCCCAGACTGATTTTGTGTCTATTGTGTCTTTCCATAAGTTGAAACCTTGTTCAGACAACTGGGTAATAAAGGAAGCAGAGTAAATCTGTTTGGTGTTTGTCAACATATTTTTCTGTGCTGATGTCGGTTAAACCTTATAATAATATGAGGATGGCTCAGACATGTTAAACCCTGAAAAATATGAGAATTTTTGTGCAAATGTTTTTGAACTGCTTTTCGGCTGTGTTGGGCAATGTTCCCATTGGTGGTTTGTGAAAACATTTCTGGGATTAGCAGATTTGTGCAAAAGATGATGACCATAATGCTGATAGCAATACATTGTGTCAAAATCTGATGTGTCTTCCAACGTTTCATTAGTAGAAAAGGCAGCAGATTGTTCTAATTCAGACAACATATTCTTTACAGTTTCATAATCTCAATCATTGTAAAATGTACTGCCAGCAATATCATTTAAGGATATTTTAAATAAATGTAGTATTTTCAATAGTTCGGTCGGACCACATATATCATATTCAACCCTGTCCCACACTATACCATCAGGTATAGGAACTGCTGTAATGTTCACTGATGTTATGAAGAACAAGGGAACCCAATAAGGTTGGTCAGGGACCTTGGGTAATCAATTATTTCTAAAGACAGTGGTCCCTAGACAAGGATTAATGAGAGAAAACAATAAATATAGACCCAATCAGTACTATATTTTACAGCTGTCCAGCCTTAAATATACACAAAATTCCGCAAGAAACAAATAAAGTGGGACACAAGCCTGTATCCAACTTAGTGGGAAGGATGCACAACATGAAACAAAAAGGCTTAGGCCCGTGGTTCCCAAACTGTGCGCCGCGGCACCCCGGTGCGCCGTCATGAGTAGCCAGGGGCGCCGCGTTCACGTTAGGAAAATCAAGCTTATTGCAGCTGATTTCTTTAGCGAGCTCCGTGGAGCCTGTCCTTTTACACTAAAACTAATGCAGGTGATAACGGGTGTAAAACGGAGGTTGAACCGAAAATCGGCATGGCATTTGATTATCATTAATAATCAATCAAATGCCATGCTGATCTTCTGGCCAACCTCCGTTTTACACCCGTTATCACCTGCATTATTTTTAGAGTAAAAAAGCAGGCTCCACTGAGCTCGTTAAAGCTGCCAGATAGAAACCCTTTCCTAATTGGCTCCTTTGTCTGATTTCTTTAACAAGCTCTAGCTGCACACTTCTGACAGATTACCAGGATAAAGGACCCTCATCCCCAGGGGCTGGGGCTGAATAAATCCATTTACATGTAAATTGCCACTCTTTCCCTGGTCCAGCAGAGTCTGACTTCCTGCGAATGTAGAAATAGTGAAAATGTTCAGTTATGCTGACAACAAACCACAGGGAAGACTGCCCCAGCCAGATGGGTTGAAATGCACTTTAACTGAAACCTGCAGGAGAATGGAGAAAACCGCTCTGGCATTTGGTTCGGTGGAAACATAACATCATTTTCTCAGGCGCCAGATCAACGGAAACTCCTACCAGGCCACTTCCGCAGGTATTTTAAAAATCCAATGGCTCAATAGTTTGTCACAGAAATATGCCTTGGAGCTTAGCACTGCACTGCTGTTTGGAATGACTTGCATGTGTTGTGTTTTTGCACTTATTGATTCTCACATTAACCCCCACAAATGTGCCTTTCCAGGCATATCTTTGTGAATGAGGAGGACTGCCAGCATTGGGAACACAGGCAGGTAAAGCAACAAAGTGATGGAAGGAATACTTAACTTAATGCCAGCCATTGGCGATCGTTCAGGAACACATTCCAAACCATGGTTTTTCCCCCACTGTGCAACTCTGGACATAGACCTGCCAAATGCAAAACAGTTTTGGTCCTATTCCAATGGGAACAGTCGAGTTCAATCTGCCAGCCCAGGTACCTGCATACGGGAACACAAAGACCCCAGACAAGTTTCCACCTACTTTGACCTCACTGAACTGTTGTTGTTTTTATATTTCTGTCTTTTTATCTTTTATTGCTGTGATTACTGCCAGATAAAGATTTATGTACTACTATACTATACTATACAACTTAGATCTCACCAGTGTGGCATACCGTGAGTCCTGTAGCACAGTCAGCATGGGACCCACGTGTGACATAGCCCTTGCTTTTACAGCACCTACTGATAACATGATAGAAGCAATACTTGAATAGCGGAGGCGTAAAAATTGCTTTTCCCACTCCAGTGAGTGCAACAGTAGGGAAAATGTTGGATAGCAGAGGGGTAAAAATGACTATTCCCACTCCAGTTGTTGCAACAGTAGGGAAAGTGTTGGATAGCAGAGGATGAAAAATTACTATTTCCACTCCAGTGAGTGTAACAGTGGGGAAAATGTTGGATAGCAGAGGTGAAAAATTTACTATTCCCACTCCAGTGAGTGCAACAGTAGGGAAAGTGTTGGATAGTGGAGGGGTAAAACGTACAGTTCCCACTCAAGTTAGTGCAACAATAGGTGAAGTGCCTTGGCTAATTGGCTTCTTTTGTCTGATTTCTTTAACGAGCTCCGTGGAGCCTGCTTTTTTACACTAAAACTAATGCAGGTGATAAAGGGTGTAAAACAGAGGTTGGGCAGAAGATCGGCATGGCATTTGATTATCATTAATTATTAATCAAATGCCATGCCGATCTTCTGCCCAACCTCCGTTTTACACCTGTATCACCCGCATTATTTTTAGTGTAAAAAGGCAGACTCCACGGAGCTCGTTAAAGACTCAGAAAGCGAGCATGATGTCCCCAGCCCCCAGATCCTAACTAGTTGAAGAAGTTTTGGATGTTATGGTTGAGCAGCTCCTATTGTAATCCTATTCTAACAAGATGTTTGTTACTTGACTTAATATGCAAAATATTTTGCAGACTCAGCTTGTGCGCCGGCTGTTAGAGCCCACTCTTGACTCCCCTCTAGCTCAGCCCTCCCTGTTAATTTGTTGTCTCACTCTCCTCTACTCTGAAGACACACTGTCAACTGAATGCAGCCTCGTTTCCGAGAACCCACTGACCTCTGCCTGAGGACTCCTCGATATTCATTATACTTCCACGAGGCTCTGCTGCGTCAGCTCTGAGGACACACTGTCCTCTGTTTGACTGCAGCCTCAAGTCTGAGGCCTCCTCTCCACATGTCTTGCTTCCACAAGGCCCTGCTGCCTCAGCTCTGAGATCCCACTGACCTCTGTCTGTGGCCTCCTCGGTACTTGTCATACTCCCTCAAAGCCCTTAGTCTCAATTTTGAGGACACACTGTCCTCTGTTTGACTGCTACCTTTGTCTGAGGCCAACTGAGGCCTACTTGGTGCATGTCATGCTTCCACGTGGCCCTGCTGCCTCATCGCTGAGGACATGCTGTCCTCTGTCTCGTGCACCTAAAGAGCTTCAAATGGTTGCCTCAGAACACCAGATGGACCTTCATGCAAGCACTCATCACCAGCAGGCTGGACCACTGCAGCAATCTCTGTGCCGGAATCTCCAAACAACTGCTTCACAGATTCCAGACCATCCAGAACACTGCTGCAAGACTCAAACTCACCTTCCCACGCAGCACCCACATCCCACTGCACCTCAAGAAGCTTCACTGGCTCCAGGGGTAAACACACCCAATTTAAACATTTTACAAACACATACAAAGCCCTACACAACATATTAACAGAATATGTATTGTTTCTCATTTAACAAGTTTTTATTAAACAACTGTTATATTTTTGTTTTGTTACAAATATGATTATAATACCTTCATTCTTCGTTGCATCCCAATTAATTTATGGAAGACAACAGGAAGTACTCCCGAGGTCGGGTTTACATCCCCTCCCACCCGCCCAGCGGTACGAAAACGGTGGGGAGCCACGGCCAACTGCCGATTAGGTCAAGGGAGCCACAGGTCAAAAAAGTTTGGGACCCACTGGCTTAGGCAGAGTAAATTGTTTGTATGAGACACATTTTGGTAGGACAAACAAATTTTAGTGGAGACACCATTACACATAAGAAGTATTAAATAAAGAGCTGTATATGGCGTACAACAAGTCAACGGCATTTCGATCCTTACAAAAGATATAGGATCATCATCAGGAGATTAACAATGGTATGCCTGTATACATTTTGCCTATTCAGGTCAGAGTGACTTGAAGGAGGTTTGTTTCAGACGAAGACCAAGTAGAAGTCCAGGCCAAGTACAAGGAGAGTAAAGGATGCAGACAGACGCAGCCACGGTCTGTGCAGTTGGATGCTGGGTCAGTGTCAACTTAATAAATGCTGTAACAGCTTAAAGGAGGCGTTTGAAATGTTCGCACCGCAGAGCTGTCTCGAAATCAAAGTGGCCTTCATAACCCGGATCCCGACAGGCAAGACATGCTATAACAGAGGTTGTTAACAGATTGGCCTCAACCCCATTCCTTGTCACTAGAGACCGTGGACGTGGCTAACAGGTTACTGGCTTGCCGTCCCTGATATACAGCAGCCCACTGCAATAGGCCACTCTGATTTCAAGAAAGGGAGCTCAAGCTGCAGTTGGCCAAAATGAGACTACAGGCAGGGATAAAAAGAATGAGAGAGCCTTAGCCGAAAAGAATATGTTGCTGGAGCAGGAGAGAAAATGCAGGGGCATGACCACAGGTCCTGCACGGATCCTGTATGGTGCATGGGTACAGACGATGCAGCAGACTGAGAGGGAGACAAAGTCAGGCCCAAACGAAGTCCTGCAAAGTCCAGAGTGCCTAGAGGGTCGTAGTGCAGTGGTTTCTGGTTCAGAATCTTGTCCACGTTGAATCTAGGGTCCTACAGCCAGATAAGCCCTTAAGTACCCATGGGAGAGGGTTGGAAAGATTAAGGGGGCCCTCCCAGGAGAGAGTCTGGACAGAGGAGAGGTTACTCCCATGTCCTTTGTCCATTTTCATGCAAGAGTGGGAGCCAGGACTGGTTTGAACTGGGCTATGCACCAGGACACCAAATGTGCCCCTCATGCAGACTTTCAGTCGCTCGCAAGCGCAGTCATCCAGCTTTAATACACTAAATTCTGTCTAGGAGATGGTCAAACCTCCCTGTGACAGGATGACTATTGTACTGCCTTCCCTTGCTCGAGCTTGACTCAGCAGCAAGAGATGCAGAAATGTGTCTCTGGTCGGCAGCAACCATTTTGTGCTGTCCGGGACTAGAAGGCTGGTACCAGTAACACCAGGGACCCCACAAAGCTTGCTTCTTAGGGGTGGAATCATACCTCCCATACTGGTTACCACTGTGGGGTATGATTCCAACATGTTTGACGCCAAACACGATTGAGTTTGTTTCAGCCGTTTTAGAGTTGGTCATCACATGGTCGCATAATGCCCCTCTATATATGGAATAAGGCTGCTTTACCGACAACCCGGGAGAATGGACTCTGTAGGCTGCAGGGGTGCCCTGCTCATGCAGGAGCACCCTCTCACTTAGAACCAAGCACCCTGCCTTCAGGATTGTAAACGCCTGCAATAGGGGTCACTTATAGGTTTTAACACCTTCGCTGCGGCGGCAATTCCTCCGCAGCGCTAAGGGGGTGGGGGGGACACGCGGCACGCCTATGCTGGTGACGGAACCGCTCCGTCACCAGCCTCGGTTGAGCTGTGCTGATGACAGAGCGGTTCCGTCATGGCTCCGCCCGCTCAATAGAACGCGCCGCAGAGGCGCGAAACCAGCGCCACGCAGGCGCGTCGGGCGGGCCATGACGGAACCGCTCCGTCATCAGCACAGCGCCACCGCGGCTGATGACGGAGCGGTTCCGTCATCAGCACGGAAGTGGTTAAGTGCAGTGACCCTTAGCTACAGTAAACCTATATCTTAAGTATGTGGTGCATGCACCAACTTATATATTGCAAAGAGAGAGGCCCCCTGCTAAAAGGGTACTGTCTCTTATACCAGGGACTAATCAATCTAGTGTACAAACTTAAGGCAACACAATTATAAACATTTCAACAATTAATAACAACCAACATGGATGAAAGGAGAACCCACAATATATGAATATGTTTTACAAAATAGACATCATTTTTAATTGATGATAGTATAAGAAAATCCATTTAATTAAAAAGACATGGTCCCATACACACTCAATCATTCATCTTCATTCATACTTCAAAGAAACTGGTGTACATTAAAAATTGCAACTTTTTTACATTTCAGATAAAAGCAATGATAACAATTTCAATGTTTATGAGAAAAAGATAGTGTGGCACACAAGTAATAATTTCTTGCGCTTGACGCACGTTTCGGCACAATGCACTCACACTGATCACCATGCACTCACACCATTTACTGTAGTGTAGTTCCTATATTCCCAATAGGCTCTGCGCATTGGAATAATATGAACAGCAGTGTAGACGTAGGACTGAGGTCGACTAGGTCTCTACTGACTATATTAGACTTAATTAGTTTTGCCAGCTAGCTCAGAGGTCACTAGAAACTTTCTTGAGTAAACAAGGAGGAGTTTAACTTCCCTGGATAGACAAGAAGGGATTAGCTTCTGACAACCATAAAACTTGACAACTTTGCTCCCTCAGAATAAGAGTGTATCTCTAGAGTCGTGTGAAAACAATAGACAGCTATTTCACTCAGTCAATCGTGCATACTTAGTTTCACCAGAGTGCAAAGAAATAGAGAGATGGGCGTTTTCAATAAAAGGTGTTATTTATTGAACAGTCTTCTTTCTCATGCAAGAGAAATAAATTGCCATAATTGCAATACTTATCATAAAGTAAAGTGCGTAAAGTAAAAGGAGTATTATAAAATAATACTGCAAAAGCATTGATATGGTTTCTTAGCCATATGATACTTTAAAATAGATAAAATATATATACATACATAAAAACATTGACTAACGTACTCAACTGGTGCTTCTAGATACGCCTACCCCAGTGTACCTGACCTAAGCCTAATACGTGGGAAGGAGTAAGTAAGTAGCAGTTTAAGTTAAGTTGGTTTTGCCAAGGAATCTGAATCAAGAATTCTCTTTAAGGGTTTAGTCAGCTCCGTACCTGGGTAATAGAAAGCAGGAGGTCTGGTATCTCTTTCTCAGGACTCGATATCCCAGCAACCCCCAAGGGCGGCTGAAAACACCGGAGCTGGATTTTCTCGGCTGGAGAAAAAGACAGCGTCTTTCTCAGTGCGTCAAAAGGGAGGGGCGGTGTCCGTGGGCTCTCGCATCAGCTGGGCTCTCAGGCAAGTAGATAGCCGCTCTGCTCCAAACCACCGTGTGTTTGCTTAAGGCAACGTTGGTATATTTATACCTGAAGGGTGCCGGGTTTGACTTAAGGTTGGACATAAGACGTCAATAAAGATGTCACTAAGAACTGGCCGTTCTTTCAGTGCTCGCAGGAGTTCTAGGATAAATCAAAACAGACTTTATGTCAAAATAGAATTCCCTTTGGGCACATTAGGTGTAAGGACATCAACTTCTCTACGACAAAAATGGACAACAGATATTACAAACATAAAAACAGATTCAAGCACAGAAACTAAGAGCAATGCATAAGCTACAAAATTATGAGATAACGGTAAGTTCCAAATAGCACAGTTTATTTATACATAAAATTAATAAAAACAAATTAAAATCACAGTAAAATTGGGAACACAGAGAATATATCAAAGGGAATGAATCAAGAACATCAATTCATCTAATCAGATTCATACACCTAAACAGGGAAGTACACAAAAAATCCTAAATCAAATATCAATAGTACTATTCCCTCAATTTCAACGCGTTTCGACGGACAGTTGGCATGTCGCCGTCTTCGTCAGGAAATATAGACTGTATTCCCAAGAAATATCAAGGATAGAAGGTTTAAACACCACTCCAAGATGAGACGAGTAGTTGTTTGGTAGGTAATATACACAAAGAGTATTTAAGATCCAAAGTACTCGCGGTACAACACTAGGATCACAGCTTAGTTGCAATTATCCATATGACTTCGGCGTAGTTGTAAAGAACAATATATATTCTTTTACTGTGCGTATATGTAACCACTGCACGTTAACGTTTTCCGGGCCTTTATTGGGTTTTAATTATTCCTCGAACGGCCTCGTAATTTGTAATGCTGCTAGCGTCCCGCGAGTCAATCCGCTAGTCTCCGACTGGAAGCCAGGAAGCCAGTCGGAGACGAGCGGATTGACTCGCGGGACGCTAGCAGCATTACAAATTACGAGGCCGTTCGAGGAATAATTAAAACCCAATAAAGGCCCGGAAAACGTTAACGTGCAGTGGTTACATATACGCACAATAAAAGAATATATATTGTTCTTTACAACTACGCCGAAGTCATATGGATAATTGCAACTAAGCTGTGATCCTAGTGTTGTACCGCGAGTACTTTGGATCTTAAATACTCTTTGTGTAGATTACCTACCAAACAACTACTCGTCTCATCTTGGAGTGGTGTTTAAACCTTCTATCCTTGATATTTCTTGGGAATACAGTCTATATTTCCTGACGAAGACGGCGACATGCCAACTGTCCGTCGAAACGCGTTGAAATTGAGGGAATAGTACTATTGATATTTGATTTAGGATTTTTTGTGTACTTCCCTGTTTAGGTGTATGAATCTGATTAGATGAATTGATGTTCTTGATTCATTCCCTTTGATATATTCTCTGTGTTCCCAATTTTACTGTGATTTTAATTTGTTTTTATTAATTTTATGTATAAATAAACTGTGCTATTTGGAACTTACCGTTATCTCATAATTTTGTAGCTTATGCATTGCTCTTAGTTTCTGTGCTTGAATCTGTTTTTATGTTTGTAATATCTGTTGTCCATTTTTGTCGTAGAGAAGTTGATGTCCTTACACCTAATGTGCCCAAAGGGAATTCTATTTTGACATAAAGTCTATTGTTGGTATCCCATCCCTTTGGTTTTGGGTCCCTCTCTCTTTTATTAGAGAGTAAATCAAAACAGAAGCATGGGGATTTCCCAGGTTGCTGGAGGTTTGGTTTGTTTAAAGAGCGCGTTGTACTTTCTAGGAGTCTAGGGAAGTAGCCTTGCCATATTTGGACTGCATGGGCTATTACTAAATATGGATATGATTCTTATGCCTTTATAAGGATATTATTTATTATAGCCATACAAGGGCATAAATCGGGAATATCGAATTAGGGTCCTAGATAGAAACGCAACACGCACTCCACGCTCTAATGTCCATCATTACTAAAACTAAGCAATAGTAAACATATACCGATGCATGTGTGTTTTCCAATCCACCCCAAAATACATAAATCGCATTTGAAATGGTATATGGTAATTACACGAAAATGAGTATTGGTACTGTACGCTTTTCAAGCAGTGGTATCATTCAGTTAAAAAATGCATATATATATCAGCTGAATGAATTGCGAAAATTACACATGAAATGGCTCTGAATACAGAAGAGAAGGTCGAGACCATTCCATCACATATAAATACAAAATGCTGTACATATGCTAGAGGTTGAGGTAAAATATTGTCTCTAGAGTTCCTAAATTAGAAGCTCTGTTCTCTAAGAATAGTTTTACTTTAAGCAGAGTACTCTGTGCCAAAAAAAGGTAAATATTTTGGAAGTGAAAAAAAAATTATTTCGCTTTCAGGGAAAAATAGTTCCAAATGTTTTCAGTAGCTTTTGTTTATCAAAGCTGAAGGCTGAATTCAGAGTTCAGGGAACTCTGTGTGCTTGCTGCTTAAAAAGTTATTTCCGTTGTTCAGGGGAGAACATCATTTCAGACAGACTTGCAAAAAATTGGTCTACAGCATCAGGTGAAAGTTCGACCAAGTTTGAAAATGCTGTAACAGTGCAGTTGTGAGAATGATTGCTATCATCGATGTCAGGATCAGCAATGCTCACTGAAGGTTGTACCTGCCTGATGCTGCTCTCATCTCGTACTCCACTGCCACATACTCGTAGTGGTGAAGTCTCAACGAATGCCGTCATCAGAATAGGTAGCCGCTGGGGACAACACGATGCATGAGTAGTTACCAGACCTAGCAAGGTATCTGTATCCATTTGTACTGCTGATGGTAGTGTAAGACAGACGCCCAACACGCATTCTTCTCCGCATAGCATACATCGAAGCACAGGTAAGATGCAATCTTGCCAGATTGGTCTGACTGAAAGAAACCAGGTCATATTCAGATCTCTTAGCCGGGCTAATCCGAGGACTTTAGTTATGCGGTCCCGGTAGCGTATTGCTAGGATCGTTTCTTCCATCATTGGTGGAGGCAATGATGAGGCTTGGCTTGCCATATCGGAGCAGAAGAATTAAAAATAAAATTCCTGCTCGAGTCCCAATAGTAGAGGTAGTCCGCCAAAGACAGAATGGACAAAATTGGGGAAGATGCCCAGAACTGTTTCAACGGGTGTTAACAGTCCCGAAAAAATTGTCTTAAATACATGTGCGATGCCACTGGTATCTGACATGTTTAAGATTTGGCTCAACATTTCTACTAAATGCACGGGGCAATTTGTTGATAATAAGGAATATATCTCTGCTGTTGTCCTTGCGACTTGCAGATCATACGTTTCTTTAGACAAGGTCAAAGGCACAGTTGTTTGTAAAAGAATGGATTTCATTCTGCTTAGAGTATCAATTCGAATAGAAGAGATATTCAAATAAGGCCATATTGCCGCCTCCATGTCTGGAGTGCTGTTTGGATACAATACTTGCATCCAGCAAGTGACCATGGAACTAACGCTGACGAGATACGCTTTTCCTGGCACCATGCCACAACAGCTGTGGTCATTTATTAGAACATAGCTGCCGTTGAAAGCTGTCTGAAAAATGGCTCTATCTGTTTTGCAGGAGTGCCGTGCAGGTGACATGAAAGGTTATTTGAAGACCCTTCGCAGGCCCCATGCAAGTTAATACCTTGACACAGAAGTGTACCGCTTAGTGATTTTTTACAATTGTTACCACTAAGAAATATCTCCTTTTTCTTTTCATTATAACATTTGTGTGTGTATAAGGTAATTTCCATGTTGACTTGATGTAGCCTTTACCCAACCTTTCATACTGGCCCGCTGGTATATACTCTTGGCAATATTTAAACTGGAAAGTTGTTATCGGAATTGTAATTATCCCGTGTATTATCCATTCAATGACAGGTCTTTCTGACATTGTCAATGGTAATCTCTCAAGTTTTTCAATGCTCAGAATCGTATAGTCTGCTCCTTTTTGTGCCAAACTGATTTGTTTATCAGTAAGGTTAAAGATAGAGAATAATGACGTTGTGTTGAGTAAACGCCATGGCACGTAGCCTGAACGCAGATTTTGCAACGTCCAGCCAAGCTGTACAATAGAACGTAATTGGGACAGACCATGTTGTAACATTAGCAAGACCTGCTCTATTATATCAATAAAAGATGATACAATACTGTCCAGTGAATATATTCTGGAGGACAGAGTCGTCAACCCATTGTCCACAACAGAAAGTGATTTTTCCAAATGAATACGATCAATTTCTCGTACTTTTTCTGCTGTTTCAATTTGCATTACTTTCCAAGCCTCGTTGTACGCAGCGTATATACCGGCCGCTATGAAACGTTTTTGACGCTGTTTGCGTGGTCCCAGTATGAAATCACGCAAGTCAGCACCGTCTTTAAGTAAAGTCAAGTGTTGCTTAATTTCAGCCAGTGTGGATTTCTGTAGCCATTCGAGGCATAGTTTCCCTACACTGTATGTTGTAACTATCCCTGAATGTTGTCTCTGGGAGTATCTAGGGTCTGGCCTGGTCATTTTGAACCCCTGTATTTTGTTCAGGAATCTATCTTGACAGTTATTTTTGTCTGTGGGCTAGATCAACCATTTTTTCCAATCAGGATGCGTTCTGTTTTGGTGTAAAATATGGGATACGTCTATCTCCACTTATGTAGTGCTATTACTATCAGGTATGGGCTTTGCAATAGACGGTTTGTTTAAGTCTTTTATCTTAGCTAGGCCAAGACAAGTAGTCTGTTGAATGGTGTCATTCAAGAATATTAATTGTTCTGGGATCATGCAGGCTCTAAATAATGCTTCTAAACCTTGGACCTGCCATTCTTTTGTACCCCAGATGGTTTTTGTTTCAATGTTGTTTTTCCAGAATTCAAAACCAAATGTAATCATTTTTTCATAAAATGCTTCAGAATAAATCAATTTAGTATTTGTCAACATTGTTTTCATTCCTGTCTTATTTAACATTTTAAAATAAAATGCTTCTGCATCACTTGTGTTAAACCCTGAGAAGTATGGGAATTTCTCATAAAATGTTTTCGAACTGCTTTTAGGTGGTGTTGCACAATGTTCCCATTGGTTATAATCAATGAATTTTCCCAAACAAAGAACCATGATGAGCCAAAGCAGGAGAAAAAGTACACCTAACCCAATCCAAAATTCAATCCATGGAGAAATCATATAGGTTTCTTTTAGTTGATGAAAGAGTTCGGTTGCTTTGTCTTTGAAATTTTTTGTTGCTGGCGTTTCTTCATGTTCACTTGGATCATCAGAAAAGTCATCGAAATTGATGAAGTAGCCAGATGCAGTTCTGTCAATTGTTGGAATTGTTTCCGGATTTTCTTTAGTCTTTGGATCTTTCTTGGAGACATTAATATAGTCCGATGCTACATCATTGTAGTCAGGTGTTTCTTGACGAACTGTTGCAATTTGGGTTTCAAGAGGCACAAGTTCCATGTCGTTGTTGCATAGTCCTTTTTTATTCACTGCAGGCTTATTAAATGTGATTAGTCTCTCAGTTTGAACCTCTTGGATTGTAACAAATTTTGGTGTTCTGCTATTTCTTGGGATTCCACTGGGCCTACTACTTATTATTGGCCACATGATTGTGGTTTTACCAGGTCGATGGATACAACTCGGTTTCTCCTTTTTACCAGCAAGGGGCGGTAGTACAACTGATCTTGTTCCGCTGACAGCTAAGACAGGTACTGCTTTTCTGTAAGAAGGCCCAAATTCCTTCTTCACCGCGATCTTCTCTCTGACCAGATCCCCAATCTTTGGAATCCAGACAGGTCTTGCTGGGACAGGTGGTTTTTCTTCAGTGGCTGTTGGCTGTTGCTTTAATTTTATGTTACTCAGGTTTCTTCTTGTTTCATTTAATTCCTGTAAAACAGCCAAACGGTCTTTGATATCAAAGCATTTTTCTTCTACCACTGAAGTGTGACTATCAAGGTCCTGAATGTACATTCTTGTACCGAACAATAGTTTGTACGGACTGAGACCTTTTAGAGAATTTCTTGGCAGATTATTAAGACTACGTTGGACAATTGTTAAATGTTGGACCCACCCATCACCCGAACCTAATACCCTCGCTGTTATAGATTGCTTTATGTCCCGGTTTTTTCTTTCCACTATCGCATTTCCCTCAAGATGGAAGGGACAAGAGTACCGCAATGCAATGCTCATGCTGGCCATGGATCAAATTCGTACACTACGTCTGTTGCAGCAAGAGAATTAACCCATTGTATCCATCTCGGATGTAGCGCATTAGCATTCGGAATGCTTGCTTTTGTTACTGCTTCTAGGGCAGGTACTGGTGTTACGATTATTATTCGTTTACCTTGTGCTAGGGCTCTTTCTTTTGCTACCGCAGTCTGAACCGCAGTTAGAATTTTTTCAGTAGAACTGAATTTCATTTCAGCTTGTGTGTACAAGTGTGATTTGTAAGCTATTGGTTCCGTTTCTCCCTCATTAGAGGTCAGGTATGTGAATCCGCATCTTCCTGGGATGACTCGGATTACAAGGTTGCGTACGTTTTCACGAGTTTATAATTTTGTTTTAGCTAACTTGTCTGTTTGCATTGATCTTATAATTTCTGTATGTTTCTGAGTCCAATGTATTGGTTTGAAATCAGGTTTTATTAATTCATAGAGCGGTTTAACCCTCTCTGCATAATTTAGAATGTATGTTCTTCCGAAATTCAGGAAACCTAGTATTGATTGTAAGTTCTTCAGCGTTTTAGGTGCTTGGAGTACAGCACACTTCTCTAAGAAGTTGTCTGCTAGGCTTTTGCCTTCACTTGATAATTCATATCCTAAAAACAGGACAGTTAGATGGGCAATTCGTGACTTTTTAAAGTTGAATTTGTAACCCTCTGCTGTTAACCCAAGTATTATGGTGTTCACTCTTTTCAAGTGAGTCTCCAGGTCATCATCTGTGAGATAGATGTCGTCGACATAAGATAATGCTTCATCATCATATATTTGTAGTAACTCTGTTACTCTTGCTGAGAATAATCCTGGGCTATTCTTGAATCCCTGTGGGAGTCGACAGAAGTGTTTTTGTGACCCCATTATTGAGAAAGCGGTCAAATACATGCTTTCAGGTGCAATGTTTTGACAGAAGAATCCATTAGAGATGTCTAATGTCGTTTTGCGTATTTTTTGCGCACTATGTTATTCATTAGTGCTGCACTGTGTGAGTTTTGTACTGCAAATGTTTTTCAACAGGAGTTTAAGTGTCTGTAGTCCAAAACTAGACGATATGAATCGTCTGGCTTGAAAACAGGAAACAAAGGATTGTTCATTTGTGAGGTGCATGTTTCAATCACCCCCTGGTATTCAAGTTGATCTAAGATCTCCCTGACTTGCTTTTTAGCTTCTTGTTTAACTGGGTACTGCCTTTGTGCAGTAGGTTGCCATTTTAACTGGATTTTGTGAGGAGGAGAATCCTAATCCCATACTACATGATTTTTATATAATGCAGGAGCTTGGGCCACTGCCCATTTTCTTGCATATATGGATTTTTTATGAGTTGACATATGATTTGAGAAGGCAGGCATAATCATTTCTTCGCCATGAGGGCACTCCCTGACAAACTCTTGTGGCCAGTCTTTCTCAGCTAGAAGGATGTCATAGCCTTTCAAAAGGTTATCCCAAAAGAGACCCCTTACTTTCTTGGTCTTGTCCCGCTCTATACGCAGTGTTATTTCGTATATTTTATGAGGTTTGCTAACACTGGTATCTGCAGTTTCCACCTGAATGTATTCATTCGTGTCCACTGTCTCCAGAAGATTCATCAAGATCTTGCGAGCTATGGTCACTTCTGCTGCGCTGTCTAGCATTGTTTGGGCCCACTCTCCCTTTTTCAGTTGTGTCCTCAGTATCCTCAGCATGTTTAATTATTTTAATACTAGCTACCTTCTTTCTTGGAAATGGTAATGTTTTACTTTGATGAGCAAGTTCCTTGTCTTTGGACTTGACATGCTCTTTCCTGTGTTCTGACCTTCCTCTTCGTTCCGATTTCTGTGAGGAAGTCTGAAAAGATCGAGAGGGACGTGTATCAATATCTTGATATCTATCAGGTTTTTTCAGATTATCCCTATTTCTAAGGTTGTATCTTTTCTCAGAGGGCTCCCTCTGGGGAGACTTGTTTCCTTGCTCTGGAGATCTTTCTCTCCGTTGAGGAGACCTTCCTCTGGACTGGAATCGTTTTTCTTTGGGAGTGGATTGTTTATTACCATCCCAACTCTTTTTCGGAGTATTTAGATTATTTTTAATAAAGGTTTTTTCAGGATTTTCAGTTAGTTGGGGTTTTACTGGTTTCCCACCCAGGATTGTATAATCAGCACCCTTCTGTGCCATACTGATTTGTTTATCAGTAAGGTTAAAGATATTGAATAATGACGTTGTGTTGATTAAACGCCAAGGCACATAGCCTGAACGCAGATTTTGTAACGTCCAGCCAAGCTGTATAATAGAACGCAATTGGGACTGACCGTGTTGTAACAACAGTAAGTCTTGCGATATTATGTCGATTGCTGAAGACACAATGCTGTCCAATGAAAAAATTCTGGAGGACAGAGTCATTAACCCATTGTCCACTACAGAAAGTGATTTTTCCAAATTAATACGGTCAATTTCCCGTATTCTCTCTGCTGTCTCAATTTGAGTTATTTTCCAGGCTTCGTTATAAGCTGCATATATAGAGGCTGCTATGAAGCGTTTTTGACGCGTTTGCGCGGTCCCATAATGAAATCACGCAAGTCAGCACCATCAGTAAGTAAAGTTAGGTGTTGCTTAATTTCTGCCAGTGTGGATGTTTGTAGCCATTGAAGGCAGAGCTTGCCCACACTGTACGTGGTAATTATCCCTGGGTGTTGTCTTTGGGAATATCTAGGGTCTGGCCTGGTCAATGTGAACCCCTGTATTTTGTTCAGGAATCTGTCTTGACAGTTATTAGTATCTGTGGGCCAGATCAACCATTGTTTCCAATCAGGATGTGTTCTGTTTTGGCTTAATACATGGTTTACGTCTATCTCCTCATCTATAGAGCTATTACTGTTCATTGTTGGCTTTGGAATAGACGGTTTGTTTAAATCTTTGATTTTGGCTAGCCCAAGACAGGTAGTTTGTTGAATAGTGTCATTCAAAAATATAATTTGTTCTAGGATCATGCAGGCTCTAAACAATGATTCCATACCTTGTACTTGCCATTCTTTTGTACCCCAAACACTTTTTACTTCAACATTTTTGTCCCAGTAATCAAAACCAAATGTATTCATTTGCTCAAAAAATGAGTCGGAATATATCAATTTAGTGTTTGTAAGCATGGTCTTCGTACCTGTCTTGTTTGACAATTTGAAATAAAATGTTTCTGCATTACTTGTATTGAACCCTGAAAAATATGAATATTTGTCATAAAAAGTTCTTGAGCTACCTTTTGGAGGGGTTGCACAGTGTTCCCATTGATTATAATTTAAAACATTTCTAGGTTGTGCAGATTTATGCAGATAATGGTTACCAAAGTGATTATAGCAGAACATCTTATCATAATTAGACGAACCCTGCAAATAATCATGTTTTGTAAATTTAGCAGACATCACTAGGTCAGACATCATATCATTAATACTTTCAAAGTCCCAATCATCAGCAAATGAGCTTGGTTTTACAAAGTCACTCAATGAGATCTTAATTTGATGTGGATACTTCAGGATTTCAACCGGACCATAGATTTCATAATCAGTATTGTCCCATGCTACCCCACCGGGTATAGGATTGGCTGTGAAGTTGACTGAAGAAAGTTCTCTTTTCTCGACGTGTGAAGATGTGTGTGGTTTGAGGACCAAGTTGATTTTCTGGCTTGCTGTGTCCATTTTAGCATATTTTCCTTCAATGAAATGTCCCAAGCATAGTACCATGATGAGCCAAAGTATGAGGATAAATGCACCTAAGGCCACCCAAAATTCAATCCATGGAGAAATTAGATAGGTTTCTTTCAGATGTTGAAAAAGTTCCTTAGCTTTATCTTTAAAAGTTTTTGTTGATGTCTGTTTCTTTGATTCACTAAGATCTTCAGATGAATCATTGAAGTTGATGAAGTAGCCGGATGCTGTTCTGTCTATTGTTCCAAGTGCTTCTGGATTATTTTTTGTTCTAGAAGTTTTCTTTGTTTCATCAGCATAGTCATATGTTACTTCATTGTAGGTTGGTGTGTCTCGACTAAATGTTTTTATTTGGGTTTTTAGAGGTTTAAGTTCAATTGCTTTGTTGCATAGTCCTTGTTGATGTTCTGTAGGCATTTCGAATGTGATTAGCCTCTTAGTTTGAACCTCTGTATTTGTAGCAAACCTTGGTGTTCTACTACTTATCGGGAGTCCACTTGGCCTACTGTTTGTTATCGGCCACATGATTGTGGTTTTATCAGGTCGATGGATACAACTCTGTTCTCCTTTTTACCAGCAAGAGGCGGTAGTACTACTGATCTTGTTCCGTTGATAGACAAGACAGGAACTGCTTTTCTGTAAGAAGGCCCAAATTCCTTCTTTACCGCGATCTTTTCTCTGACTAGATCCCCGACTTTTGGAATCCAGACAGGTCTTGCTGGGACAGGTGGTTTTTCTTCAGTGGTTGTTGGCTGTTGTTAGAACTTTATGTTGCTCAGGTCTTTCCTTGTTTCGTTTAAGTCCTGCAAAATAGCCAAACGATCTTTGATGTCAAAGCTTTTTTTCTTTAACCACTGAAGTCTGACTGTCAAGATCTAAGATCATCATTCTAGTCCCAAACAATAATTCGTACGGACTGAATCCCCTCAGAGAATTTCTTGGCAGGTTGTTTAGACTACGCTGGACACTTATTAGATGTTTGACCCACCCAGCTCCCGAACCTAATACCTTCGCTGTTATAGATTGCTCTATGCCTTTGGTTTTTTCTTTACACCATCCCGTATCCCTCAGGTAGGAAGTGAGAAGAGTCCCGCTATGCTATGCTCATTTGGCCATGTTTTTCCACACGCTTTAGGGCAAGAGGAAAAAACATTAGCCAAACGTAGCATGCTTCTAGCGTATATGCCATTATAGGCTCGCAAATCTTTTTATAACAGTCCAGACGTCAGCCGAGTGCTGGGGTCTACATTACAAGTGGAAACTAGTCTTTATATGTTAATTGGACGCATTATTTTTTATTGTTGATCCATTCTGGAGTGAAACGCCATGGTAATATACCGTTTCTCTCACCACTGCGATCTCTATTGCAGTCTGGGCAGTTCTTTACAAAGATGTGATGATACAGGCTCATGCCTGGCCACCAGTACACTGATTGTAATTCTTCCAGGGAATCTTTTAGTTTGAGGTGTCTGAGACCCTCACCCATATGTGCGTCTGCTATTAACAAGCCTCTCCTGACGTGTTTGGAATTACTCTATCCCCCACTCCAGGGATTCGAGCAAAAGGGACGGAGTTTGCATCGATTATGTATGTATAATTGAGTGGATAGTTGATCGGTAGTGCTGAGCAGTCGCCTTTTGATGACGTTTTCACCGCCAGCACTGTTTCACCGTCAATGTATTTTACTGCACGCTTTTTTCTAACTACGGAAGCCGATTCAGTTGCTACCGTTGTGGCTTTCTCAGCCAATGAATTCCCTGCAACGTGAACGCCATCACGCTGATGACTCAGTGAGTGTATCATGTGAGTCTTTGGTAGTTCTTTCTGCAAAAGAACTATTTGTTTCCAAAGCACTTTTTGCTTTATTGTTGCACCTGTGTCATCTTTGTAACCGTTTTGAATCCCTTTCTGCAAATCGTTGTTATATGATTTGACGCAGTAATATGAATCGGACACTATAAGTGTCGGGAATTCGCGATCTGCATTATCTAGCGCCATTTTCAATGCTATTATTTCAGTTTGTTCTTCTGAATTAGTTTCTACTGAGTGTGTTTTTATTAGCAGAGGTCTCAGTTTCCCTCCGTGCCACACTTCTTTTGTAATTTCACATGTGGGGTTGTACGCTTGTTCTCCCCACCCTGGTGGTTGAGCATGGCCGTCTGTATAGATTACACAGGCGTACTGTCGTAAGGGCAGAATGTCGATTGGCAGAGGGTATGTCATTTCATATTCTAGATATTTTAATTCCTTTAATTCTGGATCAAAGTAGTATTTTACTTTGTCCGTTGTAATAGAATTCACCCATTGTATCCATTCTGGATTCAACGCTGTTGTTGGTAAATTACATGGGGTTGTTAATGCCTCAAAGGCTGATTCTGCTGTTCTGACTGTGATACGTCTACCGTCAGCTTTGTCTTTTTCTCTTGCTATAGCCGTTTGAACTGCATGAACAATGTTTTCTTTAATACTGAACTTCTTTTCAGCTTCTGTGTACAAGTGTGATTTGTATGCAATTGGTACCTTTTCTCCCTCATTAGAGGTCAGGTATGTGAATCCGCATCTTCCTGGGATGACTCGAATCACAAGATTGCGTGTGTTATCACGTGTTTCTAATTTTGTTTTAATTAACATGTCTGTTTGTAAAGATCTCAAAATTTCTGTGTGTTTTTGAGTCCAATTGATTCTTTTAAAATCTGGTTTTATTAGATCATAAAGGGGTTTGACCCTTTCTGCGTAATTTATAATGTAAGTTCTTCCGAAATTTAGGAAGCCTAGAATTGATTGCAAGTTTTTTAATGTTTTAGGTGCTTGGATTACAGCACATTTCTCTAAGAAATTGCCAGCCAGACTTTTGCCTTCACTTGATAGTTCATATCCTAAAAACAGGACTGTTAGATGGGCAATTCTAGACTTCTTAAAGTTGAATTTGTAACCCTCTGCTGCGAACCCAAGTATTATGGTGTTCACTCTCTTCAAGTGAGTATCCAAGTCATCATCTGTTAGGTAAATGTCGTCGACATAAGATAATGCCTCGTCATCATAGGTTTGTAGTAACTCTGTTACTCTCGCTGAGAATAATCCTGGGCTGTTCTTGAACCCCTGGGGTAACCGACAGAAGTTTTTTTGAGCGCCATTTATTGAGAACGCGGTCAAATATCTGCTCTCTGGTGCTATATTCTGACAAAAGAATCCATTAGAGATGTCTAATGTTGTTTTGTATTTTTTGCGCACTATGTTATTCATTAGTGCAGCACTATGCGAGTTTTGCACTGCAAAAGTTTTGCAACATGAGTTAAGGTGTCTGTAGTCCAAAACAAGACGATATGAATTGTCTGGTTTGGAGACAGGAAACAAAGGGTTGTTCATTTGTGAGGTGCAAGTTTCAATCACCCCCTGGTATTCAAGTTGATCTAGGATCTCTTTTACCTGTTTTTTAGCTTCTTGCTTAATTGGGTACTGCCTCTGTGCAGTAGGTTGTGATTTTAACTGGATTTTGTGAGGAGGAGAGTCCTCATCCCATCCCACATGATTTGTATATAAAGCAGGAGCTTGAGCTACTGCCCACTTTCTTGCAAGTGTATATTTTTTATGAATTGGAATATGATTTGAGAAGGCAGGCATAATTATTTCTTCGCCATGTGGGCACTCCCTGACAAACTCGGGTGGCCAGTCTCGTTCAGCTAGAAGGATGTCATAGCCCTTGGAGAGATTATCCCAAAATAGACCCCTTATTTTTCTAGTCTTATCCCCCTCTATACGTAATGTTATTTCATATATTTTATGAGGTTTGCTAACTCTGGTATCGGCAGTTTCCACCTGAATGTATTCATTCGTGTCCACTGTCTCCAGATGATTCATAAGGACTTTGCGAGCTATGCTCACTTCTGCTGCGCTGTCTAGCATTGTCTGAGCCCATTCTCCGTTTTTTAGCTGTGTCCTCAGTATTCTCGGCATCTTTGATTACTTTAATACTGGCTACCTTCTTTTTGGGAAATTGTAACTTTTTATTTGGATGAGCAGGTTCCTTGTCTTTGGACTTGACGTGCTCTTCCCTGTGTTCTGATCGTCCTCTTCTTTCCGATTTCTGCGAGGAAGTCTGAAAAGATTGAGAGGGACGTGTATCATTATCTTGATATCTATCAGGTTTCTTTATATTATCCCTATTTCTAAGGTTGTATTTTTTCACAGAGGGCTCCCTTTGGGGAGACTTGCGTCCTTGGTCAGGAGATCTTTCTCTCCGCCGAGGAGACCTTCCTCTGGACTGGAATCTTTTTTCTTTAGGATTGGATTGTTTGTTTCCATCCCAGTTCTTTTTTTGGACTTTCAATTAGTTGGGGTTTTACCGGTATTCCACCCAAACTATCTCTACCTAGTTCTTCATAGGATTTTTCTATAATTCTGGCAATTTCAGCTGGTTGGTCTGCTATATTTGTCTCTTTTAACCTCTGGCGGATCGCCACATTCGCTGCTTCTCCCTTGTTGTTGGCTAGTAATATTGTCGGTACCTAGTGGACCGAGCCTGGTGATGTCGGCTCTTCCTATCATTGTGAAGCAGAATTCACCAAGCGTTGGATTGTTCACCCACTAATAGGGAACGTGAGCTGGGTTTAGACCGTCGTGAGACAGGTTAGTTTTACCCTACTGATGATGTGTTGTTGCAATAGTAATCCTTATGTTTTAGGGCGCCATTAAACAAGAGCAGGTGCTCTTGGAATTTGAGTGGTACTTCCACCTCCTCGAAAGGAGTGTACTCATTAGGAGGTTCCTCTGTTTTGTAATAGTGGAAGTCCTTTGTTACAGCGTTTGCTGCTGGAAAGTTTATCCATGAATAGAATACCTCTGTCTGCCGATATTCGTGTGCCTCAATTACGAATATGACTGTGCCACCTCTCGGTGTCAGTCCATTTTCTATAAGTTTTAAAGTTATAGACTTTCTTATGTTGACCGGGATGAGTATTATATCCGGGTCATTTTCCTGCAGAGTAGTATCAGCTGCTATGAGTTCAGCTGTTATTCTAGCTGTCTCTCTTTCTTCTTCACTGTCTACCATTTTACCGACAGGAAGGTTATTCCGTTTGTTTGCAGATCAGGTTTCTTATGGAAACAAAGATTAGATGCACAATATTTTGGAACAGTGTATCCTTCAACGTTGACTAAACCAAGAACCATACATAGGAGTCTCCCCCTGCGAGGTTTGGCGGATATGACCTTTCACCCACTCCAGACGTCTTTGGAGTATTATGGGAATTAAGGGGTTCTGTGTGAAAAAGCACGACTGAGTTACTCTAATGTCTTGCGTTAGTTTTATCGCCTATCCAAACGTTTGGGCGCCATGTAGTGTAGTTCCTATTATCCCAATAGGCTCTGCGCATTGGAATAATACCTTCAATAGTATAGACCTAGGGCCGAGGTTAACTAGGTCTTCTACTGACGATATTAGACTTAAAGTTTTGGGTTTGCCAGCTAGCTCAGAGTTCACTAGAAACTTTCTCGAATAGGCAAGGAGGAGTTTAACCTCCCTGGATAGACAAGAAGGGATTTAGTTTCTGACAACCATAGAACATGACAACTTTGCTCTCCCCTAATCAAGAGTGTATCTCTAGAGTCGTGTGAAAACAAAAGACAACTTATTTTACTCAGTCAGTTCAGTGCATTCTTAGTTTCACCAGATTGTAGAGAAAAGGAGGAGACGGGCGTGTTCAATAAAAGATGTTATTTATTGATCAGTCTCTTTTCTCGTACAAGAGAAATGAATCGATATTATTGCAATACTTATGGTTAAGTAAAGTGCATACAGTAAAAGCAGAATTATAAAATAATACTGTAAAAGCATTGATATGGTTTCTAAGCCATAAGATATTTAAAATGGATAAAATAGATACATACATATATACATTTGACTAATCGTACTCAACTGGTGCTTCTAACCATGCCTACCCCGGTGTACCTGACCTAAGCCTAATACGTGGGCGGGAGAAGATAAGTAGCAGTTTAAGTTAAGTTTGTTTTGCCAAGTGACTGACTCAAGAATTCTCTGCAAGGGGTTATTCAGTTCTGTACCTGAGATCTAGAATGGTTGAGGGCTGGTATCTCTCGTCTTTGGTCTTGATATTCCAGCTGCCTGCAAGGGCTGCTTGGAAGCGCCGGAGCTGGATTTCTCGGCAGGAGAAAGGCAGCGTCTCCTTCTCAGCGCGTCAGGAAGGCGGGGCAGCGCCTGTGGGCTTCGCTCTGTGCTGGGCTCTTCGGCAAGTCTCGCTGCTCCGATCTCGTCACCACCGCGTGTGTTTGCTTAAGGCAATGTTGGTAATATTTATACCTGTAAGGTGCCGAGATTGACGTAAGGATGGACATATATACGTCACTAAGGATGTCATACGAACTGGTCGTTAGCACATTCTTTTACTGAAGTTCTCGGTAAAATCAAAACAATGGCTGTCGGGATTTTCCCAGGTTGTCATAGGTTTGATTTGTTTTGAGAACTCCGTATGCCTTATCAGGGGCTGGAGGAATAGTGCTTGCCTAATTAGATGGCATGCGTTATGACCTAATCAGATAACACATTTCTGTGCCGTGGTGTGGCTTAATCAGATAACGGTTTTTGCACCGTGGGATGGCTGCTAGTTAATTATTAACCAAACCAGGGTCAGGAATAGGGGGATCGATACAGAACCTATAGGAATACATCACACTATCTCTTCCTAGTTCTTCATAGGATTTTTCTATGATTCTGGCAAGTTCAAAAGGTTGTTCTGCTATATCTGTTTCTTCCAATTTCTGGTGGATCGCCACAGATGCTGCTTCTCCTTTTATGTTGGCTAATAATATAGCCGAGACCTGCTTAAAGTCTTTCAGTAATTTCATACCTAGAGTTAAAGCAGGTTCTGGACCGTATTCATTTTGAATCTGTCTTAGTACCTCTGGTATAACCGCCATGGACGGAACACCATGTGTTTTTGTGTAAATCGAAGCAAAGACTGTGCCCCAAGTGTCACAGTCCTCCACATGTGGTGCGATCCCCATTGGAAGACAGATAGTCAGAATTCTGTGTTTCTCAGTAGGTGTGGTATCAGGAAATACTGCCTCTATTTGAGTGATTTTTTGTGCTAACCAGAATGGAATTTGTTCCCGTTTTGCGGGTATTTTACCAAGACATGATTGTATATTCTGTGGTGTAATCTTGTTTGTGTTCCCCTGGTGAGGGGTCAGCTGTGGAATGTTAATTGCTGGTTGGACTGTTGAAGTCCGCATTACATATTGGACCAATCGTCTATGAATTTTAATTAGTATTTTTAGCTGAGCTAAAAGTTCCCGGTCTGACATTTTATCAATGTCTGGATGTGGTGTGTAGCTGGCTAGAACCGGCCACGTTGCTCCTGGTGTACCTAGTGGACCAAGCCTTGTGATGTGATTTTTATGTTTTAGGGCGCCTTTAAACCAGAGCAGGTGCTCTTGGTAAATTAGAGGGATTTCAACCTCCTCGAAGGGAGTGTATTCATCCGGAGGTTCCTCTATTTTGTAAGTGAAAGTGTATCCATGAATAGAATACCTCTGTCTGCCGATATTCATGGGCCTCTACCACGAATATGACTGTACCACCTCGTGATGTCAGTCCATTTGCTATAAGTTTAATAGTTATAGTTCTTCTTATGTTGACCGGAATGAATATAGCATTCGGGTCATTTTCTTGGAGACTCGTGTCATCCACTTGGAGTTGAGACGCTGTAGCATCTCTTTCTTCGTCACCCTCCGGCATTTTACTGACAGAAAGTTTTTTTGTTGCAGATCAAGTTTCAAGGAAACAAAGATTAGGTGCACAATATTTTTGAACACTGTATCCTTCAACGTTGACTAAACCAAAAACTATACAAAGGAATCTCTTCCTACTAAGTTCCGGCGGATTTTAACCTTTTACCCACTCCAGACGTCTATTGGAGTTTTTACAGGAAAAAGGGTCTGTGTGAAAAAGCACGACTGAGTTACTCTAGTGTCTTGCGTTAAATTATCGCCTTACCAAACGTTGGGCACCATGTAGTGTAGTTCCTATATTCCCAATAGGCTCTGCGCATTGGAATAATATAAACAGCAGTGTAGACGTAGGACTGAGGTCGACTAGGTCTCTACTGACTATATTAGACTTAATTAGTTTTGCCAGCTAGCTCAGAGGTCACTAGAAACTTTCTCGAGTAAACAAGGAGGAGTTTAACTTCCCTGGATAGACAAGAAGGGGTTAGCTTCTGACAACCATAAAACATGACAACTTTGCTCCCTCAGAATAGAGTGTATCTCTAGAGTCGTGTGAAAACAATAGACAGCTATTTCACTCAGTCAATCGTGCATACTTAGTTTCACCAGAGTGCAGAGAAATAGAGAGACGGGCGTTTTCAATAAAAGGTGTTATTTACTGAACAGTCTTCTTTCTCATGCAAGAGAAATGAATTGCCATAATTGCAATACTTATCATAAAGTAAAGTGAGTACAGTAAAAGGAGTATTATAAAATAATACTGTAAAAGCATTGATATGGTTTCTTAGCCATATGATACTTTAAAATAGATAAAATATATACATACATAGAAACATTGACTAACGTATTCAACTGGTGCTTCTAGATACGCCTACCCCGGTGTACCTGACCTAAGCCTAATACGTGGGAAGGAGTAAGTAAGTAGCAGTTTAAGTTAAGTTGGTTTTGCCAAGGAATCTGAATCAAGAATTCTCTTTAAGGGTTTAGTCAGCTCTGTACCTGGGTAATAGAAAGCAGGAGGTCTGGTATCTCTTTCTCAGGACTTGATATCCCAGCAACCCGCAAGGGCGGCTGAAAACACCGGAGCTGGATTTTCTCGGCTGGAGAAAAAGACAGCGTCTTTCTCAGTGCGTCAAAAGGGAGGAGCGGCGTCCGTGGGCTCTCGCATCAGCTGGGCTCTCGGGCAAGTAGATAGCCGCTCTGCTCCAAACCATCGTGTGTTTGCTTAAGGCAACGTTGGTATATTTATACCTGAAAGGTGCCGGGTTTGACGTAAGGTTGGACATAAGACGTCAATAAAGATGTCACTAAGAACTGGCCGTTCTTTCAGTGCTGGCAGGAGTTCTAGGACAAATCAAAACAGAAGCATGGGGATTTCCCAGGTTGCTGGAGGTTTGGTTTGTTTAAAGAACGCGTTGTACTTTCTAGGAGTCTAGGGAAGTAGCCTTGCCTTATTTGGACTGCATGGGCTAATACTAAATATGGATATGATTCATATGCCTTTATAAGGATATTATTTATTATAGCCATACAAGGGCATAAATCGGGAATATCGAATTAGGGTCCTAGATAGAAACACATTACCCGCTCACCCTGCAATCACAGAGATCTCACTGCACTCACAATGCACTTGCGCTGTTCACCCTGTACCTCACCCTGCAGTCACACAAGCACACTACTCACCCTCACTCATGTAACTCTTCACTCACCTGTCCCAATCACTCCTCATTCGGAAATCACACTCAAATAAGCCCATCACTAACCATGCATTCATTCATCCCACTCTGCACCTACATCGGTACCCAAATTCAAATGGTCACCTCACTCCCCCTGTAGTCACTCCTCTTACCCTACTCTCAAACTGTCACATCGCTCACCGTGCACTCACATGGGCACTCCTGCCACTCACACAGTGCAGAGGGTTAATGTGTCTGCTATAAAGAATGTGTACTATGCAGATCACAGAACTGAGTGAGTAAACTATGAGTAGCACTATAAACAAGCATTGGCATAGCCAATAGGTTTCGCTTTTCAGACCCTATAAGTATTTAGTTATGCAGCAGAATATCCTTGCTGCAACAACACCAACTGCTGCATAGCTAAACACTTATAAGGTCCCAAATGCGAGACCTATTGGCTATGCCAATGCTTGTTTCCTGCTTATGTTTATAAAAGGTTTCCAGAATTGGCACCATTGAGTAAGGGATTGCATCTTGTGGACTTGCCTCCCTCAAAGCCTCTCCACCATACCACTCAACTAACAATTAAGAGCAATTAGTTGGAAACTGAGAGGAGAGAGGATGTAGCCTTATGGCTAGAGCGGTGGCCCTCGAAGCCGGGGAATCGGGTTCGAGTCTCTGCATTGACCCTCAATATCCTGTGATTCTGGGCAAATCACTTAATCTCCAAGTGCCTAACAAAAATGAATGTTTTCGTCTGTAATGCAACTGGTGCTCATGTAATGTGCTCTGATACCTGATATCTTTGGGTCTAGTTTGCGCTTTATAAAACTCTAAATAAATAAACTAAAGGACTGTGGGTTAAGGATGTTTCTCATGTCTTTTTTTCTCAGTTATAGTGAGAACCCAGAATGCTGAGTCCTTCACGCTAGAGGGTGGTAGAGGAGGGTGAAGACCCTCCTCTCTTATAGTTTGAAGTCTATATTTAGGTTGGTTTTTAGAAGAAACAGTCCTTAAGATGACATTTGACTGCCCAGTGCAGATAGTTTTAATCTGTCCGATGCTTTTCCTGTGCTGCCATTAAATCTAAACATGGTATTATTAAAATAGTTCCCTAAATCATGGATAGCCATAACTTGCTGGCTTCTCCATGCCGGAGAGATGTTTTCAGTTTACTGAGACCTGGTAGTATTTGTGTAATTCTGAATGAACAAACCAAAACACATGGAATTCACTTTTTTCATCCATTCGGAAGAATAACTATGGGAACATTATGGATTTGAGAACTGAGACAGGTGTAGGATTGTTTTCCTGAAAATGAATGTGGAAATCCTAGATCTTGTGGTGACTACAAAGTTAGAGTTGCGTTCGTATTAAGATGTCACATGTTTCCTTTGCTGGTCACAATAAGTTGGGATTGTGCAGTAAGATATAGAGATCTGTGTGCAGAGATTCACACTTTTGCTGAATATACATGGTGTTCTTCTACCTGTGCCCATACAGGTCATAAGCGATGCTGATCCCTGTAAATTGCGTTTAGTGATTAAAGAATTGATTGTGCCTACATCTTTCTTTGTGATTGGCTTGGGTGTGAATGAGGCTTTCATAAGGTGCTCAGTATACCAGAGACTTAAAGAGCAAGGGCCTTAGTTAGAGTTGAGTGTTAATTTAGAATCTTTTGGAGTTGAGGAGGAAGAGTTGAATCATATTTCTGTAATCGGACACCAAGAGGATTCGGCTCCCACGTTGGTGCTGTAATGAAGCCAGATGAGTAATGTATGTGTAACTGATACCTGGTCATGGAAAGCGCAAGGCAGGAGAGAGACACATGTGATTCCTGACAGCATGAGTGGATCACAGGGGTTTGCCAGGCCCTGGCAGTTTAATAAAAGTACTTAAGTGAAATGGTGTTGGTGCAGCGCGGCTCCAAAAATTCTTCATAAACCATCACCTTAACCTTACGGAGTTATTCACTAATTTCTCACAAATGGGCCCATAACTTCTACTATTCATTCGTTCACACATTTATTCTGCTCCAAGGATTCAGTGAGGGCAAAAGGAGAGCCACGGTGCTATAGCGGCGTGCCTAAACTTAAAATGTATACATTATTTACACCTGCAGTTTTAATTCTAATAGTCCCTGCGCTATACGAAAAATTGCGCAGATCGACAGCATCTCGGGGTGCAAAGGTTAAGTCGAAAAGCAAGCTCTTTTCAAAGTCCCAAAAGTCCTCTTTTATACCCTTTTTCACTAACTTATCTATATAACTTTGTAACTCTTATGTCCTAGAATGTCCGTGATTGGTCAATTTAGAGTTGGATGAGCATCACCTCATCGCTTTACTGTTCAATTTATGCAGAGACATCATTATGACTAAAAAATAGTGGTGCTATTGTTCAAATTTTACTTCCTTCGAAGTGTCCTTCAAATTGTTATCCGGTGTCCCATTCCCACGAGTTAACTTGCTGACTTCAACAAACTTGGCATGTACTCCATGTAGCGGGACAAGCTGTCCTTGACCCATACTGCTCAGGCCCAGGCAGCTCGCGCTTCCAGTTGGCGCATGCGTACTGAGACCGCCACCTCGGAATCACAGTCAGCTTCCACTTTGTTTTGGTCACACAGGCCTCAATTTAGGAACTATTACAGAAACAAACACAAATAAACGTAAATTTACGAAATAAAGCCTTTCTGTTTACCTCCCCCTTCTAATAATCTCCCAGTTAGTATTTACCTAGCTTTAAGCAACACATATGCATGATTTTACTTACCAATCTTCATGATTTATGCCACAAATAAACAGACAAAAAGCACATTCATGCAATTTTCAATTCAATTGTATCAAATGCGTACCTTTTATGACGAATTAGTAAATTATGCTTGGCTATTTCATGCAAATTAATATCCCACGTGTATTTGTGTGTGTGCATTCTATTCTATGTTGGTTAATTTCAAAACCACACGTTTAGTACATATTATAGTTATGGAAAGTTACTTTCACAAGGGGTATACAAACATTTTTGTTTCCACCTTGCTCCTTCAGTGTCAATGAAGTGATAGTGAATGGTGATACAAAACGTGGTACAGCAGGATGCTTGTCGGGGTTAGACAGCTGTTGTTTGAAAATATGAAGTTGTGAAGAAAACCGTGCGATAAAGGATACAATGATTAGGGGGTGATGTTGATGAGTTAAAAATGTAATAATCTGAATGAGATAAACAGAAAACTGCAGAGACGCGCAACTTTGAAGATGGTGAGACATCTGAATGAGACCCATTTGCTCTGCCGTCTCTCCTATCGCCTTTATTCCTGCCTTGATATTTCTCCTAAGCTTTGTTCGATACCTTCTTGTCCATTAAGGGCAGATACCAAGTTACTGGGTTGAGTACTCCTTTGCCTGGCTTGGTGGAGTTATCTCTTTCTGTATACTGAGTGCATGAAAAGACACATTTCCATGCTCCCACAGGACATCCTGCCTATCTCAAGCTGAAATAAGAGTAAAAACAAAGCCTCCTCTTATCAGTTCATGGAGCCAGTACAGTATTGTAATGCGTCAGCCGTACCCGAAGTAATACAAAATATCAAACCACATTTTGAATCCGATTCATCCAAAATTAATTCTGTTACTTAAAAAAAAACTGCATCAAATTGAAGAACAAGATGTTCCTCCATCATGAACTCAAGAGACAGAAGAGTCAATATTTCCTTCATCACTTTATTTATAGCTAAGGTAATGTTTATTTAGTTGTAGTGCATATGCAGGTCTAGTCACTTATAAATTGTGAGCTAGTGTAGACCAGATTTAGATTATAAGAGCCTGCATACTTGGGACAATACATATACAGGGAGCAGGACACTAGATAACCAGCATCTCCTTTTTGTTCGACTCCCTGTGCGGCAACGAGACTAGCTTCAACTTCTAACATATTCAAAGTAACCTCTTATGTAATTCATAGCCTTCAATATCATATGTGCAACAAAGACCCGGCTTAAAAGAAAAGGCTGGGGTAATAAGAGAATACGCTTTTCTTCACTAAGAACATTCTCAAACTAAGACTGATGAATATCCAAGATTAGTAAAACTCATCTAACTTTCGAATTCCAATCACACTGGCCATAATGTTAAAACTAGACAGTTGCATCACCCTACCTAGGGGCCGATTATGATGTCGGCGGATTCCCCCCGCCAGGCTGGCAGTAGCCACTGCCAGCCTGGCGGGGGCAATCCGCCCGATATCCTCATTTGTTTTCCCCCCCCGCCATATTAGTATGGCGGGGGGACCTCGGCGGACGGAAAGACCGTCCGCTGCTTTTCCACCCCAGTCGCCTTGCGGCCGGGGCGGAAAAGGAATAATATGGTGGCGGTGTCTATCAGACACCACCAGCCATATTATGATGGGCAATTGTGGATGCCTTTCCGTGGCGGCATTGCCGACAATCCCTGCGGGGGCCCGTTGCGGGACCCCAGGGACTCCGGGGGCGTGGGGGGTGCACATGGGGGGGTACCAATGGTGCCCCCCAGCAGTTCCATGCACAGCATGGCAGCCACCACACGGTGCCTACCATGCTGTGCATGGAAGTGCACAGCATGCTTTCCTGCCATTATGGCGGGCGGTGCTAAGTACACCGCCCGCCACAATGGTAGGAATGCGGGATGCACCCGCCACTGTGGCGGTCGCATCCTAATGCTGCCGACGGGACCCCCGCCCTTATGGCGTGCGGTCCCTACTACCGCAAGGATGGCACGCGGGCAAAGTCCGCCCGCCATCCTAATGGGTCCCCTAGTCTCTCCCTGCATGGATAGTGCCTAGCTAAAATTTCAAAACTAACACCAGGCATCTTTGGCCCAGTAATCCATGACCTTATTAATATATTTCCCTCAAAGCAGGGTTGTTGGCATTGTCATTAAAAGCCCAGTGTCCTCTACATCTTGAAGAAAAAATTCTCACTGGGCCTATTGAGCAAAACCGGTATCCAACGCACCCCTTGTAGCAACATGCTTGGAAATAAAGGACAACTAAGAAATGTTCTTGCAATCCAGTCATACTACATGATAGGCAGTCCATCATAGGAAATACAGTATGGAATTACTTCAAGCCTGCAACAGAGAATACAAGGCATCCAAGGAATAAGGCGAGACAAAAACTCTAAACCTCTTCAATCGTTCAGCAGTCTTCAGAACAGAGGGTGCAGCACAATTTTAAAATGCATTAAAAAGTGGTGGAGTTAGAAGTGACCCCCCTCCCCACGCCAATGTTTTCTTTATTTCTTCCCCAAATAATCACTTCATCTACGTTCCCTGATCTCAGTTTACTCGGTAACCACTTCATTTCCCGCTAGGTTCAAGCTCTGTGTCTCTGACCTGTAACCTCGTTCATCGATACATTTACAACTATCACAGCAACTGTGCAAATCTCTTATGCAGTAAAGCAGTCAAACAGCAAATTCCCCAAAAGCATGCAGGATGTTTGCAATAATCATTAGATTGGATGTACATTAAATGTCTGTATGAAGTAAAGCAGATTGGCAGATTGTCGGAGCATAGGTACTATGGGGCTTATTTACAAGGCCCTTGCGCCACTTTTGCGTCACTTTTCCCATGGTATAAATGACGCAAAAGTGGCGCAAGGGCCTTGTAAATCTGCACCTATAACTTTACCAGCGTCGCCCAAAAAGATTTGGGGGGGGGGCTAATTCTTCCAGCCGTCACCAGAGTGGCCGTAATAAGGTGGGAACACACAACAAAAGCCTCACTCACAAGTAAACGGTCTTTTAAAGACCTGTTAAGTACTCGGGTGCGGCTGCAATTAATGCTCGCCAGGGGATTAGATATTCGAATCTGTGGCCGCGAGAGCTTACATTGCCAAAATATGAACGTTGTAGCAGTAAGACAGTCTCAAACAGGCTCTGGCACCCAATATTATGCTTTCAACACTGGACGTGCCTAAACATATTCGGAATCAAAGCTGCGTTTCCGTGATCAAAAACCACTGCCTCCACGGCCTGTCTGAAAGGCCTGCTGGTGCTGAATGCTGAGCAGCAGCTGCCTGTGTCTGCACACAGCCGAGCCCCTGAGACCCGGGCATGCCGGCGCGTGTGGACCCTGTTGCCATGGAGCTCCGACACGATCTGGCAGAAGCCACAGACATCCAGGCAAAGGCCCGCATGCCCAGTGGTGGAAGCCGAGCGCCGAGACAGGTTTCTGCCAGGATGTATGTCTCAATTAAACAAGCATTGGCCACACGGCCGTAAAACTAACAGCCGATCGGCTGTGAAGGCGAAAGTGATCGCTGTGAAAGTGATCACGAGGACGCGCTCTGTGGAAGCTGTGCACGTCGCCCACGCACTTGTACGCATGATAGCCAGCTGGTGTCCGGCCTCTGGATAGCACTTTCAAAACCCAGTTACTAAATGTCTCGCCAGAGTAGCGCATGCACCGGCTCAGGCGAGACCTAAAAATGAAGTGATAGTGAGAAAAGGTGCTATAGAGAGGAGAGGTGCATGGTTGGTGAGTGGTAGTGAGGGAATCCATGGAAAAGGGAAGGGGCCAAAAAAGACTGTTGCATTGTGTGCAACAAGTGTTAGGGCCAGCCCTGGCTGGGAGTGATAGCCCCCCTCCCCCCAAAGTTCAGGTCTAGTTGTGCCCCTGGTCCTTGTCATAGCGAGCGGGGAGAGCTCAGGCAGTGCCCTCTGTTGCACACGTGCACGCTCTCTGGATATCTTTCTGCTCTCCCCATATGATGACAATGACCACATCTAACCGCTATACATTTAGTCCACCATAAAGAAGCTGAAGTGACCTCATGGAATGGTTTGTTTGAGGGCACATGACGAATCCCAGTTACACTGAACTAACCACTAACATTGGATTCCAGAGCAGCGCACTGCCGGGTGTAAAGGCTTCAAAGCCTCGTCAGGAGTAGCAAGCGCTATATAAATGCAATTACAAGTACAACATGCCCATACATCTTCAGAAGTGGCAAGAATACACCCATCACTACAGATGATTGTATCTCTAACAACCCTTCCCGAGCACAGGGCATTTGAACCTGGCCCCCCTGGTGGTCGAGGAAGTGGGCTTCTGAAGAACTGGCCCCATGCACCCCTTACTGTGGGATCAGCTTCCTTTTACCTCTAAATAAGATTTTTCCAACTCAAGACTGTTAACTCTTTCCCTTCCCTTTGCCAGTGCCCCCTCCCATCTCACAGGAGGGGGGGGGCTTGGATACCCTTGGACCCCTGGTTCTTTTCTACTTCTGAAGGGGTGTGTCCCTGCTGTCACTACTGGGGAGGCAGGTCACAGGGAAAACTGCAGGCGCATGTAATCAGGGCACATACAAAGCAAAGCCTAACACCGGGCACTATAATAACAGTAAGGGAACGCTCACACAGGTTGCTGGTTGGGACCGGAAGTCACGAGCGACCCCGGCCCATTTATTTATAGCTCTCTGGCCACGCCTGGCCAGAGACTGATACATTGTGCGGTGGTGCTTCCGGGGGCTCGCCCCTCGAGGCTAACCACTAGAACGCTACATCCCTTATCAGGTTGGATTTTGAAACGAGATACAGTTATTATGATCTAGCACAAAAAGTCCGCTAGTCTTCGGTTGGGCTGTGTGTTCGGCCGGAGGCCATACGTGTGGTGGTGCGTGTCGCGATGGGCATGGGGCCTGGGCCGCATGCTGTTCGCTGGTCGTTGGTCAGGACTGCGAGTTTCGGGCACCTGTGGCTTCCCTGAGGTGCAATGTGCCTCGATATCACTTACGTGGTCAATGTCCTCCGGTGTGGCCTCAGACGCCTCTGCTGGGCCTGCTGGGGTCTGGTCTCTGGTCATGTCCGGGACCTGCTTGAACCACGATATGTTCCTTGTCACGGTCTCACCGTTCCGCTCCGCCATGACAGCCGTTCCGTTGGTTGACTTTACCACCCACACGCCGGGTTCATAAGGGGTTCGGAACTTTCCAGTGTTCCAGCGGTTCCTGATCAACACTAAGCATCCGGGGTGCAATACCCGGGCTTTCGCCTTGCGCCTTCTACTCGCATTGTCGTTGGTATGATGTCTTCTTGCCTGTGTTTTCATCGGGTCGTAGGACTGGTGGGACCATCTTTCAGCTCTGGGAAGCATGTCTCTGTGTGGTCCGGCTAGCATGAGCGACCACGGGGACACCTGAGTCGTGCAGTGAGGTGTGCTGGATAGTCCCTCAGGAATCGCTGCAGCGTGCTCTCAGGATCCGTGCCTTCCGCTGTTGCGATTCGCAGTACCTTGTTGATGGTTCGCATGAACCGTTGTACTTCGCCGTTTGCCTGCAGCCACTGGGGTGTCACGCAATGGTGCTTGATTCCAAGATGTGTCAAAAACTCTCGAAAATCACTCCCTTGGAACGAGGGCCCATTGTCAGTTCTGTTGACCTGGGGAATACCGAACAGAGCAAAGGCTTTTTCCAGTACTGGTTGGAGGTTGTTGAAGGACGTGGATGGGAGTACTTCCACCAAGGGGTATTTGGTGTAGCTGTCCACTATGACGGTAGTTATTCTCCCGTCTGGGAAACTCCCAAAGTCGAGATTCAGCCATGCCCACGGTGACGGAGGCGGTTCATCGGTTATGACAGGTGCTGGGGCCTCTGGGTTCCCGGTAATTTGGCACCCTCGGCAGTTGCGTACCACGGATTCGACGTGGTCCTCTAGGTCTGGGAACCATAGCTTTTCCCGCATTCGGGATTTCCTCCGCCCCGATGCCTTGGTGCCCCTCGTGGGCTAGGATTGTTGCTAGTTCCTGTAAGCTGAGTGGCATCACGATGCGCAAGCCTCTTAGGATGATCCCATCTTCTGTTGAGCTGAGCTCATTTCTCTCCTTCCAGAGTTTTCCAAGGCGGCTGCGGTCAGTCTCGCTCCACCCATGGAGGTCTCTGAGGAATTGGGTCCATGACCCGCGGTTCAGCGCATTTGACACACGCTGGAGGCAGACGTCTCTCCAGAGGTTTTTTTTCACTTCTTCCAGTGAGAGTGCCTGTAGGCATGACCACTGTGACACCATGTTGATGTAGTCCTCCGTTAACACTTCCTGCTCTGTACTGGTTGTGTGCTCTGCCGCTGGGTGGCGAGACAGGAAATCCGCTGGGTTTTTGGGCGCCAGGCCGGTAGACCAATTCCATTTGATATTGTTGCAACTGGATTGCCCATCTTTCAATTCTTGGTGGGGTGTGGTGCTGTCCCTTTGAAAAGCGAGAGGAGTGGCTGGTGGTCCGTGACCACTCGAAATGGATTTCCGCTTACGTACAGGTGGAAGTGATTGCAACCCCATTTAGTTGCTAAGTTTGGAATGAAACGACCGCAGTATGTTGCCATCCCCAAGAAGCTCCTCACTTCCGATACATTCTTTGGTGCAGGGGCGTGGTGTATTGCCTGAGACTTCCGGGGATCTACCTGCACTCCGTCGGCATTAAATACGTAACCAAAGAAGTCAATGGTTTTCTTGAAAAACTGGCACTTGTCCTTGTGGAGCGTTACCCTGTGCTCTGCTAGCCGCTGGAGGGTGGCTCTCAACCGTCTGTGATGTTCCTCAATGGTCTTGGAGTGTATCAGTATGTCGTCGCTGACTCAGCCCGGATAGAATGTCTCGCACTGTGTTCTGAAAAATCTCTGCCGCAGACGATATTCCGAAGTTGAGTCTTTTGTATCGCCTGAGTCCCAAGTGTGTTGAAAAGGTAGTTATATACCTGCTTTCCTCCGCTAGAGTGAGCTGGTGGTATCCGGCATTGAGATCCAGTTTCGAGAACCATTAAGCCCCATTGAGGTCAGCTAGGATATCATCCACAGTCGGGGTTAAATGTCTTTCTCGTTTGATCGCCTGATTTGGCATCCTCATGTCTATGCATATTCTGATCTTGCCAGGTTGCTTTGGTGACACCCACGGGGTTGGGCCTGTCACCTTTTCAATGACTCCTTGTCGTTCAAGTTCTTGAAGTTCTCGCTCGACAAGCGGCCTCAGATGAAACGGAATCCGACGGTGTCTTAACGCCACTGGTTGGATGGCTTTGTCGATGTGCAGCTTTACGTGTGGTCGTCGTATTTTCCCTAGCCCCTTGAACAGCTGTGGGAACATTTCTAGGATGTCATCAACCTGTAGCAATTTGACTGCATTGGCAAAAGCGATCAAGTGTAAGTCTTCTGCAGTGTGGCTCCCCACTAGTATGTCCGCCTCCCGATCTATGACGTGGAATACTGTCGTCACCTCATGATCTTCTGTTTTCACTTGGACTGTCATCTTCCCTTTGAGAGGGAGCGGCGTCTTGCTGCCATATGTTAGTATCTTGATTTTCGACTGTGTGAGCATCGGTCTGGGGCTTAGTTTCTTGTAGTGCTGCGATCCCATGACGTTGACGGTCGCTCCGGTGTCTATTAGGCCCGTTACTTTGGACCCGTCGATCTCGATATTGCATTTTGGCTGCGGCCGTCGCCTCTTCTTGGGATCGCTTGCGAATGACACGAAGTAACACTCTTCGTCATCCTCTGTGGACAAGTCATCAAGGCGCTGGGGGCACCGACTTGATCCTCTTGGCGGCTTTGTTGTAGTGGAATCTTCTAGCGTCAGGTTTCTCACTGCTCCTGTCAGCGGCTTTCTTCCTGTAGCGCCTCTCCCTCTTGCGCCTCCTCGGCATACACTTGCGAAATAATTGGGAATTCCGCATTTTGAGCATGATTTACCTCTGGCAGGCAGCTCTCAGGGGGATGTTCCTCTCAGTCACACCATCCACACGAGGTTCGCCTTGCGGTTCTCGTCGGCCATCTGCCTCTGATTCCTCGCGTTGGTGTTCGGAGGGCATCAACTCGCTCTGTCTTGATACTGGTTGCTTGATCGGAGTGAGAGGTGAGCGCTGCCTCCATGGCTGTCGCTCTCGCACCTGACAGCTCGTGGGATCTGGCGAGAATCAGTATCTCTTCCAGTGTAATCCGTGGTTGGCGGAGTATCAACGTCCCCAGCGTCTTGTTGCGACATCCTTGTATTAGCTGCGCAGTTACCTCCTTCGCTTGGTCGTCCTCGGGGCACGTGCTCGCTAGTTCCCTGAGGCATGCGTGATACGTGTCCATCGACTCTCCCTCACGTGGATGTATGACAGTACAACGCGTACCGTTTTAACGCGTGCCTTTACTACGCGTCTTTAACAACGCAAGTCGTTAGAACGACTTGCGCTGTTGGGCGCGGATAGTGAATAGTATAATTTACTATTCTAACACCAGTCCCCGTGGATAGTAGGGAAGGTGTTGGAATAGTAAATATACTATTCTTTATCCTTTAGCGCCCTCCAGCGCAAGTCGTGGTTACGACTTGCGTTTTAAAGGACGCGTCATAAAAGCACTGCGTGGTAACATCCGTGTTGAAAAGGATGTCCCCCCCCTCACGTTGCCTTGCATGCCTGAGCTTAAACCGTTCGTAGTGTGGATTGAGCTGGGGGTCAAAATGCGCATTGAGCGCAGTGACGGCGGTGTCGTAGTCGTTGGCGGCACCAGTATTCGGGACGTGTTGAAACAGTTTATATATTTCATCCCATGCAAAGTGCAAAAGTAATGACCTTTTGACTGCCTCGTATGTCTCTCGGGTGGCTATGAAGTAATTGTTTAGACGGCTGACCCATACCTTCCACATCGGTGACGGTGTTGCCGGGCCAATGAGTTTGCTAAATGGGGGTAGCGCTGTGATTTGGGGGTGCCCTGGGTGTGCTGCCACTGGTGGGGCGGCTGGCTGCTGTGCTGCGCCTCCTGGATTTGCTGCGCCGCCCGGATTTGACATGGTTCTCCCTCAGTGGCTGTTTCTGTGCCTTGTGGTTTGCCAATGCTCATTTGTTGTGTGTGTGGCCCTGGTGGGTACCCTCTTCCTGATGTTGGGGCGTCTCTCTCTGGCCAGTAGTGTGCCCCAGCTCTTTGTTTGGCCCTGTATGCCTTTCGTACCGGCGCCTGGCGGTCTGCGCACTGGGGCACGTAGTTCAGGGTTTGGCCGTGGACTTTCTGCCGCATAGTGCATGCGCGCGCTGTCTGCTCATCTGCGGAGTTGCTTAGCTGAGCCTCGGGCGCTCCGGGTAAAGCACGGGACGCTTCCTCCGGCTTACCGGCAACTCGCGCCAACGTCGTTCTGCTGCTTCTCCCGGTCTGCGAGGATCGGGCACGCTCATCAGCCAACGTGGTTGCTGTGGGTAGGTGGACCGTCGTTTCTTTGGCAGGATCACCAACTCGATCCCACCCTCGTCACCAGTGTCGCGACTGGGGAGGCAGGTCACGGGGAAAACTGCAGGCGCATGTAATCAGGGCACATACAAAGCAAAGCCTAACAACGGGCACTATTATAACAGTAAGGGAACGCTCACACAGGTTGCTGGTTGGGACCGGAAGTCACGAGGGACCCCGGCCCATTTATTTATAGCTCTCTGGCCACGCCTGGTCAGAGAGTGATACATTGTGCGGTGGTGCATCCGGAGGCTCGCACCTCGAGGCTAACCACTAGAACGCTACACCTGCAGCGCCCCGTGCTGCCGAGAAGGGTGAAGTTACAGATGCGATGTCCTTCTAAGATGCCCCTTCTTCTGCCCCTCACCCCGCCCCCAGGAGTCTTCCCCCCCTAGCCCCCACCTCTGCTGTGGGGCTCTGACACCCCCACATCAGCCCTCGGCAGAGCCACCCTGTACCTGGGGTGGGGCCTTGGTTCACTGGAGGGGGGGGAGCGGGTCTCTGCACCCACCTCCCGCGCCCTCATCACCAGCCTCAGAACCCCATGTTATGTTATGTTAAATTTAATTTATACAGCGCACGTACGCCCATGGGCTTCATGGCGCTATCGAAACTTTTGGGAACTACAACACAACAGCACAACAACATGAGAGTCAGAAAACTAATCTAAGGATATGCCTGTCTGAAAAGCCAGGTCTTAAAGGCGTGTCTAAAATTGAGGAGACTATCGCTTTGTCTCAAGGAGGAAGGCAGAGAGTTCCACAAAGAGGCGGCCAAGAACTGAAACGAGCTACCACCTTGACGCTTCTTCCTAACTAAGGGGATAGTTAACAGATCTTTGTGAGCAGATCTAAGATTGCGTGAAGGGGTATATTTAGACACCAGGTTGATCATAAATTTGGGGCCTTTCCCTTGTAAAGCCTTGAATATAATACAATCGGTTTTAAATATAGCTCTCTGACCTATTGGTAACCAGTGAAGGTTGACTAGTCCTGACCTGATAGATTGCCATTTGGGTAAATTATAGATAAGCCTAGCTGCCTGATTTTGGACATACTGTAATCTTTTCAGTTGCCCAGCTGGGAGTCCTAGGTACAGACTGTTAGAATAATCTAGGCGGGACAAGACTAGGGCAATGACTGCTTGAATGAGGGCAGAGTGGGTCAACAAATGAGAAATGTTCTTAATCTTCCGCAGTTGGAAAAAACTAGAGGATACAACCGTTCCAATCTGGGCTTTAAGAGATAAATCGTTGCTAAGAGTAACCCCTAGACTCTTGACAGTGTCAGATTTAGTCAGAGGGGCACCCAGGTCAGGAGGCCAAAAGTGAGGCCCCCAGCTAATTTCACTTTTCCCAGGCAGGACCAACTCTGTCTTGCCTGGGTTAAGTTTCAAGTGGTTTAGATTCATCCATCTCTGGATGTGGCACATGACCTGTTGAAATTCCGACACGGCATCAAGGGAATTCAGAGGAAACACCAGTTGCAGGTCGTCTGCGTAATTAAAAATAGTGACCTTATAATTTTTCAAAGAGTAAAGTAAGGGGCGCAGATACAAATTAAATAGAAGTGGAGACAGAGACGATCCCTGAGGCACTCCGCAGGTGGACTTTCTCTTGGAGGCTGTGAATGTTCCCAATCTCACAGCTTGAGTGCGGCTGGAGATGAAGGACTTCAGCCAGCACAAGGCAGGCCCCCTGAGGCCGGCCTGTTCGACACGGTTGACCAAGATGGCATAGTCAACCGTGTCGAACGCGGCCGACAAATCCAGAAGTACCAGTGCCTGGTGGACGTCCCTGTCTGCGTTGCAACGCAAGGTGTTCTGAACTGCCAAAATCACTGTCTCTGTAGAATGACAGGGACGAAACCCTGCCTGATTGGGTTCAAGATATTCTGTACTTTCGATAAAGTTGGATAAACAGTTGGAAACATGTGCTTCTAGGATTTTCGACAAAAAAGGCAACAAGGAGATCGGCCTGTAACTTGAGGGATCATGAAGATCCAGGCCAGGTTTCTTGATCAAAGGGATCAACAGTGCTTGCTTAAAACTATCAGGTACCATGCCTTGTTCAAGAGATTTATTTAAGAGCGGGAGAATGCTTTGGGGGATAGCCTGCGCTATCTCCTTAATTATGTAAGGTGGACAAATGTCATCTGGTGATCCTGACTTAACACGTGCCATCAGTTCAGATAGTGTTCTGGAGTCGATGGGGGGAAATACATAAAACGTAGAGGGGTTGTAAAAAGTGTTGGCCAGAGGTAGTGGGGTGGGGGAACTCGTGATACTCTGTTTGATGGTCACGATTTTCTCAAAGAAGAACTCGTTCAAGGAATCACAAAGTTTTTGCGTGGGTGCTAATGACGGGGCGGTTCGATTGTCATCACAGAGCTCATTCACGATGTTAAAAATATCTTTGGACCTATTCGTAGAGTTCAAAATTTTTGCAGAGAAGTAGTTGGTCTTATGTTGATGCAAGGTTTTTTGATAGAGTTTCCTTGCCGAACAATATATTTCTCTATCTTGTGACGAGTAATTTGCTCTCCACTTCCTTTCCTTTTGTCTAATCCCCAATTTAAGTAATTTTAATTCAGGGGAAAACCATTTGTGGGCGTCATTCCCTCGTAGATTTGGAAGGCTCACCACGGGGGCATGAAGGTCGGCTGCTTGAAGTAGCCAGTTTGAGAGCACCCCTTCACTAGATTCTGCGTCCTCGCCCAAGGAAGGAAGGGTAGTGGTCAGGGTCTTTAAAAAACCAGGAAGGTCCAAGGACTTCCATTTACGAAACTCTTTGGCCACTGGTGGCCTGGTTTTGGTCATCCCTCCCATTCTGAATGAAAAATTGATAAAATAGTGGTCTGACCAGATGCAGGGGGAAATAGAAAGTGTGGGAATAGGTAAGTTATGTGCCCAAATTTGATCGATGCTGTGACCTTTCTGGTGGGTGGGGAGATGAATGTGCTGGGTCAGATTCAGATCCTCCAGTAGGTCCTTAAGCTCAGCAGCCTGGGGGTCTTCTCCCACATTGTCGAACCAAAAGTTTAGGTCTCCTATTAGAATAGTTTTAGAATAGTTGACGACATACGAAGCCAACTGTTCTATTAGGAGTGAGGAGAAGTTAGCCATGTGTTGGGGTGGGCGGTAAATTAGTACTAATATCAGAGCCCCGCTCTCGGAGTCCAATTTAATAACTAAATTTTCAGTACCTGGGAGAACTAGAGGGGACAGTTCTCGGAACTGGTGGGTCTTAAGGATAATGGCCGCCACTCCGCCCCCTGTTTTCCCAGGGGTACGGTTAGCTGTGAGAATGTAATACTCCGAAGGGAGTGAGGCAAGGATATCTGGTAAAGAGTTGGGGGTAATCCAGGTTTCAGTCAGTAAAAGGATATCCGGCTTCTCCTGGGTCAGTAGGAGAAAGATATCCACTTGGTTTTTAATCAGTGACCTAGTATTTAAGTAAATACAACGCAGGTCGTGCGTTGCATTATGAAAAGGGCCGCAATCCGAACGTATGGGAGTATTATGTTTGGGATGAGCAATCAATGGAAGAGGTTTAAAAATGCCCAAAAATTGAATGCGTTTTAGCGTGACTGATGGTAAAGGCAGTGGATGTCCGAGTGGAGGTTTAAGAGTCATTAAGTCCAGGGCGGAGTTTTTAATAAGTTGGCCAGGGGGACAGGCCCCGGGTCCCGGGCGTGCGCAGACGGGCGCAGACGGGCTTACCTCTGGCGCACCTCCGGCGCGCCATCGTCGCGCCCGCTGCGCTTGTCCGCTGCGCTCCCGTAGACACATTCAGCTTTATACGAGAGAGCCTGGGCGACTGGACCGCTAACTCCGGTCCTTCAGCCCTTCAGGCTCCTCTCAATATGGCGCCCAAACTCCACCGGACCGGCACGAAGATTCCCTTCCGCCATTTTTAGCGGCGACTAGGCGCTCCCACGCGTTAAAAATAAAACAAAACGTTGGCTTTAAATTCCGGATATTTCTGTCCCATTTGCCGAGCTCCCAAGACAGAGGTCAAAGTGCAATCTATATCTTCTGCCGCTTATTTTTTTAACATGGAGACTGGTGTTTACGAATTCCTCTCACTTTGCAGTCAGGAAAAGTTGGGGGAGAGGGGTTGGCCTAACGGCTAAGGCGCTCGACCTCGGACCTGGGGAACTTGGTTCGAGTCTCGGTAACGTCGCCAAAAACCCCCTGTGATTCTGGGCAAATCACTTAATCTCCCCGTGCCTAAAATGAAAGTGTGTCCTCATGTAACGTAACTGGTGCTATGTAAAGCGCTCTGATAACTGATTCGGTTCGGTTCTAGTTCGCGCTATATAAAACTCTGCGAAAAGAAAGAAAATTATCTTACAACCCTGGTGGCTACACAAAGTGTAAAAAAGCTGGGAGATGTAATTTCCTCCTAACTCACAACAACATGGGAATGAACTTTGCACTTCAGCAGTCAGGAAAGAAGATGAAGCACATTTGTGTTATAATTCTGAAATGTGATGGTAATAACGATTTTAGTAGGATCAGAAGAAATCAAGACACTTTACTACGTGATGCGCAAATAATAAATATTCACTGCAACTCGGTTTCAACACAATATAATGTGTGTGCTCTTACGGTTTTATCAGTAAAACTGTGTGGCTATGCAAACTAATTACACGCCGACCACTAACAAGGTGCTCAACTCAACAAGCCTGCAGACAGTTCATATTCCATCACAAGACCCATGACGTCAGAGCATCTGTCTCCAGGGAGACCAGCTCTGTCCAGATGGACCTGGAAGGGAATATTTGTGTCACATTGCAATGGAAGAACTACTTTGTTCTAAAGTCACTCACTTGGAAGTTTAATGCTGGAGCCAGAATGCTTTTTTTGGTTAGAATATTTAAGTGATTGAAAGCTTTTTACTCAAATTAAAAATGTAATGGGCCCAGCGATATTTGAACTCGCGACCGCTGGTTTACAAGGCCAGTGCTCTAACCCCTGAGCTATGGAGCCCTATACTAGTAGTCTCAACGAAGTATATTTTTTCAATATTAAGAAGGTGTTCACCTGGAGTGACAACGATAGGTGGATATCAGATCAGTTGCAAAAGAGAATGAATTTAAAAAGTGTGAGCTTCCTCTCTTCAAAGACTAGTCATTCCCATGCAGTGTAATTCAGAAACAGGCTCCACTGAGTATAATTAAGCAAACAGCACATGCAACACATTTAAAACAAACTGTGACCAGCCTGGGCTTAATGGCCACAGTCCTCGGAATAAAAGTATTCCAGTTCATGTTTTTCCATTATTTGCCGGTGTAAACATAGCCCAGACTTCATAACCTATCCTAAGGTGTAGGTTTAAAAATAAGGTAACAATTTAAAATTTGCTAACATTCGTGCCAAGGATTTTCAATTCTATTAAGGACAGGAGGCGAGGATTATGCTTATCTCAATTTCTTTACTGAAATACAGCAGCCAATCAAGATACAGTAAAGAAAAAACGAAAAACTACATTACCCATAAACCCTGGGTAACTATAGAGTACATAAACAGTATATAAAGAACCATAGAGGTCCCAACTTCCTCTTTCTTTGTCCAGAATAATTCAGGAAGAACAACAGAAACTCCAGCAATCCATCAAGGCCGTCCCACAGAGAAGTCATCATCCGGATGTAGGGACGAGGGAACCTCCCATAGCCACAGGAACAACAGTAGACCAACGAAAAGGAGACATTTGCAGCACACCTCATTTAAGGTCGGAGCCTGGAAGAAGTAAAAACAGAGCCGTAAAGGCCATTCCAAAAAGGAAGAAGTACAAGGTTCAAAATAGGGTGGGAAACAAGTCATAGAATAATCAGCATAATGGCACAGCAGAAATGCAGAAATTCAAATATATAGACTGTAAATACGGGTGGGATAATCCTCACCTCCTGTCCTTAATAGATTTGAAAATTCTTGGCACGAATGTTAGCAAATTTTAAATTCTATGTCAGGACGGAGGCTCCGATTATGCTTGTTCAAAGCTTATCCACCACAACAGAAGCAACATCAACAATAGGCTTGAAATAATACGTTTTAAAAACAGATTCCGAAGACCAATCAGCGGCCTTCATGATATCCTGGAGGCCAACCCCCAAGGAAAAAGCCTTAGAAGCCATGGCTCCCCGAGCAGAGTGGGCCCCAAAGACGGAAACGTCAATGCCCGCTTCCAACATGAGCCAGCGTACCCAACGTGCCAAGGTAGCGGGAGAGACAGGCTTAAAAGGCTTTTGCAAAGCAATAAGCAGTTCACCCTGCAAATCATGTCGAAAAGGTGCGGTACTCACCTCGTAATCCTTAATGCATTGCACCACACAAAGCTTCGGATTGTGTGGAAAATAAGGATAAGACACAGAAGACGTGTTACACTTAGTACGGCGAGAAATGGCAAATGAAACAGCCTCCGGAGAGAAAGTGCGTCCGGCAAGATCCAGAGCACGAACATCCGACACGCGCTTGCAGGACAATAGGCATAGCAACATAGTCAGTTTGGCCGACAATTGCTTACGAGAGAGTAAGGGATTGGCAGGCCAAGAATTCAAGAAACGTAGAACCACGGAGAAATCCCATAAGGCGACATACTTAGGGCAAGGAGGTTTTACCATCCGAATGCCTCTGAGTAATTTGGAAATCAAAGGATGTTCCCCAACAGGTTTACTATCCACAGGAACATGGCCAGCAGAAATAGCAGAACGAAAGTTATTTACCGTTCTGTATGCCAATCCTGAAGAAGCAAGAAAATTCAGAACTAAAGTGACATCTGCAGAAGAGGGATCCACTGACCGTTGTGTACACCAATCACACCATCGTTTCCAAGCTGACGCATAACGTTTGTGTGTGTTGGGGGCCCAAGCTTCACCGATAAATCGGGCAGCGTCTGAAGAAAGGCCAGAGACTTGCCAGAGTCCCCCGAAATCCGCCACGCCACAAGACGGAGATGTCCCGAAAGAATGAGGGGATGAGGCTCCAGCAGAGGGTCCAGCAACAGGTTCCACCTGTTGGGAAGAAGGAGTGGCGGGGAGCAACTCATCTCCAGAAGAGCTGGAAACCACGCCTGAGCCCTCCAAAGAGGAGTGATGAGAATGATCTCCGAAAGAAAACGCCTCGCGCAGGCCAGAACCCTGGGAATCATCATGAAGGGAGGAAATGCATAACACAGGAGAGGCGGCCAAGACTGGAGAAAGGCATGCGTGACGAGAGCCTCCGGACGCCAGCTGTAAAACAGGGGAAGCTGTTTGTTCAGGCGAGAGGCAAAGAGGTCCATGTGGCAATGACCCCAAGACCGGGACAACATCCGAAACACCCGAGGGTGAAGCCGCCAAACGCTGTAATCCCGCAGATGGCGAGAGTTCCAATCCGCTACACGATTGTCGCGACCAGGAAGGTACTAGGCAATAATCCTGATCTGGCGTTGTAGACACAGATGCCAAAAGTCCTTCGCAATCTCTGACAGGAGTTTGGACTTGGTGCCCCCAAGCTTGTTGACATACCTCACTGCCGAGATGTTGTCCATGCGAAGGAGAATGCAACAGCTCGACACTTGAGGAGAGAGACAACGGATCGGGAAAGAGCCAGCAAGAAGCTCTAGACAATTGATGTGGAGGGATAACTCCTCCTGGGACCAACGGCCCCCCATTGTCAGAGATCCGCACCGGGCTCCCCATCCCCAAAGACTCGCATCCGACTCGATAACTACGTCTGGAGTCGACCCGAACAGTGCACGACCGTTCCAAGACTCCATGTGGTCCAGCCACCACATCATTTCCCAGCGAGCCTCCTCCGAAAGAGGAATGAGGTCGGAATAACGAAGTCCTTTCTGAAGATGCCTGATCTTGAGGCGTTGAAGAGCGTGATAGTGTAAGGGACCCGGGAAACTGGCTTGGATTGAAGAGGACAAAAGACCCACAATCCGAGCCACTGTCCGTAAAGAGACCACATGTTTGGACAAGACCATGCACAACTCCTGTTTGATCACTCTGATCTTCTGACCGGGAAGAAGGAGCTGGCAGGCCACCGAATCGATGCGGAACCCGAGAAAGTCCATCGTCTGCGAGGGTTAAAAGTCTGACTTTAGAGGATTCACAAGAAATCCCAGAGACTGTAAGAGTTCTATGGACCATTGTAAATGATGTTGCAAAAGAAGAGGGCACTGAGCCATCAAAAGAATGTCGTCGAGGTAGACAATCAGGCGGACTCCACGGGTTCGCAAAGATTCCATCACGGGACGCATGAGCTTCGTGAAACACCACGGAGCTGAAGAAAGACCGAAAGGGAGGACAGTGTACTCGAACCATTTCCCCAGCCACTGAAACTGAAGGAAGCGACGGTGAGGAACATAGATCAGAACAGAAAGGTATGCGTCCTTCAGGTCTAGACGGACCATCCAGTCCCCCTCCTGAAATAGATCTCGAAGAAGATGGATACCCTCCATCTTGAAATGACGGTACACCACTCCGCCGTTGAAATCTTTGAGGTTGAGGATCAGACGGGAACCTCCCCCTTTTTTCTCCACTAGAAAAATGTTGCTGACGAAGCCGTCGGGATGACGGGAAGAAGGAATGATGGCTCCTTTCGCCAGAAGAGATTCGATTTCCTCGGAGATGAAGACCTGATCTAGTTGGGAAAAAACATGGGGCTGCGGAAGGCAGTGTTGGAGAGGGCGTTCGTAAAACTCTAGTTTGAAGCCTTGCACCGTCTCCAACACCCAGGCATCGCTGGAGATTAGCCGCCAATTGTGGAGAAAATACTTCAGTCTGCCCCCTAAAACAACTTCGGAAGCCAGAATCAAGCTCACCTGAATTGGAGGAATCCTGACGTCCTCCTTGAGCACCTCCGTAACTGCCCTTGTTGTAGTGACTTCTGCCTTTGCGTGAAGGATAGAATCTGGTTTTGTCCGGCCGAACGAACCTCCCCTGCGTCCGGCCCGTCCAAAAACCGGACGGAAGGCACAACGCGGATTGGACTGCGCTTTATCAAGGCCACTGAATGTCACCACAAAGTTAGTCAATTCCTTGAGAAAGGGAGAACCAAAGAGAAAACCTTGCGCCAAGGAACCAGATTCTGAAGGAGCGAGATCCGTTAATTTAGGATCTAACTTCATGAGAATAGAGCGACGACGCTCGCAGGACAGGGCACAATTTGCGTTGCCCAAAATACAGATGGCCCTCTGGGACCATCTCACCAGCTCCTCTGGATCAATCAAAGAGTTAGAGTTCTTGGCAGTATACGCCAAATCCAAAATCTTGGTAAGGGGCCCTAAAAGATCCAACAACTTGTCCTGGCAGGACCTCCAGGATCTGTCCAGACCTTTTTTAGGATCCTTGGAATACTTGCGCATGTAGGTGACCATAGTCGGATCCACCTCGGGAGTGGCAGCCAATTTGTCCGCAAGATCTGGACGGGGACACTCCGAGCGCAAGCGAGCGCAAACATCTTTATCAAAAGGGCGACGAATGTGAGATTGTACATAATCAGCAACTTCAGGGGATGCAAACAGAAGAATTGGGATGGATTATGTCATCTGGGTCAAAGGTTAACACTTGCGGAACGGAGGGGGCATCCATGAAGTGCTCCTTGCGAGCCTTCTTCTTAGGAGGTGGAAGCACAGGTTCCGAAGATGTATCCGTGGATGAAGAGTCATCCGTCATGGGAGAATTTAGTGGCACCTGAAGAGGTGTAGAAGACTTCTTCAAAGATTTGGAAGAGGACAGAGTTTTCGCTAATTTTACAAAATCCGCCATATGTGGATTCTTTGGTGACTTCTTGGAACGTCCCGACTTGGGCAACCAGCCTTGCTGAGTGGCATACTCTGATAAATGCCTTTTGAGAGGGGCAATAGCTTGAAATAAAGCCTGACCCATGTACTCAGGACCCACAGAGCCTGCGGGATCTTCCTCAGCATAATAAAAATCATCTTCATCCTCATAATAGTCACCCATTTCGACCAGAAAAGGTATTATAGCCCAAAGAAAGAGAAGTTATAAATATCAACACCCAAAGGGCAATGCAGGGGGAGTGTACACCCCAAAGCAAGCCAAACACAGCAGGAGAACCTGTCAAAATTGGTAAAGTGTGGAGGGAGGGCTTGCTAAAACACTTTAGGCAAAGCCTATTCCAAAATTTTACAACCCTAGAACTATTAGAACCAGGGCGTGAGGGGCCTAACGACCAGGCAGGTGGGCAAAAGGCAGAAGCCAATTCACTTATCTCCTGAGGAGAAATAACTGGAAACGCGCAGGAAAAAGCAACAAAGTCTCTCCAGTGAAGCGCAGTTCCTCCGTCGGCCGCTGAGGCAACAAGACGGGCGATACTGCGCATGCGTGACCAGCGAGCCTGCCGAAAATGAGAGACGCGCGAGAAGGATGCGCGTCTCTCAGCCCCGTCTCCCGCTCCACCAAGTGAACAAACAGATGCCGAAGGCAAGCCTGCAACCGGGGGGGTAAGCACACGCCCCCGAAGCACACCGAGCGCAAGCGGCGAAAAAGGCAATAAAGTAATGCGTACAAAGCAGCAATTGAAAGCGCAAGAACCGGAAGGTTCAGAAATTAGCATATAACAACAGCGCTAAACAGAGCAACAAAGCGCGTTAATAAAAACCAATAACAATTTAGCACAAATGCAAAGTAGATGAAAAGTGCACTTAACTGGCTGCGGAGCAGCAAAGAAAGAGGAAGTTGGGACCTCTATGGTTCTTTATATACTGTTTATGTACTCTATGGTTACCCAGGGTTTATGGGTAATGTAGTTTTTCGTTTTTTCTTTACTGTATCTTGATTGGCTGCTGTATTTTCAGTAAAGAAATTGAGATAAGCATAATCGGAGCCTCCGTCCTGACATAGAATTATAGCCTTCACAAACGTGGATCAGAGAAACAAGAGCTTAAACTGTAACTGTCCCCACTTGTACAGGTATAAACACACCTCCTCACCTCGAAGTCACCACTAGTTGTATGAACTCCTAGTTCTAAGAAAACCCAGAAACAATGTGTCCAGGATCACACAGTTCATGGCGTTGACGCAAAAGTCTACAAAAGTATCCGTGGTCAGTGGCTGCACACAACATACACCTGTGGTAACCGAGCCACATGTGCGAGCTCCCCAGAGTCGGTCTGGAAAGGACGCCTTTCGGCTGAAAATATAAAGTATAATCGAATGTTCTGTTAAATAAAACAAAAACACTCTAAAGATTAGACACCTGTAGAACCTGTCTCTTTTTTATATGCAAACACTTGTCTGCCGTGTGACACTACACCTGCATGAATGTATAATTTAGCATAAGTTTTAAAAAATAAAGAAGGAATTTAAGCATTACGTATAGGATAAAATGTCTCCTTCCCTGACCGGGAATCGAACCCGGGCCGCGGCGGTGAGAGCGCCGAATCCTAACCACTAGACCACCAGGGAGTGTGGCTTCATGCATAGTGACATTAAATACCTGCAAAGTCACAGCTGTGAATAGTAGTGTTTACACAATCAGACACTGGTAGTTGTCATACAGGTTTTACCGTCTTGCTGCCTAAACCACAGAGTTATATCAACACTCAGCACACGCGCAGCCCCTGCACAGTAAAGAAGGAGCAGCAGGAATGAACCCAGCGGCGCGCGGAGGCTGCGCTCAGAATACCCGAGCAGAAGCCAATGCCGCCCCTCAGAGGAGCTAGGAAGAGAAATATCCACGGGTCGCGGGTGTCTCAGACAGATCACACGTGTTAAAGAAGCATGTGCGAATAACCAAAGCACCCCCAGTAATCAGGGCTCGCGTCTTTTTATTACAATTCACATCTCATGAAAGAAAAGTGCGCGCCCATTACCGTCACTTGAAAGCTCATTTCTGTCTCGAATCTTTTTATTATGAAGCTTATGCATTTGTTAAATCAAAAGCAGCGCCGTGAAGACAAGCCACAGCGAGAGCGCTAGGAGGGTGAAATACACAGTGAAAGTGGGGGTGCAAGAATGGACATGAAAGAAACACTGCAAGGGCCCCGCCCGTGGAGGACACGAGCCTCTTCCGGGGGTGGGGGGGAGGGGGCCGAGCCCGGGGCTCCTGGGGGGGGGGGGAGCGGCTCCTCCAGCAGAGACTGGATGGAAGAAGAGCTGGTTTCTTTGCAGACCTTTGAGGGTGAGGGGGGGGGGGCTGCTGTGGAAAGGAAAGTCTCCGTTGTAGGGTTGGCTGTTCTCTCAAGCCCTTGATGTGGTGTTTAGAAACAGAAAAGTATCCACATGGCTGGGCTCCGTGCCCTCTCCTAATGCCATATAGCGCCTTGTCATCTCCAACTAGCCCAGGCTTCGATAGCTCAGTTGGTAGAGCGGAGGACTGTAGTGGAGTGTCTGTCATCCTTAGGTCGCTGGTTCAAATCCGGCTCGAAGGACTTTTGCAAACTCTACACTTTTTTCTTCTTCTTTACAATAGAAAGCGCCTCTTTCTCAGACCCTCGCACGCCGGGGCTTCACATTCACAACTCAGCTCTCTCCTCCTCTGGAGCAGCCCTGGGAGCTGGTGGTGGTGACTCTGGCCTCAGGTGATGCTGCTGAGAGCGTTTGCTGGGAGGCGAGAGGGAGGAGTGTGTGTCTATTTGTTGAGCCTGTATTGGTGTCAAAGAGCTGGGGAAATAGAAAGATCAGACATAGACAGGACAGGGCGGCTTGAAGTCTCGTTAAGGAGTTGCTCAGCAGACAGGTGTTCATCTGTTCCTCGTTAGTATAGTGGTCAGTATCCCCGCCTGTCACGCGGGAGACCCCCGACGAGGAGGATTTACTTTTATTTTTAAAGTCAGCTCTATTTTTAAAGCATGACAATTCTACCTCGTTAGGTCTCGTGACCTATCAATGCGCATGCGCATTGAGAGAAGCGAGACTATAGGGCTTTAAACAGACTTTAACTAACTGGCGATTTGGTGCTGTGCCCGTGCGCTTTTAGGTCAATGCACAAGCGCATAGACCTAAAATGCGCGTGCACAGCATCAAATCGCCAGCCATCTGTTGCCCAGCTTGGTTCCCCTCCACCCCCTGCGGCATCAAAGGCTTTCACGGCCGGCCGGCCGTGCTTTCAGTTTGCCGCTCCACCCCCTGTGGCATCAAAGGCTTTCACGGCCGGCCGGCCGTGCTTTCAGTTTCAGGAGCCTGCATTGTTTTCACGGCCGGCCTCCGGCCGTGACTCGCATTTCTCCTTCCTTCCAGCGCTGCCTTGTTTAGGACTTGTGCCCTGCATTTTCATCAATTTGAACATGAAATCCCCGACGCTAATCTGTGTGAATTACAAACAAAGTAAGGGCTAGACAGAAACGGCCCTGGAAAAACGGAATGCCTGCTTCTCACCGCATTATAGATATTATGCAGACACTCACTGGGCTTTCCCCGAGCTGCGCGCGTTCGAGGGCCATCGTCAAATCTCGAGATATTTTATACATATTAGCCTCCGAGATGATAAACTGGCAGCTCTTGAAATACTGCACCTGAGCTCTATTGATGTGTGTGGCAGAATCGCAAATGATTTCGATGAAAAGGAGTTAGGTTGTAGCGACCGAGTATGTACACAAGCACAGCCGATTGCCGCACTAGCGCTCAGATGAAAGTTGGAGCCCTTTACACCCGCACTGATCGTTTAAATGATTACCAAATTCAGAGGTACACTGTACCTGAGCCAACCGTTAGCCACATATGATATGATGTAAACTTGTTCTATTCCAGTCTGTGGCGCCGTTTATTATGACTATGTACTTTATATGTCACGAATGCATAGTTGGATTCGGTAATCACATAATACGATATAAACTTTTTCAATGCTAATGTGCGGTGCGTGCAGGCATGGTTTAGTTGAATTGTTATTATGACTCTGTACTCCCTATGGTAATTAGTCCAGTTACGAGCGTTTCCTTTTTGAGCTCACTGATGCTCGTTCCTGACTGCTCTATTTTTTGGACGCTTACGGAGTTCATAGGAGTGAGACCCATTAAACTATACATTCCATTTCCCCCGTAATAGAATTGTCACATACTTATATTATTTTAAATGGTATGGTGAATTCAACTCAGTTGGGACTCTTCACCCGACTTTACATACACCGACAATTGTCTTACTCTACACACAGTGCCTCTAGGTGCATCTTTGAACTTTGAAACTTGAGTGGTTCCCAGATCATTTAACTTAGTCTATTGTCCCGGTCCATGAGAATCGGCCCGCCGTGACGCGGTTCCTCGCCAGCACTTAGCGGCTGCAAGCATTCGCGTGTCACACGCACGCGCTCATAAGCAGAGTTTCGGGACCGGCTTCTGTTCCTACGATTTATTCAGTGACTGGCAGCACCTTCCTCGCGGTAAGCCCATCTATAGCGCACGTTAGGCTGTGCATTTGTTTAAACTTTTCAATAGTGCCATCATGTTTCTGATGACAAATAGGTAACGCGCCCTTTTGTTTCAATGATAACATTTTAGATTCATGCACGGGGCTGCCAGCCTGAATATAACGGGACCGCAGAGGAGCGTTGAGTTACTGTTTCACTTTTGTAATGTATATACCATACCTTGCTGAATATCGGGATGGAAGAGTGATGCTTCCTTTCCTCTTTTTCCCTTAGATTGTGCGCCCTCGTGCTTTAACAGTGAACTTACATCAGATCGGGTATTATGCTGTCGGATATTAAACTCCTTGCCCTGCAATAGCGCCAATCGCTTTATTTGTTGGATTTACTATTTTCTGTCCTTATTAATTTACTCCCATCTCCGTTTTTAGATTTCTTAATTGAATGGCCAGTCTTTTAAATTACACGTGCCACTTTTCACGGTGTTGCACTTTGAGCTATTGGCATTGTTAAATGACAACGCCTTTTATTTATGTTTTTAAAATCAAAACATGAATAAAAGGCATTGTCATTTAAAATGCCAATAGCTCAAAGGCGTAAATGCAAGACCTATTGCATTGCAGACTTTAGTGGTGCCTTTTGTTACTTTAACAACCTCAGCGTCCTGCTGTCCTTCATTTGCATGCCACAGATGCTGCAGACAAAAGATTACAATCTTTCTCACTCAGCTACTTCACCATTAATTAGCCTGCCTGGTTTCTTTTCTCAAGTGTAGGGATTTACACATAAAGTCACACTCCAGTAGACTTTCAGTCTGCGTTTTTCCCCCAAACAATTTGAGTTTAGTTGCAAACACGTAGCTTCAGCTTTCCTTTTAAGAAAAGAAGTGCTGGTGTTGTAAATAGACAGCAGCTTTACATTGTATATGTATTTTACAACAAACATGCATGTAACTCTACATTTGTTGTTTTGTTTCTTAAATAAAAAGGTTTTTTGTGTGCTTCTTACTTTAAGGGAATAGCAGTACTTAGTAAAAAATGCACATGATCCAAAAATATCGCCTTTAGTGGAGCCACAATACCAATTCTATGTATGTGTACCTACAAACACTCGGCTACAGCCGCTGTCCTAGTACATAACTTGCAAGAAATAAAAGGCCGGTGCTTTTATGAGGCAGCACCTTTACACTGTATTTATTTTTTAATTAGCAGAACGAAGGGCATATAAGCTAAAAATGTAAACTATATTAATTGCAGTGTTTTTTCTACTGCGTAATTTGAAAGGAAACCTGTGCGAGGGCTATTATCAGAGGGCAACTGTCTGCTGCTGCTGAGCGCCACAACCCACCAGTTTATATGTAGCATTGCGCGATCTTTGTTTACTTTGAGACGGAAATGTGCTGTGGCTTTGGACATGCAGCAGCTTCACGCCAAGTATTTTTGCCTGTCTAGAAAGACGACCATAGATAGACCTGTTTTACCCCATCCTTGTTTCATGTTGGGTTAAGTCTTCACAAGGACGTCAGGCTTAAACCCGTGACCCCTCTAACACAGCAAAGGCCGCATCTGTGGTTTCTAGAAATGGGTTCCATGTATAGGATTCATTGTCTGACTTCAGCATGCACCTTCTCACAACCCCTTCGAGCACTGTTATCTTAACATTTGTGTTTCTCTCTCTTACGATGTCTGCCCTGCCACTATTTACTTGGTACCCTCACACCTCCTCACCCTCACACACCCTCAAACCCTCTCACCCCCTCACTCACCCTCACACCCTCACTCACCTTCACCCCTCACACACCCTCACACCCTCACTCACCCTCACCCCGACACACCTTCACCAACCCTCACTCACCCCCTCACCCACCCTCACTCACCCTCACACATCCTCACACCCTCTCACCCTCTTACACCCTCACACACCCTCACCCACCCTCACCCTCACTCACCCTCACCCACCCTCACCATCACACATCCTCACACCCTCACTCACACCCTCACCCTCACCCACCCTCACACCCTCACTCACCTTCACAGCCCCTCACCCACCTTCACACCCCCTCACCCTCACACCCTCATACCCTCAACCCCTCATCCTCACACACCCTCACACCCGCACCACCCTCACAACCCTCACCCCTCACACCCTCACTCACCATCACACCCCCTCACACCCCCTCACTCACCATCACACCCCCTCACACACCCTCTCACCTCACACACCCTTTCACCCTCACACACCCTCACTCACCCTCACACACCCTCACTCACCCTCACACCCTCACTCACCTTTACCCCCTCACTCACCTTCACCCCTCACACACCCTCACCCTCACACACCCTCACTCACCCTCACTCACCCTCACCCACCCTCACTCACTCTCACTCACCCTCACTCACCCTCACACATCCTCACACCCTCACACACCCCCACCCACCCTAACACACCCTCACCCCCCTCACTCACCCTCACACCTCCTCACCATCACACACCCTCACATCCTCACACCCTCACTCACACTCTCACGCACCCTCACTCATTCTCACACCCTCACACCCCCTCTCACACCCTCACACACCCTTACCCTCACACCCTCACCCCTCACACCCCCTCACCTGCACACACCCTCACCCTCACACACCCTCACTCACCCTCACCCTCACACCCCCTCACCCGCACACACCCTCACACACCCTCACTGACCCTCACACCCTCACCCTCACACCCCCTCACCCTCCCAACCCTCTCACCCCCTCACACACCCTCACTCACCCTCACTCACTCACCCTCATACACCCTCATCAGCATAGCATAACAAAACATAGCATGGCATAACAAAAAAAGCATAGGATACACAACCTCACAACCCTCTCACCCTCTCACCCTCGCTCTAACACACTCACCCTCACTCACCCACCCACCCTCACCCACCCACCCTCACTCACTCACTCACCCTCACTCACTCACTCACCCTCACTCACTCACCCTCACTCACTCACTCGCCCACCCTCACCCACCCACCCTCACTCACCCTCACCAGCATAGCATAACAAAACATAGCATAGCATAACAAAACAAAGCATAGGATAGGAAAACATAGCATAGCATAATAAAGCATAGCATAACAAAACACAACAAAACATACCATAGCATAACAAAACATAGCATAACAAAACAAAGCATAGCAAAACAAAACATAGAATAGTATAACAAAGCATAGCATTGCAAAACAAAACAAAGCATAGCATAACAAAGCATAGCATAACAAAGCATAGCATAACAAAGCATAGCATAACAAAGCATAGCATAACAAAACATAGCAAAACAAAACATAGCAAAACACAACAAACCATAGCATACATAACAAAACATAGCATAGCATAGCATAACACAACAAAGCATAGCATAGCATAACAAAACACAACATTGCATAGCATAACAAAACAAAGCTTAGCATAGCATAACAAAACATAGCATAACAAAACATAGCATAACAATGCATAGCATAACAAAACATAGCATACCAAAACAAAGCATAGCATAACAAAGCATAGCATAACAAAACACAACAAAACATAGCATGGCTTAACAAAACATAACAAAACATAGCATGGCTTAACAAAACATAACAAAACATATAATAGCATAGCAAAACACAGCATAGCATACCAAACACAGCAAAACATAGCATAGCATAACAAAACATAGCATAGCAAAACAAAGCATAGCATAGCATAACAAAGCATGGCATAGCATAGCATAACATAGCATAGTATAGCAAAACATAGCATATCATAGCATAACAAAACATAGCATAGCATACCAAAACAGCATAGCATAGCATAACAAAACAAAACATATGATAGCAAAACAAAACATAGCATAGCATACAGCATCACTCAGCACCACCACAGCATCACTCTGTGCAACCATTCAACAACAACTGGTTCAAATATGTTATCTCAATGTTTCAAGCTTTATTACAAATGTAACAAAAAGATGTTAATATTTGACATATGTTCTTGGATTTTCATCACAATAAAATACACTGAACATAATCTTCACAAATGTTATTTACAAAAGTTTAAGCTATTGCCATTATACATTACAATAACTTTTATTTAAGTATTAATTATTAAAACAAATTAAAAACCATTGTTATTTCTAATATCAATACATGTAAGTATTGGCATGGTAAATGACAAAGCTATTAATTTTGCTATTTTCAAAAACAAAACCTAAATAAAAAATGTGTCATTTACAATACCAATAGCTCAAACTTTCCTAATACGAGACCTATTGCAATGCAAATGCTTGTTTTTAAATGTCATCTACAATGTGACCCCCCTGCTATTGTGTACTGACGCTTTTCATTAGTGACATCATCTCCTATAGGTAAAAGATTTACTATTGCAATCTCATAACTTTTCAAATCAATCACGGGCAATTTTTAAGTCAGACACTTTTTGGGAAGCATTTCTGCCTTTTCATGTTCAGCTTCTGTGTACTTTATTGCAAAAAGAAACGTGCACTAAGGGTTATTATTGACATCAATATCAAAGGACTACATGATATATAAAATGCAGTTATGCTACTATCTTTCTTTCCACGCTACATAAATGAAATGATGGATCGGACTCTAAATGACGAATTGTTTTATAAGTCGATGAAACTTTTTTAAATTTCTATTTAAGTGCACTGGTTTACATCTTACAGGCACATTCTGCAAGTAAAAGTACCACTGGTCTGCACGTGCACTCCCCACCATCCTCATCAGAGATTTTATATTCCCTAAATCCAGGCATGAGTACCAAATCGCTTTCAGGTTATTGCAGTGTATTCTGGGACTTGTAGTCCTGTTTCTAACACTCTAAACTCAGGCCGAGGGGAGCCAGCATCCAAAGTCACCCCCTGGGCTGGGTGAAGTGTTCATGCTCGTATCTGGGCTAACTTGAGAGCTTTGTCGAGGCCTCGGACGAGCTGAAGGGATCCCCGAGAAGGGCAGCTGCCCTCTTGCAGGGTTCCCTTAGAAGAGGCGCTGACCTAGAACTGTGACTGGTATTTTTCTGGATGGTTATAATTGGTTCTTGCTGTTTTCCCTCTCCAGTTCCTTGTGTCTTCTGAAGGTCCCTTGCATCTTCCAGGAAGGATACTCTCCCGAGTTCTGAGTCTATTTAAGGTTCATTAAATTCTCAATGGCGGAGGCAAACATTATTGTCATCCCCAAAGATGGGAAGGACCCTCAGTTCCCACAAAACTACAGGCCAATCTGCTTAATAAACGTGGATTGCAAAATCTATGCAAAAGCAATGGCAGCAAGACTAAATGCATACCTTCCCCTCCTCATACACAAAACACAAGTGGGCTACCTGAAAAACAGACTCTCACAAGATAACACCAGACTACTCTGCCACCTAATAAACCGCACCGCTAGCAGCACGGAGAAGGCCGTCATGATAGCACTAGACTCGGAAAAAGCCTTCGATAGAGTCTCATGGCCATTCCTAAACCAATGTATGCGCAAATTCGGACTAGGGGAAAAATACAGAGGCATGATTATGTCTCTGTACAAAAACCCACGGGCTCGAGTAGTGGTCAACGCAGCAACATCAGAAACACTCAACCTAAGCAGGGGAACGAGGCAAGGTTGCCCTCTATCACCAGGGCTATTCCTACTAGCACTAGAGCCACTCCTCCATACGATCAGGACAAACCCGCGGATCACAGGGGTGCAGGTAGAGGGCCAAGCCTTCAAACTTGCAGCATACGCGGACGACATCCTGATCACCACAAGCAACCCACAAGAGTCAATAGAGGCACTCGTACAGACAATAGAGGAATACGCACAAGTCTCAGGGTATAAACTTAACAGGGAGAAATCTGACTGCAAACCAATGAACTGCCACACCACCAGAACAGTCCTAGGCACGTCCGGGTTGGCGTGGCTAACAAAACCCCTAAAATATCTGGGCCTTCTCTTCGGGAGGGACCTCAGATCAACCTTAGACCACAACGAGGAAGCGATACTGAAAAAGATCAAGACAAAACTAGACACATGGGGCCCCAAATTCGTCATCTGGTGGGGAAGAATTGAGACAATCAAGATGATGATCACCCCTATGCTAAATTACCTGCTGTCCATGCTGCCACTAACTCTAACCACAGACTTCCACAAACACATGGACAAAGCCATCAACACGTTTCTATGGGGTGGGAAAAAACCAAGAATAAGCCTAGCGAAACTCAGACTTAGAAGAGAACAGGGCGGACTGAACCTCACAAACTACAAGGCCTTCCAAATGGCATGCCTTGCCAAGCAGGGACTACACTGGGTTGCCCCAATCCCAGACTACATGCCAGTATGGCTGGACCTGGAAAGGGGTATTCTAGGAGGAGCTGACCCGATCATGGCACTTACGGCTAACAAACACCCAGAAGTCAAAAACGCGATACTACGCAACACAAAAACAGCACTACTGAGGGTAGACAGGGAACTAGAAGTAAGCATCGAGGCACCAAATGGGAATCAATATGGTACAACACCAAAATCACATACAAGGGCAAAGCGCTAGAGAGCAGAGAATGGCTCAGGAGAGGTATCACAACGCCAGCACAACTAGAAGTAGGGAACAACCCACTCACCTACAAGGCACTGCAGCAGACAACCAGGCTACCAGACAAGGAATTCTACGAATTCCTAAGACTCAAAGCAGCCATCACCAAAGCAAACCTTTCCAAACTCAAACCCACCATCCTACAGTATGCACAGAGCTAAAACAAGACAGGCCACCAAACAGCGCAGATCTACAAACTAATCACACCACGCACCACAACTCTTAACAAAACATTAGCCTTCTGGGAAGAAACCATACAGAGACCACTAAACGATGAAGAGAGGGCCAAATTATGGACATCGGCGTCCAAAAACAAAATTACACCGCAGCTGGCACAAACAAAATACTGGATCCTACACAGACTACATTGGACACCGGCGAAACTAGAAACAGTGGGGGCAAGCGGCAGCAGCACCTGCTGGAACTGCCATAAAGCAAGGGATGACCTAGCCCACATGATATATTAATGTCCCAGAGTCAAAGCATTCTGGAACAAAGTATATAACCTCATAAACACAATCACGGGTTGCCAGATACAACGGGGTCTAGCAGGGATTGCCACCAGCTTCCTAGATACACAGCTTCATTCCAAAGAAGTACGCGACCTAGTCGACATTCTACTAACTGCCGCAGTGAAAACCATCCTGGGGAACTGGAAGAACATCACCAAAGCCACCTTCAAACGCTGGTTCAACTGGGTAACATTCCTTCGAGGGGCAGACACCATTACCGCCAAGCACAAGGCGGCAAACCACACAGGCAAAGAAGACATGTGGGAAGCCCTCGATGCCTATCTAAAGAAGTGACCAGCAACCCCCCCCCTGCTTTTCTCTCTCTCTTCTCTCTTTCTATCTCTCTCTCTGGCTCCACTAGGCCAAAGTACATACAAAGTGCACACTATAAGAGCAGCCCAAGCAAGACAACTGTATGTTTTTTTGTATATGTAAAAATTTATTTTCAATAAAAATATTCGAAATAAAAAAAAAAAATTCTATGTCAGGACCGGAGTCTCCGATTATGCTTCTCAATTTCTTTACTGAAAATTCTCAGCAGCCAATCAGAAAGTAAAAACAAATAAACATACTACAATACCCTACAATACCCATAAACCCTAGTCGGTGTCACATGACAACCATAGAGTAGACCCCTATATAAGGAGCATAAGAGAATAGAGCATCCTCTTTCTTTGCTGCTCCGAAGCCAGTTAAGTGCATTACTATTTAATTTAGGACTGTTACTGTTTGTAGTTAATTGGTGCTTATTAGCGAGATTTACTTGTTTTTTGTATGCAGATTGATGTCCTGCACTTTATTGTTGCCCGCATCTCGTGCTAATGTGGGCTTTCATTCTTTTGCTTATTGTGCTTTTCCTGTGACCTTTCCCGTTGCTAGCGAGTTTGCCCTTGTGAGCGCTTTTCATTTCAGAGCGCGGTTCGTGCTGCAGCGGGTGCCGGTTTCGATTCCGGTTTTCCGCTTTGTACTCGCTTTTGTTTTGTTTTGTTTGGAGCGCTCTCAGCCTCCGTTAACCAGGCGTGCTGTGCCTTGGTTGCCTCAAGTGGAGTGGGAGAGTCGGGGTGGGGTCGTGCGTCGATCGACGCGCAGTCCTCTTTCTTTTTCTGCAGTCAGGCCGGCCTGCGCATGCACGGCAGCCATTTTGTCTCGGAAAATGCAGGTTTTTTTCCGAGTTTGGAGCGCGGAAGCAGCGCATTAACTAGCTCAATACCCACACGACTGCTAGAAAACCCCAAAGGACGCTCATATCAGCTTTTTGGCATTTGGGCAGTAAACTAATGCATAGGCTTTGCCTAGAGTGGGTTCTATAGGTAAGCCCTCCCTCCACATTTAATATTGCTTACACACTTTGACTATTGTGTGTTTTGGCTTGTCTGGGGTTGCCTCTCCCCTTATTTACACTGTCACTCCTGCTAGTGTTTACTGTTGTTCTGTGTTGACAGTGTATTTTGGCTCCATCTTCCTGTTGTGGGTTTATCTGACATTTCTAAGTGTCATCATGTCAGAATACTATTATGAGGAAGACTATTTTGAAGAGAGCCCTTCGGGGTCATTGGAGCATGAGCTTGTTGAGGCTCTAGATGTTGGAGTGCAGCACTCCGTTAATAAGGCCATGGTGAAGGCCATTAAACCATTGAAGAGACATTTATGTAATTATGCCCTTCAGCAGGGATGGCTTCAGGGCTCTTAGTCCCATTCTGCTTCTGACGGTAAGGGTTCAAAGAAATCCACATTCTTCAGATTTTGCCAAGCTGGCTAAGACCTTGTCTTCTGAACACTCGTATGGGTCTTCCTCCAAGGCCGCACCTTCTAGTTCACCTCTAGGGAACGACACCTCTTCTTCCTCTGATACTGTGTCTGAGCCGGAAGTCCCCGCCCTGCAAAGAAACAACGCAAAGAGTGTTTTGTAGATGCCCCGTCTCACTCAAACTTGCTAAATGTTGACCCCGCCAAAATTGTCCACCCTAACTCTTCCTCCTGGCTTCCCTCTACGGAGGTTGCTGAGTATGTTCAGTACCGACTGCGACAGATGTTTGATAAAGATGTCAGGGCGCGTTTGCGCTCAGAATGTCCACGACCGGATCTTGCAGACAAGGTGGCGCCACTCCTGAAGTGGATCCATCAATGTTAACGTATCTTAATAAGTACACGAAAGGTCCAGAAAAGGGAATTGATTGTGCCTGGAGATCCTGTCAGTATCGGTTGCTGGACTTGACGAGCCCTTTGACCAAAATTTTGGATTTGGGTTTCAAGTCAAAATCCACTGGCCAGATCATAATCGGGATGATCTGATAGGATGGGCTCAGCAAGCCATCTGTCTTTTGGGCAATGCCAATTGTGCTATGTCCTGTGAGCGGCGTCACTCTATTCTTTTGAAGCTCGACCCCAAGTTAGCTGAATTGTCGACCTCTGAATCCGGTCCCTTGGCGCAGGGCCTCCTTTTCGGACAACCTTTCCTGAAAGAGTTGACCAAGTTTGTTGCTACATTCAGTGGCCTTGACAAGGCGCAGGGTTACTTTAAACGGGCGTTTCGTCCGATTTTTCGAAGGGCCAGATGACATAAGGGGTGGTCGCTCGGCCGTGGTTACCAACAAGGCACCCAAAGGGGCAATAATTCCCAGCGTGGGAGATATCAAGAATCCAACTCCTCCGCCTCCTTCTACCCCACGCGTGGATCTCGAAACAACAACAAGAAAGGTCGATATGGAGGTAACCAAGGAGGACAGCGTGATGACGCAGCTTCAGGTAAGCCTGATTCCCTTTTCAGGAGTTCAATTGAGGGGTTGAATCCAGTTTTTTCTCCACAGTTGGCAAGGGATCTCGCAAGATGCATGGATCCTGGATACAGTGCAAGGTTACAAGATAGAGTTCCTTCACTCTCTCGCTCAGACTCGTCCTCCTAGTCCCATGCTTTTTTCCCTTCAAGATCAACTGTTCATTTCCAGCGAGATCGAGTCTCTGCTTCAGAAAGGGGCCATTGTGCAGAAAACTCGTCACCCTAAAGGCTTTGTCAGCAACGTCTTCCTAGTTCAGAAGAAGGGGGGTGGTCAGGCTTGCTTTAAATCTCAGGGAGTTCAAGGGATGGGTTGTATATTGTCACTTCAAGATGGAGCGGATCCATCTTCTTTGCGATATTCTTCAAGAAGGGGACTGGATGGTCCGCATAGATCTGAAAGATGCCTATCTGTCAGTGCCCATTTACAGACCACATTGGCGTTTTCTTCAATTCCAATGGCTGGGGATATGGTACGAGTACCGAGTCATTCCTTTCGGCCTCTCGCCAGCCCCTTCGTGCTTCACAAAGCTTCTGAAGCCTGTAGTCGAACTTCTTTGAGCCCGAGGCGTTCGCCACATTATCTATCTGGACGACATCCTCATCATGGGTCAGTGTCCCCGTCTTCTAATGCAACATCTTGCCTGGACTATAGATCTGTTGCAGAATATGGATTTCTTGATCAATCCTCAGAAGTCCATTTTGATTCCCTCTCAGTCTATCGAGTTCCCTGGTTTCCTAGTCAACTCCATCACTTGTCAACTCCTCTTGCCCACTCAGAATATCAGATCGATCAAGAGAGAGTTGATGTTGATTTTGAACAGGCAGACTGTGTCCTTGAGGTCTGTAGTCCGGGTCGTCAGATTGTTAGCTTCATCTATCCAAGCGATCTTCCCGGGGCCCCTTCATTACCGAGCACTCCAACGACTCAAAATGTGACATCTCCAGAAAGGCCTCAAGTATTTCGACCAGATTCCTCTCTGGGAGGAGGCGAGGTAGGGGATGTTGTGGTGGCTGGAACATATGGAGTCGTGGAACGGTCGAGCCCTATTCGGCACCACTCCAAAGGTGGTGATCGAGTCCGATGCCAGTCGGTGGGGCTGGGGAGCCTGGTGCGGTCAACTGTCCAGAGGCGGTCAGTGGTCTCCGGAGGAATTGGATCTCCACATCAATTACCTATAGCTTCAGGCGGGCTCCTTTGCGATTCGTTGCATGTCATCCCGTCAGACGAATTGTTGCATTCTTCCCCGCATGGACAACGTGTTAGCGGTTTGCTAGGTGAATAAGTTGGGTGGGACCCGGTCCCGACTGCTGGTGGAAATCGCCAAGGACTTTTGGCATTTTTGCCTGCAGAACAAACAGTTTGTAGTGGCGGAATATCTTCCAGGGTGCAGCAACCAAGTTGCCGATTAGAATTCCCGACATCTCCGGGACTTCAGCGATTGGAGGCTTCACCCTCGAGTGTTCCGTTTGTTGACCAAGATGTAGGGCCCTTGCCAGATAGATATGTTTGCCTCCAGACTCAACAAACCGATTCCAGTGTTCCTCAGCTGGCGTCCGGATCCGGAAGCTCTAGCCATGGATGCTTTTCTGCAGGTGTGGCCTCCAGCGCTTTGTTATGCGTTCCCTCCGTTTGTGATGATTTCGAGAGTCCTGGCCTGACCCAAGTGTTATCAATCAGAATTGATTCTGATCACTCCTCTCTGGAGGGCTCATGTGGGGTTCCCGGTCCTTCTGGAAATGTTATATGTGATTCCAGTCCTTTTTCCCCAGAGGTGGAATCTGTTGCTGGACCCTCTCAAATCTCTGCATCCCTTGATGACAACGGGTCAACTCATGCTAGTTGCCTGGTGAATTTCGGGGATCGTTGTCAAGTCCCAGGCCTTTCAAGAGAAGCTTCTAGATTTATCAGCGAGGCTTGGCCGCCCAACAGACACAAACATGCATGGAATCGATAGTGTGATTAGTGCTCTCAATGGGAGGTGGATCCCTCTGCAGCAGATGTCTTCTTGGTAGTGAACTTCCTTGTGTCTTTCGCCGCTTCAGGTCTTGCTTATCGTGCTGTCAATAATTTCCACTCGGCCATCTCGGGGGGTCACACACCCATTGACGGTAAACCACTTGGTGAACACCCATTATTAGGTAAATTACTATGGGGTATCCGGTTGGTAAAACCCACTCGTGCTACATACTCAGAGCTTTGGGATATCTCCACTGTCTTGCGTTTCTTCGACTCCTGGCCTAGTAATCAATGTTTACCTCATAAATAGCTTTCTGCCAAACTCGCTTTGTTTCTTTGTCTAGTATCCTGTAAACGCCTGTCTGATATTCGTGCTTTGGATCTGGCTGGTTGCAGATTCTCTCCGGAGGGTGTTACTTTTTTGGTCGCCAGACGCACTAAGTGTAACACCACTTCTGACACTTATCCCGCACTCCCTGACAATCCTAAATTGTGCGTGGTGTAATGTATCTGGGATTACGAGGTGAGAACGGCAGGTTTTCGTCAAGATATGGCAGGTCAATTGTTGATTGCTCCACAGAAACCTTTTCGCCCAGTGACCCCAGGTACTCTAGCAAAATGGGTGCGTTGGCTCATGGGCGAGGCTGGTATTGATGTTTCCAGGTTTGGTGCCCATTCTGCTCATGGTGCTATGGCCTCTAAGGCTTTTTCTGTGGGGGCAGTCTATTAGACATTATGAATACAGCTGATTGGTCCTCTGAATTTACATTTAATATTTTCTATTATAAACCTATTGTGAATGTTGCATCTGTTGTGGTGGCGGAGCTTTAAATAAGCATAATCGGAGCCTCCGGTCCTGACATAGAATTCAAAATTTGCGAACATTCGTGACAAGAATTTTCAATTCTATTAAGGACACGGAGGCGAGGATTATCCCACCCATATTTCAGTACTATGATGTCTGTTTTGCATTTTTGATATACTGCAATGTATACTTATGCTGTTTTTTACCCTTCCCTTTTAATATGTCTCCTTTTGGGAGTGTGGTATTATGGCTTTGTCTTCCAATTTCAGGTTCTGAGCTCAAGTAAGGTTTGACGACGTTCACCTTTACGGAGCGTCTTCGTGGTCTCCAGCAGGATGATGTTTCGCTGAAGCTGACTTCAAGTTTTCGTTGCTACCCGTTGGCCGGTGGATTTCCTTATGAAGAATGGATTCTTCTTCCTGTGATTCCAGATTTCAGACTGTGTTTATTATTATTGTTTGGACTTAACTGTTATTTCACACAAAGAAAAAGGGATGTACTATTCTCTTATGCTCCTTATATAGGGGTCTACTCTATGGTTGTCATGTGATACCCATTAGGGTTTATTGGTATTGTAGTATGTTTATTTGTTTTTACTTTCTGATTGGCTGCTGAGAATTTTCACTAAATAAAATGAGAAGCATAATCCTCGCCTCCGTGTCTTTAATAGAATTGAAAATTCTTGTCACAAATGATCGCAAATTTTGAATTGTTTTGTTGGGGGTGCCTCAAAGCAGTATGTTTTCTGTGTCTGTTGCTGTTTTCCTAAGTTTAGTAAACAGTAGGTCGACAGTGTTAGGTTGATGTGTATTTTTTCTGCCTTCCGAATTCAAGAGCATACATTGCCTCACACTGTGTCTTGGAGCATGTGCTCGGAAATTGCTTATGGGTTCCCTGGTGGTTTAGTGATTAGTATTCAGAGCTCATACTGCCGTGGCCTGGGTTCGATTCCCGGTCAGGGAAGGTGACTTTTTCTGTTTTCAGGGCGAGCTTTAGGGTTCTCTATGGGTTTTATTTTAATCGTATCTAAACACACTTTTTAAGTTTTTAGATCTCAAAAATCCTTCATTACATGCATTTCTTCTTTACTTGAGTTGCCTCTTTTTAATAAAACATGACCTTTCAGGGACAGAGACAAAGCACTGATAGAAAAGTGAATGCTGGTTTTCAAAGCTTATTCTTCACAACGGATGTATTACCACATGGAACAAGCATTTGCAATGCAATAGGTCTGGCATTTACGCGAGTTTGAGCTATTGCCATTGTAAATGAGAATGCCTTTTATTTATGTTTTGGTTTTTAAAACATAAATAAAACGCATTGTCCTGTCACTGGTGGGGTGAGCGGGTCCGGGGAGGGGGCTCCGGCACCGACCTCCCGCGCCCTCATCACCAGCCTCAGACCCCCAAGTCTAGGACTCATTGCCCCTCCCCTAGAGGATTGGGGGGGGAGGGGTGACATACCACCCTCACCACATTCCCTTCTGCCATTTTAGCGGCAACTAGGCGCTCCCACGCCTTAAAAATAAAGCAAAGTACATTTCACACAATCTGTTTGCTCGCAAACAAAACTGAAAACAATAACTTCGTGGTGCACCTTGAAGCTAAACCTCTGAGGCTCATCAGGAACAGGAAACAGAAATGTAATATTTCACAGCTCCACGTGCTACAGCTGGGGGTATAGCTCAGTGGTAGAGCATTTGACTGCAGATCAAGAGGTCTTCAGTTCAAAAACAGGTGTCCCTTTGTTTTAGATAATATTTTTTTTTCAGCAAAACATTATTTTCAATACAAATTCCTTGCTTTCAAAAAGGGACATTTTGTTATAACTTAGCCTATTTTGCAATGCACGTTTAACAGGAACGAGAGGGAAATTCAAACTTTTACTATTTATGACTCTGTCTAAGATTAAATGCTCATTTTTTCTGCATTGCTCCATTTCCATACTGGTTTCATTAATGCGAACCCATAACATGTATGGGAAGGTAAAAGTGTGCCTCACTCTGGAAAGGTTTTGGCGTGCGCCTTTTCACTACCGTATAAACTGGATCCGAGGGCAGCAGGTGCAGGAATCTGGACTGAGACCCCCTCACCAAGGTGATCAGAGCTACACCCTAAAGTGTCAAACAAGCACCAGTCGAAGTACATAAAAAGCAGTTTGGTAACTGTGATCCTAAGTGCAATGGGGGCGGGGCAGTGATTTGATGGGGGGGCACGAGGGTGGGGGAGGCAAAGGTGTGGCTAAAAAGAAAACAGAATTCTGAAGATGTTAGTTTATTTCTGAATAGAACATTATAGGTTCCTTCCTGTCTGGGCGAAGGATGTAGTCGACTCAGATGAAACAGTTTCAACATTTATGTACAAATGTACCTGTAGTTCTTCCTCTCTAGGAAGTTATACAATTTTAGGCAAAGCATGCTTGGAACATATTTGTAAAGTCATTGTCAGGAGATGGTCATCCTAGAGTCACTATCCAATGGACAGGCTTGTAGAGAGTTGAAAGAGAAACATTTCATCAGTGATAAAGAAAAACTGTACTATAAAAATGAACTGTGGGGAAGTGTTTGTCGGTTCGTTCATATGATTGGTGGCCTGACCCTGCGTTTGTGGTATGCTGTATGCTGTGCGGATTCCTGATTCTCTGGCTGGCGTATCCTGCTGGAATCCTAAGAGACTCTTCCTATAGACTGTGCACATCATCGGCTGGCGATGCTGCCAGGACCCACGTCTGGGCATACCCTTCCCACATAGGGTGAACAGCAAAACACACAAGATGATGGAACAAATGTTGCACTGTTGACTGGGTGTGAGTGTTTGATTGGTTCAGATGCTCCGTCCATCACCACACCCTTTTGTACCACTTTGTTCGCCATAAGTTGGCAGGGTATGCTCAGACGTGAGTCCCTTGCTCACTTTGCCGCTGGATTCAAGCAAGCCGGGCTGAAGACGGCTGTAATGCCAGAAACCGGTCCTCGGAAGCTTGTTTCCAGTCCAGGGAAGGCATGGCTTGGCAGTTCGGGCTGGACTGTTCCCATGAGGCACAGGGTCAGACTGATTTGCATATGGCCATGTCTGAACTGGGGTGGCAGAGTGGGCTAAAGAACGGTGATGGATTAAACCCAGATCTGCTGACTGGGTGTGAGTGTTTGATTGGTTCAGATGATCCGTCCATCACCACCCCCTTTTTTAACACATCTCAGAGTATGGCACAGTGCTATCATTTGACCATCCAATCACAGTCCATGTTGATGTGTAACTATATAGTTGACTCCTGTCCAGTTTTGCAGGGACAGTCCCGCCAACTAGTATTGCAGAAACTGTTCATAATTATCAGACACAGGTACGCAAAAAACAACTTTCTATCTGCAGCAGCCCTGTGCTGCAAAGTGTCCCGGGAATCTTTTTTCAAATGTTGGCAACTATGTAAGTATCCATCCCATGTTCTAGGACAGACTGCCTCGGCTCCTTGAAAGATGCTGCAAGGGGTTGAACAGGGCTTTGGTGTGGTCCAGGCTGGATTACTGCAGCATTGTCTCAGCAGGAGCCTCAAAGAAAGAGAGGCTGAAACTCAGGAAATGCTTCTGTGTGACAATTGACATCAAAGAACTCCACAGCCTCCCCGGGGCTCGTGTGACTGGGACAATCTTCTCGGCACCATCTTTAAAGCCCGGGTGTGCCACAGCCTTAGACATGTTCTGCCCGTATTTGGGAATCAGACTGCCCCCACATGACAGAGTACAGATTAGTTGGGAGATCTTGTTGTAAGAGAGTCTGACAACATGTCAAATGATCTCCTACCAGTGTAATAACTCGTAGTGACATACACTTATTACTAACCTCTAGTAACCGCTATGTGCTACTAAAGCAACGATTGGTTACTCGACACGCACCAGTGACACTAACGCATGCGTAATCATTCGTTCCTGGGTAGGCCTGTCTACCAGCAGGGAGGGTTGGGACCACCAAGTGGCCCTGGGACCCCTCGGAGAAGTGGCCCACATTCCCGGCCCACAACACGTATTAAACAACCCAATTTTGCTTAACTTTTCTGATTTCAGGGTGAAGGAGAGAATCTTAAACACTGCATACTCCAAGAAATCATTCAACACGGAAGGTGTAAATAATTTTCGAATCTTTTCAGATATGTCGGCGGCTTCTGCTCACAGACGTAGAGTCTTTGTTAAGATGATCGACTCTTTTAAAAGCAAGGGAGCCCATGCTATGATCATACAGCAGTCAAAACTTAAAGTATTGGCCAAAGGGAAGTTTTTTATCTTTACAATCGTACACAAAGCCCAGACTTTTCTAGAAGGCCTAGGAGTATAGTTTATAGCTGATTCCCATTCTGTCTCATATTTTCTAGTATATTTAGGAGTATAGCCTATAGCTGGCCCCTGTTTTGATTCGCAAGGCGGGGCTAAGGCGATGACAGGAAGCACACAAGGATGCAATGAAATGGCATCCAAAAAGAAGAAACTAAAGAGAAGGACGGTAGTGGAACACGGGGAGGTTCCGTCCACTCTAGGGGGAGTTGGGGGAGTTGTGGTGGTGAAGGGAGGTGTTGCAGTGGAAAAAAAGAGAGTTCATATATTGAAGAATTGTTTGTTCTATTATTAAGATTAGCTCAGAAACTTCATAGACAAGATCATCTGCCCTTGACATGGCTCGAATGTGGATAAGGTTCCGGCATTTTTGTAAAAGGGGTATGGCTGAGGCCCCTGTTTTTTACATTTTTGTGTTTTTACACATGGAAGGATCTAGACTGCTGCTATTAACATGTATACTGCTCATTTGCTTAGTTTGCACAAAGAAAGGGTTTGCTGCTATTAATACCTGCACTGTTTATTTGCCTATTTTGCACAAAGTAAGGGTTTGCTGCTACCTATATTTGCTGCTATTACATCTGCACTAAGTATTTACTTACTGATGTACAAAGAGCTTTTGTCTACTTGCCTATTTGCACAAAAGAGAGGTTTTTTGATATTTATTATATTACTGTACTGCACTGTTTATTTGCCTATTTTGCACATAGTAAGGGCCTGCTGCTACCTATATTTTCTGCTACTATATTTGCAGTGAGTATTTACCTATTGACGTACAAAGAGTTATTGACTATTTGCCTATTTGCACAAAGAGAGGTTCTTGATATTTATTACATTATTGTACTGTTAAATAACCCTTTTAGCATACGTACTTATTATATCCATTCTTTAGCATGTTTTTAACTATGGCCTTTTTAAAAAAACGAATAGCATGCTGAAGTTTATCTCTTTTAATGCAAATGGCCTGAACAATGTTCGGAAAAAACCCGCTATTGAATGCTGGTTAAAAAATCTAAACCCTGATATTATATATTTACAAGAGACCCATCATAGAGACCAGAACGCCGCGTATGCCGAGAGCTGGACGTCCGACACCCTATCAAAGGTTCGGCGATTTGTTTTGCATTTGTCTGGTATCGCGCTGAAGTATTTGGGCAGGGACTATCTTCTGGGAAACCTTGAGGTTATACATACAGTTAAGAGGCTGGCCCAAATAAGAAATTGGTTTTAATCTTTCAATGTGAGACAACAGCTATCTCCAGGATCCATAGGCAGATAAACGCCATCTCTTACCCCTGAGGGCGTATATTTGACCTGTACAGATCACTATTCGGACCCATTCGACATTTTGAATCTACCCTTTTGGAGTCTTGAGCTTATCAAAATTTCCGCCCTGACGAAGTTCCAAAAAAACAAGAAAGGAACGAAACGCGTTGGCTGTGCCTAAGATGTCAAAAAGAACTTTGGAATAAAGAAGAATTTTTGCAAAAAAGAAAAAATTTCTGATATTGACTTTTTTTGAGAGTGCACCTTCTGCTTTGTTTCTATATTTCCATCATAGAGACCATGTCGATGCTGATAAAACATTCAAGAGCTGGGCTGGCCATACGATATCCTCCTCAGCTGGATTGACACAGAGAGGAGTATGTACACTGATAGGAAAACATCTGGGTTTTACTCTGGCAGGTACAGTCACAGACCCCAGAGGTAGATGGGCAGTCGCCCATGGTAAATTACATAATGTAAATATAATCCTTGCTACAATCTATGCTCCCATTTTAGACGATTTTCAGCCAATCCTACAGTTAAAGAATGCTATAACTGGCCTTCCCGGGTAAATAGTATGGGGAGGTGACTTAATTTTTTGCAAAATACTGTATTGGACTTCGTCTAAAAAAGGTCGCCGTCAGAATAAACCCCAATCTGTTTTGGCGATTCAAAGTTGTAAATTAGACCTTGATATCATGGATTATTGGCGAGCTAACAATCCAGCTCAAACGAGAATATTCATGTTTCTCGGCAAAGTATAACTCCGCTTCAAGATTGGATTTTTTTTTAACCTTCCATGAGTTAAAGCTACATAACTATGTTCATCTACCAAACGCTTTTTCAGATCATGGGGCAGTCTCTATGGAGGTTAATCTGGGACCACAAGACATAAGCCCTATAAAACGATGGGTTTTTAATAAATCTAGCCATCTAGATTCTCAATGGTGTACAGAAATTGAAGAATTCATTGAGGAGTTCTTTACACGCAATAGAGGTACAGCCCCATTAAACACGACTTGGGATGCATTTAAGGCCACTCTACGGGGGTTAATTACATCTAAAGATATACCAAAACGTAAGGCAAGAAAGGAGGAGAAGAGCAGACTACAAACAGATCTTACAGAGGCAATCCAAGTACACTACAGGGCCAGATCAACATATTCTAGCCAAAAACTCTCTGAGGCTAAGAGTAGGATGAGGGACTTTTATTATGCCCTGGGCGAAACCAATTACAATTGCTATGCCCAGAGGATGTATGAGGATAGCGAGTATACAGGGAAGCTCCTGGCTTGGCAAACTAAAGAAAAACAGGCTCGCAACAGCATTTATTGTCTAATAAAAGAGAGGGACCCAATAACCCAAAGGAGCAGGGTACCAAATGACAAATGTCAAACAATGAAATGCCCCTTTGGCAATTTCAAACCTAGGCATACACACAGCTCAGGAAGCATCCATACAAAAAACCAGCCTTGCACAAAACACAAGCACCGGGATATGCAAAATTATACGAAATGTGAGAAAAATATATATCTCTATATGTGTGATAAAACCATACAGTTTATTAAAAAATAAGTTAAGACCAGCTTAAGCTCATAAACATCAATCAATGCAGATATACATATGAAAATGCATCAACAATATACATAATATAGAAAACAAAATAATTAAAAACAATCCTTGGGCAAATATAGGCCAGGCGCCGAAGGAAATGGCCGCCTGAATCCCTAGCTCCGCCGGGACCGTCAGCGTCCCCTTCTAAATCCGAGTGAAATCCTGACTGGGAGGCTTTCTGAAGCCAGCCCCCAGTTCCCTCAGGTCAGACGACGCCTCGGTATTAATTCCGGGCTTGACGGACCCTTAGAAGGCTCCGCAAAACGGCCGCGGCTGCCGGCGGCGACCCTGCGTCCCACCCCTGGAGTCCGGAGGCGGCCCCTCCGTCACCTGAAGTTCCGGCTTTCGGCCTGCTGCCGTCCGCGGCAGAGAGGCGCGAAGGCGGGGGCGTGGCCTCCGCACCGGCGCGCACACAGCACGGTGCCAGAAACATCTAAATGGCGGACAGAGACTAACGCCAGGACTAAGGGGACCCGAAAACTCGAGCACACACCTACCCAAGCGGTAAGGGGGGCTGCCAAGCACAGTGCTTCAATCACTCAGAGTGAGGGGAAAACGAAGGGCCTTTGCTACTCACAGCCTCCCAGGGAGCAGCTGCCCTTGGCTGATACATACAGACACCCCCTAAAGACCGGAAACATACCCACGGCTGTGGAGGAGGCTGGTCCTGGGTCACTGTCGACAGTGAGGCCGGCTGGTGAGCTGCAGAAGTCCTGGGAAGCAGCGGATTGTGACGTGTAGTCTCGGGGCACACCAATGACAGCAGGCCCCACGCTATTATAGCGCCTGGACGATAGTTGCATTACAACAGAGTCTTTGGCCCTGGTTAGGGTTGGTTTGTGCCGGGGAGTGGATTTGCACTGGCAGCGGCCCGGAAGAAGGTGGGCGACGGACCGTCCGACCCCAGGGGCGCCAAATCGACCATGAGACCTAAAGGGGGTGTTGTGTCCCAAACGAATAAACTAGACCAATACACAGTGCCTAAGTCTCAGACACAGTCCGGAGGGGAGACGAGGGAAATCACGGGGAAGGCGGAACCCTCTCTAACGTCCATCATGGCGGCAATCCAGTCACTCGGCACTAGTCTTGAAACGAAGATAGACAAGATCACCATCGAAGTGAACCTGCTCCGCGCCGACTTGGGGAAGACCACGGACCGCTCGAAAACCAACAAGGTGGACATTAAGGCCCTCCAGGCGTCGGAGAAGAAGCTCGAAAGCAGGGTCAACGAGCTTATCCACCAGCACAGACAGATGGCACTGCGGCTCGATGACCAGGAAGGTAGGGCTCGGAGGAGCAACATACGCGTGGTGGGCGTGGAGGAGGGACTGGAAGCTGACAGCACGGAGCTATTTCTTGAGGACCTGATACTCCGCCACCTTAAACCCAAGAGGCTTTCCAAGATCTTTACCGTTGAGCGGGCCCACCGGGCTCCGATTCCTAAACCCAAGCCTGGAGCCCCGCCGCGAACAATTATCGCCAAAATTCTTAACTCCCGAGACCGGGATGCGATACTGCAGGCTGCCAGACAACACGGGGACCTGCACTACGAAGGGTCCCCTGTACGCTTCTTCCCTGACTTTACGCTACAAGTGCAACAGGAACGGCGCTCTTTCCAGGGGGTCAAGGTGACACTCCGTGACCATGGAGTTCGGTACATGATGTTTTTTCCCGCAAAACTGAAGATTATACATGATGGCAAGTCCCACTTCTTCACCTCACCAACAACGGTACAGGAGTGGATTGATGCAACGTTGGCGACGGCCCAACCCCTTCAAACTGGCGGACAGTGGAGAGACAATGGGCACCCCTCTGCTGGATCGGCGACGGGGGGAGCCGAGGCTGGTGGGCAGAGTCAACGATCCTGGCGCTCGAGGTCAAACAGTCCCCGTTGGGACTCGCCCGGAGAACACACAGCGCGCTGAAACTACGCACACAGAACTTGGAAGAAGCCGGACTGTAATGTATAAAGTGTGCCTGTTTGTGTGCCTGATCGCTCCGGGGGGGTGAGACGGGGCCTGCCCATTGATCAAGGGCTGGGCTCCCCTACAGTACTAGCAAACCTAAGGCCTGAGGGACTAAATGACCTGGGACGCTGCGGGAGGGCGGCCGGGACGGAGCTGGCCACGTATATCCCGAGTTAGAGGTTCCTCGGTGTTTCACCGGGGTTGGGTTGGGCGACAGGCGCTCTGCTAATTGGGGTGGTGGGTAGTTTGAAACCCACGGAGAAGGGGGCAGGGAGGGGGGGTTTTGCTTTTGCAGAGGTGGGCGGGGTGGTTGGGGTCCATACAGAAAGGAGAACAATGGAACTGTCGGATGTACATGTTATCGTTTGCACTGTTAGAACCTTTGGGGGGGGAACCAGGGTGGGTGATGGCCGCTGGGGGGGATCCGGGGAGGGACGGGGAGTTGGGGGTTTGTTATGGTCGTACAGAGTGACTGCCTATGATGTCCTTAATGGTTCAGTGGTGCTAAGTAGAAATGGCTTACAAAGCAATGGTTATGGCTAGACAATGGGAAAAGAGCTTAAAAATAATGAGCTGGAATGTAAATGGGCTAGGGGACAGACTTAAGCGCACTATAGTCCTCCAACTTATTAAACGGCACCAACCGGACATAGTAATGCTGCAGGAAACTCACCTACTGGGTAACACATGCCACGCCCTCAACAGATGGGGATACACTCTCGTTTCACACTCCGGCTTCACCTCAGGCTCCAGAGGGGTGGGGATCCTTTTGCGCCGCTCCTTTCCCCTCCACATTGATAGCATTAAATCAGACCCGCAGGGCCGCTTCACGGTGGTCACAGGACGATGGGAGGGATACACGCTGAACTTGCTTTCGGCCTACATCCCGCCGGGCCTGCAGGCTCAAGCCTTTGCGGACCTGGGCAAATTGCTACTCTCCCTTCCCGAGGGTCAGTTAGTCCTGGGCGGAGACTTCAATTCTGTAGTGTCAGGCATCCTGGATAGACAGCCCCCCAGAGACCTACCCCAAGGGCAACAGTGGTTAGCTGACTTTCTTGAGGCCTTTGGACTCACTGACGTTTGGCGTCACCTGCATCCTGCTAATAGCCAATTCACGTTCTTCTCTGGGCCGCATCACACCTTCTCACGCATAGACTACATCCTCACCATCCTGCAGCACTACACTACAGTACGAGAGGCCACACTGCTAACCCGGGGTATTTCGGACCATTCACCAGTAACTTCACACATCACGTTCGGATCCAGAAGGGAGGGGTGTGTAGCGCCCATAAACCCCTGGCACCTAAAAAACGAAGACACGCAGGGGAAAATTGATACCTCTATCGCCCATTATTTTGAAGAGAATTTGGGATCGGTGGACTCCCCTGTCACAGTTTGTGAGGCATTTAAAACAGTGGTAAGGGGGGAGGTGCTGTCTGCCATTTCGGGTAAACGGCGGGAGCAGCGCTGTCAGGTCACTACAGTTGAGGCGGACCTGGCGGAACTGGAGGCTGAAGCACTTGAAAAAGGGGCCAGGGAGGTCAGACATAAATGGCAGGTCAAGCTGGCAGAATACAGAGGGCTGGTCTCCCAAGAGGCCCAGACGGTGGCTAGACATAGGATGGGTAGGCTGTACGACCAGGGAGACAAAGCCGGAAAGCTCATCGCCTGGTTAGATAAAAAGCAGCAGGCCAGGAAAATAGTCCCGTTAATCCGTACGTAGACTGTGGGGTTTTAGGTTTAAACCTATAATAACTGATAAAACCTCACTGAAAGAAAAATAGCCGTCACCGGTGAAAACATATAAACACTGAAAAAACACCTGCATAACCACAACTAAATGCCATTGAAAGAAAGGAAAAAGAAAGTGAAAGTGTCATTTTGTTCTTACTGAAGGGGTCAATAAAATATAACTTTGTTATACAAGCTAGCAGTAAGAAAGACTGGCTAACATTATTCTGCTTGAGTTTTGTTCTTTAGGGATGCCACTAAAATATTGTTTCTTCTTCCTTTCACTCTTTTCAGTTTTATGGCCTTTGGTCTAAAGATGCAGGGTTTAGTTTCACGTTTTAGGTCTAGTTTAATTATTTTATAAACTGTAGAGAATCAGGACATATCAAACTCATATTTTATATTTTGGCTGCATTTGATTATTTCACTGATAGGTAAAATGGCTAGTTTCGTAAAAATCTTTTCTAATATGTGTCATCACATTTACCCACAGAGAATGGGTAAAAACCCTTAATACATCAGACCATAGTTTCTAGTGGATGTATGTCATTACCATGCATGCTTTTACAACGCATGCCTTTACCACGCAACTTTTACAACGCAAGCCGTTACAACGACTTGCATTGGGGGGTGCTGGATAGTGAATAGTTTAATTTACAATTCCAACTCCAGTCCCCATGGATAGTAGGGAAGGTTTTGGATAGTAAATTAACTATTCCCTATCCTAGAGCGCCCCCCAGCGCAAGTCGTTGTAACGACTTTCGTTGTATAAGTTGCGTGGTAAAGGTACTGCGTTGTAAAAGTTGCATTGTAAACGCTGTTTCCTGTTTCCAGTGGGTCAGTATTGATAGTAGGTGAATTGCCAACACCTCAGGCTTTCAACATTAAATGCAAGGTATAGTGACAAGTATATATATCACCAAGCATCTGGGATAGTGGTGAAAACGTGACACCAGACTTTTGAAAAACATGGAATGCAGTGTCACTTGTTAATCTCTGCAAAAAAGGTTCTTTCCAAGTTCAACAAAGATTGGAGTGATATTGTTTGTATTTGCAGTGATTCAGCTACGTATATAAAAAATGTGTGTGATGACCTGTCAAAATTGATACCCGAGCGGAAGTGATTCCCTGTAGGAGATCCTTGCCACTTGTTAGATGGCATGCTGAAAGCATCTTTACAATCTTCAGAGTTAATGAGGGATGCTATTGACTTTTTAGTCCATTCTGGTGCACTGTTTTCTTATGCCCATGAACTAAAACGCAAATATTTATCATTTTGTGCTTTATGTGGCATCAAAGAAAGAGTCATCCCAACTGTGTCCCTTAGCTGACGGTTCTCAGCCCAAGGGGCTACGAATGCTGAAGGCCTTTTCACAGAAGTTTACATGGGAAGGAAAGCGCGAGCGCACATGACCAAAGACTCACTGAAGAAGTATTGTATGGTGTACTACAATAAGATTAATTTGCAAAAATCTCTTTGGACCTCATATACACTATACCTACACTGTCTATATACCATGCTCTTTCAGTGCAGAATGCAAGCAATGATAAAAGCAAAACGTTCCATAAACACCGAAAAAACACTTTTTCTGTTGTTTTTAGTGGCGTGAAAATGTGTAACTACTGATAACAACTGTTTTTTTAGCTATTGAAAACACTGAAAAAACCCCACCAGAATTTACCAAAAATAGAAACTGAAAACAGGACAGCCTATCCGTACGCAATCCGGAGTGATCCTCACAGAGCCTAGAGACATAGTGGATGAGTTTGCGAGACACTACAAGCAGGTCTATACGAAGGTATCTGACCGTCCAGAGGAGGACTCTATAGCCCTCCTCGCTGATATTCGACTGCCGTGTCTAACTGATGAGGACCGAGAGACCATAGACAGCCCACTCACAGAGGCCGAAATACAGCGCGCGCTCATGGAACTCCGGCCAGGGAAAGCGTTGGGTCCCAACGGCCTCCCGATCGAATTGTACAAGATTAAACCTGACACTGTATGTAAGCATCTTAAAGCCATGTTTGAGGCCAGTAGGAAGGGAGGATTACTGCCGCAGGACCAGCGCATTGCCACCATAGTGGCTATCCCGAAGAAGGGGAAGGGAAACCCGCTGAATCCTGTGCCTCATACAGGCCAATCTCCCTCCTCAACGCCGAGCCAAAGATACTGGCATAAACACTCGCCAACAGACTCAAACCAGTACTTGGAACGCTGGTGCATCCTGAACAGTCAGGCTTCATGCCACATTGAAATACGGCCCTCCATATCCGACGCTTACACGGAGTGCTTGGGCAACGCCATAAACTCAAAGAAGACGCGGTGGTGGTTTCCCTGGACGCCACTATGGCGTTTGACACCCTAGAATGGCCGTACATGTTCGCTGTCCTACGGAAGCTGGGCTTCGGACCCAAGTTTATGTCGTGGGTCCGTCTCCTTTATTCGGAACCACTGGCACAGGTCCTAGTGAATAACAAAGTCTCGGAGGTCTTCACCTTAGAGCGAGGAACTAGACAGGGCTGTCCCCTTTCCCCCCTCCTGTTCGCCCTCTCCCTTGAACCGTTGGCTGCCTGGATCAGACACGACGTATACCTTCGCGGAATACAGTGGGCGGAGGGATGGGAGGATAAAATATCCCTGTACGCTGACGATATTCTTCTGTACCTCTCCAAGCCACGGCGGTCGATCCTCGCAGCGCTCGACATCTTTGCTAGCTTTGGTCGTAACTCCGGCTTCAGAGTCAACTGGAGTAAATCGTATCTCTATGTCCTCAGAGGAAGTCCCCCGAGGCTTCCCGACACGTGTCCCATCACAGTCGCTGAGGACGGCTTCAAATACCTGGGAGTGTTCATCTCCACGGAGAAGGCCCTGACCTACGAGCATAACCTTCAACCTCCCCTCCGACGTCTCCAGCGAGAGGCCAAGTCCTGGCAGGACCTGCCATTGTCACTGCTAGGCTGAGCTGCCTTTTTCAAAATGATGGCGCTGCCTAGGTTCCTATACGCCCTCCAAAATTACCCAGACCTGGTGCCTAACGCCTACTTCACGGCAATTGAGGCGGCTCAGCGTACTCTCCTTTGGGCGGGCGCCCCTCGTATTGCCTTGTCGAAACTCACACTGGGATGGTATGACGGAGGCATAGCCCTCCCCGACATCCGTAAGTACTACTGGGCGGCCAATCTCTCAGCGATTAACATGGGGACCTACGGGGATGGCAACGACCCGGCCTACGGGATGGACAGATGGCAACTCCCCGGGGGAAACTATGAAATTGCACTCTACTCTAAAAAGGGTAAACATCAATTCACTGGACCCACACAACACTCGATACAGATATGGCACATAGCCCAGGAAAAACTAGGCTGGTCCGGGGTCCTCACCATGGCTGCACCACTCTGGGCTTCGGACACGTTAGGCAACCTGGGTCGTACGAAAGGATTCCGTAATTGGGACCTGATTGGGATCTCCCAAATAAAAGACGTCTGGGGCCCTCAAGGTGTGCACACATTCGCTCACATGCAAGAAACGTACGAATTGGCGCACACCGAATACTTCTGATACCTACAGGTGCGTCACTCACTTCAGACAAACATTCAACCTGGCACCACACTACCTCAATGCTCCCCTCTTGAAGACAGACTACTAGATGGCCTTATGCCTGAACATGCTATATCTCTAACGTACAAAAAATTGCTAAATAACTCCCCCGACCTACTCCTTCCCTTAAAAGAGAAATGGACTGCTGATGGTTTGGAAATTGATGAGGAGGAATGGTCCTATGCTCTTGCCTCTCCCCGTGAGGTGGCAATATCAGCCCGACTGCGCCTAATCCAACTGAAAATACTACACAGAATTTATATTTCATGTACGAGGCTGCAGAGGATGGGAAGAGGTGGGGACGGACTCTGCAGAAGGCGATGTGGTGTAGAGGGTACCTTCTTTCATATCCTTTGGGGTTGCCAACACGTACAAAGGTACTGGGGGAGGGTGGTGCGTTGCATGCAGGAGGTGTGGGAGGTGGAAATTCGCCCTGAGGCTAAGAGATGTCTGCTCAACATTTGGGAACCTACTGATTTACCACACAAAGGAAGGATCTGGGTAACACTTGGGCTGATGGTAGCGAAAAGGAACATTGCTAGGCTGTGGGGTGATCCCAGCCCGCCGAAACTGAGAGACTGGAAATGCGACATGGACTGGTGCATGCTGCAGGAGAAGACGGTGTATGTCTCACGAGGCTGTCCCCGTAAATGGGTGGAATTGTGGTCCAGGTGGAACGAGTACAGGGGGAACATCTGTGAGCCTCCCCTGGCCACGCAATCTAGCTCACTGGAAGTATGAGGCAGACCATTGCTACCTGACTCCATGCACTTAAATGCTTTGGACACTAAACACGCACCATAAATGCTCTGCACCTTACAGTCATGTCACTTGTCGACCAAGTTACAGGGGGGTTTGTTCTCTGTTTGTTTTCCTTTTGAAATTGTATACACTTTGACCTTATCATATGTGCTAAACTGCAAAATGTGACCTGCCTAATCCGGCACTATCCTTCGGGATCTTATAAATTCGCACTCAGCAACGCCGCCGTACCCCCGGGTTGACGGCACTGGGCTGTGTCTTTGTTCTATGTCACTGACTAGGGGCCTCATTTATGAAAAGTGACGCATCGCTGCGTGAAAACAGCGATGCGTCACTTTTCACTGCGCTCTCCCTGTGACATGATTGATGCGTCATATTTATAATATGACGCATCATGTTGCAAGGAGTTACAGATACGTCAGTATTTCTGACGTATCTCTAGGCGCAAAAGTGACGCATTGCTGGAGTGTGTCACAAAAGTGACGCAACTCCAGCAATGCTTCCTTTCACATGGGGAAAGCCCCATGTGAAAGGGCTTGCGTCAGTCTTACGCCTGCTGTGAGGCAGGCGCAAGATTTTGACGCAACAGCGTCCTAAAAGTGACGCAGTGAAATCTCATAGATTTCACTGCGTCACTATTACGAGGCTTTTTGCGGGTGAACGCCCCCTCTGCATACAATATACCTGACGCAGGTATAATGTAGCGCAGGGGTTTACAAAGTGACGCATCGGAGAGAACTAAAAAGGTAAAAATGGAGATCAGTCCTGATTCTTGAATATACAGCTTATATCAGGTTTGTTGTCCCCCAACTTAACTCAAGGTAGTTCTCCCTTTCTCGTATCAACGTGTTTCGGTGGGCAGTCAATTTGTAGCCGACACCTTCCTCAGGATAATTAATAGTACCATCCCATTAAACAATTAAAAACCGGCAAGAGTATCATAAAAATGTATTACTCGTACTCCGGACAAATAGTTATGAGCGAACCGTGGACAGATGATTACGTCCCTTTGAAATAACTGCCGTTGCATTAAGCTACTTCTGATAACGACGATGAGCTTTACAGAAGTCTCAAAATTTTAGTATCATATGGTGTTCAAGCGTCCTCAAAAGGAGGCTGTCAACGACTCGATTGTTTAGTCGAACACCCGGTAGAGTATACCTGTAGGTGTGGAATTAGCGAAAAGTGTATTTGTCCTTTCACGCGACACCCCGCATCCGGAAGTGTGCACTGTATGCAAAGTAACGGACGATCGGGACTAACGTCTCCACGTCATGCGGACAGTGTTTTGTGCAAAGATGATTTTTTTGTGTGGATGCTTCCTGTGTGGTAAATAAATAATTAAATACCTGATCTATTTTTCGGAATAATTAATTAACAGATAGCTCAATAAATAAGAGTCAAGATTCGAGGTAGCTGGAGTTTGCAGGTTTTAATACAGATAGGACAGGAACAGGACAACCTGCACGGGGAAGATCTGGGATGGCTAGCTGCCGGGGGGCAGGATCTGGGAGCATAAGGGGTAACTTTTAATAACAGTGCACAATATTTATAGTTAAACAATTGCATTACATTCAGTATAGTAGGCGTAGCAGTGGGTGGAGTTCATAGCAGTCGCGAAAGATAAGGCATAAAGGGGTGGAACAAGAGGCGTATACATAGACATGTGATGTAAACGTAACAGAATATGTCATAAACGGGGCGGAAACATGGAGGGGGCTACCTAAGGAGCCGGGACCTCTGACCTAGTGGTGCGCGCAAGCTGGCAATCACGTGTTACTAGGAGGAACTGGGGGCTATGACTTCTGCGCTAGAAGAGGAGACGAAAGTCTGGAGAGTCAGAGCGACATGTACCTAAACACTATCTAGTATCTGATGTTTAGAGAACATGTTGATAGAATCCAAAAAGTTATCAGGGCAAAGGCTAACGGACTCTAAGACTGGTGCATGCATCATTCTATATGTAGTGCGTGTTGAGGAATATTAAATGACCATTAATACAGTATTTCTCTTACATGGAGACGTAAAGGCTAGACGATGACTGAAACTATTGATGCGATTCAGTAGCTTTAGGAATGCAGAGAAGGAGGGCTGGACTGATAACTAGAATCATAACATACTCTTGGCAGACTGGCAGGCAGAGCCAGGCCGAGCCGGGCACTGTGAGGCAGGAAGTAAGTGAAGGGTCAGGGATACAGGTGGGGGCTGTATCGCTCCTCAGCGAGGGTTCAGGAGACAGGAGCTGAATCTGGTGTCCGGGCCCTTTTGAGGCCTAGAAACGGAGACTTTTCAATGAATTAACGTGCACACTGTAAAACGTGGCAACATAACTTTACATAGGCCTAATACTCGTAGCTTTAACGAGAACTGAAAACTGGCATACTAGAGATGGACACAACTAAAATTGCGTCTTTAATCGATCATAAGGGAATACATATGCATATTAATCATGCACATATAACATAAGATGGGGAACACGTAGGGACACAGAACATGGCAAAATTTACTTTTCCACACCTGAGCTGTGTGTATGCCTAGGTTTGAAATTGCCAAAGGGGCATTTCATTGTTTGACATTCGCAACAGAATTGCCCAACTAACTGACCCAATCACTAAAATACACGCCAAGACCACAGCCTCAATTGGTGAGTGGTTCCTGAAACATTATGAGGGAATCTATCAAACAACAGAAGAGGCCTCATCTGATTCAATAGGGGAGTTTTTAACTCAACTTACAATTCCCAAATTGGATGATGAAGACAAGAAATGCCTCATCGAGACCTTTTCAGAGTCTGAGCCTTTTCAGAGTCTGAGTTAGACGAGGTAATTGGCTCCCTCCCCAATGGTAAGGCCAACGGAGACGATGGTCTTCCAATTGAGTTTTTTTTTAAATTTGAAGGAACCCTACATAAAGAACTTTTAATTTTAGTAAACGATTTGCTCCAAGGAGGATCCCCCCCGGATTCTTTCCGCTCAGCTGTTGTAGTTAGCATTTTAAAAAAAGGAAAGGATAGGGAGAATGTAAACTCGTACCGACCCATAAGTCTACTAAACACAGACTATAAAAATGTTACCAAGCTCTTAGCAAATCGATTGAATAAAATAGTGGGAAGTCTGGTAGCTAATGATCAGTGCGGTTTTATTGCAGGTAGACAGCTCCATACAAATACAAAGTTTGTATTGGAGGCACTAGATTTTTTTTAAACTAATAAAGTGAAGGCTCAAATCTGGCTCCTAGATACGGAAAAAGCCTTCGATCTAGTGTCCTGGGACTGCCTATTTGCTATTTTGCACAGTTTTAATTTCCGGAATGTTTTTATTTCTCTTTTAAAAAAACTATATTTGAACTCTAGGGCACAGATTATCATCAATAATTCTAACATCGGTACATGCAAGGTCACTAGAGGTACCCAACAAGGCTGTCCCCTATCGCCAATATTATTTGCATTATTTATTGAACCTCTAGCGATCGCGATTAGAAATATACGAACTAATACAGTCCCGGTAGCTGGTATGACTAATATAAAATGATATGCCGATGATATTGCCCTGTTTTTAGATTCTAACCCCCTAAGTCAAGCGAAAATTTAAAAAATATTTTCTGACTTTCAAAAACTAGGGGGTTATAAAATTAATGTTAACAAGACGGAAATTATTCTAATAAACTGCACTGTAGACCCTTTAATACCAGAATTTAGGCAGATCTATAACCCAACGCCGAAGAGATATCTGGGAATATTTATATCGGACAATTTAGACGACTTTTTCTCACTTAATTATTCACTGCTGCTAAAAAAGGTTGAGTCCCTTTTAGAACGCTGAAATTTATTACCTCTGTCCATAATGGGCCGAGCAGCATTGATACGCATGTCGATATTACCGCTTTTTAATTTTTTATTTAATGCAGCACCCTGCATCATTCAGGTTTCCTTTTTTTTAAAAATGGATTCCCTAATATCTTCATTTCTTTGGGCCAAAAAGTCTCCTAGACTCGCACTTAGCACATTTGCACAAGGAGGGTTATCCCTCCCAAATATAAGAGAATATTATTTTGCGTCGTTTGCACATCATAGTTTTAGGTTTTTCTTTTTAGACACGAACGAGGGAGACAATTTTTTTATGAAGAAGATGTTACCAGAGGTAAAAATAATTGATCCGATTAGTCACTAAAGATCCAAAGAAAATCCGCTACAAGTCCCTTCAATGGATTTTTAGCCAGAAAACCCAGTTTCTGAAAGCCCATTCTATCCCTAGGATAAGTAACACAACGGATTTGAACAACCTCAACCTAGGGGAAGAGGGATGTATGGACAGAAAAATAATAAACCTCTGGAAAGTAAATGGTTTTGATAAAATAGATGACTTCTTGGCCGGCAACAGGTGGAAGACTTGGGATCAAATTGCCAGCCAGGTGAGACATTCATTCCATTCTGAAATGGTGTTTTTTTTATGTTGAATCCAATACTCAGGGAGCTGGATATAGGACATTTTTATTTTAAGGAATCTATCTCTACAGCACTGAATAATAAAACTCAAAAAAAGATGAGTATTTGTGAGGAAAATGATATTTTGCCTGACCAAATATGACCAAATATGTCCACTACATATACCCTATGTTACATGTCATGTGCATGTCTCCCATGCATATTTCCCGTAGTGGCCTGAATCACTAGGCCTCTGCAATCATGTCCTGCAAGTCAAGTCATCAAGTCTCCCAAACATTAAGTTAGCATAAGGCCCATGTATTTGCATTGCATTGTGCACTGTTAAATAAATATTCTAATGAACCCATTTTGTGGCGCAGCCCGAGCCACTTTTCTGAAATAAGGGTGTTTCATGACTCCTGACACACTGAAGCTGCAGTTACGTCCCTCTGACCTCGCATACTTCTAGCTCAGCCGAGAGAAGCCCAGCAAGAGGCCTGCCAAGACAGTATTATTTATGAATAACAGTTATCTGTCTGCTGTACGGAGTCACATATCTGCCCGGTGAGAAAAAGTAAACAGAACCCGTCCGAGGGAGATAGGCCTAGCCATTCTTGTCTCCATTTAAGTAAATCACAGTGCTTGCACCCATAGAAAGCTCATGCAACAAATAAATATGCCCTCTCTGTCTTTTAGTGACGAACAACCTTTGCTTCAGATAATACATTCCCTGACTCTAGATATCAGTTGTACTAGATGTGCTGGTCGCCTTGACATAAGAGATCTCTCTGCTAGGTTGGAAGTCAGCCTCCACCCAGTTACACGTCAATTGCACGTCATGCTCAAAGTTGCACAAATAGGACACAGTTCGAGCTGGTCATGCAAACTCCTCCTCTGTGTACCACCCACCTATGACACCTACCTATCACCTACCTATGACTCATCAAAGTACACACCCTCATGCACACCCACATGTTCTTATCTCATTTTCTGTCTTGCTCTGCCTCGAGCTCCCTATGTACAAGGAGTAAAAAGTATATATATGATGTTTTGTTATTAAATGATTAGAAGACTCTTCCTGAACCTCTGTGGTGATGGAACATATTCTCCCTTTGACTCGAGTTATTGGAATAAAGCCCATTTTAACTCAGATAACACGGACTCTGCTTCTCACTTGATGCATGCTAATTGTTAATGCCTAGAAATTCAGCCAGGGTAATATTTTATTTACCACATAATTTGGCGCCCGAACAGGTACATATCCCTTTCCCCACTCGCCGGAGTTGTGGGTCTAGTCTTTGCCCCCTTCTACAGCCGTGACGGACTTCAAAGCGCACCAGCAGGTCTTCCTGCCACTCCCTCAGGCCCACGGAGGAGGACGGACTGCGACCAGGCATCCATGTGAGGCGGTGAGGAAAGCGGATCGTCTCAACCAGAGGCCCAGCCCGTGAGAGAGCAAGGTCCGAGGTCTCCAGAGGTCCACCTGTTCCAAGGCGCAAGCGTAGTCAAGTCAAGTTTCCGAGGCCTTCAAGTTTCAAGTTCTGCTTTCCCGGTGAGTACCACTATGGGGATTGCATCTAGTTTCAAGACGGGCTCATTTTAAATGAGAACGGTAAAGACGTGTCCACGGTTAAGTTAAACGTGGGCCCGGTAAAGACGTGTCTCAATTTTTTGGGACCGGTATGGTTGTACTGTATTTTCAGTGCACAAACTGTTTTTCAAGTACATGTTTAACTCTCTGTATCAGTTTAGGTTGTATCTGTATCTGTTTCAGTGTTTAAATTGTTTAGTGTGAATGATTGTTACAGTCTATTTTTGTGTATTGTGTTTCCATTGTATTGGTTTCTGTTTTCAAGATTACGTCAGATAGGGACCAGAAAAGGTATACTAGAATAGACAGTTAAAATCCGGCCTAGAGACACACCTGGTCATTTTATGTATAATAAGCTTTGGCTAAACGCCATTTGGAAAAAGAAGTCAAGACCCTCTCAGAAAGACGCCATTGAGTTATGGCGCAAAGAGTGACATAGGAGAACAAAGAATGAATTCAATAAAGCAGAGAGAACTAAACAAGCCAAGAAATGCCGTTCTTCACTGGTATTTATCCAGTTCTGTCAGAAAAACTAGCTAAAGTGACCGCCTCAGAAAGACCCAGTAGGTAGAGAACGCCACCACCTGTACCCTTTAGAGTATGTAGAATTAAAGCCAACAACATCTGAAGAGTTCATTTCCTTGTATCTAGACAAGTCCCTTCTGGACTGCGAAAGTGCCTTGTGAGTAACTAGTTGGTTTATTTGTGAATTGCGCTTTGTGCTTAAGACTTGTGAATAGTTTGTTACATCCATGTGTGTAACGCCTTGTGAATGGCTTGTAGTTGCTTGTGAATAGCGACTTGAGATTAAGACTTGTGAGTAGTTTGTTGAATTTTCTTAAGTATAGCTCCTTGTAAATATGCCTTGTGAATAGCGTGTCATTATTGTGACTTGTTGAGTTTCTTGTAAATATGGCTTGTAAATAGCGCCACGTAGTTATGGCTTGTGCAGAGCATGTTATCATCAGGTCCCTAGCCGTTACGTTAGGCAGGAGAGAGCTGGATCTCTTTCAAGTGCTTAGAGAAAATGTTTTGAAGATGTGCGTATGTGTTATGTGATAACGTGGAGAGATGAGTTCATGACTTTCCCATGTACTGCAGTCATTGGGGAATGATTGTGCTTCGGCTGCCAAAGAGTTAATATCTTTTATTGAGAAGGCAGTATTTGTTTTAACAAGGTGTTGAGGAATTTTGGCGGTTTTTTTTGGGGTGTTTGCGGGGGGGGCGTGTTTTTGAGCGGAAATTCGTACCCGTTCCAGTGGAGGGATTTGGTTGTTTTTTGGTGAGGATTTAGGGAATAGCTTGGACTACTGTGATGCAAAATTTGAAAAGGATCTGAGCTGTGGAAGTGGTGGAAAAAGCATGTTTTGTGCGGGGGTGCGATTTGCCATGTTATCCAATGGGCGTATTCAGTTTGCAGATTGAATGGTAAAATGTTGCATGGAGGGTAAAGGAGTGTTTTTGTGAAGGGTTTTGTCTTGGAATACTTGATTTAATGTGTTTGGCTCAGAGGTCGGTATAGTTGTAAATAGACCAGTCGAATTGAGATAAAGGTTTGCACAAAGAGTGCTTCAATGTTTTCACGGTTGGAAAGAAAATATGAAACAGACCCATCTTAGAATGTGCTTTAAATTAGTGTAATGCAACAGTGTTTTTTGTTTAAATAGGAATGTTTCTACAGGATATTTTTCCCAATGCAAGCTGCCCTTTAGAATAGCGTGTGAATGTTAGCACACTCACTTAGGAAAATGGCTCTTTGTAAATTAATGAACGTGGCCCTTTTTGATAGCTATAATACACTACCATCTTAGTGTATTGCTAAGAGTCCCCTACATTAGTTTGATTTGCATTCATTTAATTTCAAGGCTCACCTATGTACTTTGACAGACTGCTTCAATTAATATGTGCAGAGAACAGTCCCCACTAAAATTAGAAAACATGGCCTTTTGAAAAAGTATGAATCTGGCCCTTTTAATAGGTAGAATAGAAAAGCTGACACACTTACTTATGAAAATATTGGTTATGCAATGCAGAATTAAGGAGTTCGACATGTTGTTTTCAAAAAAGTAAAATATGGTGTGTTTCCATGCCATGATTGTTTTGTTCTTTTTATTTTTTCCCTTGCAGCTAGTAGCAGTACAGAATCATTTTAAAATGCTAGCATGTCACTCAGTTACAAAAAAATATATATGTCTTTATTAATTTACTTTTTACCACGTTTTAAAGTTTGCTTCAGTTAAAGTTAGAAAAGCTCTGGCCTGGGAAGAGATATGTTATGACGTACAAGGAATGTGTTTTTTAACCTTGAGACAGTCCGTCCGAGACAGAGATGGCCTGGTTCCCAGTAAATGTTTATGTAAAGGGAGGGCTACTCCCTCTTGGAGCGAGCAGTGCCTGTCTTGTTGGCCATCCTCCAATTCTTTTCCGCGGACAATTATTGGCTGTCCTCCAGCTGAGTCAGGCTCTTCCTTGCAGCCAGCTTCATTGACTTCAGATAATGTAACGCTTGCAAATGGATAGTTATTCCCCCAGTAGTGTAAACAGAATAATTGGCAGGAGTCTTGCTCTTGCAATGAGTTCAGCATCTGGCAGTCATTCAATTTTAGATCTCAGTGTAGCCCGGCTTGGAATTGATTCAAAACTCCGAGCGCGAACATAATTCTAGAGGGAGGGGCTGATTCTCACAGAGGCTCCAGCCTTCTGTCTATGACAAGATTACTTTGGTTTTATTCAAATACATTTTGAGAACATATTGTAGGTAGTATGGTCATACTATTACCAGGATTTAGAGTAGGATTTATTGTAAAATTGCAGAGGTTTTGGGTACACATGGTAGACAGCTAACACAAGAATCATACAGCTCATTACTAACCTTTCACAGCCCAGGACACAAAAGGAAGTACGTGCCTTTATTGGCCTCACTTCTTACAGTATGCATATCTAGCCACACCACTCATACAGTTAACTACACAGAAGGCAGCCATTTTGACTGTTCTCCCTAGGACACAAGAACACACCTTGGCATTTGAGGAATTAAAAAGAGCATTATGTCAAGCGCCAGTTTTAAGCGACTCCATGTTACAGTAAACATTTTATGCTTTTTTAATGCTTTTTTATTTTTTATTTATTTTTACATTTGACTGTAGCGAGTCTGACAGGATATGAACTGACATTATTTCAACCACACATAGAGATCAGACGTTGTAACATTCTGAATCCTGCAACACTTTTGCCCTCAAGTACAGTAAATGCACCACCACATGAGTTATGTATATAGTGACAAAACCAAGACAAGACCTGACAGATATTGCACTTCTAAAACCCAGACCTGACACTCTATGTAGATGGATCATGCATGAGAACAAGTACAGGAGACTTAGTAGCAGCGTATGTCGTGACCACTGAAGTCATAGAGACACAGAAAATAGACACACTGTCTGCTCAAGGGGCAGAGCTCATTGCTCTGACACAAGCCTGCATAAGAGCAAAGCACTTGAAAGTAAGCATTTATACAGACTCACAATATGCCTATGGCGTTGTTCATGATTTCGGGGTCCTGAGGAGGAAGAGAGAGGTTTCTTGACCTCTCATGGTACCATGATTCAGCACAGCCAGCTTATTCAGGCCCTGTTAGAGGCCATACATTTACCTACAGCCGTTTCTATCCTGAAATATAAAGCTCATACCAAAGTTACAGACACCATTACCCAGGGTAATGACCTGGCAGACTGAACAGCTCAGACAGCACAGACACCACCAGACACGACAAGGACAGAGGTACCATTACTGACATAAAGCATGACAGTCAGGGATCCCACTCAAGATGTACTCGACATACAGACACATGCCACAACAGATGAGATAAAGAAATGGACTTTACAAGGAGGGGTCCAGACTAACCAAGGTTAGATGACTAAGGGAAAAGGTACATTGTTTTCTTCTCAGCACATAGTCCAACACACGTAGGAGAGAAGATGATAGATGATGATAGACAGCTTACAGTATATTTGGTTTAACAAGCACCTATGTGCAACAGAAAGTGCGAACATGTATGATCTGTTGTCAGTTCAATCCAGGTAAAGGCATTCCGGTGGAACTAGGCGGATTTCATCCTCCTGACCACCCTTTTGAGGTTCTCCAGATGGATTATATCCAAAATGGACAGATGTAGAGGAATCAACAAACATGTCTTAGTAGTTGTGCACTGTCTAGATGGACAGAAGCATATCCAGTTCCAGATTATACTGCTGTTACAACAGCCAGACAATTAGTGCGCAGTACTTCCCCAGCTATGAATCACCTCATGTGATCTATTCAGATAACGATCAGCCATTCTCCTCTGAATTAATGAAACAAGTGTCCCTTCGAGGAAATTCCATTGTGTCAGACACCCAGAAGCCGCAGGCCTTGTAGAAAGACATAATCAGACCCTCAAGACAGGAATTGCTAAGATCTGTACAGAAAAAGGCGTGGATTGGATGGTGGCCTTGCCGGTCGCCCTCTTTTACATGCGTATGGTAGCTCATTCCAGAACAGGCCTATCGCCTTATGAACTATATATGTGGCGTACGCCTATGCCTAAAATGAAAAACGAACTGATGTTGACAGTAACATGCTGACAGATTACCTGGCTTCCTTGATGTCTGCACTACTCTCTTTTCATTCACAGGTTGCTGCCGCCTTCCCTGACACCTGACACCCAGGTCAAGGAACATGCCATAGCACCAGAGGATTCTATACTTGTGTCCGGATTTTTGATCGTTCAAGTCCCCTTGAGCCACGTTGGAAGACGCCGAAGTTGGTGGAAGGACGTAAAGGCCGAACTCACCTTCATCACTACAAAAGACACTTTGGAACTTTGGATTTTCGAAACTTTAAAAAAAAAAAAGAACACTGACCTTTGCTAGAAAATACCCCTCAGCAAGAGTATAGGTCTAGAGTAAGATCTAGTAAGTCAGACGTAGTTTAATTGTTTAAGCCCACCCGGTGGTGAATCGGTTAGACTCGATTCTGACATGTATAAGATCACAAACAAGAATAGTAAAAACGAGAATAGTAGGAAGAGAGATAAGAAGGAAGAATACTGCAAGAGATTACGCAGTAGATGTATAGTTACCTTAATCGTTCTTTTTATTCTGTGCATTGTTATAATTGGTGTCAGTTTATTGCTACATGTTTTCTTTCCCATTTCCTCACATATACACTCTTCCAGTAACAGCACCGCAGAGCACACATTTAGTGACCTGCCTCCCCATGAACTGTCATATCGACTTGCACTACGTAACAATACATTTATTCGAATGTTACACCATTCTCATCAGACCAGCAATGCGACCGATTGCTGGGTATGTGGCCAACTGCCCCCTTATCAAGAGACGAAGGGAGTATTGCCCTTCTACCCTTTACCGTTCTCACACAATGGTTCGTGTGGAGCATGGTTTGCTCTAATGACCTCAATAGATAGAAGGTACATAGCTTATCCAGGTGGCTGGATATATGGAAACCTGAATAAAGTAATGAATGAAGCATGCTTTCCAGACAAAGACGGATTCCCCCAAAGAAAGGGATCCGATTTAGAGAATGAAGAGTACGAACAGGGAAATGCATCTGTTAATTTTATAATGTTAAATGTTCAGCCCAAGCAAAACACAGGTCCACCGTTTATATCAGTCCTGCCAGCAAAAGGTGATTTATGTGTTAGTAAGAAAGGCTCAGTACATATGGGACACAGCAAGTGTAACACTGTAGTAGAGTTTGATGATAACGGACTTTCTTCTTTCAAAACATCACGCCATACCTATTTCATTTGCGGTCAGACAGCCTACGTACATCTGCCCTTAGACTGGGGTGGGACTTGTTATATAGCATTCTTATTGCCACCCGTTTTTCTAGCCCCCTCAAATTATCATAGAGATTCACAACTAGAACATGTTAGACAAAAGAGAGAGACAGATTCTGCAGGGATCGATCAGACTGAAACAGCATGGGAGCAATATACAGATTTCAACAGAGGATTCTTTTTCTTCATAGGTCCCATCCAAAACAGTAAACTGATACGCAGGTTAACAAGGACTCTTGAAACAGTTGTAAATGTAACTGCATCTGCCCTGGCGAACTTAACCCAGGAACAGTCTGCTATTAGACTTGTCGTTCTTCAAAACCGCCTCGTTCTAGACGTCATCTTGGCGGATAGGGGCGGAGCTTGTAGAGTCATCCGATCTAGTTGTTGCGTTTTCATCCCAGATAATGCACCATCTGTGTACGAAGCAATAACAAGACTCCACAAGATTGCTAATGCCATACATCAAGATCCAGGCACATGGACTTGGTCCAGTTGGTTCTGGGGTGTAATATCTGCATGGGGATGGAAAGTTATGTCCTTCCTAGGAATGGCCCTACTTATGGTATTTGGTTGCTGTCTCTGTCTGCAGTGCGGCCCGGCGATTTGCAGCCTGTGTGCTACTGCCTGTATTCCCCATCCACGTAAACAAAGAGTTAAAGATGAACAAATGATTCTGTATGATGAACTATACGGTCTCATGAATATAGATGTATCCTAAAGGGTTATGTAGGGAACAAGGAGGGAATGAGGAAAATGATATTTTGCCTGACCAAATATGACCAAATATGTCCACTACATATACCCTATGTTACATGTCATGTGCATGTCACCCATGCATATTTCCCGTAGTGGCCTGAATCACTAGGCCTCTGCAATCATGTCCTGCAAGTCAAGTCATCAAGTCTCCCAAACATTAAGTTAGCATAAGGCCCATGTATTTGCATTGCATTGTGCACTGTTAAATAAATATTCTAATGAACCCATTTTGTGGCGCAGCCCGAGCCACTTTTCTGAAATAAGGGTGTTTCATGACTCCTGACACACTGAAGCTGCAGTTACGTCCCTCTGACCTCGCATACTTCTAGCTCAGCCGAGAGAAGCCCAGCAAGAGGCCTGCCAAGACAGTATTATTTATGAATAACAGTTATCTGTCTGCTGTACGGAGTCACATATCTGCACGGTGAGAAAAAGTAAACAGAACCCGTCCGAGGGAGATAGGCCTAGCCATTCTTGTCTCCATTTAAGTAAATCACAGTGCTTGCACCCATAGAAAGCTCATGCAACGAATAAATATGCCCTCTCTGTCTTTTAGTGACGAACAACCTTTGCTTCAGATAATACATTCCCTGACTCTAGATATCAGTTGTACTAGATGTGCTGGTCGCCTTGACATAAGAGATCTCTCTGCTAGGTTGGAAGTCAGCCTCCACCCAGTTACACGTCAATTGCACGTCATGCTCAAAGTTGCACAATTAGGACACAGTTCGAGCTGGTCATGCAAACTCCTCCTCTGTGTACCACCCACCTATGACACCTACCTATCACCTACCTATGACTCATCAAAGTACACACCCTCATGCACACCCACATGTTCTTATCTCATTTTCTGTCTTGCTCTGCCTCGAGCTCCCTATGTACAAGGAGTAAAAAGTATATATATGATGTTTTGTTATTAAATGATTAGAAGACTCTTCCTGAACCTCTGTGGTGATGGAACATATTCTCCCTTTGACTCGAGTTATCGGAATAAAGCCCATTTTAACTCAGATACCACGGACTCTGCTTCTCACTTGATGCATGCTAATTGTTAATGCCTAGAAATTCAGCCAGGGTAATATTTTATTTACCACATTTGGATTAAAATACTAAAAGAGGACAAGAAGCAGGAATCCTCTAGTAGGATTATCGAGAGGTGGAAAAAAAGGGAGGATATTGAAATCAATCAACAAATCTGGGATAAAATAAATAAATTTAATAAAACAATGTTCCGCGGCGCTAATTTTAAACGCATGCAATTTTATAATAAATGGTTGATTTACAGAACCCCCTCTCACCTCCACAATACCCCTAGTTGTCGATAAATGTTTCCGATGTGAGGAAAAAGGTACTTGGAAACACATTGTCTGGGAATGTCCTAAAATCCAACCACTCTGGAGGGAAATTGAAAAATATCTCTCCTTTGAGCTTAAAACTCCTATAATATTCGAAGATTTAGTCCCTGTTCTAGGCTGCTCAGCGACCAACACCCATCATGACGAATTTCTTTTCATAGCTTCTCTAATATCCAAATCACTTATATTGCAGTCCTGGAAAACCAACCAAGTACCGACCTTTGAGGCATGGAAGGCTAAATTATTACGAACCCAGGGCAGGGAAAGAAAATATGCGCTTAGATCAGGGGCGCTCAAAAAATATGAAAAGTTTTGGAGTGTTTTTGAATTGTAAAAGATACCTTCATAACCACCAGTCTACCTATATGCACTTTTAAGCACTTTTGCACTTTACAATTACTTTTTGCACTTTATAATCATGTTGTGGACTCCTGATCGCTGATTACTTATTTATATCCATATGCCATGTACTGTACTAAAGCTTTTTACAAATGTATTCTGTAATGCTGATCTTGTTTTTATGAACTCTCAATAAAACATAATTAAAAAAAAAAAGCAGCCTGGGAATGGAAGTTTTACTTTTGTATTTTAGTCTAGCCTACAACTCCCTACATGCTTAGGGTTGGTGGCTGAAACACTGTGGCTCGTAGGAATGCCCCCTCGTGTGGGTCCATTTGACAGCTACAAAAGTTTTCGTTGTGAGGATGTTCAGCATATCATGGGCATTGAAGTGCCATCACTTCTAGGGGCAGTACATTAAATTAAGCATCCTTAAACTGGGCATTAGTAACACCTATTATTACAGCACCTAGAAACTGAAACGTGTAGTATGTAACGCTATACAAAACAAGTTATTATTATTGGAAGTTTTCTGTACCGTGTGTATAGCTGTCCACCTAGCAAAGAAGGAGTTAAGACCTGAAGTGGTCCGTTCTGGTCTTCCTGCCCCGTGTCCTTTGCACGTGGCTTTGCAGTAGGTATGTCCTTCAGAAGCTGTAATCCTGTGCAATGGGCGTGATTCCCTGGCTGTTGCAGTTATGATGAGAGAGCCCCACCGATTAGTGTTCAGTGATTAATGACAAGTCAATAATAAATAATGACCGTACCCAATGCAGGGAACAAGCATTACATTATCTCTTACCTTGCTTACATACCAGGTGTATATGTACCAACTCCTCTGTACTTCTTCCATCGACTTTAGAAGGATTAAAGGGTGAGTCGGCCCTGTCTGGATTGAAATACGTGGCCTTCAAATTACTAGTGCTCAGCAGCTGCTGAGTTACCTCGCTTGTAACTCGCTGCCTGCGCTGCTTGGAGCTGAAACCGGAGCCTTGCGGAAACACTCCTTGGTTTCGAAGCACTCACTTCGGGCTCCGGTTACACGCTGAGACGAGGGTGTGCCGGCCTGAGGCAGCTGCTGCCCTCTTTTGGAAAGGCCCAGCCTGGCTCCTGATGCATACTGCTACAAGGGGTTTAGGTTTACCGGCCACGACGAGATGAAGGATAGAGAGAGGAGGGTGTAGCATCGGGGTTGGCAAACAGATGAGAATGGGGACAGGGTATGATGAAGCTGTAGATTTATTTCATAAGCACAAAGCGCCAAGGACCCAGGGCGATCAAAGCTGGCTGCTCAAGTCAGGAAACAGTCCAACTGCGTTCTCTCGATCACGTACAATAAAAACTCCATAAGAGAACACGGAATCAAACATCTCAAACATTCTAAAGATACTAATCTAACCTAACAGATCTCTGCCGACAAAGAGGAGTGGTGGGGGCAGGCACACGGAGATAAGGAGGTGCTGCAGCTCCCGCCTTGTGCGCCACTGCTCGTCACTGCTCGCTCCCGCAGGCAAAACGCCGGCGAAGTGAACCTTTTCAGAATAGGTGGGACATGCACCCACCTTTAGCCATTAGCTGGCTTTGATTCTGAAAAGACACACGCAAAAGACAATCCATTGCGTGGGAGGAGTTAGACCCACACAGAGTAGAGAAGAGTAGAGACAAGAAGCCTCGCCGGGCAGCGCATGCGCGCTGCGGTAGGCTCGACCCAAAAAGCATTGGCAAATCCAGGAGGCCTGTTTCTTTTCATTTGTGGGCTTTGCTTAGAGAAACACCAGATTGATGGGCACTTCATTGTAAATCAGGCAAACATGGAGATGTGTAGCCAGAGCAAGACAGAAATAATCTACCCTGAACACGCATAGCAGCAGCAGCAAGCGCGCAGAGGGTGAGAGCCTGAAAGTGTCCACGCATGCAGCCCTAGAACCAGCCAGGGAGTGAACTATTGCAAAGGCTAAGGGTTGTTATTCCCCATTTTCAAGTGTCTAATAAGTACCTGTGGTTTGGTAAAAAATGTGCTTGTTTCTTTTCAGCCCTTTTGAGGGGTGTGAGGGGGTGTTCTTTGGAAATGAAACTCTCCATTGTGGGCTTTGCAACTTTATGAAGCCCTTGAGCTGGTGTTTAGAAACAGAAAACTACTTAGATGGGCAGGCTCCTGGCCTACTTCGCATACCATATTGCACCTTGTCAATTATTTTTATCCAATCCTTTGATAGCTCCGTTGGTAGTGCATAGGACTGTAGTGTAGTGACTGACATCCTTAGGTCACTGGTTCAAATCCAGTTTGAAGGACTTTTGTAAACTACTTTTTCCTCTGCTTTACAATAGAAAGCGATACCAAAGGGGATGATGAACGGAGCGTCTGAGCAAATCAAACACTCACCCCCAGTCAAGTGATCTGGGTTTAATCGATCACCATTCTTTAGCTCACTCCACCACCCCAGTTCAAACATGGCCATATGCAAATCAGTCTGACCCAACAGTCCAGCCCAAACACACTAGTCACCCGCATTCGTGTGACACTTCACTCACCCGTCTCCCTCACTGCTCATTCTGCAATCTCACTCAAATAAGCCCATCACTAACTATGCATTAATTCATCACACTCTGCACTTACATCTGTACCCAAATTCAAATGTTCACCTCACTCCCCCTGTAGTCACTCCTCTTACCCTACTCTCACACTGTCGCATCACTCACCGTGCACTCACATGGGCACTCCTGCCACCCACACAGCGCTCAGGGTTAATGTGTCTGCTATAAAGAATGTGTACCATGCAGATCATAGAACTGAGTGAGTAAACTATGAGTAGCGCAAATAAAAAATTTAAATGTTAGCCAGAAAGGTGCTCTTAGAGAGAGGAGGTGCATTGTTTGTGAGTGGTACTGATGGAATTCATAGAAAAGGGAAGGGTGCCAAAAAAGACTGTTGCATTGTGTGCGACCAGTGCTGGGGCCAGCCCTGGCTGGGAGTGATACCCCCCCGTCCCCTCCATAGTTCGGGTCTAGTTGTGCCCCTGGTCCTTGTCATAGCGAGCGGGGAGAGCTCAGGCAGTGCCCTCTGTTGCACCCTTGGACGCTCCCTGGATATCTCTCTTCTCTCCCCATATGATGACAACATCACAACTAACCCCTATTCCTTTAGTCCACCATAAAGAAACTGGAGTGACCGCATGGAATGGTTTGTGTGAGCGCACATGACTAATCCCTGTTACACTGAACCAGCCATTAACCTTGGATTCCGTATAAGCGTACTGCCTGTCGTAAAGCACTTCAAAGCCTCGTCAGGAGTAGCAAGCGCTATATAAATGCAATTACAAGTACAATATGCCCATACTTCTTCAGAAGTGGCAACAATACACCCATCACTACAAATGATGTTTTTTCTCAGGGCACAAATACTAAAATAAGAAGTGGGGGGACGCTGACGTCACGACAAAAACTGACATCACGAAGGGTGGCTTGCACCATCAGACTCATTGCCTCCCCTCGCTCACCCCTTAGATGCGATTGCATCAGAGAAGCCAGCGCGTGAGCAGCGTTCTGAATGAGCTCCGGTCTCGCCCCAGAGAGGCCAAAGAGTGAATGTGTGGCTCCATTTGCTCCAGTAGAGCTCCTGGAAAAATAAGTGGGGGGGTTGTCCTTCTAGAACTCAGGGCATTAGCACTTGGCCTCCCTGGTGGTTGAGGAAGTGGTCTTCTGTTGAAGAACTGGCCCCATGTATTCCTCGCTGTGAGCTCATCCGAGGGAGTCCTCCTTTTCCCTCTATTGACAATATTTTTCCAACCCGAGACTATTAACTCTTTCCCTTCCCTTTGCCAGTGCCCCCTCCCATCTCACTGGGGGGCTCGGATACCCTTGGGCCCCTCGTTCTTTTCTACTTATGAAGGGGTGTGACCCTGCAGCGTCCCCTGGTGCCCAGAAAGGTGAAGTTACAGATGCGATTTCCTTCTAGGGTGCCCCTTCTTCTGTCCCTCACCCCCGCCCCCGGGAGTCTTCCCCACCTCCCAGCCCCCGCTGTGGGGCTCTGACACCCCCGCATCATGCACTCGGCCGAGCCCCCCTGTACCTGCGGCGGGGCCTTGGTTCACTGCTGGGGGTGAGCGGGTCTGTGGAGGGCACAATTGCCACCATTGCCTCATGTAACGTTTGTTCTTGTGTTCTGAGTATCTGCCATTTAGTGCAGTATTATACCCAGTGCTTTAAATGGGCCGGTACTCACCGGTACTGAGTACCGGCACTTCCGGATTTTTGGGCCGGCAGTACCGGCACTTCTCTGCAGACAGGGTGAGTACCGGTACCCTGTTCGACGGCAGGCCCAGGTTAGGCATCTCAACCAGCTCAGGACAGGGCTTCCGACCAGCTAGTAAGTAAATGAGCCGTTAAGTAGCAGAGTTGCTGCTGAAGATTCCAGCAGCGCCCCTTTCAGAATTCCCAAACTGCAGGGGTTTGAGTGGGCTCTTGTCACACTGTGCCCCTCCAACACTAATCACTGCATCTACATGATAACAGCGACTGCCCTGGGTAATGGCTTCATGGGTGTAAAGTTAGCCCTGCCCTTAGGGCAATGAATAACAGGGAACCTGCAGCACTCCAGGAATGAGCTCCCATGACAACCGATGATGTATTTATTGGCTGGGGGGAAAGACAAGGTGGACATAGAAGGAAGGGGGAGGGAGGAATGTAAAGAAGTGAGGTGACAGGTGAAGTTAACATTGCCACTTTCTCAGATACAAATGACAGATATTAGAAATTGTATTTTAACACAAATTTGTGTAAAGTCAAAACTCTGGTACATTTTCTGTATGTGTGTGTAGATATATACATACATACACACACATATATATATCCGAGGGGACCGGAGGAACTCTTTGTAACAATGGAGCACTCCCAGGAAATCCGACCAACCCAACCTGCAATAAAAAGACATTAAAGCCGGTACCTACTATCCAAAACCCCCCCAAACCACCGGCCCGGCAGCATAAACATGATGCATGCTGGGAGTTGGAGTCTGCCTACAGTACAGCAGGACTCCGACAGGTGAGCTGAATAAGCTGGGGGAGGAGTCTTGTGTCGCTAGCCCAAATACAGAGCTTGCAGGACTGTGGGTAACATTATGCTCAGGAACTCGTGGGGAATGGCGCTGAAGAAGGCTCAAATCGCCAAAATGCATCCGCCTCAATATCTCTGTGCACCTGAGGAATAAAGAGATTCTTTGGAACCCCCTCTGGCCTCCGCTGCAATTCTTTCGAGAAGAGTGGGTTTGTTTGATATATTGCGCCAAGCCAGGAGCGCATACGGAAGGCCCTGCATTAAAAGTGACCCGGATTCAGACTGGCAACCAGCTGCTATGCAGTGAACATTGTGCAGAGGGATCGGCAAATCCGGAGTCCACCGTAACTTTGGGGAAACGAGTGCAGAGCGAGGTATTTACCTCCACTAGGATGTCGTGTGGCTACGTGGCTGTCGCTGCACATCACCTTCCCTATCTGTTCAGTTTTGGCAGTCCGAGGGGACCGGAAGAACTCTTTGTAACAACGGAGCACTCCCAGGAAATCCGACCAACCCAACCTGCAATAAAAAGACATTAAAGCCGGTATCCACTATCCAGAACCGCACCCCAAACCACCGGCCCGGCAGCATAAACATGATGCATGCTGGGAGTTGGAGTCTGCCTACAGTACAGCAGGACTCTGACAGGTGAGCTGGATAAGCTGGGGGAGGAGTCTTGTGTCGCTAGCCCAAATACAGAGCTTGCAGGACTGTGGGTAACATTATGCTCAGGAACTCATGGGGAATGGCGCTGAAGAAGGCTCAAATCGCCGAAATGCATCCGCCTCAATATCTCTGTGCACCTGAGTAATAAAGAGATTCTTTGGAACCCCCTCTGGCCTCCGCTGCAATTCTTTCGAGAAGAGTGGGTTTGTTTGATATATTGCGCCAAGCCAGGAGCGCATATGGAAGGCCCTGCATTAAAAGTGACCCGGATTCAGACTGGCAACCAGCTGCTATGCAGTGAACATTGTGCCGAGGGATCGGCAAATCCGGAGTCCACCGTAACTTTGGGGAAACGAGTGCGGAGCGAGGTATTTACCTCCACTAGGACGTCGTGTGGCTACGTGGCTGTCCCTGCACATCACCTTCCCTATCTGTTCGGTTTTGGCAGTCCGAGGGGACCGGAGGAACTCTTTGTAACAACGGAGCACTCCCAGGAAATCCGACCAACCCAACCTGCAATAAAAAGACATTAAAGCCGGTACCTACTATCCAGAACCGCACCCCAAACCACCGGCCCGGCAGCATAAACATGATGCATGCTGGGAGTTGGAGTCTGCCTACAGTACAGCAGGACTCCGACAGGTGAGCTGAATAAGCTGGGGGAGGAGTCTTGTGTCGCTAGCCCAAATACAGAGCTTGCAGGACTGTGGGTAACATTATGCTCAGGAACTCGTGGGGAATGGCGCTGAAGAAGGCTCAAATCGCCGAAATGCATCCGCCTCAATATCTCTGTGCACCTGAGTAATAAAGAGACTCTTTGGAACCCCCTCTGGCCTCCGCTGCAATCCTTTCGAGAAGAGTGGGTTTGTTTGATATATATATATATATATATATATATATATTTTTTTTTTTTCTTTTTTCCAGAAAACACACTCACGTCCTTGAAGTTACGGGACAGCGTGAAGCAAGGACACTGAATAGCGTGTTCTCAGAATATTTATTCAGCAGATGGCAAAACAGAAACAATGTCACTCGACGCGTTTCGGGGCTCCTCCCCTTGCTCACGAGTAGTTGACAGAGTAGTAGGATCGACATAAATAAAGTGAAAGTCACATGGTCAGTGTGCAAAATTAAACATAAACAAAATACTAGCGCGTTTGTACACGCTACCCAAAGTAAATCATAAACAAATCACATTAGGGACAATCAAAAATAAATTTCTCATATTAGTGAATGAGCAAATAAAAACAGTATTCATGATATGCCTTTTTGTGACATAACAAATAACATGATATGCAAATAATGAATATAAACAATAGACTTGGAATGACATATGCATCTAAGAAACAGCGTACATGACCTGCTTAGTGCTTATTGCTATTTGAAAAAGGCTGCCTAAACAAAGGTGAGAATACGATCACCGCCCAAGTGGGCAAATTAGTTATGAAAAAAATTAATTAAATTGTAACAGCCAATAAGACACTCTCCCATGTGGGCTAGTGACTAAAAAATTCCTTGAGCTTCAGCAAAGTACTGCCATTGTGGGCTTAATCATTCATGCATGTCGGTCAGTCAGTTATCGGTTCCAAGTCAGCTCATTGTCTTGCTATCTATATCTGATACTCCCCTTCAGAATTAGATTCTATATGATTGATCCCTAAAAAAGAAAAGAAACATTTTTTATGAATAATAAAATAAAATAACGACCAGTGATACATAAAAAGTTACTTTGTACCCTTCACAACTAATGTAAAAGACAACGAAGCTAAAAATAAATATGGGCAATACATCCTGAATACATAAACATCATTATCATTCTACCAGAAAGAGGGTCTCCCACTGGCCAAAAGAATACAGAAAGCTCAATGAAATTATACTGATCACTTAAATCATCCTAAGTGTACTTCCATTTCTTCATCGCAATTATGACCATTTGGGACCATTGTTTGATATTGAATAATCATTTTTGATTCTAGTCTTCGCAAGTTCTGTACCCGATTGCCACCTCTTTCATCAAATTTGACTGTACGTAACACACAGAAGCTAAGCAAGTTAGCATTCTGGTTGTGATGACTGTGAAAATGTCGTGCTATCGGGTAAGATTTGTCCATATTAGTGATAGCACGTAAGTGTTCTAGCACTCTCAACTTAGCTGGCTTGATGGTGCTCCCTATATAGGTTTTGTTACAGGGACAGAACAAAGCATAGACTGCATGGTCTCTGGTACAAGAAGTATGTTCTTTAATCACTAGAATTTTGGATGAGGGTGAGAGTCGTACTTTTTTCAAGTTGCGACTGTTTTTGCACGCCTTGCAATTTCTGCAGGTAAAAAAGCCTGCTATCCCAGTAGTTTTAGGTTTTTTTGGAATCACAGCTGTGCATAACTGATCCTTAAGAGACCTGGCTTTTCTAAATGAAATTTGGGGGAATCGTTAACACATTCTGCCAAATCAGAATCATTTAGTAGTAAAGGCCAAAATTTGTTAAGGCTCTTCCTCAGTAAACCGGCTTGACTACTAAACGTGGTAATAAACCGTGTCTTGTTGTCATTAACTGGTTCGTTGGTAATTGGCTGTAGTAACGACTGCCTGGAGCGTTTTTCTACTGCTTTCTGTGCATTGGAAATAGTCTTGATGGAATAGCCACGTTCGGAAAATCTCGTAATCATGTTTTGTTGTTCAGCTAGGAAAGTTTCCTCTGTACTACAATTCCGTTTGGCTCTCAAGAGTTCCCCCATTGGAATACTCCTAATTAGGGAATTGGGATGACAGCTGCGCGCGTGAAGTATACTGTTACCTGCTGTCTTTTTCCTGAACAGAATTGTTTCCAATTTCCTATTCTTCACTTTGACATTAAGGTCAAGAAATTCTAAACTGTCTTTTGACCAATTGCTGGTGAAGTTTAAATTGAAAACATTGTGATTAAGTTCATTCACAAACATGTTGGCATCTTCCTCAGTTCCCCTCCAAATTACCAGAACGTCATCAATGTACCGCATCCACTTAACAACGTGTTTGCGATACATAGGTGACCTGTATGTCACTGTCTCCTCCCAGTACCCCATATAGAGACCCGCAAAGCTAGGAGCAAAGCAAGTCCCCATAGAGGTACCGAGAGTCTGCTTGTAGATCTTGTTATCAAACAAGAATTTTTTTTGTTTGAGACACAACTCCATCATGGTGATTAACATTTTGGTGTGATAAAAAAATGACACTGATCTTTTGGAGAGAAAGTGCATGCAAGCATCAAGACCCAATTGATGAGGGATAGAGGTGTACAAACTTGTAACATCAAGTGAGAGAAGAGAAAATTCTTCATCCCATTCCACTGTCTCAATCTTTTTCAAGAAATCTCCTGAATCTTTGACATAAGAAGGTAACTGGTGGACAAAGGACTGCAAAAAATAATCCACATATTGAGAAGTACTTTCAAAACAACTGCCATTGGACGAAACAATGGGTCTACCAGGGGGATGTGTCATGTTTTTATGAACCTTGGGGAGGAGGTATAAAGCCGGTAATTTGGGAAATTTACACAGTAAAAATCTGTATTCCTCCTCTTCTAATAAGCCTTTGGTTTTCCATTCGTTAAGTTGTATATGAAACAGTTTAATCGAATTTTCGTACTCCATACGATTACTCCTGCAATAGCTGTTAGTGTCTGACAATTGTCTTAAACCTTCTGCTATGTAGATCTCCCTAGACTGAACCACAATGTTACCACCTTTGTCACTAGTTTTGATCACAATAGTGTGATCTCTCCTCAAATTCTCAATCAATTTGCACTGTTCTTTGGTAACATTACTCCATTTTTGATGATATTTCTTGTTCTCAATTTTGTTCAATTCATTAACCATACATTTTTCAAATACATCAATTGTATCATTACGAATTTGAGGTAGGAATATTGATTTAGGTTTGAAATTAGTTTTGGAACTCATTCCTAATGATACATGCGCATCAGCCAGGTCTTGATATGGGTCATGACTCTCCTCGCATTCGCCACTTAGTACATTCAGAGAGTGTGCTAAATTAACATCAGAGATGCTCAAATGATGTGGTTCATCTCTGGTAGTGGCATTACCATGTCCTACTTTAGTAGCATACCATTTTCTTATTTTTAATTTTCTTGTAAAGAAAAATAAGTCAATCTTACTTTGGGTGTGATTAAAATTATTAGATGGACAAAAAGTCAGTCCCAAAGATAGTAACTCTACCTCAGTGTTGGTCAGAATACGATCCGACAAATTGATCACAGATTTCGTCTCCATTATTTTATTTTCATTTGGCCCCTTGTTCGCTTTCCCACTGGGCTTCCAGGATTTCCTCCTGCAGATGTATTTTTGCCTTTTCCTCCTCTGGTGCCTCTTCCACGCCCTCGATATCCTTGTTGATTGTCCTGCATCAACATTGAAAATTCCATTAAAACATTGGTTTTTACTCCTGTAAAATTACTTCCGGTGGAAATATCACTGCCACTGGTCAATGACTGTACGCCATCCTCAGATATATTTTCGGATGTGCCAGCTTGTTCATCAGCTTGTTCGTTGGACTTGGACTGTGATTGCATCGCCACTCTCATCTTATCATATTTTTTGGCAAATGTTAGTATCTGCCCCCGCTGATAATCAACCAGATCTCTGTGAAACTTGCTTTGTTTCCTATTTCTGATATCAATTTCAATTTTGTCCAAGTTGGCTTCTATTTTATCCATTTCTGATTTAAATTCCTCTTCAGTGCACATGTTTTTCAATTCCTTGGTTAGAGCTTCAATCTCCAACTTCAATCTATCAGTGTCCTTAGAGGCAAATTCAATTAACATCCGTAGCATATTCAGTGAGCATTCATGATTGTTGGCTGCCCACCGTGTGACCAGTTCAGGGTCAGGGTTTTGGAAGGTTGGGGTCACAAAAATCCGTAGCCCCCGAGGAATTCTAGAGACATCTACATATTTTTGCAAGGTAGTGGCTTCCCACCATTTATTTTGTTCAAGCTTCAGAGCTCTCCATAGTTTGTCCCACAGGACCCTCTTTGGGGATTTCAAAGTATTAGCATTCACTGTGCTGGATACATTTGTTATTGTAATGCAGTCCTGGAACATGTCACTGGCTGCTTTTGCCCATTTCTCTCTTCTTTCTGCTGCCATTCTTTTAAGCTGAGCCGGCACTTTGTTTAAAGTTCATGTGTGCCGTCTAACCACACAGCGCTTACAATTTCATGTATTCGGAAATCGAACAAGCAAGCAAACTGTATACGGATTTAGATTATAAATGCTTTGAAGGTTAACTGCTAAGTTACGACGCTCACCCTTTTCCACCTTAAATGTGCCGGTGCAGGATTTTCGCCGCTAGTAGCGTAAACAACTTTCTTTCGGAAATCCGTGGATTGGGTCCTTACTCAATTAAATCCATGGAGTATTCCATTGGGGGAACTCTTGAGAGCCAAACGGAATTGTAGTACTGAGGAAACTTTCCTAGCTGAACAACAAAACATGATTACGAGATTTTCCGAACGTGGCTATTCCATCAAGACTATTTCCAATGCACAGAAAGCAGTAGAAAAACGCTCCAGGCAGTCGTTACTACAGCCAATTACCAACGAACCAGTTAATGACAACAAGACACGGTTTATTACCACGTTTAGTAGTCAAGCCGGTTTACTGAGGAAGAGCCTTAACAAATTTTGGCCTTTACTACTAAATGATTCTGATTTGGCAGAATGTGTTAACGATTCCCCCCAAAGTTCATTTAGAAAAGCCAGGTCTCTTAAGGATCAGTTATGCACAGCTGTGATTCCAAAAAAACCTAAAACTACTGGGATAGCAGGCTTTTTTACCTGCAGAAATTGCAAGGCGTGCAAAAACAGTCGCAACTTGAAAAAAGTACGACTCTCACCCTCATCCAAAATTCTAGTGATTAAAGAACATACTTCTTGTACCAGTGACCATGCAGTCTATGCTTTGTTCTGTCCCTGTAACAAAACCTATATAGGGAGCACCATCAAGCCAGCTAAGTTGAGAGTGCTAGAACACTTACGTGCTATCACTAATATGGACAAATCTTACCCGATAGCACGACATTTTCACAGTCATCACAACCAGAATGCTAACTTGCTTAGCTTCTGTGTGTTACGTACAGTCAAATTTGATGAAAGAGGTGGCAATCGGGTACAGAACTTGCGAAGACTAGAATCAAAAATGATTATTCAATATCAAACAATGGTCCCAAATGGTCATAATTGCGATGAAGAAATGGAAGTACACTTAGGATGATTTAAGTGATCAGTATAATTTCATTGAGCTTTCTGTATTCTTTTGTCCAGTGGGAGACCCTCTTTCTGGTAGAATGATAATGATGTTAATGTATTCAGGATGTATTGCCCATATTTGTTTTTAGCTTCGTTGTCTTTTACATTAGTTGTGAAGGGTACAAAGTAACTTTTTATGTATCACTGGTCGTTATTTTATTTTATTATTCATAAAAAATGTTTCTTTTCTTTTTTAGGGATCAATTATATAGAATCTAATTCTGAAGGGGAGTATCAGATATAGATAGCAAGACAATGAGCTGACTTGGAACCGATAACTGACTGACCGACATGCATGAATGATTAAGCCCACAAGGGCAGTACTTTGCTGAAGCTCAAGGAATTTTTTAGTTACTAGCCCACATGGGAGAGTGACTTATTGGCTGGTTACAATTTAATTAATTTTTTTCATAAATAATTTGCCCACTTGGGCGGTGATCGTATTCTCACCTTTGTTTAGGCAGCCTTTTTCAAATAGCAATAAGCACTAAGCAGGTCATGTACGCTGTTTCTTAGATGCATATGTCATTCCAAGTCTATTGTTTATATTCATTATTTGCATATCATGTTATTTGTTATGTCACAAAAAGGCATATCATGAATACTGTTTTTATTTGCTCCTTCACTAATATGAGAAATTTATTTTTGATTGTCCCTAATGTGATTTGTTTATGATTTACTTTGGGTAGCGTGTACAAACGCGCTAGTATTTTGTTTATGTTTAATTTTGCACACTGACCATGTGACTTTCACTTTATTTATGTCGATCCTACTACTCTGTCAACTACTCGTGAGCAAGGGGAGGAGCCCCGAAACGCGTCGAGTGACATTGTTTCTGTTTTGCCATCTGCTGAATAAATATTCTGAGAACACACTATTCAGTGTCCTTGCTTCACGCTGTCCCGTAACTTCAAGGACGTGAGTGTGTTTTCTGGAAAATTAATGGGCTCGCTGCCCAGCAAGGACCACTGTTGACAGAGGAGGGGTCAAAGCGCAGTGCAGCGATGGCTGCACGTACATGGATATATATATATATATATATATATATATATATATATATATATATATATATATATATATATATATATATTCACTGAAAAAACCATGGGTTATAGACCATATATAGTTAGGAATTAGCATTTACAAAACCTTATTTTACTCACACAAAACCATTGAAATTCCATATATAGTTAGTTGCACTAACTATATATCGCGCACCCGCAATCCACTGCTGATCATGTCACATATTACATCATTCATGACATGGTCAGTGACATCACTGATGACATCACTGATGACATCTCAAATGACATCACTGATGACATCACTGATGACATCTCAAATGACATTACTGATGACATCACTGATGGCATCTCAGTTGACATTACTGATCACATCACTGATGACATCATTCATGTGATAATACGATGAACCTCTTCAGACTCTAATATAACCTTAGATACACTCAGTGTAAACAGACACTCACAGACTGTCACTCATCCATGGAGTTACTTACACACCTAGTCAGTCATGCAAAGAATCAATCACACCTCCATTTCCTCAACTATACAGTTATACACACCTTACTTATTCAAACATATACTAACACATATTTACTCTCTTATACAATCCCTGATACAAGTTCACAATGATCCATACAGCCACTCACACATTCACTGGCTCTTATGCACAGTTATTTCTATATGTCAACTCTCACATGCACTGTGTTTTACATATGTACTTACTTTGACATGTAGCACTGAGGTATCCATTCACTCACCAATACACTCATGCACACAGTCAACCGCCCATACAGCTGTTTCCACATGCACTTTTGAACCCATACATCTAGTGAATCAACTGCTCACACATCTATGCACAGAGTCATACACCTCCCAGCCACCCACACACACACTCAGTCTCCCATTCAAATACTTGAGCAACCAATCAATAACCCATATAGTTACTCATATAGCTACTGATCAACACATGCAGCAGTTTACAGAACAACAGGCATAATGATGCACAAATTAAGACAGTTTAGTCACTAACCCATGCACTCAGTGAGACACATTTAATCACTCACTCATACAGTCAGTCATGCACCTACTAAATCCTTCATCCAGACACTTATACATCCACTCATTCTTCAATATGTAAGACATATTTTAACTTTACAGAAACATACAGTCTTTGGATGTTGTCATCAGTGATGTCATCAGTGATGTCATTTGAGATGTCATCAGTGATGTCATCAGTGATGTCACTGACCATGTCATGAATGATGTAATATGTGACATGATCAGCAGTGGATTGCAGGTGCGCGATATATAGTTAGTGCAACTAACTATATATGGAATTTCAATGGTTTTGTGTGAGTAAAATAAGGTTTTGTAAATGCTAATTCCTAACTATATATGGTCTATAACCCATGGTTTTTTCAGTGAATTTTCAAGGTTTTGTAAATGCTAATTCCTAACTATATATGGTCTATAACCTATGGTTTTTTCAGTGAATTTCATTGGTTTTTTAAAAGCTAATATCTATAGCTGTAAAATGTATTCTTCTTTAAATCAAAAAATATATTTTATATGTTTATTAATAAAAAAAAAAATTATTATTATGTTTTGGTTCGCTCCCGGTTCGCGAACCGGGTAGCTTCCCGTTAGCTCAATTTGGTGCCGCGACTCGGTACGCGAACCGGTAAACGTTCCGTTTGCGCAACTGCCGCGTTAGAAATCAACATCGTGACGCGTCGCGGAAGCGCGACGTATCGCGTTGTCGCGTAATGCGTCTTGTGCTCTGGGGCGCGAACCGGAAGCGATCCGGGGCGCGGCCCGCAGCGCGTAACATAAGCGTAACAGGTCATGTGACTTGTTAATAAAACTTTTCATTGGTTCATTTCACTTTTGGTTTCCTAATGATGTAAGGCTAGGTCATGTGACCTAAAAATAACACTTTTCATTGGTTTAGAACTATTTTTTTTCTCCAAAATGATGAAAGCCCCCACCTTTTTTCTCACTCTGACTTTCAACTTTGTGAAAGGAAGACCTATTTTGCTGAGTAGAAAATGGCTTCAGTAGTAGCTGCAGCTGGTGCACCCCCACCACCACCACCACCACCACCACCACCACCAAGTAAGAGAGGACCACCTCCACAGTTCCTTCTCAACACAGAGGAGGAAGAGGACCAAGAAGAGGAAGAGGAAGTACAGCCAAGCCAGTTTTTACGTGAGGAGCCCCGGATATCTCACCGCAAAAATAGTTTTATTTGGCAGTTTTTTTCTTTTCCTCAAGGACAAAAAAAAGTGAATGCTCGCTATGTGACATGCCTCATATGCAAAGAAGACTTATCTAGAGGCACAGATAAGAAGTATAGTTACGGCAACTATACTATGCATCGTCATATGCAGAGGTGGCATCCACTAAATTACAGCAGGGCAGAGATTCGTGACCTTCAAGACAACCCCCCAACTCCTGTGGCCAGGACATCGGCACAGGTAACTCTGTCGGGGCCAGAGGCACGGGAAACAGTGCCAAACATTCAAGAAAATTTTGTGCACATGAAAATAGTGTGTATCTATTGTGGTAGCCTACTCTCATGTGCCAATATGAGTATTAATTTGATAAACCGAGCATATGAAAACCACAAGGGCTCAAAACGCCCCAAAAAATAATTTTTTTTTTTGCTCCTGTTGAGCCCTTTCTGATTTCTGTTTTTCGTTGTTTCCCCCCAAAAAAAACAAAAAAACCATAAAATTGTTCAAAAAACACAAAAAAAACAAAAAATGTTCAGAAAAAAAAAAATATATATAAAACAACAAAAACATTTAAAAAAAAGTTATTTTCAGAACTACCTCCCCTTTATAAAAAAATTGCTAGAATGTTTAGCACTCTGGCAACCTCTATTTCTTTTGGTTCGCTTCCCAGTTCGCTCCCTGGTACGCGAACCGGGAGCGAACCAAAATAAAAAAAAAAAAAAAAAGAAGAGTAAGTATAAGGGAAGTAAACAGAGAGTAATGTTAAAAGAAAGACAGCTATAGGGACTAAACCAGAGATACTGTTTAATAGATCTATTTACCGAAGAAAAGATGGAAGAGGGTATAATTGTGAAAAACAAAATAGATAAGGAAGTGAAAGAAAAAAAGGAGAGTAGAAGAATAACAAAGAAGAGTTTCTTAGAGAATATGAGTGAATGTTCAAAATAAGATTAAAACATGTGGAATAACAGAGAGAAAAAACAGAAAGCAGAAAAGAAGAAGTAACAGAAAAGGAATAATTGAAACACCAAAGAAATGTAAATAACATAGGGGCATATTATCAACATAGGCAATAAAAGTTTTGCAGCTTTTATCGGCAGAAATGTGTCGCTAAAGCCGCTTTTGCGGCAGAAAACTGCCGCTAAAACCGCTTTTGCAGCAGTTTTCTGCCGATAAAAACAGCAATAATTTTATTGGCTGTGTTCATAATATGCCCCTTAGTGTGCTTCAACTACACAGAGAAAGCATAATGAACAAGTAGTGAAAGAGTGATCAGTCAGAGACAGTGAGAGTAATAGAGACGGAGTGAGTGAACAAGAGTGAGGAACTATGAGAAGAGAGGGACTGAGAAAAGGAGTGGAAGGAGTAGAGTAAGTAAGTAAGTAATAGATAAAGGAATGAGGGAAGTAGCAAAGGCAGGAAAGTGAGGGTTAAAGAAATGAAGCAGTGGAACTAATAGTAGTTAAATGTGATAGAAATGTAATGAAAAGAGTACAAAACATTTACCTTATAATTGTCGTTAACTTAGTCACTTGTTATTTTTATACTTTCAATCTGTGAAAGAGAGAACAAACATTTGAAAAATATGAAAACATGTATTTAAAAATTAGAAAAGACAAGGGAAAAGATTGAAGGACAAACAGTTTTTCAACAACTTTGACACTTACAGAAGCCTCTGCTTCTCCAGGCCCCCTACACAGTCCTAAAGATATACATTTTAAACTAACAGTATCTTGATGCAGATGAAGTGAGGCCTATCTTGGAAGATGGTGCATCTTTTGCACTGCTGTTGTCTCACAAAAGTGACGCAATGGCAGCGCAAAGAGGTGCACAATCATCATAAAACTGTTCCTAACATTTTAAATGATTGTTTCAGGATGGCAATATGGTGTGTCCTATCCAGACGTTGGTTTCAGGTGAGGCCTACTCAGGGTTGCAGATGAAATTTAGGCTTGTTGAAGAGTACAGAGGAGATAATACATGTGCAGGCCTACCAATAAAGTTCAGACCTCCTCTGTTTCCCTGGACAGGCCTAAACTTCATCTGCACAATGTGATTCGTAATGTTAGGAAACACAGGTAATGTATTTGAAAAACTTGCAATTTCTTTTGCTCATTTCACAATCACATCACTTGTGTTTCCTTTGGTTAGGTATCTCATTGTGCAGATGTAGTCCAGCATATGAAAGAGTACGCACTGCATGCAACAACTTTGACACTTACTGAAGCCTCAGCTTCTCCATGCCCCCTACACAGTCCTAATTATATACATTTTAAACTGACGGTATCTTGCTGGAAATGAACTGAGGCCTATCTTGCAACATGGTGCATCTTTTACACAAAAGTGACGGAACAGCGGCGCAAAAGAGGCACACAGCCTTCATAAAACTGCCCTTAACATTTTAAATGATTGTTTCTAGATGCTGATAAGGTGTAACCTATCCACAGATTTGTTTCAGGTAAGTCCTACTCAGGGTTGCAGATGAAATTTAGGCTTGTTGAAGAGTATAGAGGAGATAATACATATGCAGGCCTACCAACGAAGTGAGTCATGTCCACTGCACTCTTGAACAAATGTCAGACCTCCTCTGTCTCCTGGAACAGGCCTAAACCTCATCTACACAATGTGATGTGTAATGTTAGGAAACACAGGTAATGTAATTGAAAAACGTGCAATTTATTTTGCTCATTCCACAATCACATCACCTGTGTTTCCTTTGCTTAGGTATCTCATTGTGGAAATGTAGTCTATCATATGAAAGACTACGTAGAATGTGAGCACTGTATGCAACAACTTTGACACTTACAGAAGCCTCAGCTTCTCCATACCTCCTACACAGTTCTAAATGTACATCATAAATACAAAAAGTACAGAATTAATTATACATGTTAAATGGTTTATTTTTGCTGTTCTCAGAATGTATCAAATTTCACTAAAAACAGTGACTTGAAGGTATTCATCATATAACAGCGGGGAAAAAAAACACAATCAAAATGATTGTGTTTAAAAAACCCATATAACATAACCAATCAGAAATCAGAACTCCTCAAAAGTAACGTACTTTCCATGACGTCGAAGGATGTCCTATGAACAGCTTACACTCTGTTGTGCTGTTTTTATTTTCAGCTCGCCACTTTCTGAAAGAAAACCTCCATCGTTTTGAAAAATATGTTACATACAATAAATGACTTCTCGCTCTCTACCACACGTTTCCACAAGGCCAAATCATGTAAGAGCCATTTATAACTCTTGGAATTCTTGTAAGCAAATCCCGTCATTTTGTATTTCCGCAACTTTCAGAAAGAAAACGTTCAAGATCACTTTCACAATCCTGGACTAGTAATATCTTACCCTTCTTGCTCACTCATGTTCTACATTTCCTATGACACTGATACTGCTTACTATGAAGCAGACTTACACTACCTCTATGACTACTACAATTATGTAATTCTCTACATCACTTTTACTCACAAAGCAATATAAAACAGTAGTTAAAATTATATCAACCCCTAGAATCATTATACGCCAGTTACCTACCCTAAATTCTCTTTTCTGAAAACAGAAAGTAAGAATATTTTTAAGTAAAAAGGCAACATTGTATCGTAGTCAAATGGGAATAATTTCCGAAACAGCAAATTTTTTTACATTTTCAATAAGCTGTGTAATAAGCGGATCTTGTCAAATGACCATCATGCCATATAATAGCTGCAGTTACAAATGTTCTTCCTAAAATCAACGACTGTGTAGCCACAACATTTGTAATTAAAGTTGAAGACTTACTTTCATCAGGTTTATATAGTTGGATTTTTAAAATGACATTATAATCAAAAGTTTGGACAAATAATCTAGACAGCATTGCAGACTTACATTACCTCTACTCCATGTTTTGATTGGCTGCTTGAATTAGCTTATAAAAAGAAACAGTTTTTCTGAACTCATTCAAAGTGCAGTTATTTTTCCATGATGTCAAGTGTTATGGTAAGAACACCGTTTGCTTTGGGAAATACTCTGTTGTCCTTCAACTAATCTCTGCCCACCACTTTCTGTAAGAAAATCTTCTTTTTTTCCAGGAACTATTTAAAACTCAAAAATAACTTTTGACTCTGTACTACACTTATCCTCAAGGCCAAATCGTGTAGGAGCCATTAGAACCTCTTGAAATTCCTCAGAGCAAATCCTGAGATTCCTTCTCTAAAATTTTGGTTTTAAAAACACCAGGTAAGAATTTTTAAGGTCAAAAGGCAATTTTTTTTTTTAAGTTAAAACAGAATCGTTGCAGAATGACCAGCCATTTCTAGACTTTAAATAAGCTGTGTAATGTCCTGATGTTATTGAAGGACCGTCATGATATATAATTGCTGCAGTTACAAAAGTCCTTCCTGACATTGACAACTGCGAAGCCACAAAATTTTTAATTAAAGTTGTCAATTTTGTTCCATCAGGCCTACATCGTTGGAACATTAAAATGACATACTGGCCATATGTTCGTATAAATAATGTTGACATCATTTCAGATTTACATTGGCTACACTCCATGTTGTGATCAGCTGCTTTTACTAGCTTATTAAAGGACACTGATTTACTGTCTGGCAAAGTTAAATATATAAATCTTTCTGAGTCTACACTAGTAGTACTTGATACCCTACAGTTCTCGCAGTCATGCTGCCATTGATAAGAAAGCCCAAACAGGTGATCTACATCTACACCTTCAGCATGCAATACATCAAGCATATACATTAAAAACTCCTGACAATCTTGCTGAATATTTTGAGAGAATTGTGTTTGACCTGAACATCTGTCTAACAGATTTCGAATTTCAGACACACTTTCTATTTTTGTTCTATCAGTGCTACATTTCTCTAACACAGAATTTAACAAACTGCAAAATCTTTGATCCGAATTGACCACAATCTCTTCTTTTACATTTTCTAGAGAAAACAAAACATTAACCACTACATTAGCATAGCAGTTGACACCAGAACTGTTTTCAAATTGAAAACCAACAACATCTTCAACAGAATCCTTTTTCTTTCTGCTTATAATTTCAGGTTCATCGACTTTTCGTCTTTTCGCTACAACCTCCCTAGTATTGGTCACATTTCTTCGTTTCCGGCCTACCACACGTTTCTCAAACAAAGGATATTGAGGCAAATGTGGCGCATACTCTCTTCTTAACCTATTGTATTCCTTAACACAATCTAGATCCGCACAAATGTTTGTGACATCACACTCAATCAAGTACAATCCCGATAAAGTTCTAACTCGTGACAATGCCACATATGCCATACCCTACTTGAACACAGAACTGCCAATATTCACCAATGCACTGTCTACACTTAAACCTTGCGATTTATGGATTGTCACCGCATATGCCAAGCAAACAGGAAACTGCTTACGGCGAACATATAAGTCTTTTACAAGCAAAAATCTAGCAGAACAACGACCAATTAGCTGTACTTCCTCAATGCCATCAAATTAAATTTTTAAAAATTCTATTCCATCTCTATTTCTGTATTTCACAAAATCAACAACATTACCCATTGATCCATTTACCAGACCTCTTTCAACATGTACATTCCTTGTTAAAATTATACGGCAATTTAAGCACACATTCAGAGTCTTTTCAAAACCTGCAGTTTTAGATATAGTCTTCTCTAATGAATCCAATTTTGTTTTCAAATTCTCAGACAAAATAATTGTTGATCCCATATGCTCTACTCTGTCAATAGCTTCCAGTTTCACAATCTCTTGGTTTTCTAAATGCAACATTTTGTTGTTGAAGATGGCACATTCTGCAAGAGTTGGCATCAAACATATTCCAGATTTCTTCTGAGTAATTTTCTGAAAAATATTCTCGGGCACAACGTCTTGTTCTGGATATAAATTTGACAGTAATCGTGCATGTAAAGCTTCTTTCCCATGCTCGGTCACTTTTCCAATTCTAACATCTTGTAGAATATTCTTGTAATCTTCATCCTTCGCCTGACGCATATTTTCATGCAGTTCAGCATAATTGAAGTTTAACCATATATTGACATTGCCAATGCTCCCTAGGCACTTCCTGGTATCTTCATGCGTGAGCATTTTGAACACAGGTTGTCCTTTCACTGGTGTCAGCTGCAGAAGATCTCCGAAAACAATGATGTGTTTGCCACCAAATAACACATCATACTCTGTTTTAAGAACTTCTTGCATTCTCAAATGCACAAGGCAAGCATGACATTGGAAACCATGCTTACTATGTCAATGATAAGAAGTTTCATTTTCCTCAAGACTCTTGAAACTTCACAACAAGCATCTCCAGATAACTTGTGGTATTGTAATTTGTTATCATGCTCCACTGGCAGCATCAGTAGACGATGCAAAGTAATACCTTTAATGTTATGTGCTGCCAGTCCAGTTGGAGCGGTGACAACACAAGACAGCGATGACTCAGTCCTTTTCTGCAAATAACATGAAATTGCTTTAATGAGGAAACTTTTTCCAGTTCCCGCTTCTCCACTCACGTACAGTCGGACAGGCTTCAACGACGTACATGAGCACTCTTTCTTCTCATGACTTAATCCATGATCAATTTGGTTGGTAACCTCGTCATATATTTTCCTCTGCTCAACGTTGAGTTGTCTTTCCAAGTCTTCTAAGTTAACCGCATCCTCCTGAGCATGTGCCATGGCTCTTTCCACTTCATTCATGGCAGTGGCAGCTTCATTTTCGATAACAGGTCCTCCTAGTGGATCCTGACTCAATGAAACAGAACTCTGACTGTCCTGAGAACTGTCTCTGGCAATCTCGGCTGCAATCGTTGCTTCCTGCTCGATTTCCGCATTCAACATTTCTAGATATTTGGGAAAAACAGGACATTCTATGGTCTCCTTGGCGGCAGTGAAAGAGTCTTCGTAACAGAGGAAATCTCCAAGCAGTTCCTCTTCTGCACGCCAAGGCTTAAAAAGTTGCAAAAGTGCTAAATAGAAAAACTCCTTTTTTTCAGGAGATTCGCCACTCAATTTTCGATGGTTTACCAAGTGGCATTTTCTTTGCTTGATCAGACATCCCTCACTTCCAATTACAGCATACACTCCTTTATCAATATCTTCTTTGATGTTCCTCTTGAATATGTAATTTTGTAGAACCTCATACAGACAAACATTCTCGAGGTGACATCTTCGATTTGGATAATATGTATCCAACATGTTGGTCTTCAAAATATCGGTACTGTTCGGCTCCTTTTCTGCCAAATACTCAATTTCCCGCACAGGTTTCAGAACTCGATTACGCGTTGCGGCAAGACCAAGACTCGCCCAAACGATACTCCTGGATTTGGCTTAGAGACTTGCTGAAGACAGCCGGTCAGAACATTCGTAAGCTCCGATTTCTCGATGTGACAACATCTTCAGACTGAAACTGTACAACTTCTTGCTGAGGCTCTTTTCATGGGAAATGTCCTCCCACATATCCTTCAATTCTGTCTTTTCTTTTTTGGTGATGTAAGATGTCACATACCGAGCCACAGCCATACAGTTATCAGCCACAAACTGTATATCTGTTGAAAATAGCAATGTGTATGTACATAAGCGGCGTTCATTTGTGTTCACAGTACCCCTTGTTGTAAGCATAGACCCATACACACATATATACAGCAGCCATTTTAGGTACCATGGTCTCTCTGTTTGCGATCGATCATCAGCGCCCTTCCCTGACCCTGCAAGCTTCCCCCATGCACCCTGACCGCCCCCGCTCTCACATGCACAAGTCATGAGCCCTCCCCTCCCGCATGACTCTGCCTCTAGGAATCACACCTCGCGCCTAACCAACACCTCCTTTCCTTCCATGAATACCCCCTTCTGATAAACCCTTTTCTCTACGCTCGATTCTCCACACTGACCCTTCCTTTCATAAATATCTCTCCTTTGATGACCTCTTCCTCTGAACCTAATTGTCCACATGGGCCGCTGGTCATCCCTTAGCCTGAGGATACAGTTTATTGCCCACTACTGTATGCACTCGCCTCTCTTGAAAGGAGCCACTATTGATCATGCCCCTACTGTAGCCACGTGTTGGAATATCTTCATACTTCACAATGTCTTGATTGTAATAAAGGATGCCTGTGTGCCACAAACCTATGTATAAAAGGCGAAGCCTCAGAGAAACTTGTTAGAGCACCTCCCGAAGACACTATGTGAGTGTCCGAAATGACAGGCTCTCCTCATGAGAAATAAACCTCTTTCCTTGTCTTCCTGTCTCTAGTGCCCGTCTCTTCATTTGGTAATTATTTACGATGGGAACTAAGAGGCGCCTTGCGCCAGCAGCCTGGGCATCCGGTGCGTTATGGGCTGACTTTTCCACAATTGGCGTCCCAACGCGGGGTCCATCAGCGACATAAGGTCCGGTAAGAGAGGTCCAGACGATGAGGTGACCATCTAAATGATTGGAGTATACCTGCCTTGAGAGGGCCCTCGTCCGGCTGCCGATTGAATGAACTTCACCGATTCCGAACGGACCTCTCTCAAGTGACCTATTGTCCTGACTGGAATCCCACAGGAATGCTGCGGTAAAAACATGGAGAAAGAGAACGATCGGGCGCTGGAGAAAGGAAGGCGAAGAACTGTCCACACGGTCCGGTCCGGGTAAGGTTAAGTAGGACGTCTTACGTCTAATTGGTAGGATGGCTTTATCCATCTGATTGATTGATTGATTATTGATATTGGAAACGGTATTTAGATACTGGTATTGTTCATTGATTGGTTCATTTAGCCTTGGGTGCTACTTGAAGTATTGGTTCTCTTGGAGACATTCTCTGTCTGCAAACAGTGACAGATAGGAACGTCTCTCTCCCTTTGCAGATAGTGAAGGATAGGTAATGCAGACTTTTGTCCCCATTGTAATCCGTCATACCTATTTTTTTTCTCCCCATTGATTGATTGTTTGATCGAGCATTGAATTGCTCGAAGTTGGTTCTCTTAAGGATCTTCTCTGCCTACAAACGGGGAAGAATAGGAATATTCTCTCTCCCTTTGCAGATAGTGAAGGGTAGGTAACGCAGGCTTTTGCCCCCAATTGTAATCCGTCGTGCCTATTTCATTCCTCATTGATTGATTGTTTGTCCGAACATTGATTGTTCGGAATTGGTTCTCTTTGGAGGTAGTCTCTGTTTGCAAATAACATAGAAAAGAAATACTCTGTCTAGTCTTTGCAACTGGTGAAGGGTAGGTAATGCGGACCTTTGTCCCCCGTTGTAATCTGTCATGCCTATCTACTCCCCACTGACTGATAAACCAGTTCCACCCGGACCATTTACTAGAGGTAGGTCATCTGGCCCGACCAGAGAGCACCCCTAGTGAAAAAGGACATATGCAATAATAACGAAGTGATCACTATATCCTGTTAACAGAAACTTTAGCGTGAAACAAACTAGAAAGAAAGGAATAGGAAAACGAAATCAGTAGGCCACTGATGAAAGTTTTATTAAATAACGAATAAGGAAACGATAACAATACTTAATGATAAAACATATGATTGTCCTAGAAACAAGAAACGTTAGAAATAAGCCCGCAATAAGAAACCTGAAAACAATAAGAGAAACCAAGCTTGACATTGCATGTCTGTCCCACCGCCTGCCACGCCCCAATAACGGCAACCTGAGAAAGATACAAGTCAGCAGACATCCGCCCCAATTCTGGAAACTTCCAAAATGCAACAGGCTTGCGGCTACGCCCAGCCGGAAGCAGCACATGTAGGGCGGGTCCCGCTGCCAACCGTCGGCCGGAGATCATCACATGGGGTGGGCCTGAAGAGAGGCCGAGGCCGACGGGATCCGGCCGCGGTGGCTGCTACGACAACCCTGGAGAGTTGCAGGGGGGGGGAATGTCCATGTCCTCGACCCTCCCCTCTCTCAGACAGTCCGGACCAGCTTCCATGGGAGGCCTGGGGATGGAGAGGCCACTACGCTAGCAGCCCGAAGGCGGCACCATGCGCCAAGGTCTGTCCCCAGGATGAACCAAGGGACCCGTTCCTGGGGCCGTGGAAAAGAGCTTCCGGCCACCATCAACCGGAGGCCCGGCCCGAAAAACGTACTGGGCGCTTCTTCTTTCTTCCATAATGGCTGCGACAACACTGGGGGGGGGGATGTCTTGCACATGCCTCCGACCCCCCCCCCTTGTCCTCATCGCCTGGTCCGGCCATAACAAATGTCAAGCGAGACGCCGTGGGGTGCACCGGGGGGGAGAGGCGGCGCGAACGAGCCTCTCCCGCCTCCCCAGGTGGAGGCTCCCCAGCTGCACCCCCAACGCTCCTCGCACCCAGCAAAGGGTTCATCCACTGTGGCGATGCTGCGACGCCTCGCCCGGCAGGGTGGAGCCCGTCCGCTCATTTGACCCCGCGATCGCCGGTAGCTGCCGAACTCTCAAAATGGCGGTCTACTTTACAAGAGCGGGCCCAGCAGGAAGGAATGGCCCGGTCACTTGTTGACTCCACCATCATAAAAGTTCTCCACGACCTTGAAGATTCTAGAGGAGCCGCGGGAGTCCCCGACCCCCGCAGACACCCCCGATGGGGAATGACTGCCAGGATTGTCCGTGGAACGATGAAACTGTAGCCGCGGGACGTTGGCGCTCCCATGCTGGCGCCAGCCTCAGTTTGAATGACTAGAATCCTGCAGACTACAGTTCGGATCAGTTCCGGTGAGAACCCAGTATGACCCTGTAGGAAAAATTGTTGCCTCCCTCCCCTTTTTGACTGATAGTTCAGACCGCCGATCCTTTCTTTTTGCCCTTTAACGGAACTTTTGGACTGCCAAAAGAAGCTCTTTGCCAACCACGAGTTAGTGGAGATTTAGACTATGCCTGGATCTGCTTGACTGCACCCAAAATGGCGCCGATGCAAATGAAACTTTCAACTCCTTGTTGTACCCCGATTGTTCAGCCCTGGTGTCATGAGATATGTATGCAGGTTTTTTAACCACATGGATTGATATAGGATGTGTACTGATTATATGTTCGGACAATTAATTGATTCAGGATGTGTACTGTCAGTTCGGGAAATGAATTGATATGGGATGGGTACTGGTTATATGTTCGGACAATGAATTGATATTGGATGGGTACCGATTATGTGTTCAGACAGTAAATTGACATCAGATGGGTATTGATTGAACATTCGGACAATGAATTGTTGTTTAAGTTTGACGCATCATGATTATTGAAAGTTGGAAGCCCAACACTCATGACACTCGCTCACACTGAAGTCTCGACATGATTTTGTTGCACTTGTCGCACTTTTAGATTATGAAATAAACGACCACCGACTCCATTAAAGTTTTCTGCTAATAAGTATCCCCACATATACAGTTCCAGCCTGCTCCGTGGCCGGCCAACGGGGTTGTAGGCCCATATTTATGCACCGACATTCTTTTTTTTTTTTTTTTTTCAAAAACCTTTATTTGAGCAAGCATAGAAAAATACAAGAATGGGCCTACAACGTTACGGGCTGGCCGCTAATAATAAGGCACAAGGAATAAATCAGAAATGTACTCCCGTGGTCCGGCACAAATCAAGTACCAAGCCTTACTCCCAACATATCACAGAGCATATTGAATTTTGTTTTATACAAAAAGAAAAACAAACACTAAAAAGGCGAATGAACAGTAATCAAGGTCAGCCCAAAGAACGGAGGGGATGGCCAACAATCAGGAGAACATACCAAGAGCCCTGAGGCTCTAACAAGGTCGGGGGGGGGGAGCAGCGGGGAGAATCGGAAATTCACAAAACAGTATGAAAAGGTTCCGGGAACGCTCGCCCTGGGAGATAGGACAACATCAGTAGTGCCTACAAGGGGAGGGGTACAGATATCCCCACGATATTCATTCCACTGGCCCCAAATCTTCGTCCACGGCCTGGGTCTGCCCCTGGCCACATATACAGTCTTCTCACGAAACATGGACCAGTCCATGTTGTCCTCCCATTTCGAGACCTCAGGGGGCCTGGATGCGCCCCAGAGTTGCGCAATATCCCGTTTCGCAATCATGTAACCCAAGGTAGCCCATCTGGTCTGGGCTACAGAGTAGTCAGTGGGCTCCCACACATTCAACAGACACCGTCGTGGCTCCGGCCGCAGGGCAACACCAGTCACAGCAGTCATCACCTCAAGCACAGCAGTCCAGTAGGCCGCCACAACTGGGCACTCCCAAAGAATGTGTAAAAAAGTAGCACTCGACCCACACCCACGCTTACATAACCCATCCAGGGAAAAGCCCATTGTCACCAGACGCGGACCAGTGACATACACTCGATGAAGGATTTTAAGTTGAACCAAACGGAGACGGGCAGGAATGGCTACCTCCTTGGGAGAAGAGAGTGCCGATTGCCAATCCTCGTCGTCCAGTTCCAACCCATCGCCGACCCAAACCTCCCGAAGTCGGACCAATAAGTCCGCCCGATTATTGATCAGCTTCTTATAGATCAGGGAAATAGTGCTATCAGGCAGGTGCCCATCAAGGACACGATCTTCGAGGGGGGAAGACTCGGGCAGGGCCTCATCAGGATTCAAGACTGAGGCGAGGGCGTGGCGGACCTGCAGATAACGAAAAAATTCCCTACCATTCAAACCGTATTCCGCCTGGAGGGCCTGGAACGACTTCACACTACCTTTCGAACAGACATCACCCACCTTACATATCCCAATCATATCCCAGCGGTCGAAGCCCTTAGTAGACCAGAGACACCCCAAACGTTCCGAGGCATAAAGCGGCGCAGCCAGTGTCATTCGATCCTCCCATCCCAAACTCACATTCGCGGCTCGCCACACAGTTACTGCAATCCTGGACGGGCCCACAAGATGGCGCCCGGCAGATCGAGAATAAAGCGCTCTATTAAAGTCCCCACCCGGCAGCTGGAATCTATCCATCTCGAATGCAGGATTTCGACCCGGTGAAAACATCACGTGATTAATAGCAGACAACTGGGAAGCCCAATAATATCGCTTGATATCGGGGAGCGCCATGCCCCCGTCGTACCAAGGGATGGTGAGTTTCGCGAGGGCAATACGTGGACGCCCGTCCCAAATCAATTGCCTTTGAAGACTCTCGATCTCTCGGAAATAGGTCTTGGGGATGTCGTCATAGGAATTCTGGAGCGCATAGAGGAACCGCGGCAAGGACATCATTTTAAACAAAGCCGCCCTGCCCAGAGGAGACAAAGGAAGCTTACGCCAACGGGCCACGTCCAGTCGCAATCTAAGCAACGGGGGGAGGAGATTACGCTCAAATCGGAGCGAGGGGTCCAGCGTAATGAAAATCCCTAAGTATTTGAAGCCAGACTGGACCACCTGGATAGGAAGTCTGCTCGGCAATGGGGGTAAAACACCCAAAAGAACATACACGCAGGACTTGGCCCAGTTAATAACGAGGCCTGAGTTGGCACCAAATGAAGTGAGAACATCAAATAAAACAGTCAGAGATTTACGCGGGGAGGTGAGATATAAAAGAATGTCGTCCGCGTAAAGCGAGACGCGGTCCTCAAAGTCCGGTGACCAGCGAATCCCCTTGAGCGAAGGCTCCCACCGAAGCCATGCAGCTAATGGTTCTAAGGCGAGTGCAAAAAGCAACGGAGACAAGGGGCAGCCCTGACGGGTACCCCTGCCAAGGGTGAAAGGGGTCGAAACTCTACCATTTACCACTACTTGCGCCAGAGGTTCAGCATATAATAACTTGATCCAACCAATAAACTCAGGCCCGAAACCAAATTTCTCAAGAGCCGCCCAAAGATAAGGCCATTCCACAGTATCAAAAGCCATCGAGGCATCCAACGATGCCAAAATGGCCGGCTCCCTCAGAAGCCCCGCCCTCGCAATCGCACCGTGGAGACGACGTAGGTTAAGAGCCGTGTTGCGATGCGGGATAAACCCGGATTGATCTGGATGGACCAAGCCACCAATGACCGTCAGGAGGCGGGACGCCAGGAGTTTCGCCAATACCTTGGGCTCAACATTCAGCAGGGATATGGGCCTATAGGATGAACAAAGGTCCCGCGGTTTACCATCCTTGGGGATGACAACTATCGTGGCCAGTCGCTAATCATATGGGAGAATACCCCGTTCCCGGGACTCCAGAAACATGGCGCGAAGATACGGCGCCACTCTGTCGGGACGCAACTTGTACAGTTCAATTGGCAACCCGTTCGGGCCCAATGCTTTGCCCGAACGGAGTGAACGGATGGCAGTAGCTATCTCATCAACAGTAAAGGGGGAATCCAACGCTACACGATCCAAATCGGAGACACTGGGCAGAGCTATATCACGCAATAGTAGGCGAGAGTCAGCCACATCCCTCACAGACACAGGGGTATATACCACACGGAAGTACTCAGCAAAACAGTCAACTATTCCAATCGGGTCCGTCACACTCTCACCACTCGAAGACTGAATCACGGGCACCACACGATTAGCTCTCTCCTTCTTATCCAGCCATGCCAGCAATTTACCCGCTTTGTCCCCCACATCATACAAACGACCCTGTTGCTCCCGAAACATCACTTTAGCAGCATCCGTGACCATAGATTTATAGGCAAATTGTTTCAGACCCAGGGCGGGGAGTTTCGCAGACGTGACACCCGATTCCAAAGCATCCTCCAATGCAGAAATCTCTCCCTCAAGGTCCACCACCTCCCTATTCCTCGCCCTCTTAGCTTCAACAATGAGGGAAAGGGCCTGCCCACGAATCACCGTCTTAAAGGCCTCCCACAGGGACACCGCTGAGGAAACCGACCCCTCGTTATCCAGAAAATATGCGTCCAAAGACTGAAGCAAAAGACTGCGGGTCTCGGGGGAGGTAAGGTACCACGGATTGATGGGAGCTACCCGGCCCGCTGCCTCCACTCCAACCTCAAAACGGAGCCAGAGCGGAGAGTGGTCAGAAATACCCCTGGGTAGGTGTACAATCTCACGCACCGCTGGCGACTGAGCCGCAGGCATCAGGAAATAATCCAGTCTAGACAGACTCCCATGGGCCCCAGAGTGAAAGGTGTATTGAAGCCGAGTAGGATGCAAAAGCCTCCAGCAATCCACCAAGCCAAAGGTATCCAAAAACCCACCCAACCACTGTTGGGCCGCGGGAGTATCTCTAGGGGGGTGGCGATCGTGGAGACCGGAGAACACCGAATTAAAATCACCAGCCAGAAAGAGAGTACTATCAGGGAGGTCCAACAACACACGGCCCAAATCGGAAAAGGTAGAAGTCTGCAAGCCGGGGGGCACGTAAACAGTAAATAGGGAGAGGGCGCGACCCTCATAGCAACCCACAAGGACAGCATATCGCCCCCGATCATCCTGAATCACATCATCAATAGCTAGGGGGAGGGAAGCCCGAACAAGGATACCCACACCCCTAGAACCCGAGGTAAACCCCGAATGTGCTACGAGGCGATAGCCCCACCTATTCATCGCATGACAAACGTTGCCTACCAAATGCGTCTCCTGCAGGAAAACAATATCAGGAGATAAACGTCGTATACATTTCAACACCACACTCCGTTTGATACGATCCCCCAGACCGTTAACGTTCCACGAAACAAATCAAAACCCGCTACCCCCCATCCCACCCAGCAAAGCCAAAACCCCCCACCAATGAGCATGACAAAAGAAACATCTTCAAATACAGGATAAAGTCGCCTTGAGAACAGAACACACAAACAACGAACTTCCCAACCGCCCACCCCCCAAATAACAAGAAAACACCCCCCACCCTGCACCCCTGCAAAAAGCTAAAAAGCCACCCCAACCTGCAGTGTGCCTGTCGCCCAAGAACCCCTATTCTACACAAAGACCCCGGAGGAGGAAAGGCTCCGTCCCACCCGCCACCCCGATCAAGACCAGTAACGAGAAAAAGAACATACATCAAATCACATAAGCAGTAGAGGAACGTAGGCATACACTCCCGGAAAGAGTTATTCAAAACAAGGCACCAGGCAAAGACGAAATGTTCAGCTCTCTACACCACCTTCAGCACCGCCCGGGTGGGCATCGGACTCAGTCTCAGGAGGTCGGCCAGGCAAGGAGTCCAGCCAGTCATTCACAGCATCCGGCCGATCAAAGAAGAAAGTTCGGTCATTATACTCAACCCGCAGCCTGGTCGGAAAAAGCATAGCGTAGCGCATCCCCATGTCCCTAAGACGCTTCTTGGCACCACGAAATCCCATCCGCTGCTTCTGGACCTGTTGGGAAAAGTCCGGATAAAAGTTCACCGTGGCGTTCTCAAAGGCCACCGGGCCCTTCACCCGTGACGCCTGCAGGATAGCGTCCCGATCCCTATAGTGGAAAAGTTTTGCAACAATAGGTCTCGGCGGGGCGCCTGGCTTACCCTGGCCCCCCGGAACACGATGTGCACGCTCCACTGTGAAAAATTTACTAAGGCCAGATGGAGAAAGGTGGTTTTGGATCAGGTCTTCAACCAGGAGATCAACCGAGTGGGGTTCTGGCTTCTCCGGAACACCAACCACGCGAACATTACAGCGACGTGCCCTGTTCTCAAAATCTTCCAAGCGCCGGGTCATGAAATCGTTCACCCTACGGAGATTACCAATCTCCGTCTGTATCTCAGAGACGTCCGCCGTGAGGCTGGATGATTTGATGTCCAATGACTTAACCTTTTTGTTCGTTTTTGAGAGATCGGCCCGAATTAAGTGCACATCGATGGCCACGGTGTCAATTTTGTGGGCCAAGGTTTCATATTGTTGGCCTATCGACTCCCTCGTGCCAGAGATGGCGCCCATGATGTCCTGCAAGGAAGGCTCCGTCGACGCATCCACGACGTGGTCAGACGCACTGGAACCGGGCAGGGCAGCTCCGGGGGACCCCTTAGAGTGGGTATAACGGTCCATGACGTTAGATTGGACCGGACCCCCGCGCAGAGGTGTCTTCGTCTTCCGCGTCTCCCGGTCCCCTCTGCCCGCCATTTTGGAGATGCGTCACAAGGAGATTCACCAGGGTCAACAGACCGGGCACCAGAAAGGGAGGCCTCGGGACCAAAGGACCGCAACAAGGGCACCACTAGGATAGGGACAGCCAAATAGGAGAATAGTCCAGCCAAAGGCCCGACAGCCGACTCGTGCCCTGGACCCAGCTCTGGCCCGACCCTCTCGCCGATGTCCCAGTCAGAGGCAGAATCGAAACCGAAAATTAAGAAGGGGACCCACAAGTCCAATCCCCCTGCCGTTGTTGTTCAACTCCAAGACGGCAACTGAACCTCACCCAGTCCCGGGCGCACCTCAAGGGCGGAGCCCAAAAGTTCGAATCACCGTAACTCAGGCACCCGGTGTCAAAATAAATTTCTGAAAGGTCCAGGTAGATCAGCCCAACGTCCTCTATACAAATCCTCGTGAAAAATCAGGATTTATGCAGGATATTATGCCGGGAGCGGCAGGGGTCCGGGGAGCGCTGTGCTCACGCGGCCATCTCGGATGCCCGCCAAGCTCCTCCTCCTGCACCGACATTCTTATTAAAGATTTTTGGAAAAAGCAAACGTAGTTGTCACGTGTGAATTGGTAAGGTTCGAATAAATGACCACTGTTTAAGGAATTAAAAAGTATAGTACGCAGAAATACTGCAAAAATGAATGGTCCAGGTTTTTGTTGTATGTACTTTGCACATTTTTGTACAGCTTAAAGCAACCGCTAAAAGACCCTGGAATTCAGTCTATACTTTATGTGCTACCTGTATCAGGAAAATTGTGTTAAAATGCCCCTAAGTCGCTCCGAAGGAGCGCCATCTGGCCTCCCTACATACGATCCGTAATACCACACTTGGGTGACCTATGCTATCCACCGGCCTCCGAGAATCATCTCTCCCACACTAAAGGGTTCATCTGGGCTTAAATGCCGAGTTGGCAAGAACTGCGTTCCGTGGAGATAGACCGAGTATGTAGTAAGTAGAAGCCTTTTCGGGTTTATGGGCGCTGATGTGTTCTTAAATGCTGCCCCCGCCCCCTTCTTTTTCCCTCTTTCTGCAGGTCACTTTGGAACATCGATTAAAGATACAAAAAAAAAAGAAAATGGTGATAAAAGATACGAAGAGATGGGAAAAAGGCGTTCGATCATGGTGCCCACGCACCCCGGATAATACAACCAAAAATAATGTGCACACCTGATTAAGCACTCACACTTAACTAAATAGGGAAAGTTTAAGGAATATTCCGAGGTAAGGTACACAAGTATCCTCCGCCGGGAGGACTAGGAATATTGCCAATATTTAAAAATCTACTACCTCCTTTTTCGCATCCTCATAGACATGTAACTCAGAAGCTGCCCCATTGTTCTCCAATTGACACCAACTGTTGTCTCAGCCTGGAAACACATTTGCTAAAATGACTCGAAAATATCACCGTGAGCATTAGCCCGACCAGGTCAGTTCATCCCCCGTCAACAAACGAATCACCTTCCGGCTCCTCACCCACGCTCACAAAGCCCTACACGATCAAGGCCCGAGCTACCTCAACAACCGAATCAACTTCTACGCTCCCAAACGCCACCTCCGATCTGCCAGCCACGCCCTCGCCGCCGTCCCACGCATCCGCAGAGCCACCACAGGAGGAAGGTCCTTCTCCTACCTGGCCGCCAAGACCTGGAACTCCCTCCCGGCCGACCTGCACCTGACCCAAGACCACCTCTCCTTCAGGAAGAAGCTCAAGACCTGGCTGTTCGAGCAGTAACAGCACCCCCCCCCTAGCGCCTTGAGACCCTACGGGTAGGTAGTGCGCTCTATAAATGTCGTTGATTGATTGATTGATTGATTGATTGATTCATGACCAATTGCCAACGGCGTAAGTGTGTACAATCAAAACCACCAGTAAAGGCAGCCGACGAATAAGAGAGAAGAAAAAGGTAAAAAGAGCTTAGGATGATAAGGATGCACAGCATACAGAAAAAGATAATTTTGGCCAATAACTGTTTTTTGTTTTGTCTTGGATTTTTGTACTTAATACATGTATTATCTCCCTCGTCTGAGTTTGTGTATACGTGATGTATGGATCTACGTCATCCCTCCGCTTGTGTTTCCGTATTACTTAACCCCTGGTTTTCTATGTTGTGCGCGCACTGAATGGTCCATTATTGTACGCGTCTCTCTCTCTCTCTCTCTCTCTCTCTCTCTCTCTCTCTCTCCATGTCATACGTGTACTGAATGGACCACTTAGAGTGCGGTCTCTCTCTCTTTCTCTCTCTCTCTCTCTCTCTCTCTCACTCTCTCTCTCTCTCTCTCTCTCTTTCTCTCTCTCTCTCTCTCTCTCTCTCTATCTCTCTCACTCTCTCTCTCTCTAAAGTCCCCCGTTCCCTCTTTCCTTGTATGGTAACGTTGTGCCCTACCGGAACAAACCTAATTGGGTCTCTTCGAACACAAAGGTGTTCGGCAAAAATTGACAGGAACTAAAAACGATTGTGACTTGCCATATTACTACCTCTCCTTTCTCCAAAACGATAGAACCCAAGTTGGTAATTAAGGAAAGGACAGGTCAGACGACTAATGTTCCCAAATTTGGCCTTTATAGGGGGACTATAACGTCAAATGGCCTTCTGTTTTTCGGCTCGCTAAAAAAATGCAATTCCCAATGCACAGACTACCTCACCCCTCTGCACTTAAGTGCGGATGTCCAGAGTACCCCACTTCTCCCGATCGACCCCAGCTCCCTGTCCAAAGCGTCCCCGTTTCCCCCGATTAACCCCAGCTTCATGTCATCTACCCTCGAAAGCGAAATTGATGACCTTGATTAACGTTCACTCCCCAAGAAGAGCATGTTTTACGTCCACCCCCTCCCCCTCCTTCATGATGATAACGCCCTGCTTGCAAGAGTTAGCTGACTCCGAAGGGAGATGTAAGATTGTCGATACTTAGGTTAAAGGGAAGGGCGAGTCTCTACATAAGGACTCGATTTTGAGTTTGATATAATACACTGTGTATAAAGGGCCTATTTTTCTCCACGTACGTCGCGAATGAACGCCAAACAGGGTTATGAATTCACTCCTACAGACTCCATAAGTGACGACTTCTGACTGTGACCGATGAACTTATCCCCCACCTACATAGGATTGGGGACGTAATTGAGATGTATAAATGTCTTCTCCTACCAGTTTTCTAAAAACTTGTTTTTGTACTCATTTAAAGATACAATCACCGGAGGAGAGGAGTTGGACGTGACGCACAGCCTGGCCACAGATCATGAAGCACATGTGACCGCAACAAAAGGTGGAGCCGCAGAGCAACGAGACGCGGGACGAGGCACAACTTTCAAACACGGCAGATGAAGGAATGAAGGGCTGCCTTGAAGCCCTCGACTTGCTGACCCACTCGTGCCTGAAGTCCCCGTCCCCTTTTGAGTCCAACTGATGGGCCTGCCTGCTCGTTGTCCTTTGCTCCCTTGGTCCCTTGGTGTGTTCAAAGATCTGGCCCCACTCCGCCCTCTCTTCCCTCGATTATTCAACAAACTCTTTCATATAAGTTTTTGACTATAGAATTAGGGTTTGCCACGAAAGAAGAAAGACACGCGGGTGCCCAGCATAAGGCACCCCTAAGAAGATCAGTTAGGAAACAGGACTGTGATCTAACAGCAGAGGACTGATCGCACCCTGCAACGCGTAAGGATGATTCCGAGCTGGACTTATAGCTCCACCGCCGGTGCTCAAAAGCGCCAACGAAAAGAAAACGGACTACCAGAGTCTACCAGTGGTGGCTCGTTGTTGAAAAAGACATTTTCACTAAGACCCCCTTCCAGAACTTTCTACCCACCCCTTGACTAGTTGCTTACGTCGAACTGAATTCCTCCCTAAATTTGTATTGCTTTCAAAAATGTTTCATCGGTCACTCAAGTCCAAAAGTCTCATATAGCACTCTTTACTGTATGTTGATGTCATCGGAGAAAAAGTCTGAACTTGATTCTATAATGTTTCGGAAATCTTTTTTTTTAACTCCGACTAAATATTATGCCGATCTTTAGGCTTGTATTAAGAACCCAACAAATGTAACTTAACATGTATTGCATTCTGCCTATCGCATCGACTATGTAGAAATTGAACTTGCTTATGTAAAAAAAGCGGCGACTGTTGAAAATAGCGATGTGTATGTACATAAGCGGCGTTCATTTGTGTTCACAGTACCCCTTGTTGTAAGCATAGACCCATACACACATATATACAGCAGCCATTTTAGGTACCATGGTCTCTCTGTTTGCGATCGATCATCAGCGCCCTTCCCAGACCCTGCAAGCTTCCCCCATGCACCCTGACCGCCCCCGCTCTCACATGCACAAGTCATGAGCCCTCCCCTCCCGCATGACTCTGCCTCTAGGAATCACACCTCGCGCCTGACCAACACCTCCTTTCCTTCCATGAATACCCCTCTTCTGATAAACCCTTTTCTCTACGCTCGATTCTCCACACTGACCCTTCCTTTCATAAATATCTCTCCTTTGATGACCTCTTCCTCTGAACCTAATTGTCCACATGGGCCGCTGGTCATCCCTTAGCCTGAGGATACAGTTTATTGCCCACTACTGTATGCACTCGCCTCTCTTGAAAGGAGCCACTATTGATCATGACCACCCCACCCCCTGAGATTCGATCAGGCGCACACATTCCAATGGAATCAGCAGAACACTCAGCTGCGTGACAGCCCCTCCTATTGCATCGAGGATAAGGGCCCCTACTGTAGCCACGTGTTGGAATATCTTCATACTTCACAATGTCTTGATTGTAATAAAGGATGCCTGTGTGCCACAAACCTATGTATAAAAGGCGAAGCCTCAGAGAAACTTGTTAGAGCACCTCCCGAAGACACTATGTGAGTGTCCGAAATGACAGGCTCTCCTCATGAGAAATAAACCTCTTTCCTTGTCTTCCTGTCTCTAGTGCCCGTCTCTTCATTTGGTAATTATTTACGATGGGAACTAAGAGGCGCCTTGCGCCAGCAGCCTGGGCATCCGGTGCGTTATGGGCTGACTTTTCCACATATCCATGTTAGCATTCCACATGGACAAAATCACTGGGTTGTAGTCGTTGATGTACTTGGACTCTTCGTTCCTTTTCAAATTGTATGTGTTTTTAGGTGATTTCTTCATCACATTATGTCGCAGCGAAGACATCAAACTGTTTACTCTTCCTTTAGAAATCACCGGTCGTGGAAAGCCGAAACGTCATTTGGTGTAGAACTTGTCCTTGTTCCTGAATTTACGACGACAGTACTTTCCACAACGATGGCTTTGGAAACGTAGACCTTGTTCTCTTAGGCTTTTCTTCTCCTTTGCGTTTGGAACAGCACACGTAGAATACTGTTGTATGAAACTCATCACTAAGTCTTCTGGATCTGTTCCAAATTTAGGTGCATCCTTGATCCACAGCAACATATGTATATGAGGAGCACCTCTTGCTTGGTACTCCTTTCTCCAGAAGAAATCCAACACCTCTCCAAGAGGTGGATTCTTCTTATTCATGATGAAAGACATCATAGCTTCAAATCTATGTACCTGCATACATTCACTGGATCCAAAGAGCACAGTTCTCCGGGTGTCTTGAATTCGATATTTTCAATGTTTCCATTTGCCTCTCGTAGAAATTCAAGTAAGTCTTCCCAGCCATACTCGGCACAGCTCAGAGTGAGGAACCATGTGGGAGTTCCTAAGTTCCTCAGCATATATTTTAAATCACCATGACGACGGTACCAGTACTCATTAGTACCACGCTGACACGCCATGAGATTAATCAGGTGACAATCCAAAATACTGTCTTGCACATTGACTTTATCCATAAAGTCACTTGCAGAGATGTTTTGCATCTGTATACCACTTTTCAAGATGTGGTTCACTGCATATGACAGTCCAGACAGATCGCTTTCAAACAGGAGATGAAACAAATAGGGAATGCATTGTCGAAACCTAGCATCTTCTGCATACAATCGTAAAGTCCGGTATTCAGAAGCAGGAATTTGATGAGGTCGCTCATCATATCTTCCTCCTTGACCTGTTGGAAATAGCTGTGGGAAACACCGAGCTTCCAAACTTTCCTCCCAAACACTAATGGGACTCCCTTTGGCTTGTTTCATTTGAAACAACTCAATAGCATTCCCCATGACTTCCTTGGAATGCAAAGGATGAACACTATAATGTTCATATATTTCTTCACTTTTAGAGGGTTCTACTTTCTCAATTTGACCAGCACACAAATTGCTATCCTCTTCTTCACTTACTTCCTCTTCTGCAACATATACATTCTTATAGTACTTATTTTTTTTTTTCAAATACAATGTTGCCTTTTTGACTTTCCTAACATCCACTAAATCTTGCCATATTTTCTTACTCTTTGTCGGAACCCCATTAACTAAGGTAACCAGAGGTTCCTCTTCCACTTTTTCTACTCCAATTGTATTAATGTTTTTCTTCAAATCTAGAGGCAAATAAACAACTCTTCCCTTTAATCCTCTCTGTAAATCTGATGGAGGCAATTTCCCTGTCTTTGGCTCCATTCTAACAATAGCCTGAAAGGGATGGATACTTTGAATCAAAATAGATTCATAAGTATTTAAATCCTTCAATTCAGAAGGAATCTCAACCAATTCCAGATTATTATGAACCGCTCTAGCAGGCATCTGGTTTTGATTTAATTTGTTACAACAATAAGTACACACACGTTGATCCAATCCCAAATCAAAACAATTTTCTACCATCAAGTATGTTGCGAAATCCTTCCATTCACTATTATTTTCCCTTTCACTTTTTGCATATAAATCCACTAACTTAGTCTGATTCTTATAATAAGTGCGTCGACAACACACACAAGTGAAATTAGGCCTCTCACTTGATTTCACCTGAAACGTGGCAATTTCCTTCTGAAAATTATCTGTACTGGAAACCTGTACACTATCTTCCACATTACCCTCTTCTTCTGGGTCAATTTCAACATTCTCCTCTTTACTTCCAAAGTAACAAAACTCAATTTCTTCACAAATATTCTTCACATCTATTTCAGAACCATGCAAAGAGCAGCGCATAATTGTTTAAGCATAACTGCTGGACTCTTAGCATAATACAACATTCTAACTAATTTCCTCACTTTATTATGATGCACTGCTAGCATCCTGAAATGATGAAAAACACTCTGGCATACTCTCCTGGAAAGACAAGCCAGTGAATGACCATGCAAACCTGTCACTTCTCTCACTCTGCAAGGATCTAATTCTTGCAACAACTTCATTTTCTGCTTCAAACTTTTCTTATTAAATGTCCGTACAAAATCACAAAGCAAATTGATGGAATCCTGTCGTACACTGCAAATACTACTACACTTCCAGGTGTACACAGGACCCTTAGGACGTCTTCCTAAAACCTCATTACCTAACACCTCTTCTGTCTCTGTTGTCACAAGTTTTTCTTTTTCAACTGGACAACCATCTTTCACCTCATAAGCTCGACCACTGGTGTCAACTGCATGCACCAAATCATTATCCTGGAAATAACTCTCCTCATTAAAAAATGCCTCACAACTTGAACTATGCATCCATTCTCCGGAAAAAACTTCACAAAAATTACTACGATTAACTATTCTCTTCCATCTACTATTTCTTTTGAAATCATAAATTGCCTTGTTTAGCTTCCTAATTCTATTGATTATCAAAATAAATACCTTTCATTTAATTTCAAATGCCTGATCAATAACTTTCTCAACTTTTTTTTTCTCTTATAAAAAACCCCTTTCTGTTGACCTTTCTTAATATTTTTTAACAAATTGCCAATTATCCTGTTGCGGAACATTCATTTACGAATGTCCCTAAACTGTTGTTTCCTTCTACTATCATGCAGAGTTATCTCTTGCTCTAGCAGTAACATTTTTGATTGGCCTTTCCTTTCCGTTTAAATTGCTTCTCTTTTTCTGGACTGAAACATTTTCTGAAGTAATACTTTTTTTTCTACAAATGTTTCTTATGAATGATTTCGTTGTCTTACCCGGTGCTTTCTTGGTGACTTGAAGATTTTTTATTGTAGAGGACTGCTGCAATAATTGATGAACCTGCTGTCTTTGACGTTTTGTAGCCTTTCTGATTCTATCCTTAGACGGCATTCTCTACTTTTGAAATGATCTGCAGTTGAATCTGTGGTAAAATATAATAAAAAATGTTATTAACCACTATTACCAAACAGTAAATCAATAACAGTCGTCAAAAACTTAACACACTACTTGTCATTTTCACTTAGAATAATTTTTAGTGCATAGGCAATTTTAGTATTCACAAATAGTAGCAAAGAAATGGAATGCTTATACATTTTACCTCTGCTGTTTTATATGTGAATCTGATCTAATTTTATGAGCATATTATACTATTTTATTAAAAACACTACACATAACCTGTTTATGAAGTTGTGTTTAATTTTAAATGAAACGGTTTACATTTTAACTTTTTATTTCCATTAAATTTTAAAAATAAATGTTTATAGTTCCATAGGCTCGAGCAGGTCAGCTTCCCACCCTATGTCATACAATTCTGACAAATCGGCATCCTCATCATGTTCTTCATCATCCTCAGGATTTAAATCATCTAAGGGATCTACTTCCACTGACGTTTCAATAACAAGTTCAACGATAAGATCGAGATCAACTGATTGCTCATTATCACTCATGCTTGATGTTGTCGTTATCTTTAAAAAAAGAGAACAACAATGAGATGTTGCAGAGTAAGACACAAATCTCAGAGACTATAATAGTAAAATTGTTTAACAAGAGTAACATTTTGCAGCTATTATTTAGCCATGTCCAGCGATGCTGAGGAGGTGAGGCCTATGTCCAAGTTTTCAGTGAACAGGACTCATCTCATCTTAACCTTGGATAAGCCTCACCGACTCTGTGTCCCCTGCACATACTTAAATGTAAAGGGGCAGATTTATTTTAACTGGCACATCCCCAGGGATGCACCAGTTAACGTGCACCGCTACTCTGCCACCCATGGTGTGCCGCATTTACAATGTGGAGCACCATTGAGTAAAAACAGCACAGATGCGTCACGCATCTGTGCCGCAAAAGCAGCACATTGCAGGAATCACGTCATAAGCACGACATGTCTACTGCAATGCACAGGAGGAAGCCACATATTGCATGGTGCATCACTCCTTAGGCTATTTCAAACAGGCATAAGGATTTGATTCAGCAATGCTATAAAGCTGACTCAGTGAAATCTTCTAAATTTCACTGTGTTCGTTTTACAGGGCTTTCATGCAAATGAATGCCCACCCTGCAACAAAACACCTATATGAAACCTGACGCAGGTTTCATGTGGCACAGGACTTTACAGCATAACACATCTGCCTAGATGCATCAAGTTGTAAATATGTCACAACATAGCAAATGTTTTGTACCGCCGCTGCATCACAAAAGTGACACACAGCGGCACAAAAGAGGCACACACCTATCATAAATCTGTCCCTAACATTTAAAATGATTGATTCAGGATGACGATAAGGTGTCACCTATCTAGAGGTTTGTTTGAGGTGAGGCCTACTCAGGGTTGCAGATGAAATTTACGCTTGTTGAAGAGTACAGAGGAGATAATACATGTGAAGGCCAACCAATGAAGTAAGTCATGTCCACTTCACTCTTGAACAAAGGCCAGACCTCTTCTGTGTCCGTGGACAGGCCTAAACCTCATCTGCACAATGTCATTCATAAACTTAGAAAACACAGGTGATGTAATTGAAAAATGTGGAGTTTCTTTTCCTCATTTCACAATCACATCACCTGTGTTTCCTTTGCTTAGGTATCTCATAGTGCAGATGGAGTCTAGCATATCAAAGAGTACACAGAAGTTCAGCAGTGTATACAACAATTTTGACATTTACAGAAGATTCAGCTTCTTATCTTGTTGGAGATGAAGTGAGGCCTGTCTTGCAACATGGTGCATCTTTTCCATCACTGCTGCATCGGTTTCATGTGGCACGGGACTTTACAGCATGACACATCTGCCTAGATGCATCAAGTTGTAAATATGTCGCCACATAGCAAATCTTTTGCACCGCCGCTGCGTCACAAAAATGACGCACAGAGACGCAAAAGAGGCATACACCTATCATAAATCTGTCCCTAACATTTTAAATGATTGATTCAGGATGACAATAAGGTGTGGCCTATCCAGAGGTTTGTTTAAGGTGAGGCCTACTCTGGGTTGCAGATGAAATTTACGCTTGTTGAAGAGTACAGAGGAGATAATATATGTGAAGGCCTACCAATGAAGTAAGTCATATCCACTTCACTCTTGAACAAAGGCTAGACCTCTTCTGTGTCCGTGGACAGACCTAAACCTCATCTGCACAATGTCATTCGTAAACTTAGGAAACGCAGGTGATGTAATTGAAAAATGTGGAGTTTCTTTTCCTCATTTCACAATCACATCACCTGTGTTTCATTTCCTTAGGTATCTCATAGTGCAGATGGAGTCTAGCATATCAAAGAGTACACAGAAGTTCAGCAGTGTATACAACAATTTTGACATTTACAGAAGATTCAGCTTCTTATCTTGTTGGAGAGGAAGTGAGGCCTGTCTTGCAACATGGTGCATCTTTTCCATCACTGCTGCATCGGTTTCATGTGGCACGGGACTTTACAGCATGACACATCTGCCTAGATGCATCAAGTTGTAAATATATCGCCACATAGCAAATCTTTTGCACCGCCGCTGCGTCACAAAAGTGACGCACAGCGGCACAAAAGAGGCACACACCTATCATAAATCTGTCCCTAACATTTTAAATGATTGATTCAGGATGACGATAAGGTGTAGCCCATCCAGAGGTTTGTTTGAGGTGAGGCCTACTCAGGGTTGCAGATGAAATTTAGGGTTGTTAAAGAATACAGAGGAGATAATACATGTGCAGGCCTACCAATGAAGTGAGTCATATCCACTTCACTCTTGAACAAAGGCCAGACCTCTTCTGTGTCCGTGGACAGGCCTAAACCTCATCTGCACAATGTCATTCGTAAACTTAGGAAACACAGGTGATGTAATTGAAAAATGTGGAGTTTCTTTTCCTCATTTCACAATCACATCCCCTGTGTTTCCTTTGCTTAGGTATCTCATAGTGCAGATGGAGTCTAGCATATCAAAGAGTACACAGAAGTTCAGCAGTGTATACAACAATTTTGACATTTACAGAAGATTCAGCTTCTTATCTTGTTGGAGATGAAGTGAGGCCTGTCTTGCAACATGGTGCATCTTTTGCATCACTGCTGCATCGGTTTCATGTGGCACGGGACTTTACAGCATGACACATCTGCCTAGATGCATCAAGTTGTAAATATGTCACAACATAGCAAATCTTTTGCACCGCCGCTGCGTCACAAAAGTGAAGCACAGCGGCGCAAAAGAGGCACACACCTATCATAAATCTGTCCCTAACATTTTAAATGATTGATTCAGGATGACGATAAGGTGTCGCCTATCCAGAGGTTTGTTTGAGGTGAGGCCTACTCAGGGTTGCAGATGAAATTTACGCTTGTTGAAGAGTACAGAGGAGATAATACATGTGAAGGCCTACCAATGAAGTAAGTCATATCCACTTCACTCTTGAACAAAGGCTAGACCTCTTCTGTGTCCGTGGACAGACCTAAACCTCATCTGCACAATGTCATTCGTAAACTTAGGAAACACAGGTGATGTAATTGAAAAATGTGGAGTTTCTTTTCCTCATTTCACAATCACATCACCTGTGTTTCCTTTGCTTAGGTATCTCATAGTGCAGATGGAGTCTAGCGTATCAAAGAGTACACAGAAGTTCAGCAGTGTATACAACAATTTTGACATTTACAGAAGATTCAGCTTCTTATCTTGTTGGAGATGAAGTGAGGGCTGTCTTGCAACATGGTGCATCTTTTCCATCACTGCTGCATCGGTTTCATGTGGCACGGGACTTTACAGCATGACACATCTGCCTAGATGCATCAAGTTGTAAATATGTCGCCACATAGCAAATCTTTTGCACCGCCGCTGCGTCACAAAAATGACGCACAGAGACGCAAAAGAGGCATACACCTATCATAAATCTGTCCCTAACATTTTAAATGATTGATTCAGGATGACAATAAGGTGTGGCCTATCCAGAGGTTTGTTTAAGGTGAGGCCTACTCAGTGTTGCAGATGAAATTTACGCTTGTTGAAGAGTACAGAGGAGATACGCAGAAGGTGAGAACTGTATGGAACATGGCTATGTAAGTCAAATAATCAAAATCTAAATTTGCCAAGCACACATGGGGGTGTATTTACAAGGGCCTTCCACCACGAGGAAATGTCTTTAATTAAAATGGGAAAAATAACATCAAAGGGACTCAAATGCCTTTTAAATATACCCCAAGCAACCTATGAAACTGTAGCACTACATATCAAGAAACCTAATTGATTTCAAAAATCGTTTTTAAACACATCATCTAAATCAGTTATATACCTACATTCAAGGGGAAAGGACTTAAAATGGCCTAAGACACATGAAAGCGTTTTTTTAAGGCCCTTGCACCATTTTTGGGTCGCTTTTAACATGGCTATGTTAGTCAAAGAATTAAAATCTAAATTTGCCAAGCACAGATGGGGGCATATTTACAAGGACCTTGCACCACGGGGAAAGGTCTTAAATTAAAATCGGAAAAATAACATCAGAGAGACTCAAATGCCTTATAAATATGCCCCAAGCAACCTATGAAACTCTAGCACTACATATCCAGAAACCTATTTTATGTCAAAAAACGTTTTAAAACACATCATCTAAATCAAATATATACCTACATTCATCGGGAAGTGACTTAAAATGCCCGAAGACACATGAAAGCGTTTTTTTTAAACCCTTGCTCCATTTTTAGATCACTTTTAACATGGCTATGTAAGTCAAATAATCAAGATCTAAATTTGCCAAGCACAGATGGGGTCGTATTTACAAGGACCTTGCACCACAGGGAAAGGTCTTAAATTAAAATGGGAAAAATAACATCAGAGAGACTCAAAGGCCTTATAAATATGCCCCAAGCAACCTATGAAGCTCTAGCAGTACATATCAAGAAACCTAATTGTTTTCATAAATCGTTTTTAAACACATCATCTAAATCAATTATATACCTACATTCAAGGGGAAATGACTTAAAATGGCCTAAGACACATGAAAGCGTTTTTTTAAGGCCCTTGCAACATTTTCGGGTCACTTTTAACATGGCTATGTTAGTCAAAGAATTAAAATCTAAATTTGCCAAGCACAAATGGGAGCATATTTACAAGGAGCTTGCACCACGGGGAAAGGTCTTAAATTAAAATGGGAAAAATTACATCAAAGGAACTCAAAAGCCTTGAAAATATGCCCCAAGCAACCTATGCAACTCTAGCAGTACATATCAAGAAACCTAATTGATTTCAAAAAACGTTTTTAAACACATCCTGTAAACAAATTATAATCATACATTCATGGGGAAGTGAGTTAAAATACCCTAAGACACATGAAAGCATTTTTGTAAGACCCTTGCACTATTTTTGCGTCACTTTTAACATGGCTATGTAACACAAAGAAACAAAATCTATTTGTAAAACACTTGACACAAAGCAACATTTTAAATACACAACTTTCTTATTAATTTTCTCCTAAAGCATACTATTCTCTATTTAAATTAATGAATCTTTTCTCACCTTAGCAAATACTTTAAGAGTTTCAAAACAGTCTCAGAAACACACCAATTTGTCTTTAGCAGAGCAAAGGTATGCACTCCAGAGTCTGCAGCCATTAAAAGCACAGAAAAGCTGTAATTCATCACACATATCTCTCATATCACCCAATCAAAACTCTTCCCTCAATTTTTTCAAATCAACACCCTTCCCCCCTCTGCCCTTTCTGCCTTTTTTGCATAGCAACCACCTCCTGAAAGACCTCTGATGTTTGCAAGTTCACACAACAATGTTTCAATTGAACTCTGAACTCTCAGTGCACCTGCATATCCAGTGCAATCTTTCATAAAATGATTTTTTCTTGACCATTCAAATTACATCTTTAAAAGAACTCATCCATGCACCCTAACTTTCTGTTTTCAGCAATCAAAATCCACCAATCACTGCTACTGCTTCCTTAACACAGAAACTCCACAGTTTTTTTCATTTTAAACTCTTATTTTTTCAACTGCCATTTCATTGCCACACTTCATCTGACTGCAGCAGAACCTTCTCTCACCATGTTTTCTGTCTGGATTGTTGGACATAGTTACATCTACTGGGCTCAGAGGTATGCTGATAACAGAAATTTACCTAACCTCAATTTACAAAATGTGGAAATTAAGTGGATTGGCAACAGAGGATTAAAATGTCACCAATTGATACCATTGGTGAAAACCTTTATGCATTTGCCTAAACCTGACCTGTTAATTTTGCACTGTGGAGGTAATGACTTGGGCACTTTGACTGGGGTAGGTCTGGAAATGCTTTTAAAGGACACCTTTGAGCAATTGATGGCACTTTTTCCTCAAACTGCCTTGGTATATTCAAATATATGCCAAAGACAGAAATGGAGGTGGTCGAACCAATTTTGTCCACAAATTGAGAAGTCGAGGAAGCATGTAAACAAATCTGTTTCAGCTTACATGAGAGACCATGGAATGGGCTCCATGTACAACAATAACTTGCGTTACTACATGCAAGATATCTACAGAGGAGATGGAGTTCACTTCTCAGATGAAGGGAACAGAATTTTCATTTTGAATTTAAGACTGTGCATTGGTACCTACTTATTAGTACCTAAATGTACCATAAACCCAAAAGCTCTTCTCAGAGCTACCCTACATCTGATCACTCACAATTATTATTTTACTCTAACTTTTTTCACTAATTTTCAAAAAAGTACGCTCCCCGGAAGCTAACCCGCGCGAAATGTTTTAAAAAAATGTTTTTTTTTTCCGCACATA